>NC_091432.1:230570698-231170698 GCF_964237555.1 Oryctolagus cuniculus | reverse complement strand
TGCCCAGCTGGAAGAAGCAGTCTGGGGACCAGGGGAGGGGGCGGAGTGTGGCCCCCGCCCCGACTTCCACGCCCGCGAGAGTCCCAGCCCGGCCCGCTGCAGCCCGGCTCCCTGTCCTGAGCGCCTCCCGGGCCGCGCGCCCGCCCGCAGCCTGGCGCGCCGCTCACCGCCGCGGTTGATGTAGAGCCCCTTCTCCTGCTGCTCATCCTTGAGGGCCTTGTTGAGCAGTAGCACGCCCTCCTGGTAGGCGCCCTGCATGTAGCAGTGCACCGCGAAGTCGTTGTAGGTCAGCAGCAGCTGGCGCTGCGCCGGCCGCACGACGTCCTGCAGGCTGCTGGGCACCATGTCCAGCGCCTTCAGGAAGTCCTCCACGGCCGCATCGAACTGCCCGAGCCGGCGGTACATGGTGCCCCTGCGGGCGAGGAAGGGGCAGGAGGCCCAAGCACTGCGGCGGCCGGGACGGGGGAAGCCCCACCTCCCGCACTGGGCTGTCCCGGGGGTCTGGCCCTGGCAAGCTGGCATTTCTCAAAAGCGGCTTCTCTCTTCCCCTTTGGAGGCCAGGCCTGAGCCACCCCAGGGTAAGGCCTTCTTCTCACACAGGACACGTTTAACTCCCGGGCCAGAACACCAGGCTCAAGGTTAAGTGACTTCGAGGCAAGTGGCAAGTCCCTGGGGAACCACCTTCCAGCCCGACTCCCGCCCCCTGCGCGGGGGGCCGACCCTCCAGCTCCCAGTGCTCGAAAGGCCTGGGGTTCCAGGAGCCCCAGGTTAGCCGCGAGGCTGGGCTGCTCTTCCAGGACCGGGGACAGAGACCACCTCTGCCATGCCCTGGCCCCAACAGACGCTGGCTGGGCAAACGGAGGCCTGGGGAGGGTCAGGGACTCCCCGCAAGACCACGAGCTGCCCCGGGGCAGGACAGTACCGGAAGAGGAAGAAGCTGGGGTCCAGGGGGTTGTTCTCGATGGCGCAGCTGATGCACAGCAGTGCGTGCTGCAGCTTGCCCTGCACGGCCAGGATCCCGGCGTCCTGGCGGGCCTGCTGGGCCTGCTGCACCATCGTCTTGAGCAGCAGCTTGGCCTGCACGTGCTTCGGGTTCAACAGCAAGGCGCTGTGCAGGTCCCGGTAGCACAGGCTGGGCTGAGGGGGGCAGGGGCAGCTTCAGCGGCGCAGGCCGGCCGGCTGAGCCCCACTGTGCCCAACAGAGGGGACGGAGAGGCGCCGGCCTCCGAGTGGGCAGGCAGGCGTCAGGCCACGCCCCTTCTCTGTCCACTGGTTCTGCCCCCTGTAGGAGGCAGGAGGCCCTGTAGGAAATGCCCACCCTGTGTCTCACGTTGCTTATTTACTTACTTTTTTTTTTTTTTTGACAGGCAGAGTGGACAGTGAGAGAGAGACAGAGAGAAAGGTCTTCCTTTTGCCGTTGGTTTACTCTCCAATGGCCGCTGTGGCCGGCGTGCTGCAGCTGGCGCACCGCGCCTATCCGAAGGCAGGAGCCAGGTGCTTCTCCTGGTCTCCCATGGGGTGCAGGGCCCAAGCACTTGGGCCATCCTCCACTGCACTTCCCGGGCCACAGCAGAGAGCTGGCCTGGAAGAAGGGCAACCGGGACAGAATCCAGAGTCCCGACCGGGACTAGAACCCGGTGTGCTGGCACCGCAGGAAGAGGATTAGCCTAGTGAGCCGCGGCGCCGGCCTTTACTTACTATTTTTAAAAATGTATTTATTCATTTGAAAGGCAGAGTGACAGGGAGAGATATTGTACTTGCTACTTCACTCCCCTAAATGATCACAATAAGCCAGGAGCCAGGAACTCCATCCAGATCTCCCCTGTGGGTGGCAGGGGCCCAAGGACTTGGGCCATCTCCTGCAGGGGCTGGATCGGGAGCAGAGCCGACGGGACTCCAGCCAGCGTTTGATGTGGGAGGCCGGCGTCACCAGCGGCAGCTAAACCCGCTGCCCCCAGGTCCATTCTTGCTGACCTTGGCCAGCCCAGCCTCACTGCTTCCTGCCTCCTTGTAGGACTTGTGCGGCGCTCTCCGTGGGGAAGGAGTGACCTCCTGACTGCAGCCGTCCCGTCCCCGTCCGTCCTGTCCTCCCCCTGCACTCCCCCTTCCACGCCCTGACCCGTCAGCCCGAAAACAACCCTGAGCGAGATGGATTCAGGTCTGAGTGCGAGCAGAGTGCATCCCCAGCAAATGCAGTGGGCGCAGGGCAGCGGGCACAGGGTGGCAGAGCAGCAGTTGCGGGGCGCAGGGCAGCGTGCGCAGGGTGGCAGAGCAGCGGTTGCGGGGTGCAGGGCAGCGGGTGCAGGGGCGCAGGGCAGCGGTTGCAGGGCGCAGGGCAGCGGGCGCAGGGGTGCAGGGCAGCGGGCGCAGGGGCGCAGGGCAGCGGTTGCAGGGCGCAGGGCAGCGGGCGCAGGGGTGCAGGGCAGCGGGCGCAGGGCCGCAGGGCAGCGGGCACAGGGTGGCAGAGCAGCGGTTGCAGGGCGCAGGGCAGCGGGCGCAGGGGCGCAGGGTGGCAGAGCAGCGGTTGCGGGGCGCAGGGCAGCGGGCGCAGGGGTGCAGGGCAGCGGGCGCAGCCGGTGCTGGCAGACCTGGGAGGTTCTGGAAAGGCAGCAGCTGGGGGCGGGGCTCTGGAGGAGCTACCTGGTCTCAAGGACACTGCCCGTGTGACCGTGGACAAGGTCATCCTGGGCTGACTCTTCATTGGATCAACCTCGGAGGGTTTCTGGAGCAGAACTATACACACCTCGGGGAAGGGCGGGCACTGCCTAGTGGACAAGTCACCGGTAAGGCACCCGTGTCCCGCCGTAGCAGCCCTCCTGGGCATGGCCCCCAGCTCCGGCTCCTGACTCCAGCTTCCTGCTGGTGGCCCAAGTGACTGGGTCCCTGCCACCCACGAGTGCCCTAGATTGAGTTCAGGCGCCCGGCTTTGGCCCTGGCCCAGGTTTAGCCAGAATGGGCATTTGGGGAGTGAACCAGAGGGCGGGGGAGCAGTCTCCGACATTCTAAACCAAACATGAGAAGTATGTGGAGCAGGCCTGGCTGGGCCGGCCGCGTGGACAATCACTGTCGGTAATTACTGCTCTTGGGCCTTTGAAGGTGTTGCGCCCTGAATCACCGGCAGGACGCTGGGGGTGTGGCCTGGGTGGGGGGGGGACAAGAGACACCATAGAAGGGCAGCGCCCATCCGCCCACAGAATTGCAGGCTCACAGTCCCAACACCCCAGGACACCCCCAGCAGCCGGAGGGAGGTGACCCCACCTCTTCCCTTCCTGTCCCTTCCTGTCCCCATCCCCCAGGCCAAGCCGGGACACCAGCAGCTGTTCCGGATCCTTCCTGGCACCGCCCTGTGGCGCCTCTGCTCAGGGACCTTTCCTGCGAGGGCTCGGGTGACACGGGTCGCTGACCTGGGGGTTTCCAGGGGGTCCAGCAAAGGCCTGGCTGGCCCTGAATGGGGACCGAGTGAGGACAGGACACCGCCCATGCTGGGGAGCTGAGTGGCCAAGGCTGATCAGGGTCTCTGCCCAGGGAAGACAGACCCCTCCCTGGCCCCCACTGCACCCTGGGGCATGACTGCCGGGCTGGCGGAGAGCCTCGCCTCCTCCCGGGGTCCCAGGCTGCGGGCAGAGCCGGCTCCTGCCCCCTGCCCACTCGACCTTCTGGAAGGAGTTGTAGAGCCTGGCCCGGAGGACGTAGACATCGGCGTTGCTGGTGCCTTGCTGCACCTCCTTGGTGGCGAGGTTCAGGCAGTCATGGTGGCGTTTGAGGGCCAGGAGACAGGCCATGCTGGGGGTGGAGGGCACAGGTGCTCTCTGTGTCCCGGGGAGGAGCAGGAGGGGCCGCTGGGAGGCGGGGCGGCCGGGACTCACCATCGGTACCGGAAGCAGGGCTTCTCGGGCTGGAGCTCGGAGGCCTGGGAGAAGATGTTCAGGGCGTCCAGGAAATCACACTGCTCATACAGGCACTGGCCCTGGGGGGCGAGGACAGTGGCCTCAGCTGCTGACCTCGGCTGTGCCCCTGGGGGACCGGGGCAACACAGGGCCGGAGCCTTTGGATCTGGGAGAGACTAACAGAGAGGCAGAGATACAGGAAGGCAGGAAGAAGTGGTGAGAGGCACAGGGTTGGCGGGAGACAGCAACAGAGAGCCTGGGAGGCGGAGCTAAAAGTTCCCGGCTCTGGGTGCAGGGCCCTGCACTTCTCTCACTGGCACGACCAAGCTGCTCCCTCTGGAACGAGGGAACAGAGGCTCAGAGAGGTGAAGCCACTTTCCCAAGGTCACACAGGAAGTGACAGGGCGGGAACCTGGCCCCCAGCAGACGGATTAAGCACACGGTCTGGGCAACTGTGCTATTTAGTACCACAGCCACTAGCCGCACACTGCTATGGGAGCGTCAATCAATCAAGTTAAGGGGAGGCTGGCACAGGGTAAGACGCCCAGGTCCCTTGTCAGAGCGCCCTGGTTTGCTCCCAGGTCCAGGGCCGATCCTGGGAGGCACCGGTGGTGCCCATGCAGAAGACCTGAATTCCCGGCTCCCATCATCAGCCGAGAGGGTGAACCAGCAATGGGAGCTGTCTGTCTGTCCGTCTGTGTCTCTCACATAAAAACAAGGAAATCAATTAAACTAAAAATTCAGCTGCTCAGTCCTACTTGCCAAAGCTCAAGGGCTCAGGGGTTCCACGCAGCGAGTGGGCGCCGCCGCAGGGAGTTCTACTGGGCCGTGCCATTGGACCTTCCCCACCCCGGCAGTAAGCCAGCTCTGCAGGTGGGGACGGACAGGGACACGGAGCCCTCGTGCGGCCAGTGCTGTGGTGCAGTGGACAGCCGCCCCTGCATGCCTGCATCCCTGAGCGCAGCTCCAGCCCCTGCTAACGCACCCGGGAAAGCAGCGGACGGCTCAAGGGCTCGGGCCCCTGCCCTGCGTGGGAGACCCGGATGGAGCGCCCGGCCCCTGGCTCTGGCCTGGCCCAGCCCCTGCTGCTGTGGCCATTTAGAGAGTGACCCGGGGGGTGGATGCAGATCTTTTTTTTTCTCTGTGTCTAATTCTGCCTTTCAAATAAAGCAATAAATCTTTAAAAAAATATAACGGCCGGTGCCGTGGCTCACTAGGCTAATCCTCCACCTTGCAGCGCCGGCACACCGGGTTCTAGTCCTGGTCGGGGTGCCGGATTCTGTCCCGGTTGCCCCTCTTCCAGGCCAGCTCTCTGCTGTGGCCAGGGAGTGCAGTGGAGGATGGCCCAGGTGCTTGGGCCCTGCACGGGCACGGGAGACCAGGAGAAGCACCTGGCTCCTGGCTTTGGATAGGCGCGGTGCGCCGGCCACGGCGGCCATTGGGGGGTGAACCAACGGCAAAGGAAGACCTTTCTCTCTGTCTCTCTCACTGTCCACTCTGCCTGTCAAAAGTAAAAAAAAAATATATATATATATATCTGAAAAGAGGATCCCCGGGGAAGATGGAGTTGGTTCCGGGAACAAGGAACGGCCCCGGGCTGGAGGGGGAGGCGGCCGTGCCAGGAGAGCGGCCGGAGCCGTGCGGGGCCGGGGAGCTCCGGGCACCTGCAGGTACAGCACGAAGGTGAGCCGCTCCAAGTACACGGCGTTCTCCGGCTGCGCGGAGTAGGCCCTTCGAAGGTTCTGGGCAGCCGACGAGAAGTCGCAGAGCTGGATGTAGGCCTCGGCCCGTAAGGCATAGAAGTCCACCTAGGGCGAGGGGCCCCGTTGCCCTTGGGGCTGGGGGAAGGCTCCCCTGGGGCGCGACACCGGGTACCAGCAGCGACTCGTGGTACCGGCACACTGGCCAGCGCGGGGGGAGTGCGGGCAGCCCCTGCCTGCGTCCACGCAGGCCCCTCACCAGCTCGGAGTCCAGGTGGAGGGCGCGGGAGCAGAACAGCACCGCCAGCTCCCAGTCCTCCTGTTGCAGGCACCTCTGGCCTCGGTAGTAGCTGTTGGGGCGGGGGAAACGCGGGCAGAGGTGC
The DNA here is from genome assembly GCF_964237555.1 of Oryctolagus cuniculus. NCBI lineage: Eukaryota > Metazoa > Chordata > Mammalia > Lagomorpha > Leporidae > Oryctolagus > Oryctolagus cuniculus. The sequence continues at coordinate 231,164,728 of NC_091432.1, read as the reverse complement.
GGAGGGGCCGGCCCGGGCAGACGGCTGGGGTTCAGGGAGGGTGGAGGCGGATGGGGGTAGGCAGAGACCCGGGGAGGGCGGGCTGGGGTCCTTGGGAGACTCCTCTGGGCCAGCAGTCCCGGATGTTCTGGGGGGGCCACGGCGGAGTTCCCCGAGGCCGGGAGACAGCCGGGAGCTGGCTATGGGCTGTGTGGGCGGGACCAGGGTGCAGACAAGGCGGGCACTCACTACTCCCTGACTTTGAAGGGCACTGAGACCCCCGCGACCTTCGGTCTCGTCTCCTTGGACACGTGGAACACCTGGCTGGTCCCGAAGACCCGCTGCACATTCCCCTTGGGGGCCGGGATCACCCACGGCTTCTGGACGGTCTGGGAGGCCGCCTGGAAGATGGCCTGGTAGTGCTCCAGTGCGCTCTAGAGCCAGGGGTCAGCAAGTGGGGCGGGCCTCAGAGACACAGCCCCAGGCACTCTGCATAGTGGGGGGACAGTCCCCACTTCCAGCTCCTCCCCCCGGGCGCTCCCCCCTCTCCCTCCAGTCCTGCCTCTCTCCTCCCGAGGTCAAGGTCAGGGGTCAGAGGCCTTGCCAGCTCCTACTTCCAGCTACTGACACCCAAAGCTCCAATGCTGCCAGCTCAGGCCCCGCCCCCGCATCGCTGGCCCTTAGCTGTCCCGTGGGACCCTCACGCCCAGCAGGTCACTCGAGGCAGCCACTGCCTGCCCCAGGCTTTCCCACCCCAGGGAGGCCGCCTTCCAGACCCCCAGCCACGGCGGCCGGAGCCCTCTATCTCATCAGTCCTCAGGCCTGCCTCAAAGTCTCTCAGGTCTCGCGTCTTCCTTCCCCCAGGCCCCTCATCCGGGCCAGCGCGATCTCTGGACACCATCTCAGCCACGCGTCCCAGGCCGCCGTGGTCCTCACAGAGGCCAGAGCCCGCCCTGAATTGCACTACCGACCCCGCTCCGCCCACACTTCACGCCTTTGCCGCGAACGCAGCCCTGGCCCCTCCGCCTCGGCTCCCCAGCCCCCACCTCGCCGGAGTTGGTCATCGCGCCCCTTCCGGAGGGCTGCGGCCCCGCCCCCGGCGTTGCTAGGCACCGTCTCCAGGACGCTCACAGGCCCCGCCCAGCGTTGCTAGGCACCGCCTCCAGGACGCTCACAGGCCCCGCCCCCAGGGCCCACGGCCCCGCCCCCAGGACCCGCGGACCCTCAGGAAACTTTTATTAGTTAGAGAGGTTGAGGCCTACAGCCGGGAAGGAGCTCGCCGGGCTCCCGCAGCCAGGCGGGGCCACGCGAGGGGAATGACAAGGCTCCCACCTCCCACGGCGAGGGTCAAGCGAGGGCTCCGAGACTGCCTCGGGCAACCCCACAAGCCCCGGCCACGCCGCGCCCCCAAGCGCGCGGGGGCGCCCGACACGGCCCCGCCCCGCCGCTTCCGCCTTTCTGAGGCACGGCGGCCGCGCAGCCTGGCCCTGATTGGGCGTCTCTGGACAGGCGGCGACGCGATTGGCCACAGGCGGAATGACGTCAGGGCCGGGGTCCGGCGTGAATAGGGGCGGCATGGCGCCGCCCGGCCTCTTACGCTCCTGGCTGGGGCAGAGCCGGGCCATGAGCCTGGCCATGAGCCGGTGCGTCTTGGAGCCCCGGCCCCCGGGGAAGCGGTGGCTGGTGAGTAGCGCGGCGATGGAGGGGCTGGCGGGCCCTGGCCCCAGTGCTGCCATTGTTCCCAGGCAATTTCCCCCAATTGCCCGCTCGGTTTTCCTATCTAGAAAGCGGGTCAGATGCTGTCAGGCTCCCCGGTCTCCGGGGCTGTCCGGGCCCTCTCCAGCCCTGGTCTCCGTCTCCCCTCCCCTGCGCGGTCGGCAAGGCCAGCGTCGTGGGCCTCAGTTTCCCCGTGCCGCCCACAGGTGGCTGGCCTGGGCAACCCCGGCCTGCCCGGGACGCGGCACAGCGTGGGCATGGCGGTGCTGGGGCAGCTGGCGCGGCGGCTGGGTGTGGCGGAGAGCTGGGCGCGCGACCCGCGCTGCGCCGCCGACCTCGCCCTGGCGCCGCTCGGGGACGCCCAGCTGGTGCTGCTGCGGCCTCGGCGGCTCATGAACAGCAACGGGCGCAGCGTGGCCCGGGCCGGTGAGTGGCGGGCGCCCGGGGCGGGGGGCCGGGAGGGCCCCGGGTTCTAACGTGCGTTACGTGGGCTTAACTGCGGCCCCCCTGGGCAGATGGGCATTAACGAGGCCACCGTCTTCCCGTGCCAAGCCGAGTTGTTCGGGCTCACCGCCGACGCGGTCTACCTGGTGCACGATGAGCTGGACAAGCCTCTGGGGAAACTGGCCCTCAAGCTGGGCGGCAGTGCCAGGTGAGACCGGGGCTGCCCAGGGTTGGGTAGGGACGCGGGGCGTCCCGGTTCAGGGGGTGGCCCCTGGGAGCCCGGCCGGGGGTGCGGGTGGGGGGCAGCCCGGCAGGGTGGTGACAGGACACTCACCGCCCCCCCATGTCCCGGTACAGGAGGTGGCCCCTGGGAGCCCGGCCTGGGGTGGGGGTGGGGGGCAGCCCAGCAGGGTGGTGACAGGACACTCACTGACCCCGCCATGTCCCGGTACAGGAGGTGGCCCCTGGGAGCCCGGCCTGGGGTGTGGGTGGGGGCAGCCCGGCAGGGTGGTGACAGGACACTCACTGCCCCCACCATGTCCCAGTACAGGAGGTGGCCCCTGGGAGCCCGGCCTGGGGTGTGGGTGGGGGCAGCAGGGCAGGGTAGTGACAGGACACTCACCACCCCCCCCATGTCCCGGTACAGGAGGTGGCCCCTGGGAGCCCGGCCTGGGGTGCGGGTGGGGGGCAGCCCAGCAGGGTGGTGACCGGTCACTCACTGCCCCACCATGTTCCTTGAAGGGGCCATAATGGAGTCCGCTCCTGCATCAGCTGCCTCAACTCCAGTGTGAGTCCCCCCCGCCCCGTGTGCTGTATCGGGAGTGGGGTGGCTGCGTGGGGTCCCCAGTGCGCCTCACCCCCGGCTCCCTGACAGGCCATGCCAAGGCTGCGGGTGGGCATTGGGCGCCCCGCGACCGCCGACGCCGTGCAGGCCCACGTGCTGGGCAGGTTCTCCCCGGCCGAGCAGGAGCTGCTCCCTCTGCTGCTGGACCGGGCCACTGACCTGCTCCTGGACCACATCCGAGAGCGGAGCCAGGGGCCCGCCGTCGGCCCGTGACGCCACAGCCACAGCGGCCGGCCCGGCCCTGCCCTGCCCGGCGCCCACGCCCCAGCCCCGGCCACAGAGCCGCCAGGCCTGCTGTGCTGCCGCTTTTATACAACTTTCCCAGAGACGAACGGGGCCCGAGGTGGCGTCCCAGGCCCGACGTCGGTCCTCTTCGGCAGCCTACTTGGGGTGCAGGAAAACTTCGGGGAGGCTAAACTTCTTGAGCCTTTTTAGGATACTGGCAGTGTGGATCTGCAAGGGTAAAGACGCCTGCTTTAGATTAAAGACGGGGTGGGCACGTGGCCGAGCGGGGAGCACGCTGCTTGGGACGCTCACGTCCCACATCCGAGTGCCTGGGTCCCAGTCCCAGCTCTGCTTCCTGCGCATGCGCCAGCAGGGAGCGCTGCAGGCAATGGCTCCCACTCAGGAGACCCAGGCCAGCCCGGCCCCTGGCTCCAGGATCTGGCCCGGTCCGGCCCGGTCCGGCCCTGGCTGCCTGGGCTCTCTGATGTCTGTCTCTGTGTCTCTCTGCCTTTCAATTCAGTAAGTACCTTTTTAAAAAGCAATTCTTGGGGGCTGGCGCCGTGGCTCACTTGGCTAATCCTCTGCCTGCGGCGCCGGCATCCCATGTGGGCATGGGCCTCTAAGTCCCAGCTGCTCCTCTTCCAGTCCAGCTCTCTGCTGTGGCCCGGGAGTGCAGTGGAGGATGGCCCAAGTGCTTGGGCCCTGCACCCGCATGGGAGACCAGGAGAAGCACCTGGCTCCTGGCTTCGGAACGGGCGGCCATTTTGGGGGGTGAACCAATGGAAAAGGAAGACCTTTCTGTCTCTCTCACTGTCTAACTCTGCCTGTCAAATAAAAAAAAATGTTAAAAAAATAAAAAGTGATTCTTGGTTCACTAGAAGAGACATGGCTGGTTGGAAGGTGACGCGACTCGGTGGAGCCCGGGCCAGCAGGGTCCAGCAGGCCCCTCCAGGGGGCGCAGGGGTTGCCTCAGTCTCCCCCGGCACTGCCACACCTCTCTTCTGCCCACTTCACAGACAGGGCCAGCCCCAGCCCCAGCCTCTAGGCCACACAGCTACCCAGCAGAGCCCCAGCTTGCGCTAGACTGGGTCTGGGCACTCACCTCGGGGCTGCTGTGCGCACGGACTTTGCCCACGCGGGTGACGTAGGAGAGCAGCCTGAGGTCCTGAGGGTTGGGGGGGACGTGGAACCGGCGAGGAACCAGACCCAGGTCCCCCGGCTGGTAGGCCGTGATGCCGGACAGCTGCTGCAGCAGGGCGCGTGCCCTGGGTGGCTGGGTGCCAGGCCGGCTGCGGGGAGACGGGCAGCCGGGGAGTCAGCCGGCCGAGCCGGGTGTGGCCAGAGGTGCGCTGAGGACAGGTCCCCCCCACCCCCAAAGGGGCCGCCCACTCACCTCCCCGGCTGTGCGTCGAGGGGCTGGGCCTCCTGGACAGCCCCCCGCCCACTCACCTCCCCGGCTGCGCGCCGAGGGGCTGGGCCTCCTGGACAGCCCCCCGCCCACTCACCTCCCCGGCTGCGCGCCGAGGGGCTGGGCCTCCTGGACAGCCCCCCGCCCACTCACCTCCCCGGCTGCGCGCCGAGGGGCTGGGCCTCCTGGCGGCGGCAGGCAGGCACCTGGGCCGTGCGGACGGCGGCGGCGCTGAGCAGGGCCAGCAGCTGGCGCAGCATCTCCTTGCGCTGCAGCTGGAACACCACGTCAAAGTCGCTGTCGTCCCCCTCTGCTCGCATCTGCCGGTGGGGCCGGGGGTGGCATCAGGCCCGCGCTGGCCCCGAGACTCACCCACCTCGGGGACACTCCGTCCTCAGTGCCTGTTGGCTGAGAATCCCCTGATCGGGCAGGGTATACCCATTTTCTGTTTTGGAAGACTGAGGCCCAAGGCTTTCCAGAACCTCGAAGGAAGGAACCCAGTGTCTTTGACTTCACAGGGACCTTTGCGGTCCAGAGTCAGAAGACAGATTGGTCAGGAGTCCCTGGGTGGGGGGGCACCTGGGCCTGGCCGCAGCCCCGTCCCCCCGGGGGTCCGATCTCAGCTGCTTCCGTCCCGCCCCCGGCTTCCCGCGTACCTGCAGAATGTCCCGCAGGAAGGCAGTGGCCCGGGCCAGGGTCATCTCCAGCCTGGCCCGCAGCTCCTGCTCCTCGGTCAGCTCCTGCTGTAGCCGCCGCACCTCCCCCTTCTGCCGCTCCAGCTGCAGGTCCAGCTGCTCCTTCTGGGCCCTGGGCCCCGGGTGGGAGGGGTCAGCAGCTGCCAGCACCTAGGCCACGCCCCCCTCGGGTCTTTCCAGCCCCGGAGCGGGGGATGCCGGAGGCTGGCGCCCTCTGCGGGCCGGCGGGCGCACCTCAGTGCCTGGTCGTCCGTCTGCAGCTGCACGAAGTCCTGCTCCAGCTGGTTCAGCAGGAGCCGCAGCCGCCCGGCCTCCGCCGCGTCGCCCTGCTGTCTGCGGCACTTGTCAGTCAGCATGAGGATGATCTACAGGGGCGGGCGGGGGGCCGTGCCGGGCCACGGTGGGCTCTCAGCCAGCTCCGGCCCCCGCTGGCCGCGGGGCTGAGCCCCAAGGCCCCCAGGGGCGGGCTCACCAACCCACAGGGGCTTTGAAGGGGGTGAGGACAACGCTCCCAGGAGGAGGCTCCCGCCCGCACGGCCGCCTCCCGGTGGGCCCCCCCAGGGCTGGGTGCGGTGCGCTCGCAGGGCGCCAGGCGCACCTTCTGGTGGCCCCGGCTGTGCCTGGCCATGATCTCCTGGCTGCCCTGCAGCAGCTGCAGCTGCTGGCACAGCTCGGCCCGGCTGCCGTGGAGCTGGTCGTTCTCGCGCTGGAGCTGCAGGCCCTGCCGGGACACCCTGGCCAGCTGCAAGGTCACGCTGTTGTTCTCCAGGATGGCCCGCTTGGTGGTCGCCCACATCTGCTTGCTGGCTGTCTTGCGGAACTCGCTGGCCACCAGGTTCACGCGCTGGATGATCTCCTTCTGCAGTCTGCGCGGGTTGGGGGCCGGGGCGCGGGCTCAGGCGGCGGCCGGGACGGGTGGGAGACACCTGTGGGCTCGCCGGGGCAGGGAACCTCTCCCCGCAGCCCCGCCAGCCCCTTGCATCACTGTTCAATCAATAGAGTGCTTCCCCCCCACCCCCCACCAAATGGCAAAAGGACCCCCCCCCCCGGGACTCTGCTGGCAGCAGCGTGAGGACTGGGACCGGGCGCTGGTCACGCGCTCCCTCCCCAGGCGGGAGCAGCGGGCTGGGGGCCGGCGGCACCGACCTGTCCTTGTCCAGCACCGACTTCTTCTCCAGTCGGTACATGTAGTCCCTGTACTCGGTCTCCTGCCGCCGCAGCTGGTCCTCCAGCAGCGTGAACCTCTCCGTGAGCTCCTCCTTCTGCAGCCGGAACTCCTCCAGGGCTGCCAGCTTGCCCCCTGCCGACAGCCCCAGGGCGGGAGGCCTGATGAGGGCCCCCCCCCTCGTGGACGCCCCCGGGGTCTCCGTCCCTTCCTCCCGTGGCCCCCCCCGCCAGCTGCCTGCTCCAGGGCGGCTCTGGCACGCTGGGCCTGCCCCTGCCACACCCCTGGGCCCTGTCTGCCCCTGCCGCCTTCAGCTGGAATGGCCTCCGCGTCCCCTCCAAGCTCGCAAGGCCGGGTTCGGGTTCCGCCGCCTCCTGTCTCTCAAAGGGGACAGCAACAGCAGCCACTGAATTTCAGCTCCTTCTCTGGGCCTGACCAGAATCCATTCCGGCTGGGTGACCTTGGGCAAGGCACTTGACCTTCTAAAGGTGCTGTCTCATCTACAAACGGGGGACGGGGTGACGACGCTTCCCGCCTCGCTGGGTTGCGGGGACCATACGTGCGCGACCCAGCCCGAGACACCGTGCCCGTGTTCCACGCGAGAAAAGTGGGGGTGGGCGAGCGGCGCCGGGCCACAGGTGCAGTCGGGGCCCTGCTCACCGAGGGCGATGTTCTCCGACGTGAGCTGGTCCTTGGTCTCCTGGAACTCGTGCCGCACCTGGGCCAGCTGCGCCTCAAAGGCGTCTTTCTCCAGCTCCTTGGCCAGCTGCAGGCTCTGCAGCTGCTCGTTCAGGTCCGTGATCTCGTCCATGCGCTGGCCGAGCGTGCGCTTGAGGAAGGCCACGATCTCCTTCTTGCTGTTGGCCAGCTGCTCCAGCTCCTGGCGGAGCAGCTTGTCCTGCGCGGCCAGCTCGTCCCACTTCCGCTGGTACCTGGGCCAGGACGGGGTAGAGGTCCGGGCGGAGGCCAGAACTTGAACTCAGCGTGACCCTGAGCCGAGGTCTTGGCCACAGGCCCGCCGCCGCCACCGCCAGCTCTGCATCTCTACCCCCCCCCCTCCATGCACCTGTCACCGTCCCCCACCCTTGTCCATTGAGGAAGCCTGGTGCTGCCGGCTCGGACCCCCGTTGGCCCTCTCTTTGGTGACAGCGCGTGACAATGTCCCTCCCCTCCGCGTCTGAGGGCTGGTGAGCAGGCAGCACCCCACAGCTCCTCCTCAACCCGCTCCATCTGCTGCCTCAGTTTGGATTTTAAGAGCATTGCAAGCGACTTCCAGGTTTCCGGAAGAATAACCGAGGCCCTCCTGAAAGTGGTTTTACTTCGCTTATTCAGCCCCCATCTTTGGCATGGCACTAAGGGGGTGTGGACCACGTGGGGCTTTGTGGAGCGAGGAAGCAGCCTGGACTGGGGCTCAGGGGGCCAGGGCTCCCGCCTCAGTACCTCAGCTTCCTGGCGGGGGTGGGGGCGCCGCCTCCTCTGAGCCTCAGTCCCTCCCTCCCCCACCCCGTCCAGGCAGTGGGGATGGCACAGCGCCTCCCTCGGGCTGTTGCTATAAAGGTGGTGAGCATCCGCCCAGGGCCCGCCAGCTGCACACAGAGAACCCAACACCAGCTGCCCCCGCAGCAGGGACCACCTGGGAAGAGCCACTGCCCGCCTGTGGCCTTAAATGCCACTCTCACATGGGGACTGATGGCTCGTAGCTGGGAAACCAGAACAGTGAGAACCACGGGCAAGGGGCGGGTACTGGGTGGAGCCGTCCGCGTCCTCTGTAGGAATGCCTGATTCCAGCTTCCTGCTAACGCAGACCCTGGGAGGCCGTGGTGACGGCTCAGGTTATCGGGGTCCCCACCACCCATGTAGGAGACCCGATGGAGTTCCTGGCTCCCTGGTTTGGCCTGGCCCAGCCCTGGCTGTTGCGGGCATTTGGGGAGTGAACCAGTGGATGAGAGAGCTCTGTGTCTCTGTCCCTCAGCCTTTCAAATACATACATACACGAAGCTTTAGGAAGACGGGCAAGTGGACATATCCCCAGACGCAGGGTTCGAGGCACCCCCGCCCCGTGTCCTCATCACACCGGGTGCCAGCCCGAGGATGGAATGTCCCGGTGCGGGGAGAGAACCAGCCTCATTTCCAGGTGGGGGGACCAAGGGCTCAGCAGCTGGGTGACTCAGAGGGGTGCAGGCAGCAGCCCCTCTCGGGGGGCCAGGAGGACCGTGGAGCCCACCCCTGGCCAGGCGGCTGCCATCCCCGGCCATGCCACCCACTAGACTAGACTGCCCTTCCATAGAGGGCAAGAGTGCGGCTGATCTGGGTGGGACTCAGCGTTGGGGTCGCAGCGCTCCGGGAGCCCAGAAGGGGCCGGGAAATCTGTGCACCTGCCAAATCGCGCGGCTTCCCGCTGTTACCTAAAAGGACACTGGGGCTGGGGTGGGGATGGGTCTGTGCATCCCGCGGGAGACCTGGACACCCGTCCAGGGCCCCGGCCCACCCAGCAGCACTGCGAGCCCGCTGCGCGCCCACCCACCGGGCCAGCCTGTCCTCCAAGTCTCGGATCTGGATGAGGAAGAACTCCCGCGTCTCCTCGGACAGAGGCATCTCCGTGGGCTTGAGGGTCACGGGGAGATCCTTCCTGCCCCCTTTCTTCTTCTTGACCTCGGGCTCCTTGCCCACCCTGCTAGCCTTCTTTTTGGGAGCCATGGCTGATGGCGCCCACTGCTCCAAGGCCCCTTTAACAGGTCAGGTGGTTGCTAAGGAAGTTGGTCCTGTACATAGCAACAGACCAAGGCCATGCGGCTGGGCTTAAAGGGCCCCTGCCCTCTTCCTGGCCGGGCACCTGCGCCCTCGGAAGGCAGACAGCGTGCCTGAGGCCATGGCCCGGGTAGCTGGTGTCAGGTGCTCCTTCAGGGTCCGGGGAAACCCCTGCTTCCCCCAAGAGGAAGTAAGCTGCATGGGGAATACTGGAGAGTGCTGGGGCCTTGGAGACCACCAGCCTGCCCCCTGTGCTGACTAGAAGGGTGTGACTTTCCCACGGCCACCCAGGGCCGGAAGCAGCTGTGCCTGGCTCCAGCCGCTTGCCACCACCTTGTCAACTCTTTTTTGTTTGTAAAAGACCTATTTATTTGAGAAGCAGAGGGGCCAGCACTGTGGTGTAGGGGTTTAAGCAGCTGCCTGCAATGTCAGCATCCCATGTGGGCGCTGGTTCAAGTCCTGGCTGCTCCGCTTCCGACCCACTTCCCTGCTAATGCGCCTGGGAAAGCAGCAAAACATGACCTAGGTGCTTGGGCCCCTGCACCCATGTGGGAGACCCGGAAGAAGCTCCTGGCTCCTGGCTTTGGCTGGTCCAGCCCTGGCCTTTGCTGCTATTTGGGGAGGAGTTGAACCAGCAGATGAGTATCTTTCCACTCTGTCTCTTCTCCTCTCTCTATAATTTTACCATTCAAAGAAACAAATGTAAAAAAACAAATATAAAAAAAATGCACAGTGAGAGAGAGAGATCTTCTGTTTGCTGGTTCACTCCCCAAGGGGCTACAATAGGCAAGGCTGGGACAGGCCGAAGCCAGGGTCCAGGAGCTCCACCTGGGTTTCCCATGTGAGTGGCAGGGCCTTGAGCACTTGGGCCATCTTCTGCTGCCTTCCCAATGCTTCAACAGGGAGCTCGATCAGAAGTAGGCAGCTGGGACTCCAACTGGTGCTCTGGGGTGGGCACCGGCCTTGCATGCGGACGGCGGCTTCACCCGCCCCGCCGCAACGCCGCCCCGTCTTGCCAGTTTCTTGCTGACGCCCCTCCATGGCAAAACCAGCCTTCCTGCTTCTTCCAGAGGGGGCTGGGGCAGGCGGGCAGGTAAGAAGGGGCCTTTCATGGTGGAGGCTCCCAAGCTGGGTTCCTGGGGCACCCTGGTCGGGGGCTGCAGAGGGTCTGCCCATCCAGCAGTGACCAAGGCACACAAAGCCCATTTTGTGTGTTGGCAGCTGTGTGCCCGCAGGCTCTGCCTCCAGCCCTGCCCCTGGGCCGTGGCTGCGTGCCTGCTCCTGTCTCCCACTGAGACCGCGGCCAGGTCCTCTTTGTCCCTCTAGTCCCAGGTCTCGGCAGTTGGCAGGGGATGGCCTGGTTCCACCTGATAGTCTGATGCACAGGTGGGGGAGGCACAGTGGGCCTCAGCAAGTGTGCTGGGCTCAGGCAGGCAGAGCTGGTGAGCAGGAGGACCCTCGGGGTGGGTGGGTGGGAAGCGTGTGTTTGCCATGGGCACTGGGTGGGCCGCAGAGGGGCTTGCTTGCTTAAAAGTGGGCTCCGGGGCCGGCGCCGCAGCTCACTAGGCTAATCCTCCGCCTAGCGGTGCCGGCACACCGGGTTCTAGTCCCGGTTGGGGCGCCGGATTCTGTCCCGGTTGCTCCTCTTCCAGGCCAGCTCTCTGCTGTGGCCAGGGAGTGCAGTGGAGGATGGCCCAGGTGCTTGGGCCCTGCACCCCATGGCAGACCAGGAAAAGCACCTGGCTCCTGGCTCCTGCCATCAGATCAGCGCGGTGCGCCGGCCGCAGCACGCCAGCCGCGGCGGCCATTGGAGGGTGAACCAACGGCAAAAGGAAGACCTTTCTCTCTGTCTCTCTTTCTCACTGTCCACTCTGCCTGTCAAAAAAAAAAAAAAAAAAAAAAAAAAGTGGGCTCCGGCTGGGCCCTGGGCCAGCGTCCTGGACTCTCTGAGCTGTGAAATGGGGAAATCAGCTGCGGATGGAGCCGTACCTTCTTTTTTTTTTTTTATATAAATACTTGATTTATTTATTTGAGAGGTAGAGTTACAGACAGAGAGAGGTCTTCCATCCGCTGGTTCACTCCCCAAATGGCCGCAACGGCTGGAGCTGCGCCGATCCGAAGCCAGGAGCCAGGAGTCTCCTCCGGGCCCCCTACGCGGGTTCAGGGGCCCAAGGACTTGGGCCATCCTCCACTGCTTTCCCAGGCCACAGCAGAGAGCTGATTGGAATAGGAGCAGCTGGGACTAGAACTGGCGCCCACATGGGATGCTGGCGCCGCAGGCCAAGGCTCAGTCCGCTACACCACAGCAGCAGGTGGGCAGTGTGCGAGCTGCAGCTGCTCTGTGCGGTGGGCAGGCTCCGGGATTGCCAGCACGCCTGCACCGCACCTGCGCTGCTCGGTCTCTCCCAGGGTGCCCGTTCCCTGCAGCAGGGACCATCCTGGGAGGGCAGAAACGTGCCCGCAGGAGGCAGCGGCACTGGGATTCTGGCGTGAGCCGCACGTGCAGACCGCGGTGACACGGGGGTGGGGGGCGCCCCATGGGAGGCCTGGCCGGTGCCCAAGTTCCAGGACCTGCAGAGCGCTGCCCCTCCCGGCCTGTGCGTGGTCACTGTGTCCCTGCCTGAGCAGCTCCTCCTTGCAGAAGCCTGGCCAGGCCTAGGGGCTCCTGGGGCCCTCAGCCGCCCCTCTGCCTCCCCACGGAGCCCTTCTGCTTCCTTCTTCCCCGCCCTCATCTCAGGGCGTGGCTCTAATTTTCAGCGCAGCAGGAGACAGCAGCTCTGCCCCCCACCCCCAGCCTGGAGCCCACAGAGTCCTGAGGCCTGACCCTGCAGCTCGGGGATGCTGGTTCTTGAGCTGGAGGCCACACCTCCCCCACCCTGTAATCCTATCAACCCACCTGTCAATCAGACTACGTGACCACTCCCCTTTTCAAAACTCTGAAGCAGTTGGTGAAGGGCTGGGCTGGCCCTCGCCCCTCAGGGACCCAGGAAAAGCTGGGTGTGGACGTGGCTCTCCCCTTCCTGGCCCCCTCTCCCTGCACGAGGCCCTCGTGTTCCTGTGTCGTCGCCTCATCCTGTGATGGGCCTTATCAGGATCCACACCACGCTGTGCCTGCACTTAGAATTCTACTTCCAGTAAAAGGCAAGAGCCTGAGATAGGCCTTGGAGTCTAACCTAGCCCACAACACCGGAGGACAGGGCCAGGCTTACCAACACGGCTGCAGTCACAGGGCAAGAGTGACCAGCTGGGGGCTGGCGCTGTGGCGTAGCGGGTAAAGCCTCCGCCTGCAACGCGGACATCCCATATGGGCACTGGTTCAGGTCCCGGCTGCTCCTCTTCCAATCCAGCCCCCTGCTAATGTGCTCGGGAGAGCAGTGCAAGATGGCGCAAGTGCTTGGGCCCCTGCACCCACGCGGGAGACCTGGAAGAAGCTCCTGGCTTTGTTAGGCAGGAAGTTAGGTATGAGCTTATGTGTGTGTGACAAAGGCCTCCGGAGAAGACTCCTACGTCCAGCATATGCATCTGCATCTCCAAGTCATCCCGATAATGCTTCAGGGGCAGCCCAGTGTTCACATCCTGCCCTGCCCCCTCCTACCCGATAACCTGCCAGGTGGGGGCCCCGCCCCTTCTGCCTGACAAATCTCCCACAATCTCCCAGGTGCAGCCCAGTGTCAGCATTTCAAACACCCTGCTCCAGATCCCCATTCTCTAGGGGGTCCTGCTCACCCTTCCTCTGAACCCAGGATGGCCCAGCTAGGCCTCCTCCTGTCTGATACCTTCAGGGAAAACTCAGATAGGAGCTTCTTAATATTTACAGCCACAAAATCCTTTGTTTGGGAGATGTGTGAAGACAAAGACCCATCTCCTCAAAACCCCCCCCCCCCCCCCCCGGCCTCAACCGGACGGCGTGCTCAGCCCTCTGCCTCTATGCTGAGTCGCCCACCTGCCTGGCCAGGTGTCATCTCTCCACTCAACCATGTAACCTCGCTCCTTCCCCTGTCTGAGCGACAGCTCTCTCTCCCAGGTCCTGTCTGGAGAGGTGACCATCCATTCTTGCGGATGTCCCTACCCTAATAAACTTTGCTACTTTTTACTTTCCACTACTGTCTCACACCTGAATTCTTTCTTGCGTGAAGACAAGAACCCTCCAATTTTCTCCGGTAACAGCTTCAGCCTGGCCCAGCCCTGACCATTGTGGTCATTTGGGGAGTGAACCAGCAGATGGAAGATTCTTCTCTGTCTCTTTCTGTAACTCTCAAATAAACAGTTTTTTTTAAATAAAGAAAAGAAAGAGGGAGCAGCTGTGTTACCGGTGAATGGCAGGGTTCTTGTCTTCGCGCAAGAAAGAATTCAGGCGTGAGACAGAGTAGTGGAAAGTAAAAAGTAGCAAAGTTTATGAGGGTAGGGACATCCCCAAGAACGGATGGGCACCTCTCCAGACAGGACCTGAGGGGGAGGGTTTAAGGGGGGGGGGTTTAAGGAGATGGGTCTTTGTCTTCACACATCTCCCAAACAAAGGGTTTTATGGCTGTAAATACTAAGAAGCTCCTATCTGAGTTTTCCCTGAAGGTATCAGACAGGAGGAAGCCTAGCTGGGCCATCCTGGGTTCAGAGGAAGGGTGAGCAGGACCCCCTAGAGAATGGGGATCCGGAGCAGGGTGTTTGAGATGCTGACACTGGGCTGCACCTGGGAGATTGTGGGAGATTTGTCAGGCAGAAGGGGCGGGGCCCCCACCTGGCAGGTTATCGGGTAGGAGGGGGCAGGGCAGGATGGGAACACTGGGCTGCCCCTGAAACATTGTCAGGATGACTTTAAGATGCAGATGCATATGCTGAACACATGGCCTGTTACACACACATAAGCTCATATCTGACTTCCTACCTACCAGCTAGACCTCCAGGCCAGCCTCCCCGGGGTGGGGGTGGGGAAGGGGAGACTGCAGGTGGGAGAGTCTCCCCAAAGCACCCCATTCTGGGGCCCAGGGACATCCCTGTCGCCCTCTGAGGACTGATTCTGATGGGCCCAGGGCTGTGGGAGGCTGCCAGGCTACCAGCTCAGAGGGCCGGGGGTGGGGGGCAGGGCTGGAAGGGGCGGGGAGGCACCTCGAGTCTGATGAAGGCCAGAGACCCTGTCCTAGGCTAGAGAAGGGTGCCTATCAGTGGGTCAGCACCAGGAGCAGGGTGCAGGCAGGAGCTGGGAGGGGCTGTGCGGGGAACCTGTCGGGAGACCAGGGAGTCCACCCTGGAGCGACAGTCGCGGCTTTTTCTTTTCTATTTTTTTTTTTTTTTAAAGATGTAGTTATTTGAAAGTCAGAGAGAGAGAGGAGGGAGAGACAAGCCCATCTCCTATCTGCTGATTCACTTCCCGAATGGTGGCAATGGCCCAACAGCCAGGGCTGAGCCAGGCCAAAAGCAGGAGCCTGGAACTCCATCCTGGTCTCCTCCGTGGGTGCAGGGGCCCAAGCACTTGGGCCGTCTTCCGCTGCCTTCCCAGGCTCAATGGCCAGGAGGTGGATAGGAAGTGGGGCAGCTGGGTCTACAACCAGTGTCCATATGGGGGTGCCGGAGCTGCTGGTTCACGGGCTGTGGCTTAACCCGCTGGCTTTGTCTATGTGCTAGGTCCTGCCTTCGGGGCTCCACACAGAGGACATCCCTACCCCCACAGAGGCCCCTTAGAGGAGGCACTTGTGTTACTACAACTCTATTAAGAACTCCTGGTCACTCTGGGCAGTCAGGGGTTAAATCCAAGCCCAACTCCAAAGCCCCTCTGTCAATAAATCCTGCAATAAACTGAGGATTGCAGAAGAGGAGGCCATTGTTCTGTGGCCATGGTAACAGGTGCCTACCTGAACCAGTTCCAAACCCCGCTAATGCCTGAATGACTAATCCCTGCTACAGCCCCGCCTTGGAACTCCAACCAATCAGCAACTGTCTCCAGTAACCCCACCTCCACGGCCAGGGGAGCCAATCCCTAACCAGTTGTGCTGGTAGCGGCCCACAAATCCCTGGAGCCCTGGCTTCCTCGGACCTGTGGCTTCCATGCCTAGGGCAGCGTTTCCTGCTGCTTTGCCTTCAGGCTGTTTGTGGGCTAGAGCTGTGCCCGGTCTGCCGGGCTCTGCCGGGCTCTGCCAGCTCGGTGCCGGTTCCACTTGGGTTGGCGGGAGCGTGGTCCTCTGCAGAAGCTCTGGGGCCACCTCCAGGTGACATCCTGGCCTCCAGAGCCACCCTCCTCAGGGAGCGCTCGGGCCCCCACTCACTGAGATGCTGCGACACCGCAGGTTAATCCCGGGGGCGGGGACGGCTCTGGGGGAGCAAACTGGGCCTTGGAGCCCTTCCCTTCTGTCGCCTGTGACGCAAGACTCCGAGGGACCAGGAGGCGAGCTCAGCTCTGAGCAGCCCAGCAGAAGGCTAGGGGACAGCTCTCGCCCTTCCTGGGTCTCTTGTCCCCCTCTTGCCGAGAACTGCCTAGCGGGGGCCGGATGAGAGGGCCTGAGGGGGCAGCTGGGGCATGGGAAGCTGATACTGCTTTACTCGCTATGCCAGACATTTTTAAACATCACCTCTAGGTTACTTATGACACTTCATATGACCCACATAGTTCCGATGCTGTCATGTTTAGGGAACAGTGACAAGGAAAAACGCCTGCACATGTTCGGGACGGGCGCAATCCGGTTTTTTCCAGGACACCAGCACTGTGGCACAGATTTGCCAGCATCCCATGCGGGTACCAGTGTGTGTCCCGGCTGCTCCACCTCCAATCCAGCTCCCTGCTAATGCACTGGGAAAGTGGCAGAGGATGGCCCGAGTATCTGGGCCCCTGCACCCATGTGGGAGACCCAGATGAAGCTCCTGGCTCCTGGCTTTGGCCTGGCTCAGTCCTGGCCATTGTGGCCATCTGGGGGAGTGAACCAGCAGATGGAAGGTCCCCTCCCCCTTGTAACTCTTTCAAATAAATAAATAGGTCTTTAAAAAAATATTTCCTGGGGCTGGCGTTTGTGGCATAGCAGGTAAAGCCACTGCCTGCGGTGCTGGCATCCCATATGGGTGCCAGTTCAAGTCCCAGCTGCTCCTCTTCCAATCCAGCTCTCTGCTATGGCCTGGGAAAGCAGTGGACGATGGCCCACGTCCTTGGGCCCCTGCACCCGTGTGGGAGACCTGGAAGAAGCTCCTGGCTCCTGGCTTAGGATCAGTGTAGCTCCAGCCACTGCAGCCATTTGAGGAGTGAACCAACAGAAGGAAGACCTTTCTGTTTGTAACTCTACCTCTCAAATAAATAAAATCTTAAAAAAAAAAAAAAAAAAAAAAAGGAAGGGGCTTCTGACATAGCTACACCATTCGAAGACATTGTGCTAAGTGACATCGGCCATGAAAAAGACAAATACTGCGGGATTCCCCTTTGGCAAGGTCCCTAAAGAAGTCAGTCACAGGAACAGAAAGTCAAATGAGGGTAGGCACTCGGCACAGAGGTCACGGTGCCACCTGGAGGCCTGCACCCTACACCGCTCACGTCCTGTTGGGAGTCCCGGCTCTGCTCCCAGTTCCGGCCTCCTGCTGATGCACACCTGGGAGGCAGCAGGGGATGGTTCGAGTACTCGGGTTCTTGCCTCCCATGTGCGAGCCCTGGAAGAGTCCTTGGCTGCTGTGTGGGCCTGGCCCAGCCCTGGCTGCCACAGGCACTGGGGCTACGAACCAGCGGACGGCAGCCACCTCTCTCTGTCACAGGAAGGGGCCCGGGGCGACAGTGAGCCAGGTGGGACAGGAAGGACACAGAAAACCTGGGCCAGCGAGACAGAAGCCCCACGGCCTGGAGGGACAGCTGACCCTGGGAAGGAGGAGCAAATGGTACCTCCTTGGCTTCAATGTTAACCCAGTTTAGGGCAGTTCAGAACGTTAAGATTCCGGGAAGCATCTGGCTGGCGAGGCAGCTGCTGCTGCTGCTGCGAGACCGGGTTCCTGGCGCTCCGCTGCATCTCCGAGCCTCAGCTCCGCGCCTCTACGCGGAGGGCCCACCGCAGCCGAGTCGGGAGGGGCCCTGCGTGGGCAGCAAACGCTGACATCACGACCCCCACGGAGCAAGTCTCCCCCCTGACAGAGAGGTGCAAATCCCACTGATGAGCCTCGAGCTGACACCCTCTCAGCTGTGACGGAGGCCAGGATGCGCACGGGGACGAAAAAGTAGAAGCAGCGGTTCCCGCACGTGGGGCCCCCTCCCCGGCGCCAGCGGTTCCAGCACATGGAGCCCCCTCCCCGGCGCCAGCGGTTCCCGCACGTGGGGCCCCCTCCCCGGCGCCAGCGGTTCCCGCACGTGGGGCCCCCTCCCCGGCGCCAGCTGTTACAGCACGTGGGGCCCCCTCCCCAGCGCCAGCGGTTCCCGCACGTGGGGCCCCCACCCCAGCGCCAGCGGTTCCCGCACGTGGGGCCCCCTCCCCGGGAGGTTCCCTGAGCGACCTCACCAGCCTCAAGGTCTGCTCCCAGGCCGCGCCAGCTCACCAGCGCACTGCGAGACTGGAGACGCCAGCCCGCGGCCCTGGCTCGCACCTCGGCTGCTCTGCTTCTGACCAGCTCCCCGCTGTCGTGCCTGGGAAGGCAGCAGATGGCTCCAGCACCTGGACCCCTGCCACCCACGTGGGAGACCTGGACGGAGTCCCTGGCGCCCTCCATCCCTCTTTTGGTCGCTCTGACCAAAGGAGAAAGGGGGAGAGCAGAGAGGACGGACGGACGGAAGTAAGTAAATCCTAACGAAAACAGAGCAGCAGGCCAAGCCCCAGCTGCAGTCTGGAAAGTCACTGCCTCTGCAGGCAGGATGCCTCGGCACTGTCTCGGCACGAGTAGGCAGCCGGGGCGCGCGGTGCCCGAGTCAGAGGGCGGCTGGCTGAGGAACGGGGCGACAGAAGAACCGCAGCTGCAGGCGTCGGGGCCAACAAGTCTCACGGATGGGCCCCAGGTGTGAGCACCGCGGACCTGCTTGGCCCTCGGCGGCTCCCAGCCTTGCAGGCGTGGCGGGCTCCTCGCATGGCGTCTTCCCAACCCCCCCCCAGTCACCCTGGACACCACGCGTGGGTGCTGATTTCTTTATTGAGTAGACGCGAGGGCTTGTACAGAACGGTACAGAGATAATGCAAGTTTGTGCTTCAGTACTTCCAAACACGGAGATCCGGTAATGCCAGGTCAACAAGGCTCAAGACAGACCAGCTTTTCTAAAATATCCTTTTGATAAATTATTTTATATATATAAATAACAGAAAGGAAAGCCAACACGTTCGACGAACAAGGTCCTGAAGCGTGAGCATCGCGTGGTCTGGGGGGCAGGGACGGGCCAGCAGCGACGACGTAAGGAACGAACCGATGCGGGTACCTACAGTGCTGTCCCGAGGAGCAGGGGCTGCAGGGAGCGGGGAGCCGGCGGAGCCCTGAAAACTAACCTGGGGGGAGGGGACACAGCCGGCACCCGGGGCGGGCGGGCGGGGCAGCTGCACTAGCACACACCACGTTTGCAACGACAATCACGAGACACGGAGTGTCCACGGTCCGCGGGGTTAAAGGGCGGCTGGGGGCTGGGCCGGGGACGCTTCTGTGACTTCCACTGCCATTCTACTGCACAGCAGCAGAACGCGGCGAGCTCACGCCGCGGGGCGGAGCTGCCGAGTCCCGCGGACGGCCGTCCTCCCGGCATTCCCTTCTTCAACTTTTGCTTTAGAGCGAAGTTTTGTACAGCTACGATTTTATACAGGGAATAAAATGATCGTTTTGTCTACAAGCACGAGGACACGCGACCGAGTACTCGGGGTACCTGAAACTGAGGACGCTCGACACAGCTGCCTGCTGAGCCGGTGCAGGGGCTGGGCAAGCCCAGTGGCCACCCTCAGGCCCAGCAAAGGGCCCTGTCGACAGCCTCAGCACCTGCCTCGCGCGCCTCCACGCCCGACTCTCCGTCCCTACCCAGGCTGACGCCACTCGGGGAAGGGGCGAGTGCGGTGACGCCAGGGAAGGGAGGGGGCTGGTCCGCACATTATGCCCAAGCGTTTCTCCCAGGGAGACCGAGATCTCTGGTGCAAGTCTGCTTTTTGCTTCTCTGGGCACCAGGACTTGGACTGCAGTGAGACTTCCCTCGTGCACACCTTGTGCACACGGGCCAGCAGGGGGCAGTGACAGGTTGTGGGCGACGGGATGCCAGCTGACACCCAGCCTGGCTGCCCGTGGAACCCTCAGCCCCACCCATAGCAGTGCCACTGGGGGCATAGCTGCCAGCGAAAGCGAAGAGGTCAGTGCCACCTCGGATGTTGCGAGGTGTCCCCAGAGGGCCACTTCCCAGCTGACCTGGATGAGAGCAGGCACCAGGGCCGGGGGAGGAACTGGAGTGCAGGCCGCAGACGAGTCCTCAGCAGGAACAGCCCGGTGGTTCTAACCACAACGCGAACAGCCCACACCAGTCTGTAAAACACCAAGCTGCTACCTTTCCAGACTCAAGCAATCTGCACGCGCCAAGCCGGGTTATGTACAAGGTCACGGCGTCACAGACCACGGGGAGGGGCCGTCCACTCATCCCGGCAGCCCGCGGACTTCTGCAGCGCGTCGCTGTCCTTTTAGGGTACATATAGAAGATACTCTTTAAAAAACACAATGCATGATTTTCTTTTGTTTCAAACAGAAGAGGGCATCATTAAACACAAGAACGCAGCGGCAACAGGGCCGGCCAGGGCGTGCAGAGCAGGGAGGCAACGGACAGGGGGTCAGCAGAGTAACGGAGGAGGTGGGCGCGGGCCGCGGAGCACTGTGGGAGGGTCCTGTGGAGGAGGGCGGCTGAGCTCTTAACTGCTCACTTCTTCATCTGTTTTGTTGAGCTTCTTCAGGGTGTCCAGCAGCTTCTGTGGGGTGAGGATGTGCGTGGATCCTGGGAGGGGCAGAGGGGAGTGAGCCGCCGCTCCCCGCCCCCGCCGCTCTCCACTCCCGCATCTGCACCAGGCCCCCTCCCCCACCCTGCCTGGGGCCCAGTGAAGCAAGGAGGGGGCTGGGGCTGGGAGGTCTGGGGCCCTCTGACGCTAGCCCTGGGAGACACATGGGGATTGTGGACAAACACCACACGTCCCCGGCTCAGGCAGGCCCCGGGGTGTACCAGGGAAGCAGCTGCCTCTCCACCAGGGCCCAGCGCCAGCTGCCAGGTGACGGGGTGGCTGCTTTCCCAGTTCTCTCTTGAACTCAAGGTAAAGCCAGGGAGAGAAATTCCAAAAAAGGTGGTGGGGGCGGGGAAGGTGGAGCAGCGAGCCGAGCCGGGTGGTGGGTGACTGAGTGCCTCAGGGAGGAAGTTAACCGGCAAAGCTCCTGGGGAATCCACTGAGCTCTGGGTGCTGCCCCGCGGGGGGACCTCAGGTGTGAGAGGGGAAGGGTGGGGACCTGAGGCCTTACCTTGCAGAGACCGCACATTGTAAGAGATTAGAAATGCTTGCAAAAATTCAAGCTAATGGAATTAGATATACTTCTACGGCAAAAAATTAAAAAAAAAATAGAAAACAAAAAGAAATGACGGTGTTTTTCCTAGGAAGAGAGGTCTAACAAGTGCAGTAAATAAAGATGCATGGATCGTGTGGTCTGGACATGGACGTCAACAGAACAGAAGAGGCGCGGTGGCGGGAGCATGAGGCCTGCACGCATGCAGCAGTGGGTTTCAAAGAAAGATCCTGGTGGAGAGAACTGAACAAAAGAGACCCGCACTTGAAAATGTGCCTCCCTGGAGCCCTGGGCAAGGAAAGGGCCTTCACGGGCTGGGGAGCAGCAACCCCTGGATGCCAGATTTCCCCTCCACGGGCAGGCAACAGAAGGCTGTGCCCGGCTTACTGGGCCCGATCCCAATACCAAGCCCCCATGCCTTTGCCCACCATCTGCTCAGCTGAGCCGGGACTGCGGGGCCTGCACGCCTTCTGGTCAGTCCAGACCAGCAGAAAGCTTGCAATACCCTCTCCAGTGTGAGGGGGGTCTTCCAGCACGCGTTCTCTCCAGTTTAAGCCCCAACCCTCACTCTCTGCTCCGAGAGGAGCCAGTCCGCGGCCAGCTCTTAGATGCTGAGCGCGAGCCCTGGGCACACATCCCGCCCGACCACAGTGCTCCCTGGCGGACTGGTTCCCTGGAGACCTGGCTCCTTAGGCAGCGGTGACGCGGCTTTGGGGAGTGTGTCCCTGGGCATTTTTGTTGTACTTCTTTTCCCTGAAGCACACTCACTTCTGTGGCCAGACCAACCTTCCTTCTGGCCCTAAAGCAGGTCCAGGCCTGCCGCACACGCGAGGGAAAGGACAGCAACACTGCCAGTGCGCCCCACACTCTGGAGAGCCCCACAGCCAGAGGGCTGTGAGTCTCAACCCGATGTGCCGGTGTGGGGACACCGGGAGGTGTCCACGGCACGCCGCTCAGCCCCGCTGTCCTGGCTACAGGCAGGAAGCAGCCCCGGCTGCTCAGCTCTCCAACTCTGCGTGGAGTCCCAGGAAACAGGAGGCGGACTGGATCTCAAGCAAAACTCCGGAGGGCTCTGGTCAGCAGCCGGCCCTGCCTCCCTCACAGGCAGATTCAGGATTCAGAGGAGGCTACAAAGAGGTCAGGGAGGCCGGCGCTGTGGCGCAGCAGGTAAAGCTGCTGCCTGCAGTGCCGGCATCCCACATGGGCGTTGGTTCGAGTCCCGGGTGCTCCACTTCCGATCTAGCTCTCTGCTATGGCCCAAATCCTTAGGCCCCTGCACCCACATCGGAGACTTGGAAGAAGCTCCTGGCTCCTGGTTTCAGATCAGCACAGCTCCGGCCGTTATGGCCATTTGGGGGATGAAGCAGTGGGTGGAAGACACCCCGGCCCTGCAGCCTCCCCTCCTCTCTCTGTGTAACCCTTTCAAATCCTCTGACTCAGCAACAGGCGCATCCCTGGCCTCCAATCACCCAGGCTCTTGAAGGGACAGACCAGTCAGAATTAACCCAAATGCTGGAGGCCTTTCACGCGTACTGCACTACGTGGGTCCAACTTCTCACCATGAACCTTGGGACCTGGACGGGCTGAGCCTATGGTCCACATTTTGCAAACGTTCTTATGTTGAACCCACAGGTGGCTGACCACGGCAGCCTTCCAGAAAGAGCAGGCGATGTGTTCTATGCTCCGAGGGTCCCTGGTATTCCACAAAACTAGAAGACTATGAAACATGGGGCCTATCCAAATGGCCACGTGTTTTCAAAGCTGCACAGCCTCTGCCAGGGCACAGTCCTTCCTTCTGCACTGCCGGAATCTGCGAGAGTTCTAAAGACCAGCTGGACCAGCACCCCGGAATCTGGCCTACTGCTCAGACACCGCGCACGGGCGACAGCAGCCCAGGCAGCCGCGGAATGAAGGCCAGAGTGTGAGGGCGGAGTGCTCAGGGCAGGCTGGAGACAGGCAGGCCCAGAGCTGGGTCCCTGTTCTGGGCACCTCCTGGGGAATGTGCTAGTGACACCCGCACAGTCAGCTCTGGATTCGGATTCAAGTCTGAGTGCCGCTGAGAACTGACCCTACTCTGGAATAAAACAGACAAAAACTCTCACAAACTGTGCATTAATAAACAGGCCTCGTCCAGCCTCTCAGTTCCCCATTTGCTTCCGGCAGCCTCTGGGACATTCCCAGTCAGATCTCCCTTCTTAGCAGACTTGGAGGGAAGCTTGGCAGGGCCTGCTCACCACACCGTTCACCTCGGCCCAGGCGCGTGGGGGCCGGAGGACAGGGTGGGCCCTGTCACTGCACGGTGGCTGTGGGGACTCATTCACGCTGGGCAGGAAGACTCCTCTCCTGCGGCATGTTTAGGAGGCAGCTCAGGCTCTCTGCCCTGCCTGGGACTCTGGTCACTGAAAGGGCCACGCGAGGCTGTCACGTGCTCCCTGACCTCCCTGGCGCGAGGGCTCTGCTGCTAACTGAATTCTAAAATCCAACACCCCCATTTTATCTCAGGAGCCAAGAACACACAGTTGCCTCCATCCGTGCTCTCTCGTTCCGCTGGCCGCTGAGCCCTTCTCTCTCTGATCAGAAACGAAGCTCAGCAGAGACTTCTGGTGAGGCTGTTCCATGAGCACCGGCCAGAGCAGGGCCTCTCGGGGTTTGGTCTGTGATTCTTTCAGACCTCCTAAGTGATCTGCTGTTATCTGTCCTTCTCAAAGTCTTAAACTACAACAGTACCTAAAAAAGTGCATGGGAAATGCAATGACAAGAGATTTACGCTGGCACAAAAGCTGTTCAGTCTACGCACACAGGGCTTTTCAAAGCATTCGTGTAGAGGGGCCGTGGCTGCAGTGCGGTGGGTTAAGCCTCTGCTTCACGCTGCATTCCGCGCCAGAGCGCTAGTTCAAGTTCCTGCTGATGTGCCTGTGAAGGCCACGGAAGATGGCCCAGTACTTGGGTCCCTGCTCTCCGTGGAGGAGACCGAGGGGGAGCTCCTGGCTCCCGGCTTTGGCCTGACCCTCCCTCGACTGAGCCAGCAGATGGGAGATACTTTTCTCTCTTGGTCTCTGTCATTCTGTGATTCAAATAAATAATTAAATCTTTTCAGGAATTCATGGAAAATGTGTATTATGAAAATGCTGCGTGTGGACTTCAACAACTTTTTGTGCCCTGACTCTTAGGGCTGCCATCACTGCACAGCGGGCCGAGCTGCCTGTGACGCCAGCACCCCTCACTGAAGCGCTGGTTTGAGTCCCGGCTGCTCTGCTTCTGAGCCAGCTCCCTGCTGATGTGCCTGGAAGGCAGTGGACGAGGACCCGAGTGCTTGGGTCCCCGAAACCCGTGTGGGAGCCCCAGATGGAGTTCCTGGCACCTAGCTTTGGCCTGGCCCAGCCCCAGCTGTTGCAGCCATCTAGAAAATGAATCAGCAAATGCAAGATCTCTGTCTCTGTCCCCCCCACCTATTTTTTTTTTTAAGAAAAAAAAAAAAAAAAAGAATAAACTCACTTTTAAACTCCATTTTGCACAAACATTTTGAAGTCCCCTTGCACCTGGCAGCAAAGGCCGTCTACCACCCTGACAGGTGCACAAGGACCCCGATGCCTGCGACTGCCAACAGACCAAGATGCTTTTAAGGAATGCTTGTCTATTTTTTGAAAGATTTACTTATTTGAAAGGCAGAGTGACGGAGAAAGAGAAACAGAGACACACACAGAGAAAGACTGATCTTCCATCTGCTGGATTACTCCCCAGATGGCCTTAAGAACTAGGGCTGGCCCGGCCACAGCCAGGAGCCTGGAACTCCATCCAGGTCTTGCACTTCGGTGTGGGACCATCTTTCACTGCATTCTCAGGTGCATTGGCAGGGAGCTGGATTGGAAGTGGAGCAGCCGGGACTCAAGCCAGCACCCATGTGGGCTGCCCACCTGTTGGCCTCGCCTTCTACAGGGAGCTGAGGCCTGGGTGTGTAGAGCCAGCCCCTATCCTGTCTCACCACGCCCTGGAGCATGCCTCCACTGCCGAGAGTGAACAGAGCAGGAGATAAACAGGGTAGCCTGGTGTTGCAGAGTGCGGATGGAGCACTACCCTCCTTATATAAGCAAGCGAGCTTCCCACGGCCACTGCCCTGGGGTTCATCAGAGTGAGAGTGCTAGCACTGCACGGTCTGAGGCGCAATGGGAATCACTGTCTGAGCTCCAAGGAGCCCCGGGACCCCGCGATTCAGGGTCTTGTCAGCTATGGCCCAGAGCCGGGCCCCGCGGTCACACAGGTGCTCACAGAGGGGCAAGGCTGAAGTCCGGGTCTCTCCACACTGCTTACAGGAGACGCGTGCTCCGTGATTCACTGGGCCACGTGTGTGCGCAGGAAGACGGGGCACTTGTAGGCCCATCGTCCACAGTGCACTCCCAGTCTGGCACACAAAGTGGCCTCATCCCAGCCGCAGACGGACTCAGGCTGTGAGGGGTGCTTCGGCAGCACCAGCCGCTCACACACCTCTCGGGAGGTCCCCGGACACAGGAGGGATGGAAAAGGAGAGGCAGGAAGAGGAGGATTCTCAAGGACAGTACGGAGTCCACCAGACAGACAGCAGGGCTGGCTGACACGCTCGGTGGGGAGCCACACAGGGGTATGCGCAGGTTTGTCCTGGGCCTTCTGGCCTCGCCAAGAGGGAGAGGGCTGTGCCAGCCACGGAAGAACTGCAATGAGGGCCGTGACTGGAAGAGCAGAGCCCTGCTGGCTGTGTCTTCTGCACGGAGGCACGAGGAGGCGCCTTCCCTCTGAGACGGCAGCTCCCCAGTCCCCGGTGCTCTGTGACCCAGTCAACCCCTCGGGGTTCGTCCCTCAGAAAGTTCCAGCACCAGGAAAAGGTGCTCACACCTCCGACCCCCCCGCTCTTCCTGTCAACCCCCCAGGATCAGGGTCCAAGGGCACCTCCCCTGAAGCCTGCCTCCTTGCATGTGGCCTTCCCCGGACTGTCTGCTGGCCTCACTCTGAAGCTCCTGCACCACACCACAGCCAGGATGCCCCACATACTCTGTGGGTGCCCACAAATGCACCCTGAGCCAGCAGGTGTGGGCACCGTGCCCCAAGCACCCCTCAACTCGCAGCTCCCTCTCTGAGTGGCGTGTAGCCCAAGGCAGGAGCCTGGCGGGTTTAGGGCAGGGTTATGAAGGCAGCCTTGGACACATTTTCAATCGGTGTTAAGAACTGCAAGCATTTTCTTGTTAAAAGAAAATCAAATAAATCATAAACTCAAAAGGGAAAAAGAAAGAAAAAGAGTGACGGAATAATCAAAGAAAACCCTTCGGAGTGGAAGAGTTTCTTTTCTGTAATAAGCTGCTTTTACTTTGTTTCTTTGGCTCTCACTCCATTGTTGGAGCCTGATCCTCAAAAGATACCCTAGAGGACTCCCTGAAGTCGGGGTGTCTCAGGTCCATGAGAAATTTGGTGGGAGTAAGAATGTGAGTAGAACCTGCGGGAGAACAGAGGCCAGCTGACTGCTTGAACACAGGTGCGTTACAGGAGCATGCCAACTTAGGTCTATAGGGCGTGCAGCCGATGGGGCACGAGGAAGCAAAGGCACACGCTCTCACGCACACGCACACACGTGCGCACACGCACACAGGCAGCAAGGCGGCTGGCATGCATGAAGCAGGTGAGGCCACACGGCGGGCATCAGCTGTCTGCGCGAGGCCCCTCCGTGAACCTGCCGGGCCCCTTTCTATCCCAGGTCTCCACCTCCCGACGGGCAGCCTCGAATCAGGCCCCCAGGGAAGAGGAAGGTTTACGCCCGGAGGCCGGCTGCGCCAGCCTCTGTCCAGGGAAGCTGCGTTTGAGCTCAGAGGGCCTCTGCACGTTCATGCAGCGCAGATGCAGGCCAGGGACAAAGAGCTTTGCCACTGGGGCCCATCAACACAAAGGCAAAGGCGGTACAGGGAGGGCTGGCGACCAGACAAGGGCAGCTGAGGGAGCGTGGGGGAGGTGTGTGGTCTCCCAGCGGACCCCGGGACTGAGAAGGCAGCTGGCAGCCCCAGGGCCAGCTTGGTGAACCCTGGCGCGGCGATATGGACTGGCCCACAGAGCTCGCCCACTCGGACGGCGACTTGACTCCTCTGGATGAGAGGTATAAAACTGACCTGTCATAGAGATAGTAACTGAGCCAGGAGCTATGACTGGTAGTGGGCTTTTGGAGCAGGGTGTCAGAGAGGCCTCCCCGGCAGGGGTAGCTCATATATAAATGGCTGAGGAGCCTATCTGTCCTTAGGCCCTGGGCAGGGTGCAGCTCACACCCCTTTCCAAATGCAGCCTAAGAACCCTGGCCTCACACCTTACACAGTGTGAGTGTGTTCCCCGAGGGCAGAGCCCCGGGCCCTGAGAGCCTCCTGCCAAGCAGTGTCAAAAGGGCCCAGGGGAAGATGGGACAAAGGGGCAGGCATCCGGAGAAGGCAGGCCTCTCAGCTCTCGTCTTCTCCTACAGCCCTGAGGCAGAAGCGAGGGAACCTCCTGCTGCGCTAACCGGCTCCCATCAGTGGCTTCCCCTCTTCTGGAGAACCAATGGGAAACACCAGCAAGGGTGGCGCGTTGGGGGAACCCTTAACAGAGTCCAGCAGTGAGGCTGACGGCGTTCTGGCATTAGCCACCCACACACCATCCGTCCATCTCGGATGACAAGAGGACGGGAGCAATGATTTCCCATCATCCACTGGGCCTCTCCTAGGCCTGAGGCCCCAGGCCAGGAAACTGGCAAATCTGATCCAGGCCTGGTCCAGGCTCTTAGTGGACAACTCCATTTTTTTCAGTGAAGAAATGGTGGCCCGGACAGGCCGAGTCACCTGCTCACGGTGGCCCCACCTGGCAACAGCAGAGCATACATTTGAGCCAGAGTCTGTTGGACTCTATCACCAGGCCCCGCCCACCTCATGACGCTGCCTCCCAGCCAGAGATGAGAGACACCCTTCTCACCGCACGCCTTTGCGGGAGTACGTGTTGCCGGGGCGGTGGGGAGCTGACCGACTGCGACACTGAAGCGTGGAATGCAGTGAAGTGCGGGGAGGCGGCTCCTTCCTCTGGAAGTGCGGCCCTACTCACCTATCAGCACCTCCCACTTCCCGCTGGCTTGGGTCACCTCGTAAGCACAGCGCATCTCGTTCAGGCTCACGCCCCCAAGGATGAAAATAATGAGGCGGGGGCCACTGCGGTACTCCCCAGGGGCCTTATTCTTGTGCCAATGTCCATAGCGGGCACTGGAGAGGGAGAGGGAAAGGTGGAGGGGGAAGGGGAGAAAGAGAGGGAGGGGGAGAGAGGGAAGGGGAGAGAGGGAGGGAGAGAGAGAGGGAGAGGGAGAGATGGAGGGGGAAAGGGAGAGAGAGAGGGAGGGGGAGAGAGGGAGGGGGAGAGATGGAGGGAGAGATATAGAAAGGGAGAGGGAGAGATGGAGGGGGAAAGGGAGAGACAGAGGGAGGGGGAGAGATGGAGGGAGAGAGGGAGAGGGAGAGGGAGAGATGGAGGGGGAAAGGGAGAGAGAGAGGAAGGGAGGGCGGGAGGGGGAGAGATGGAGGAGGAAGGGGAGGGAGGGAGAGAGAGAGAGAGAGGTTAGTTACGTTTGTCCACATCACACACCCCTCCACACCCGGTGGTTTGACCACACGCTCACCGGCACACCCGTGCCGAGAACACGCCAGCATTTAGTGAGCGTGGGCTGAATTAAGCTGCGAGCCCATTTTTAAGCAGTTGGGCTACTGGCAGAGTCGCTGTGAGCGCCTGTGCCGTGACCTCGTCGCCCTCTCGGAAACACGCGGGCAGCAGCCAGCCTCGCTCGGCTCTAACACATCACGAGGTTCGCTCAGGCGTCCACTCCAGGCCATGTGTGTCTCTGAACTTGTCTGGGACACTGCTGGCAGCGGGCAGTGGGGACAAAACCTGAGGTCTGCACAGATGTGCACTGCGTGAGAGCCTCGTGTGGGCGGGGCCTCCCCACACCGCATTCCGAGAGACAGTCCTTGCTCACTGAGTCTCATGGGCGGAAGGGACAGAGGCTGCTCCGAGCTGTGCCACGATGAAGCAGAGTTCAGAGCCCTGGGGCTGAGCCCAGAGGAGGTCATGGAGCCCCGCGCAGGCAGCAAGGGTAAAAGCCTCCGGCGGAGCCAGGGGTGACGGCTCTGCAGGGGTGGAGCAGTGAGAGCAGGTTCCTTCCAGGTGAGGAAAATGGCAAAGTACAACAAAGGGAGGGGCCAGCGCTGTGGTGCAGTGGGTTAAAGCCCCAGCCTGCGGTGCAGCCACTCCATGTGGGTGCGTGGGTGCCGGTTCAAGTCCCAGCTGCTCCACTTCTGATTCAGCTCCCTGCTAATATGTCTGGGAAAGCAGCGAAGGACGGCCCAAGTCCTTGGGCCCCTGCACCCATGTGGGAGACCTGGAAGAAGCGCCTGGCTTCTGGCTTTGGATTGGCTCAGCTCCAGCAGTTGTAGCCGTTTGGGGAGTGAACCAGCAGATGGAAGATCTTTCTATCTCTACCTCTCTCTGTAACTCTCAAATAAGTAAAATAATCTTTATAAAACAAAGGGAGCCAGTCTCCTCCGGGCACTGAAATGCTCTGCCCTCCTTCCTGATGTATGCCAGCCTCAGTCACCTTCCAAATCTGGAGGGCCCAGGGGACTGTCCAGGCCCACACGGAGCCTCTCCCAGTCTGCTTCCTTGCGAAGCCATCTGTCTCCCGCTGTGGGCGCTCAGCCTGGCTGTGGCACTACTTGGCAACAAACACTCTGCCACCACCAGAGGCGATGCTAACACCACAGATGCTGGCTCAGGCCTCTGGCCCAGGCAAAGGCCAGAGCAAAGACAGGAAGAGGAGGAGTAGAGACGGGACGGGTGGGGAGGGCATGAAAAGACGGACAGAGGTGCACGGCCCAAGGATGTCAGCCCTGGGAGCTGTGCAGGGACCTGCGCCTGCGCTGCCCTCTGCAGCTCATGTGTCCACCCGCCTGGTCTCAGAAGCCACCATGGACACACATTTTGCTTATCCACTCATCAGTGGATGGGTGACGGGGCTATTCCCAAACTTGGGCTATTATGAATGCAGCTGCTGTGGACCGCTGATGTTAAACAGAGTGACTAGGGAAGGTCAGAGAAGCAGCGTTGACTAAAGACCTCAGGAGGTGAGAGGCAGGCCGCCACGTGGATGTATCTGGCGACATCATTCCAGGCTGTGAAAAGCCAGTGCAAAGGCCTGAGGCAGAGCAGGTGAAGAGGAACGAGGCCCGAGCAAAGCAGAGGGAGAAGGGCTGTGTGCAGTGGGAAGAACGCGGACTGCACTGACTGATGAGAAAGGGGGGAGGGCTCTCGGGGGTCCCAGCGCCCCACGGCAGAGCCACCACGGAGCTGACATCCAACCCGACACGGCTGTCCCTGCTGCCCCCGCCGCTGGGGATTCCACCTACCTGACAGCAGTGGTGCTGAAGGAGGCAGAGGAGCGAGTGGAGATGTAAGGGTAGTGCTTGGTGTCAAGTTTGTCCTCGATTGTATCCTAGAAAGAAGAGACAGAGGCTGTGTCCGCTGTCTGTCTGAAAGAGGCTGACGGGAACCAACGCAAGAGAACAAGTCAGTTAGCAAAAGGCGAGGCCTGGTTTGCAACAGAGCTCCTCCGTCGGCTCCCGCTGCTGGGCCTGGCGCGGTGCTCCGGCACGCCCTGTCCCTGGCTGTCACACTACCCAAGTTTGTACAGTGTGCTCTTTAGGTTGACAACGTTTCTCCTGCTTCTTTTCTGTCACCCAGGTGAGTCTCAAGGGCTGCAGCAGTCCCTAAATCCCGGCGTCTGCACTGGCGAAGGGGCCGGGCACAGGCAGCGCTCTCCCGCCCCAGTGCCTCGCCCCCCCCTTCCAAGGGCCTAATTATCTGGTGGGTGGGTTCCAGCTACCCACCTCCGCTGCCTGCAGACCCACAGTCCTTCTAACAGCTATCTCTCTTTAGAGGGTGGGGAGGACGGGGAGGAAAAGGTGGCAGAGAACAAAAGAGGGAATGAGACAGAGGGGCTGGTCCTATCTGTGGCACCAAGCAAAAATAAAATGCATTATTTTCTAGTTGTTTCATGTCTACCCATCCTTTAGGTCTACAGGTTTTAAAAATAGGAAGCTGAGTCACCCTATATATGTAAAATTATTTATTTTACTGTGCAATTCGGTGGGAGCACCTGGGCTGCTGCACACCAGCTAAGGGACTGTGGGCCAGTCCCGCCATCCTCTGCACTCAGTTCTGCCCGCCTGTCTGCAGGCAGCTTGGGCAGATCTCTGAGCCTAATCCCAAAGCTCTCGCAGTACAGGATTCTAGGCCAAATCTCTTCCCTCTGCAAGGAGGCGCTCTGTGATGTCCACCCTGACACAGACTTACAGCCAACAAACATGGCTCTCTGGCTACACACAAGGCTGTGTGTCAGAGGACAGGGCAGTCAAGGGGACAGGGTCACTGCATGAACAGACAACTGCAGACGCCGAGCCCCCCCCCCCCCCCCACGAGCTCAGACGAGCCTCCACACGGTACTGGGTGTGAGACAGGTGGGGCAGAGTACGGGAACACTGAGACCAGATGGGGACTGCGAAGAAAAGTGGAACTCAGGAGGCAAAGAACAGTGAGAACATTCCAGGCAAGGCCATGGCTTGAGCAGAAGAGCAGGAGTCTGCTTTGCTGGTGTGTGGCTGGCTTGGGAGGGGACCTGTGGGGGAAGGCAGGTGCAAGCCACAGTCACACTCCAGAGGCCTTGCCATGCCCAGCCGGGACGTGCTGTGTGGCGTCACCACAGCCCTTGGTGAAATCCTCAAGGGGAGAACCTGCAGGTGTCATTGCCACCTGAGGGCAGGTGAATTGGGGTGCACCTGGGCACCCAGGGAGGAGCCATGGCCTGGCTCCCTCCCCCACCAACTGACCTCCATGATGTCTTTAATAATCGGGGTCCATCGTGAGAGCTGGTAGGTCTGCTCACTGATGCGCTCCTTCCGCTCGGGCTTGCTCCTGCGGCGCAATGTGGACTGAAAGGAAACACACACACACAGTTAGACGCTGCGTCAGGGCCTCCTGGGCCATGCTGACCCCTGCCGCCTCTGGGAACTCTCCCAAGGACCCCTGCGATGTCAGCCCTGGAAAACACGAGCTAAGGGGGTGGCTGCCTCTGAACAGCCCCGAATGTCCTGGGTTTAGGAACCTGGAGCAAACTTGATTCTTAATGAAAAACGACAAATGTGGGTCAAATAGTAACAAGAGTTCCCTTTCCAAAAAAATGAAAAAAAATCTGAGGAGTTAAAAAAAGCAGTTTGCTGTTTATTATAGGGGAAAATACTACTTTAGGGGCGACTTATTCCTCGATTTCATTTCAACTGCACAGGCTGCACTGAATCACTGCTGTTATCAGCTGGATCCCTCTGGAGGACAAGGCTCTAAGTCAAATTCCTGCCAGTTAGGGGCCTACGGTTGGTGGCAAAGGAAGGAGCTTCTGTCTTCACCGTCCCACAGGGAGTCTGTGGTTAGCTCACTGTGGACAGGAGCACACAGGTCGCGGCAGAGGGTTCTCGAAGGGCCCTGGAGGCTCGGCCCTGCCCAGCCTCCCCCAGAGCACATCGTGTGGTCTGGCCCCCCAGACAACCTGCCTGACTGGGTCCTGGACAGCTCCATGCAGAAAGCTCAGGGGTGGCAAACCCACCTGCCTCGACCTGTTCCCAACTGGACCAGGACTGTGTGCATCCACGTGCCTCTCTCTGATTTCACCTGTCCTCTCTCAGTGCTGGGTGCTGTGTGCTGGTCAGTGAGGGCAGGAGTAGCAGGACATGCAGCACCCCTCCCGGCCCTCCCACCCACACAGCCAGCCCTCACGTCAGTGACAATGGGCACGCCCAGGTGCGCCATGTTGGTGATGATCTCGCTGTCGTCCGGGGGGATCTGGGCGTGCTGGATCAGCTTGTTGAGGTTCTCCTCAGTGATACCTGTGAGCACGAGACACTGCCACCAGACCCCACCCCACATCACAGCTCCTGTGCAAGCGGGTGGCCACCTCCCCCATCCTCGCACTCAGTGGACTCATCGTTCACCCGTCAACCTGCCTTGAGGCAAGGAGGAAGCAAGGGCTCCAGTTCTGCTCAGGCCACTCTGTCCTGTGATGACCATTAGCAACTGCCTCCTGCAGCTGCAAGTTCACCTGTGCCCCACTGCTCACCAGCCCTGCCCACCCCGCCCTGTGTCAGTTTAGGTCGCACAAGAGCACCTCACTACCATCTTTTACACGGTGGGTGCTCCTGGACAACGGATGGGTAGACCTCAGTGCTTTAAATGCAGAAACTACAAACGTGCTATAAGTTAGGGTAGGTTACGCCTCCGTGTCAGAGTGCCCGGGATGCAGCCCTAGGTGGAGACTCCACTTCCAATCCAGCTTCCCGCTAATGCACCCGGGAGCAGCAGGTGATGGCCCAAGTACTTGGGTCCCTGCCACCATGTGGGAGACCCAGCTGGAGTTCCTGGCTGCTGGCCCAGCCCTGGCGCCTTCTGTGCTCACCCCATTCGCAGACTCGACAGTCCGCCCCCGAGAGGTCCTGCATTTCCCAGAACAGGAGGAGCCCCTGGGATCTCCATTCTCCTCCCCTTGCACACCTCTCAGACGACTCCCCGCCCTCTCCCCTCTCCCGCCATTCCTACCATTCTTCAAGAAGATGTACAGGAGGATGATGCGGATTTTGTCGTAAGTGCTGACGTTTGCGTCCAGCAGAATGGGGACGATGGCTCTCATGGGGTCCTTGATCTTCTCCCCCTCGGCATCTGTGCCCATGGCCAGGTCCTGTAGGAAACACCCCTGTTGGCCCTATTTCTGGTGACAGTGGCTCTTAGAAAATTCATGATCCATAAACATCTGGAATTGAGGCCAGCACTGTGGCACAGTAGGTTAATCCTCCGCCTGTGGCACCGGCATCCCGTATGGGTACCAGTTCTAGTCCCGGCTGCTCCTCTTCTCTGCTATGGCCTGGGAAAGCCGTAGCAGATGGCACAAGTGCTTGGGCCCCTGCATCTGCATGGGAGACCAGGAAGAAGCTCCCGGCTCCTGGCTTCAGATCAGCGCAGCTCCAGCCGATATGGCCATTTGGGGAGTGAACAAATGGAAGGAAGACCTTTCTGTCTGTCTCTCTCACTGTCTGTAACTCTACCTCTCAAATAAATAAATAAAATCTTAAAAAAAAAAAAAGAGTCTGGGATTTTTGCTTGGCCGAGAGGGTAGTAACAGGTGCTGCTCTCTAGGCACATGGCAGTCGGCAGGAGTGCTTGCGGCTCCACTTCCTACTGCAACAGTGGGCACAGGTGAAAGCCCAGGCTGCCATTTTCCAACCAGAAACCAGACACCTGCCATCCTGCTCCCTGCAGGTGAGGGTCAGTGTGCCTGTGCCAGCTCCTCAGGGAGACTCTGGCTTGTAGTCCCCTGGGGGTACAAGGCTGTGCTCAAGGGTCAGGGCTTAAAAGCACACACTTCACGTGGCTAGATTCTTTTCACTCTGCTTTCCTTGGCATGAACAGCCTTGATATTTTGAGTCCTAAGTACTCCATGGTTTTAGTCTGATTTTCATCTATTTGACAAGGGGGGAGGGGGGAAAGGCTCCTAAACTTGTAAATAAGAATTCCAGGAGATGGAGGAGGAAATGAAGGAGACTGAAAGGAGCACAACCGCCCGGCCCTACTTCACGCCTCAGGCCAGACGTGGGTCCGAGTGGGCAGCAGGCTGGTCCAGCAAACCAGGAACCCTTCATTCTTGTGCCCAGGGACCCATGGCTACAACCAGGATCCTCTGCAGGTCCTACGAGTTGGCTGGGGAAGCCTATTGCTCACAAGGCCCCAGGAGCACACACTTTATGAGCTCAAGTTCACGGCCTTTCCTGGGTCTAGGGGAAGCTGACATTTCCCATGGGCCCTTTCGCCTCTTGGTCCTACACCAGCCTGGACAGCACAGATTCTGACAGCAGTTCCAGCACAGCTTTGAGCGCGCCCAAGGAATGTCAGGCTTCTGGAGTCTGATCTCCACCTGCATCCCTACTCACTCAGGTGCCCTTTCGCTCAGAGAGGACATGCTCGCCAGGATCGTCTGTAACCAACCGAGGTTAGCAGGGCTCCTTCCCTGGCAACACAGCAACACAGAGCAGGGCCTGCAAACCTACACGGAGGCTGCCCACGAAGCCAGAGCTTCAGTCTTAGCTTCACACTGAAAACGGAGTTTTCTCCTGTGAGAAAACCACAAGCCCGAGAACAGGGTTTTCCTGTGAAAAGGGACTCTGCTGAGGCTTCGGGAGCTTGGACGCCCTCTCCCCCCTCAGAAGCTGGCCCGTGCTTTAGCATGCTGTCATACTAAAAGGATGGAGGGCCAGGATGAGGGATTCCACACAACACCCTGAAAAACGTGCCAGCAATGTGCAAAAGCAGATGAGGAAAACAAAGGAGAGACCAACAGGCACCTCAAACACATTAGGGACAGGGACAGAGCTCCAATCCCAAACCCCCAACTTCCGGTGCTAAGTGTGAAGGAGGCCTAGGGAGCGTGTCCGACCCCTGGGCACTATCCCCTCCTGGCCCAAGTCTGTACAGCTGCTCTGGCCACAGCAGGAGGAGAATATTCGGCACATAGAATTCAGCCAGCCCTCTGGGTGTAAGCTTCAGAACTCCCCACATCCCTCTCTGGGCGCACCTGGGAAATCAGACTTTGGGAAAACTCAGCCCGTGCAGCATTCACACCAGCCTAGTCCCCACCACCCCGAGCGGCACTGCACAGGCTCCAGAGGGTTGAGATCACGTGGTACAGCAGGCTCTCCTGTCTCTATTTCCTGTGACTCTGCAGGGCAGTCAAGGTCAGGTGTCCGAATATGACTGGGGGAAGGGGTGGTAGGTGTTGTGGCACAGTGTGTTAAGGCAACACTTGCAACGCCCACATTCCCTCCTAGAGTTCCAGTTTGTAACCCCAGCACCCCCACTTCCCATCCAGCATCCTGCCAATCTGCGTCCCGGGAGGTAGCACGTGATGGTGCAAGTGCTTGGGCCCCTCCCTCCCACGTGGGAGGCCCGGAGGAGCTTCAGCCTGACCCAGCCATGGCTGTGGCAGGCACCTGGGGAGTGAACCAGCAGGTGCAAGGTGTCTCTCTCTCTCTCTCTCTCTCTCTCTCTCTGTTGCTCTGCCTTTTAAGTAGATGAGAATCAGTAGGTAAATTAACATTAAAACGAATGTGACTGGGTTACCAGGCACAGCAGAATTGCCACAGCAAAAGGAGAAGGTGAGGGGTGGGCACTGTGGCGCAGTGGGTTAAAGCCCTGCCTGCAGTGCCGGCATCCCATAAGGGCACCAATTCAAGTCCCGGCTGCTCTTCTTCTAGTCCAGCTCTCTGTTATGGCCTGGAAAAGCAGTGGAAGTCGGCCCAAGTCCCTGGGTCCCTGCACCCATGTGAGAGACCCGGAAGAAGCTCCTGGCTCCTGGCTTCAGATCGGCCCAGCTCCGGCCATGCAGACATTTGGGGAGTTAACCAGCAGATGGAAGATCTCTCTTTCTCTCTGCTTCTCTCCCTCTGCAACACTGCCTTTCAAATAATAAAATAAATCTTAAAAAAAAAAAAAGAAGGCGGCGGCGGAAGTCCTACCTGCTCCACTCGGCAGAGTTTATCTACGGTGCCTTGGTAGTGCTTCATGCAGTCCTCAGCAAGGTGCAGGTGGGTTGAATACTAGGGAAAAGTGCAACAGAGGTGGCTGTCAAGGAATTCCTCACGGATTCATGCAGCATCTACTGAGCACCTACTGCATACAGAACACTGTACTAGTGCTGAGAAGTGTCTGGGCTCGGGAAGGAGATTAAACATGTCAAAGCAGGCACACGCGCACCCCAAGGGAGAAAACGTTCCATCTCAGGAGAAGGCCAAACCACATTCTGAAAGAATGGAGAGGAAGGAGAAGTCCTTTTAGGGGCGGCTGGGTGGGGAACTCTGTGTGGGAGCGGGACCCAGTGACTTGTCTCTCACAAAGCTGTGGGGGAAGGGAAGGCGCGTGGTGCCCAAGGTGGGGACATGAACGGCGTGGTGACCTCCTGCCCCTCCCCAGCTCACTCGCTCTGAGGAAGCCATGGCCATGCCATGAGGACACTCCAGCAGCCCTGCAGAGGGGCCTCCCACCAACAGCGGGGAACAGCAGAATGAGTGACAGGAAAAGAGAAAGTGACGGGAAAACTGACGGCCTGTCCACACGCTCATTCTTTCTTCCTAATGAAGTTCAGGGGACCACAGATCCGGGTCGACGGCGCGGCTGCGGCAGTGGGGCCGGCAGTGCCCGTCGCTGTCACTCATGACGCGCCACACCTTGCTGAGCTCCTTCTGGTACTGCGGCATCTTCTTCAGCATCTGGGACAGGTCCCGCATGGTGGTCTGCAAGGCAAACGGAAGGCC
Source organism: Oryctolagus cuniculus (assembly GCF_964237555.1). Lineage (NCBI taxonomy): Eukaryota > Metazoa > Chordata > Mammalia > Lagomorpha > Leporidae > Oryctolagus > Oryctolagus cuniculus. Next base: position 231,127,641 of record NC_091432.1, on the reverse strand, counting down.
CTGACAGGCGTCGCACGGCGGCAGGCCCAGCGCCGAGCACCAGCCGGCACCGCCCGTGCCGCGTGCACGCTCTGCCAGTCGACCTGAGTCTGGTAAGCACAAGGTCGCGTGTGTTTAGATTTCCAGGCCTCGGTCTCAGAGAGTCACGGTGTAAACGCATGATCTTCAGGTGGGGCACTGACTCGGGGGGTCTGGCAGTCACGCTTTATTCTAGGCTCACTGGACCAGGGAGTTACTGAGAACGAGGTTCTTGTCAAGAAGAAAGCATTTTCCTCTACACTCCGCCTCTCTGCACACCTGGCTCAGGCAGTCACGGTGCTGCGCTTCATCCCATCATAGCAGAGAAGGTGCAGCCGTGCAGACGGCAGGAAGCCAAGAGGGCTACAGAAGGCCGCACTCCGTATCCTGACAGGCGGGTCTGTGGGTCTCACACACGCACACACACACACACACACACACACACCAAGCATTGCTGGATGCAGGGCGCACACACACACACACACACACCCTATTCTGTTGTCTCGGCCCGGGCCTGGCCCCCTTCCTAATTAGGTGCCTCTGCTTTGTGTACCCACCCCACCCGATGAGCCTCTGAAATAGCGGGAACCCAGCCTATGGGAATGGCTACTCTGCCTGGCTTCTGTGCTACACGTTAAGCTCCACGGAGGGGCACCTGTTTGGCCCAGCAGTGGGCACCCACGTCCCACACTGGAGGGACTGGGTTCAGTCTGCTGCCAGCTCCTAAGTCCAGCTTCCTGTGAATGCAGACCTGGAAGGCAGCAAGTAATGGCTCAAGCAGCCGTCTTCCTGCCATCCTCGTGGGGGACCCAGCTCGAGTCCCTGCCTCCTGGTTCTGGCCTCAGTCAAGCCCTGGCCTGCGTGGCCTTGAACCAGCAACTGTGATCTCTCATGGTTCTTCTGGCTTAAAAAAATGAGTCAAAACAGTAACCGTCAGAGAAACAAAAAATTCTATAAAGTAAGTTGGGAGCTCCGCATCAGAGTCTTCAATGTAAAAGCAAGACAAAATGGCGTTAACTGAAGAGAGGACTATGACCTGAGACTCACTAGCTGTGTGGCAAGGAGGCACGTGCCCTGTCCCAGGTGTAGACAGGGCGCTGAACACCGGCGTGACTCACCTTCTCTCCAGTGTTCATCCTCTTGCTGGAGGAGAAGTCTTTCAGAGACCGGGTGACCTCCCTGCAAGACGAAGGAGGCAGCTAAGTTTCACAGCGACCCCGAGGGCCCTCAGGGGCTGGAGCCGCGCACTCCTCTTCCTCTGGGAGTGCGTGGCCACTTCTCCTGCCGGGAAGGGACGCTTTTAGAGTGATTTCCTAGGCGAGGTGAGACATCATTTTGGAACATTCTCAGCTGGGGGTCTCCAGAATGGGGTGTACTGGCGGCTCCATGAGCAGAGAGGAGAAAATGTGAGGACCTCTCTATGCTGATTTCACCTCATCCTTTTCAAATTAATCTTGAAAAATAAACACCTCTGTTGTAAAATCCACATGCTAATACAAGGCAGGTGTTTAACTCACAACAAATGTTATTGCTGGAAGTGTGGGTTCATGCATCTTAAGGCTGAGCAGTCAGAGTCTGGAGACCACTCCTCCACACTGCCCAGGGCAGCACCACTCACTCAGACGTCCTTAACTTCCCAAGGACAGGGCAGCTCCTGTAGCAGATTGTGTCTTTCGGAATCGGCAGGCCTGCTAGAACCAGTTCTTAGAAACATTCTGAGGGGCTGGCGCTGTGGCTCACTAGGTTAATCCTCCGCCTGCGGTGCCAGCATCCCATATGGGTGCTGGGTTCTAGTCCCGGTTGCCCCTCTTCCAGGCCAGCTCTCTGCTGTGGCCCGGGGGTGCAGTGGAGGATGGCCCAAGTGCTTGGGCCCTGCACCCCATGGGAGACCAGGAGAAGCACCTGGCTCCTGGCTTTGAATTGGAGCAGCTCCGGCTGTAGTGGCCATTTTGGGGGTGAACCAATGGAAGGAAGACCTTTCTCTCTGTCTGTCTCTCACTGTCTATAATTCTGTCAAATTTTAAAAAAATTAAAAAAAAAAAGAAACATTCTGAAACATTTTCAGGGCAAGGTGCCTGACATCAGCTCTTGCTCAGAACCTGCAGGTGAGCCGAAAGGGAGACTGCGGCGACAGTGTACACAGTGGTTCTAGCTCTTTCGGGGATGAACTGCTTATTATTATCATTGTGATTACAGAACGCTTTGGTTGTTGATTTTAAATTTATATGAGACAGAGAGCTCCTATCCATTGGTTCCTCCCCAAATGCCTGCATCAGCCAGGACTGGGCCAGGCCAAAGGTTCAAAACTCAACCCAGGTTTCCCATTTGAGTGGCAGAAACCCAATTACTTCAGCCATCACCACTCCCTCCGGGATATGCAAGCAGGAAGCTGGAGCCAGGAAGGCAGCTGGGAATCAAACCCGGGCACTCTGCTACGAGACGCAGGTGTGTCACCCAGCATCTGGTTGCTAGGCCAAATGCCTGGCCCCAGAATGACCAACATTCAAATGTTTAATGTTTATAAAGCATTTTTCTGAGAGGGGTATGAATTCTTTCCAAGAATCTTAAAAGCAACCCTTATACCAAATGGACTTTCTGACTCCATGAAATCAGGGTAGCTCAGTGAACAGAGAATTTACCATCCTTGGTTAGCATCCTGCTGACTTCGCCAAGGCAGTGGACTCCCCACTGGTGAGCTCTTTCCCTTGCCTGGGTGGTGTCCCCCGTGTCCGTGGGGAGAAAGCCCGCCTGGGGAGCGGGGGGCTCTTACTGGGACACCTTGGCGATGTGCCTTCCCCTGCCCGGTGGTGTCCCCCGTGTCCGTGGGGAGAAAGCCCGCCTGGGGAGCGGGGGGCTCTTACTGGGACACCTTGGCGATGTGCCTTCCCCTGCCCGGGTGTGTCCCCCGTGTCCGTGGGGAGAAAGCCCGCCTGGGGGAGCGGGGCCTCTTACTGGGACACCTCGGCGATGTGCCTTCCCCTGCCCGGGTGGTGTCCCCCGTGTCCGTGGGGAGAAAGCCCGCCTGGGGAGCGGGGGCCTCTTACTGGGACACCTGGGCGATGTGCCTTCCCCTGCCCGGGTGGTGTCCCCCGTGTCCGGGGGGAGAAAGCCCGCCTGGGGAGCGGGGGCCTCTTACTGGACACCTGGGTGATGTGCCTTCCCCTGCCCGGGTGGTGTCCCCCGTGTCCGGGGGGAGAAAGCCCGCCTGGGGAGCGGGGCCTCTTACTGGGACACCTTGGTGATGTGCCTTCCCCTGCCTGGGTGGTGTCCCCCGTGTCCGGGGGGAGAAAGCCCGCCTGGGGAGCGGGGGCTCTTACTGGGACACCTCGGCGATGTGTTTGTGGCGCAGTGCGATCCACAGGTCGTCGTCCTCATCCAGGAGCACCTCCTTCACCCGCGCCTCTCCGATGCCGCTCGTCTCGTACCTGGGGAGGGAAGACTCGGCTGAGTGCTGTCCCCACAGTGCCATCACTGCTGGGCTGACACAGCCGCTCAGGCTGAGCGCTGTCCCCACAGTGCCATCACTGCTGGGCTGACACAGCCGCTCCCAGTGGTCACATGAGTGACTTGCTCAGGTCGGCTGCACGGCACACACGCAGCTGTAACTCCTCGGGCTCTGTTTTAAAATATGTAGGGCTGGCTGACAGGAGCTCTACCCGGTTTGGGGCATGGAGTCAGGTCGCACGTGGGTTTAGAGTTAACGGGAAAGTCAAAGCTCAGATCTGTCACACTCTGCGGAAGGACTTGGATCCCAACCCCCCCAAGCGTGTGGGGCCTAAACAGCTCGAGGCAGATGCACGCAGCAGGCCCTCCGCTCACTGTTACAGGCGACGTCAAGAACAGCTGGAGGAAGCAGGGTTCCAGGTACCGCAGGGAGAGAAGAGCAGACATTCATGCATAGGTTTAGAAGCTTCATTCTGAAACCACTCTATCTTCAGGATTCATGTTATAAAAGAAATGCATGAGGGGACCTGCGTTGTGGCACAGTGGGTTAAGCTGCCACTTGCAACGCTGGCAGCCCTTCTCAGAGCACTGGCTCAAGTTCCAACTATTCTGCTTCCCATCCTGCTTCCTGCTAATGCACCTGAGAAGGCAGTGGATGGGCCCTGCTATCGATGTGGGAGACCAGGATGGCGTTCCCGGCTCTCGGCCCAGAGACGGCTGTTGTGGATATCTGGGGAGTGAACCAGCAGGTGGAAGATCTCTCTGTCTTCCAAATAAATATTTTTTAAAAATGGCATGAAGGTGATGCTTTCATACACAGAAAAATCAGTTTTTAGAAGCTGTGTTTCTCAAGACTGTTACCAAAAAAGTGCTTGTTTTAAATTGTACTTATGAGAGAGAGAGAGAGAGAGAGAGAGAGAGAGAGAGAATCTCCCATCTCCTGGTTCATTCTCCAAATGTGTGCAACAAGTGGGATTGGGCCAGGGTCAAAGCCAGGGGTCAGTAACTCAATCTGGGTCTCCCGTGTGACTATGAGAGATAAAACTACTTGGGCCACCACCACTGCCTCCCAGGGCCTGCATTAGCAGGAAGCTGGCGTCAGGAGCTGGAGTTGGGAATTTAACACATCAGGTATTGTGATGTCGGAAGAGGTGTCTTAACTGCTAGGCCAAATGCTTGTTCCAAAAGAAATGTTTTTAATGAAGAAAATAGCTCCACTATACAGAAAGTTCAGGAAGAAACTCTTGTTAATCAACTTTATATATCATGATCTATAATTAGTAAGTTTCAAGTCTGTTTACGTGTGTTAAAATATTGCACTGTACTCTACATAAACTGGTGTTATTAATCAACTCTGAACAGGCACACACAGAGCAGACTACTGCGAGTTGTGACAACAGCTCTGAAGTTCCCGTCCTCCTGTAACTGGGACATGCCTGGAGATGCCACGTGAGCTGGGAAGCAGAGTTCACGGGAACATGTGTACGACAAATGTCCTTCTAGAAGTGGCTGAGTTTGCCTGCAGGGCCACGGTCCCTTCGAGCCTGTGGCCTTGTACTCACTTGTACACGTCATTCTCAATAGGCAGCAGGTCGTAACTCATAGCCTGGAAGGTCAGCTCGTGAAGCACAGGCGAGCTGGGGTCAAAGCCGCGGTCCAGGATCAGGAGCTGGGAGCGCGCCTTGTCCGGGCCCTGGTAGGAAACAGGCACTCGGATTCTCAACCCAGCAGAGGCCCTCTTATAAAAGGGGCAGCAATAAATGAACTCTGGATCTACGAGATAGCACTGAGGCTAACAGCAGGAAATCCCATGTGAGGCTCCAATGCTTCCATTTCATGAGGAGGGTCTCTGGCAGCAGGTCTGAAACTGGCTGGGGTTGAAGTGAGTTCACGTGGGAATGCACCCCCTGTGTCCAGCTACAGGGTGACCAAGCGCCCAGCATGCCTGACCGAGGACTTCGAGCTTTAAGTCCGAGGCAGTGATGGCATGTAGTGGTGGCTACATGAATGTATGCACAGAACTTTACACACAGAGTACACATAAAACCGATAAAGTCGGAGTAAGGGCTGGAGGTTGTAGCAAGGTCGGCTTTCTGGTTTTGCATGGCAGCACTGAAGATTTCCCAGGATACGCTCAGTGCTGAAACAGGGAAAGCTCTACCAAACAGAAACAAGTCGGCCACCCTGGGTCTGCTGAGCGCACCTGCTGCCCTGCCCAAGGGCTTCGGGCATTTCACCAGAGGCCGCTACGAGGAAAAGCAGCACTCAGCATGCTGGCCTGGGGCTGTCACATGAACAGCGTCACCAGTCCTGGCCCAGACTTACCTCCCCCATTGTTGGGTCATCAGCTTTGTAGGCATCGAGCTTGTCCTGGATTAGCTGAGCCAGCAAGGCATTGTCCTTGTACTCCCTGACAAAGAAGGAGCAACAGAGGTGAACGTGCTGAGCACCTGAACGACCCAGGACACCGTGGGGAGAGTAGGAGACGTGTGTGTCATCCACGTTACTTTTTTTTACAACAAAAATATATTCATAGATCACATGTCTAACGAAAAAGGGAAAATAAAGTGTTTGGCTACATGCCTGAAACAGAAATGATTTTCTTTTTCCTTTTTTTAAAATTACTTAATCAGAAAAAGAAGTGACCCTGCCAAGCAGGTGCAGACAACCAGGGTCCCCCAGAGGACTCCAGCACTCATCCTTCCCCAGCGTCAGCCTGTCTGCGCCCGGCCCTGTGACTCTCATGTCCTTCCATCCAGATTCCCGTGGGGTTTATCTCACGGGTGAGTGGCATTTCGGCTAATAAAGCCGGAAGGACAGAAGTGAGACCCTTGGAACCCTTCCCCCGGGCCGAGTCTGACAGCACCTCTGGGCTCTGCCAGCTGTGCAGAACTGTGGCCGCCTCCTGCCTCCCAACATCAGCACCACAGCAGCTCTGTCCCGGCATCAGCTCCTGGGCCACAACCTGGGCCTCATCTCTGAACTCCCACCGGCTTCTGCCAGGGGTCCAGGGACACCTCGTTTCACTGCGCTCTGCTTTACGGCAGTCCCTGCACACTGTGTGTTTCACAACCTGAAGGTCCGCGGCATCGGCTGTCCTCACTTCATGCCGCGTTTGCTGTTCTCTAGTTCAGAGATGTACACTGCTGTCTGTGTTCTGGACACAGTGCTGGTGCACACGGCACAGGCTACAGTACAGCGTAAGCACAGCTTCTATGTGACTCGCTTCACTGTGACCTCTGCTTTGCCACGGTGGCCTGGAATGGAACCCGCTACGTCTCCAGCGTGCCCACGCCAACACACTGGGAGGCCAGGCTCTGGGCAGCAACAAGGACATGTTTTCCAAAGGCCGGAAGTTCCAGCAGACAGAGGGCAGTGAGGATGGTGGGCGCCGCCGAGCTCACTTCCTGCCCACCCGCTCTGTTCACGGTTCCTGAGATGCACGCAGTCTACCTGTGCACTCTCAGCTTCTGCTTTCCCTGCCCCCCTGTCCCTGCCCCTCTTGCAGTGGCCCCTGCTTAGCCTCCACACTGCTGGCTTCCCCCCTCCCCCCGCCTCAGCTCACACGCGCACTCCCTCATCCCAGTGCCCCAGAGGTTACCCAGTGGTAACCACAGTGGACAAAATCCCAAACCTCACCTCTGAGGCCTCCAGAAGCGCTTCTGTCTCTCCCCATGACGGCCCTACAAATACACTGTGCTAGAGACTGACCCTTGCACCTGCCCTTGGTTTTCCCAACTCTAAGCACTCGCTCACTCCAACTGCAGGAGCTGACTGTCCACGCACTCCACCTCCCACCTCACAGGGCTGCTGAAATCTGAACCTGCCCTTCAAGACCCAGCTCCAACGTGACTGCCACCCTGAAGCTGTCCCAGAACCTCCGCCTGCCCAGGAGCCCCAGCACTTGGCCTGTCCTGTCCGGCAGCAGCACTGTATTCCAGATGCCAGTACCGTACACACACTTCTGGGCTATCCACAGCTTAGTGCCTCCTGCCCCCGGCCAGGAGCTGCCTCAGGCAGGGCTGTGTCATCAGCTTTAAGTCCCCCAGCACCCAGCACACAGCAAGTAACGGACGAGTGAGTGCCTAACCGTGAGGACGGTGCCCTTGGAGGAATTACTCTGTTTTCCTCCTTACTCTGCTACACCTCTGCAACGAAGGACTTCGCTCCTAAAGGCTAGAAAGACAGGGAAACCTGGGCTGCAGTTACACAGGGAATCATTTTAGTTTTCTAATAACTGAATATATTTATCGTTCATGCTCTTGTCTATATATACTCTATTTCACAAAAGCAATATTTATAAGATAACGAAACTCCTGGAAGAGAATTTTCAGTGAGAGACCCTCAAGCCGGGACCCTCGGGGACAGCCCCTCCTGATGGGCTCCGGGACAGCCCCTCCTGATGGGCTCCGGGACAGCCCCTCATGCAGGTGCCGTCTGAGGCAGGCTGCTGCGCTGCTTACCCCCGATACCGCACAGCCGGGTACTCCTTCAGGGTGGCGCACAGCGTGGCAATCTGCTCTGCCAGGCGCTCCAGGATGGGGTTTTTCATCTGAGCCTTGTGGGGACTGTAGAAGCTTTGGAAGGAGTCGGCAGAGTCCAAGGAGTACACCTGAGGAGGAGGAGAAGCACGGCGTGTGCGCGCAGAGCGGTGAAGCTGCAGCGAGCCCAGAGCGAGTGTTCCTTTATTCTACAAACGCGTGCCGCGCGCCTACTACAGCCGGCACTGCGCTAAATAGCTGGGCACTATTAGTGACCAAACACCCCGTCCCTGAGGAGTTTGCAAACTAGAAGGGGAAGGCAGACAGTTGACACAATGAAGAGGGCTCACGGAGCCAGCGTAGTGGCAAGTGGGTAACGGTGCCACCTACAACAGTGCTCTCTCCCTGGAGCACCAGTTCAGCTGTCTGCTCCTCTTCTGATCCAGCTCCCTGTTAATGGACTAGGAAAAGCAGCCAAAGATGGCCCAAGGGTTTGGGCCCCTGCACCAATGCGGGAGACCAGATGAAGTTCCTGTTTCCTGGCTTCAGCCTGACCCAGCCCTGGCCGCTGCAGTCATCTGAGGAGTGAACAACAGATGGGAGATCTCTCTCTGGCTCTGTGTAACTCTTTCAAATAAATAAATCTTTTTTTTTTTAATTTTTAATTTTTTAATTTTTTGACAGGCAGAGTGGACACAGTGAGAGAGAGACAGAGAGAAAGGTCTTCCTTTGCCATTGGTTCACCCCCCAAATGGCTGCACCGTGCTGATCGGTAGCCAGGAGCCAGGTGCTTCTCCTGGTCTCCCATGTGGTGCAGGGCCCAAGCACTTGGGCCATCCTCCACTGCACTCCCGGGCCACAGCAGAGAGCTAGCCTGGAAGAGGGGCAACCGGGACAGAATCCGGCACCCCGACCGGGACTAGAACCCGGTGTGCTGGCGCCACTAGGCGGAGGATTAGCCTAGTGAGCTGCGGCGCCGGCTAAATAAATAAGTCTTAAAAAAAAAAAAAAAAGGGTGTCTTGCATGCTACTGAGAATCAGTGAACACGTGAGAAAGTCACGGAGCAGGGGAAGGAAATGCGGCAGGGCTGGGAGGAGGGTCCTGTGGCTCGCGGAGGCGGAGATGTCTGCGCAAGGGCTGGGAAAAGGCGGGCGTCCATCACCAGCAGGGGACTTCCAGCGAGGGAACTGCGTGAGGCTAGGGTATCTGAGGGACAAGGACGAGGCCAGGAGGACAGCAGGGTAGTGTAACACCACATGGGCCATTATAAGTTCAGGGATCAGCTGGAAACTGCTTCATGACTGTGGGCAACGAAGGAGCGTTTACAGACTGAATAACATCTCACCCACAGTAGCACGTTCCAAGTTTTCTTCTTCTTCTTTTTTTTAGGAGGATTCTCAAAGCATAAAATTCCCTCTTAAACTACTGAGTCTAGGGGCCAGCACTGTGGTACAGTGGGTTAAGCCACCATTGCAGCACTGGCATCCCATATGGGCACTGATTCGAGTCCTGGCTGCTCTATTTCCCACCCAGCTCTCTGCTGATGTGCCAGGGAAAGCAGTGGAGGATGCCCGAGTGCCTGGGCCTCTGCACCTCCGTGGGAGACCTGGAAGAAGCTCCTGGCTCCTGGCTTTGGCTTGGCCTAGCCCTAGTAGCTGCGGCCATTTGGGGAGTGAACCAGCAGATGGAAGATCTCTCTCTCGCTCTCTTCCTCTGTAATTCTGACATATATAAATAAATAAATCCTTAAAAAGAAAAAAAGATTGGGGCTGGTGCTGTGGCAGCGCCGGCATCCCAAATGGACAGTGGTTCTAGTCCCTGCTGCTCCACTTCCCATCAAGCTCTCTGCTGTGGCCTAGGAAAGCAGCAGAGGACAGCCCAAGTGTTTGGGTCCCTGCACCCACGTGGGAGAGCCAGGAGAAGCTCTTGGCTCCTAGTTTGGGACAGACCCAGCTTTAGCTGTCGCAGCCGTTTGGGGAGTGAACCAGGTGGATGGAAGACCTCTCAGTTTCTGTCTCTACCTCTCTCTCTCTGTAACTTGGCCTTTTCAATAAAATAAATAAATCTTAGGAAAAAAAAAAAAACTCTGCTGAGTCTCCCAGCCACCACTATTCTCTCCAAGTCCTCATGTACGTAAACTACCTTGGTCTTCTAATTGACTTGAGCTTTCTTTTTTTTTTTTTTTTTTTTTTCTTTTTTTTGACAGGCAGAGTGGACAGTGAGAGAGAGAGACAGAGAGAGAAAGGTCTTCCTTTGCCGTTGGTTCACCCTCCAATGGCCGCCGCTGCAGCCGGCGCACCGCGCTGATCCGGTGGCAGGAGCCAGGAGCCAGGTGCTTTTCCTGGTCTCCCATGGGGTGCAGGGCCCAAGCACCTGGGCCATCCTCCACTGCACGCCCTGGCCACAGCAGAGAGCTGGCCTGGAAGAGGGGCAACCGGGACAGAATCCGGCGCCCCAACCGGGACTAGAGCCCGGTGTGCCGGCGCCGCAAGGTGGAGGATTAGCCTATTGAGCCACGGCGCCGGCTGACTTGAGCTTTCTAAAAGAGTTTATTAGCTTTTTAATATTTGGAAACGTAATCTGGTTGAATACACTAAGCATATTTTTATTCAGTCCAAGTGGTGATGGACTCACACAGAAGGAAAAAGCATGCCTGCCCTCAAGCAGGAAACGGGCTTCAGGCTGCTGTGTGCTCACCGAGCCTCCCTAATCAGAACAGGGCACTGCCTGGTCTACAAGCCGCGCCACAAAAACCCAGCGTGCCCCGGTCAGCCTTTATCTCCGCAAAACGCAGGACATCCCGTTGTGTTTGCTGGAAGACGTTGGAACACGTCTGGAGTGCTGGGATAAATTCCGCATGTTCTCCCGCAATCTGCTTCGCCTTTCCTGGCTAACAGCTTTGGTTTTTCCCCAGGGCAGAGGTTTGGAGCTGTGGCCCTTGGCACCTGAAGGGTTAACGGCTGATGACGAAGGCCACCATCTGTTCCCTGGCACGTGACAGGCTGAGGTTATCTCCACAGAAACACAGGCTCTCGGCAGCAGATGGGGCGCTCTGATCCCTTCCCTCCTCTCCTCCCATGCTCTTTCTGGACTGGCTCCTGTTGGGTTATTCGGGGAGTCGGCCACAGGTGTGAACGTGGGAGCAGGGAGGGGATGTGTGAAGAAAGGCACAGAGTGGGAAACAGCCGAGAGTAAGACAGGGCACCGGGCAGACCCCCCGGGACACTGACGAGACAGCGATCACGACAGGGTCCACCCCGGCGTTCCTGAGACAACTCGCAGCTCGGCCTCACCTGGGACTCGTACGGGAGGAACGCGATGTTGATTTCCGTCAGAGTTTTGATGACTTTGGCTGCTCGCGACTTCACCAGCTCATTAAAAAGGGCATCTGGACAAGCTGCAAGGACAACAAGACGTCGGCTCCCTGCCTCTGCCGCTCCGCCCAGCAGCCGCACGTGTCCAGCGGATTCCTGATATGCTCATGTTTTTAAGACAAATAGTTTACCCCATCCTAAGATACTCCATACCTAAAGGGTATGAAACGAATTCAAAACCTCCCGTAAGGCCCTCAACATGTCATGGAGAAGAAAAGGGCGACAGGCTGAGATACCAAAGAAAAAAACAGAAAAGATTACGAGGGGATAAGGAAAAGCCTTTAACATAAACACCGCAAGAGATGAGGGCTGGGTGAGTTCTTGTTGGTTTTCTCACCAGCTCTGCTCATCTGCTTCTCCCCTAGGATCAGTGCACACAACCCCACAAAATAAAATAAATTCCAGGGCAGCGTCTAAGGTTTTAATACAAAAACCACGGACAGGAGTATCTTTGCAGCTGAGCAATGACGGCCACACGCCACAGAGCACCGTGACTTCTGACGGAACACCAGTAGCTTCAGGAGAGTCCTCCCCAGCACTCAGCCCTCGGTCCCAGAGGTGCTTGCTGGGCCATCTCTCCCCAGGAAGGGCTGCACGCGTGTCTACTAGGTTTGCATTTAAGTGCACTTACTCTTGTCTGGTACACGACTTCTCGAGAGAGAGTGAAGGATGGGACAAGCATGGCACGAGCCACCTCTCCCCACCGCCCTGCCTGGGTGTGGGTCAGCCGACCTGGCCCAGCGGCCGGGCAGCACACGCTGTACTCACAGTCGGTGAAGAACACGTGCGCCGCCCGGTACTTGGCAGTCGGTGGGTCCTTGAAGTCACTGATGAGAGAGTGGACGGACTGCAGACAGGGAGAAGAGGGAAGCTGAGTCCAGTTCCAGAGGCCGCGGGCCCTGCATCTGAACTGGGGTAAGCCCTGGCCGCCTTCCAGCCACCGCACAGGGAGGAGCTCTCACACACGCGTTCCGCCACAGCCTGGTCCTCAGGACTCTACACGAGGGGACTGCCTCAGAGTTCCCATGAACAAGAGCTTCCGCAGCTCCGTCCAGAGTGCCGGCGTCAGCAGCCCTCTGGAGCCACTGAGACAGGTCCCTGAGACCCACAGAAAAGGAAGTTGGTCATAAACCCTCCAGGAGATTCATTTCCTAGGTGAGTCTGGACACTGACAAGACAAACCCGAGGGCCTCGAGGGCCTCGGGTACCGGAGTCTGGAGGAGGGTCGCTAATGCAGTGAAGTGGATCTCCCACCTGGAGAGGCAGCCGGGGCCACAGACGCCAGCTCTGGCTTTCTGCACAGCTGCTGCACGTCATAAAGCTTAATGCACTCTCCACCTCTCCCTGTACAAACGCCCCACCTGTGGGGTGCAAGCTTGCAGAGTGCTACGTGAGTGCTTAACCCAGAAACGGCAGGCAGTGCGCCACGGAGACGCCACGTCGGCACACTGAACCCGAGTGCCAGCTCTGCCCGTGGGGAGGGTTACCTTCTCGGACGGAGTGATGAGGTACACGGCCTCCAGGCTGGGGAGGGGCTCCCTGCGCTTGTTGATATCTTCCACAACTAGACAATAAAACAGTCCACCGTGAATAAGGAAACACGCTGGCAATCACACAACCCGGCACAACACAGACAGGCTACCTGGAGACCAGCATGGATAAAGATCCACAGTCAGGGAGAAGAGTCACCGCCCTTACAGTTCCTACTTCAGCAGTGCGTCCACCGTCTCGCTGTGCTCAAGGTGTCAGAAAGCCTGCCGTCGGGTCACACTGAGTGTTCCTGCCCAGTTTGGCCTAAGTAAATCCCTTCTCCAGCGTGAGACAACAGGGAAAATGCTACTTCATTCTGCCAGGAATGGCTCTCACCTTTCCTAAAAACCCCACTTCCCTCAGAATTTCCATGCTGAGTTTCCTTATTAAAATGGGAGGATTTTGTCATTTTCCTTTGAGTATCACATGAAAACATCCCAAACACACCCTCTGTATACAGCGCTCTTCTCAACAGCTCCGAGATGAAATCATACTTTGTTAAGGAAACCGTGGACTTCTGGTTTCCTTCAGGGTTATACCAGCTGCTCGGCTGGAAAGAGCAGCTTTTGAGACAAAGTTCAACTTACTGGTCCGCCAACAACCCTGGAATTATAACACACACTCCAAAGAGTGAATAAAAGATAAACGTAGAAAGAACTCTATTGCACACGTCTGTGTAAGCACACCCCAGCTGAGAAAGAGACCCGGCCAGGACCGCGGCCGTGTGCTGCCACAACTGCCTTCCCTCCAAGGAGACCCACCTTCCTGCCCGGAGCGGCGAGCACCGCTCCGGGGTTCCCACCTGCGTCTGAATTCCAGCATTCTGTAGAGCCTTCCGGGCTTCGACCCTGTCGTGGGGAAGCGGGCTCTAAGTGCCCCTTTGGCTCAGCACTGTGTCAATCAGATCTATGCTGCTGTTGAGAGCTGGGTTCGTCCACTTTGCCATTCTGCACTCTGCTGTAACTACACCACGGCTGGTTTCACTATTTTTCCCTGACACTTGGGTTACTGCCCATCTGGGGCTCCCAGGAACACCCTGGGAGCGCTCCTGCACACGCCTCCTGCATGCACACGCCGGAGCTCAGATCTGCTGGCTCACTGGACACGCCAATTGTTTTTCAAGGTAGTTGTACCAACGGACATTCTGTCACATAGGCGCTTTCTCCATCCTCATCGGCACTTGGCATTCCCAGAGTTTCAGTGTTCTAAATCTGTCAAGTTAAAACAGTAAGTGGTCTCTCTCTCTGGTTTGAATGGCATTTTCCTGACCACTAATGAGGGTGGGCATTTTCACGTACTTATTGGCTGTTTAGATTTCCTCCTTTGTCAAGTGCCTGTTCAGGTCCTTTTTCTGTTGGGTGGTCTGCCCATTTTTCTTGATTTAATCCTGCTTTAGGCATTTCTCTACAGATATTTAATGAGCACCTAGCACTAGACTTGTGTTAGGGATCCAGCTCTCTCAGGAGCTCAATACTATACAGGCAGAAGACTAATAAGGAAAGAGTAGAGCGCTCCAGAGAGAAGGCGCAAACAACGAAGCACAGAGAACGCCGCACTCACTGGTTATGCCCTCTGTCATGATGTCCGTCATCTTGCAGCAGGAGGACAGCATCCTCATACTCAGCTGATCCACCACCAACACCTGGAAGGAAAGAGCAGTCCAGGGCACGGGGCACAACCGTGAGCGCTCCTCGTCGGCTACGTGCCAACTTCAGACCTCCAGAAACAGAATGCTGGAGAAGAAGTGTTTCCTACGGACCGGAAGTCAGCTGAAATACATATCTGCTTTTACCGCTGCATCTACACCCAACCTTCTAGGACTCAGAGGTCCCTCTCACTGACTCAGTTTTATAAACTTGGGGCCAGCGCTGCGGAATAGCTTGTAAAGTTGCTGCCTGCAGCACCAGCATCCCATATGGGCACCGGTTCTAGTCCCGGCTGCTCCACTTGCGATCCCACTCTCTGCTATGGCCTGGGAAAGTAGTGGAAGATGGTCCAAGTCCTTGGGCCCCTGCACCCACATGGGAGACCCAGAAGCTCCTGGCTCCTGGCTTTACAGGCCCAGCTCTAGCCATTTTGGCCATTTGGGGAGTGAACTGGCAGATGGAAGACCTCTCTCTCTCTCTCTCTGCCTCTCTCTACTTTAACTCTGCCTTTCAAATAATAAATAAATACATCTTTAAAAATATTAGTTTTTATTTTTCATGAAAACATAGGTACCCACAGAAAATGCAACCATGGCACCAACACTCAGAGAGATTCACATCAGTGAGTATTTTTTCAGAGCATAAACCTACTGTCAAAGGGAGAGGGGGGTCAGTGCTGTGGGGTAGCAGGTTAAGCCACTGCCTGAGATGCCAGTATCCCATAAGAATGCTGGTTCGCATCCTAGTTGCTCCACTTCTGATCCAGCTCCGTGCTAATATGCCTGAGAAAGCAATGAAGGATAGCCCAAGGGCTTGGGTCTCTGTACCTTTGTGGGAGACATGGAAGCAGCTTCTGGCTCCTGGCTTCAGTCTGGTCCAGCCCCAGCCACTGTGGCCATTGGAAAGTGAACCAGCGGAAGGAAGACTTCTCTCTCTCTCTGCCTCTGCCTATGCTCTCTCTCTAACTCTGCCTTTCAAATAAATAAATAAATCTTACCTAATGAATTTTTAAAAAAGGAGAATGAGCACCAGTGTCCACACACATGGATGGCCTGTGAGGGCTTCGTGCAGCTTCATCAGCACACACATCACCCGGGACCATCATAACCTTGGTTCATGTTGGCAGAGCTAGAACCTTCCAGAACTGGCCTACAAGTCTCACATGTGCAATGCTTTAGCTAGCCTTTCCTATCTCCATCCAGCACTCAGTAGAGGGAGGAAGACAGCAGTTAAACAAGGCCACTTCTCCTTCTTTAATGAACGAGATAAGCGATAGGGAAGCAACGGGCGCTGGACGCACTGTGCAGTGGGTGTGCACCAGAAAGCTCTCTGCTGCAGTACAAGAGCCAGTTGGTTCTCATTCTGAATGCCAGCTACCGCGACATCAGTTTAAAATTTGCACGTCCACAAATCTGTCACTGCTGGGAAGCGCATGAGAGGAAGATACGCAGCGAGCTCCTGCCAGAGGGGCAGGTGTTGGCACTGCAGCTTAGACGCCGTATCCCACATCAGAGTACCTGAGCTGGAGAGCACAGTTCCAGCTCTGCTCCTGCCGTCAGCTTCCTGGAGCAGCCCCTGAGAGGCAGCAGGTTCCTGCCACTCACACGGGAGACCCAGACTGAATTCCAGGCTCCTGGCTTTGGCCCTGCCCGGGCTCAGCCGTGGTAGGCCCTTGGGGAGTGAAACTGCAAACAGAAGACATCTGTCTGCCTCTCAGCCTCTCAAAATACTAAGAAAAAAGAAAAGGGAACTGATATTGTAGTGCAGTGGGTTAACTGCCATTTGCAAGGGCAGCATCCCATACTGGAGTGCCGGTTCAAACCCCAGCTACTCCACTTTGACTCAGCTTCCTGCTGGTGCACTTGGGAAGGCAACAGAAGACGCTCGAGTACCTGGGCCCCTGCCACCCATGAAGGAGCTCCTGGCTCCTGGCTTGAGCCTGGCCCAGAGCCGGATGCTGCAGCCATTTGCGGAGTGAACCAGAGGGTGGAATATGCCTTTCTCTTTCTCTCCCTCTCCCCCACACTCCCATCACTCTACATTTCAAATAATTCAATCTGAGAGAGAGAAAGGAAAGGAAAAGGGAAAGAGAGCTCGTACCAGAGGCCCCCCTTCTGGGTGGTAGGGATACCAACGCTGGCCGAAACGCAATCTTACAAGGCCAGGAGTGAAGCTTCCCAATGCTCCTGTGTGGATTAGCTATGGTTCCCAGGCACAAGGAACTCGAAAACATATGGGCTCCTGACTGCAGGGAAATCTGAGAGCAGAAGTGGCTGGTATAGTCCCTTCAGCAACACGTGAGGAAGCCCCAGTGAAACTGCTCGCTCTCCTGCCTAGACAACCAGCGACCTGCAAAGTGCTGAATTCACGCCCAGGAGACCGTGTGTCCCCGGGCCACCATCAGTCCGACTGCCTCCCTCCTAAATGAGTACACAGCTAACTTGCTTGTAAGTTGCTGCCACAGTTCTCAGCAGATGGGGGCAGGCAGATGACAGGGTTTCTCACACTGCTGCACAGGCCCCAGGAAGGTACTCCACGCCACAAAGAAGGGTCTCTGTCTTCTCTCACAGCGAGCAGAACAGTTACTTCTACCCGCTTTACTAATGGGTGCCAGGTAAGTGCTGGTTGAAGTCACTCTGCCTGACCAGTGAACTTTAAGATAAGCTTTTGGTCAAGAGAATTCTTAACCAAGATCATTTAAATGAGAGGCAGAGCAGAGTAACTTTCTCCAGTCCAGGAGCTTTTTACACTCTCTGGACACAGCGAAGCCCTCAACCCTGCCTGACGCCTCTCCTCCAGCTCTGCTTCCGTCTGTGTCCCGACAAACACTCACCTTTAGGGTCACTCCCCACTGGTTATCCTTGGCCACTCACCTTCCACTCCCCCTTCTTCTTCACCTTCTTGATCACATCATGCATGATCTCTAAAAAAGAGAAAGGAGGAAGAGAGGAAGGAGGGAGGGAGGGAGGGAAAGGGAGGGAGGGAGGGAGGGAGAGGGAGGGAAGGAGGAAGGAGAGGGAGGAAGACGGGACAGGAAGGGAGGGAGAGAGGGAGGGAGGGAGAGGGAGGGAAGGAGGGGGAGAGTGGGAGGGGGAAGGGAGGGAGAGGGAGGGAAGGAGGAGGGAGGAAGGAAGACGGGAAGGGGAGGGAGAGGAAGACAGGTGAGTTCAGTGTTTCAATGGCTTCCATACTTGTCTATTAGACCAGGCCACTTCCCCTATACTTTATTTCAACCAATCTGTTGACTGAGCCACAGTCAACTCACCATAAAATAGTTCTCTTCACATTTTGTTTCAAATATTTATTATTTGAAAGGCAGAGAGAGAGAGAGAGAAAGAGAGAATCTTCTATCGGCTGGTTCACTTCCTAATTGTCTGCAACGGCCAGAGCTGGGTTGATCTGAAGCCAGGAGCCAGGAGCTTCTTCTAGGTTTCCTACACGGTTGTAGGGGCCCAAGGACTTGGGCCATCTTCTGCTGCTATCCCAAGCACATTGGCAGGGAGCTGGATCAGAAGTGGAGCAACCAGGACTCAAACTGGCGTACATACTGGATACCAGCACTGCAGGCAGTGGTTTTACCCACTATGCTACAGCTCTAGCCCCTGTTCCCATTTCTGTAGTTCAGTGGTTCTCAAATATTTTAGTCTCAGGACTTATTCATACTTCAAAAATTAATACACAAAAGAGTACGCATTCATGAGGGTAAATATCTATGAACATTCACCATACCACAAATTAAATGGAGACATCAAATTAATGAAATTCATTTAAAATAAAAATAAGCCCACTGTATGTTAACATCAGCGGTATTTTAATGGAAAATACCCATATTTTCCCCAATAGAGAATTTAGGGGAAAGAGTGGCACCGTCCCCCAAGTCTGCAATATGAAGTCTGACTTCAGAGAAGCCAGCGGGGCTCTCCGATCTGCCTTTGCAGCTCTGCCGGGAATCACGGCCGCTGGAAAAGCCCGCACGAGAGCATGGCCGTGAAAACGGCAAGTGGCACCTAGCGTGAAGCTAGTTCTGACCTTACGGACCCCCAGGAGGTCTCGGGTGTGAGAGCCGCAGGTGTCAGGTCAGTGGAAGGCTGTGACACGGTCTCAGGCTGGTCCCCGGCAGCCACGCTGGGTGTGAGGAGCACCTGGGCGCACCTGTGGAAGGCTCCCTCCCTTCCCCAGATCTCCACTCGGGCAGCCCCAGTTCATAACCACAGCCGCACACAAGCACACACCCAACCAGCCACGGAGGCTTCCTAGGGAATACCCCACCTGCCACTCTAAACCAGCAAAACACAAACCGGGAGTGGCCCACGGCCGGAGTGGCCATCGGCAAGAAGTTCCATCTTTCTCCAGGGCATGAAGCCTCCTCGCTCTGCCTTTGCCCGTCTGCAGTGATCTTCAGTGTCTTGTGTGTCACACATGTTCTGGGAGTGAGCGCTGTGTGCAGCCAGTCAAACCACCGCTTGGGAAACTCCTATCCCACATCAGGTTGGAGCCTGGTTACTCCACTGCTGACCCAGCCCCCTGCCAATGCATGCTGGGAGGCACAGAAGATGGCTCAAGTGCTTGGGCCCCTGCCACCCACACTGAAGACCTAGATGGAGTTCTGGTTTTGGCCTGGCGCAGCCCCAGCTGGTGTAGGCATTTGGGAAGAGAACCAGTGGATGGACGATCGATCTTTCTCGATTTCTCTCTCTCCCTTTCAAGCAGATAAAAATAAACATTTTTAAAAGGTGTTCTGAAGTTTTTGAGAACTTTTTCCTTCATTATTAAAAAAATACAGTCACTGCAGTAAGCTTGGAAAACACAAAGTATAAACAAAAAAATACCATGTATTACTTGTATACTTAAAAACAATCAAAAAGAAAAAATCATCTGTAATCCTGCCAGCTTTAAATGCATAATTTAGCTCATTTCTTACTAACTTTTCCACATACTTTTATGTTATTAATAACAGGCTGCAAATGTGATTTTATATCATGCTTTTTTTCATTTAAAATATTCGTTTCCTCATGTTAACCCAAAGTGCTTCCTGTGATTTTAAATGCCTTTGTAATGGTCCACAGTTTGGTCAACCATATTCCTGACATTCATTTAAATTACTTCCTCCCTTAGAGTGTGGTGAAACATTGGAAACAAATATATCCATCAACAAGACAAAGGTTAAGTAAATTAAGTTACCTTTATACAATGGGATACTACGCATCCATTAGAAATAAGGCAGGGGGCCGGTGTTCGGCCTAGCTGTTAAGATACTCCTGTCCCACTCAAGTCCTGGCTCCAGTTCCTGATTCCAGCTTCCTGCTAACACATCTGGGGAGGCAGCAGTGACGGTTCAAGTACTAGGGTCCCTGCCCCCCCACGTGAGAAACCTGGATTGAGTTCCTGGCTTGAAGCTTCAGCCCGTGCCCTGTCCTGGCTGTCACAAGGCATTTTGGGAGTGAACCAGCAGATGGGAGCTCCCTCTTTTTCTCAAATAAATAAAATTTTTCAAAAAAGAAAGAATGCAATGGAAAATACGTATTCATGTATTTACTGTCTCATTCAAAATAAGCGTCTGTTGAGTGGCCACGGTTCACTGGTCACTGTACTGCCCACTGGGGATGACCAACGTCAGATCTGCTCAGCTCCCACAGGGCTGACACTCCAGGGAGGGAAGCAGCCTCTGAACAAGAGGAGCAACTGCAGCTTCTCCTAGGGGCAGAAATAAATAAGGTGTGGACAGCCCCTCAAACAGGAAGCCAGCCAAGGGCAGGAGTAGGAGGAGGAACAAGCCTAAAGGTGCACAATGGAGTAAGAAAAAAGAACGTGACATTGTTGGAACTGAGGATAGCCTGAGCTGAGGTGAGAGGCAGGGTCCTTGAGGTTAGGGTCCTTGATGAGGAGCATGGCATTATCGGAAGGGCACTGGAAAGCCAAGGAAGGTAGGGAGGGAATCAGCTGTGCTGTAGTCTTGAGATGGAGGGGGCAGGCACAGAAAGGCAGGGAGGAGGTCCCGAGGCGTCGGCAACAGGCCACGCGTGACTGGGGGGGCAGGGAGGGAAGGTGAGAAGTGGATGGATTTGATAAAGCTGCAGGAGGGAGAGCCACCAGGGCTGACTGATGACCTGGAGAGGGGCACGGGGTGGACAGAAAAGAAGCACGGATAACTCCTAGCCATTTAGGTTAAGCAAACACACTGATACAGAGATATTCTGAGGGAGAACTGAGAATATCAGCTCTATTTTTGGTTATTTTAAGATTGTGATGGGAAAAGACATCCAGGGGTGATTATGGAGCTGGTAGATGGAGGAACTGCAGAGCTTGGAAGAATGCCCTCAGCTGGTGTTAAAGACTGGGGCATCGCCGGCACCGTGGCTCAATAGGCTAATCCTCCGCCTTGCGGCGCCAGCACACCGGGTTCTAGTCCTGGTCGGGGCGCCGGATTCTGTCCCGGTTGCCCCTCTTCCAGGCCAGCTCTCTGCTGTGGCCCAGGAAGGTAGTGGAGGATGGCCCAAGTGCTTGGGCCCTGCACCCCACTGGAGACCAGGAGAAGCACCTGGCTCCTGGCTTCGGATCAGCGCAGTGCGCCGGCCGCGGCGGCCATTGGAGGGTGAACCAATGCCAAAGGAAGACCTTTCTCTCTGTCTCTCTCTCTCTCTCACTGTCCGCTCTGCCTGTCAAACAACAACAACCCTGGGGCATTATCAGCAAGTGGAGGTAGAAGGTAAGTTTGGAGAAAACCCGTGACTCCACCGGGATCAGCACAACGAGGACGGCACACGGTCTTCACTGACCCTGACACCTGTTTCCGTGAAACTCCACAGGTGACGCCAAAGTAACATGGGAGAGAAGGAGAAGGCCGCTGACCACACCAGCTCCTTCAAGAAGTTCTGTTCAGGGGACAGCGCTGTGGCGTAGTGGGCTAGCCCTCCACCTGTGGTGCCCGAATCCCGTACGCCTGCCGGTTCTAGTTCCGGCTGCTCCTCTACCGATCCAGCTCTCTGCTATGGCTTGACCTCTGCACTCTCGTGGGAGACCAGAGGAAGCTCCAGGCTCCTACCTATAACTCTGCCTCTCAAATACATAAATAAATAATTTTTTTAAAAGAAGTTTTGCTTAAAAAGGAAGCAGAGGAAAAGCATTAAACTAACAGAGTAGACAGAGATGTGAAAGCAAGTTTTTTTTCCAAAGATTGATTTATTTATTCAAGAGACAGAGTTACAGAGAGAGAGACAGAGATAGAGACAGAGACAGAGACAGAGAGAGTCTTCCATCCACTGATTCACTTCCCAAATGGCCACAAAGCCGGAGCTGGGCCAATCCAAAACCAGGAACTAGGAGCTTCTTCTGGGTCTCCTACATGAGGTGCAGGGCCCAAGCACTTGGGCCATCCTCCACTGCCTTCCCAGGCCAACAGCAGAGAGCTGGCCTGGAAGTGAAGCAGTCAGGACATGAACCACTGCCCATATGGGATACCGGCACTACAGGCAGAGGCTTAGCCTAGCGCACCACAGTGCTGACCCGGGACTGTTTGTTTTTTAGATATGAGAGTCAGTGTTTACTGTGGCACCAGTAATAAACCGGAGAGAAGGGCAGACCTGGAGTGAGAACACATCACTGGGAGGCTGAGGCCCTCAGGGAGGAGGAAGGGGTGGGCCCTGAGACACAGAAGTCACCGGGAGCTAGGCTCGAGGCAGAGAGCCCTTGGCGCTGGTGGGAAGAGGCCAGAATTGAAGATGGGCTTGCACGTGGCCTTGGAGATGTGGTGGCAGTGGGGAAGGGCTCCCCTATGGGAAATAAAGTAATTATGGGGAGGGGGCTTATGGGAAATAAAGTAATTATGGGGAGGGGTGAAGGACGGCGTTACTTGTTCCCGGAGGCTGCAGCGTGCCTTCATCACGATGCTCGGGCACCTCTGGGCAGTACTGAGGGGTGCTCTGAGGCTGATGCAGACTTAAGTGAAACCAGGCGGCACAACTGTGTGCCTTCCCCAGCAATGTCCAGCTGTCCAGCTACAGGGAACAACTGGTTTGGTTTTCACAGGTGAGTACAGTACAGGGAGAAACTGGTAGAAATATATGGCTGGCAGGGAAAGAACACATTACAACAATTTTTAAAAAGCAGATATGAAGAGAAAAGCTTACCCAAAAATGTCATTTGTGTGCTGTAAAGTCATGATAAATCTTGTTTTTTAAATATCTACTTTATTTGAAAGGCAGAGTTACAGAGATCTTCCATCTGCTGGTTTACCCCTCAATGGCCTCAACAGCTGCAGCTGGGCCAGACCAAAGCTAGGAGCCAGGAGTTTCTTTCCAGTCTCCCACATAGGTATGGGGCCCCAAGCACTTGGGCCATTTTCCACTACTGTCCCAAGTGCATTAGCAGGGAGCTGTTCAGAAGTGGAGCAGCATGGCCTGGGAAAACAGTGGAAGACGGCCCAAGTGCACCCACTCAGGAGATCCAGAAGAAGCTCCGGATTTTGGGTTTCGGATCAGCACAGCTCTGGCAGTGTGGCCATTTGGGGAGTGAACCAGCGGATGGAAGACCTTCCTCCCTCTCTCTCTCTCTCTCTCTCTCTGCCTCTCTAATAAATAAATAAATCTTACCAAAAAAAAAAAAAAAAAAAAAGTGAAGCAGCAAGGAATTGAACCGACGCCCACAGGGGCTTAACCTGCTATGCCAGGCACCAGCCCCCATGGACAACCGTTAGCTGTCCGTGTGTGCCTTCCAGTGTTGCCCAAGCTTTCTGGACGGGAAGAATGCTGTGTGTGTGTGTCAGTGAATATCTCTGTGTCCAGTGCTCTTCTTTGCACAGATATTCTGTCAGGAAAGCTCTCTAGGTACGGAATGAATGGATAAAGAGCATAAATGTCCGGGCTCCTGGTCAATTCTGCAGCATTATCTTCCAAAAGCATAATTCATACCATCATCAGTGCTGTGGGACTCTCCAAATTAACACAATAACTATAAAATCAGTTATATTTATTTATTTTTGCTACTATGATAGTATAAAGTGGTATTTCACTGTCTTTATTTAAATTTATATTACTGACAATGAATATGTTTTTTGCCAGTAAAAATTAATTTAAACTCACTGAAAAAAAATTTCGCTTGTGACCATTTGCTGGGGGAAGGCAGACACAGGAAGTAAATCAGACCAAGTGCCTCAGCGTTAAAAGACGCAACAAATGACTGCTGCCCCACGCTTCCTACCAAGTTACTTCCTTCCCGCACCTCGGAAGGCATGTATTTGTCCTGGGTATCGTTAACAGCCAATTCTATCCCTGCCCTACATTTTTAATCCAATACCGAAAAGGAAACACGGATTAGAGCCCATTTTAGCATTAAGAATCAAGTGGCTTGGGCTACCTCCTCACAAGTAATCCCTGGCGATCACTCCTCCTCTCCTTCCTAAACCTCCTTCATTCAGTGGGGAGAAGCCAGGGGGCCAGTGCAGCCGCTGCTGCCCAGAGGTCTGGCCACGACCGAACTGAGTGCATCCACGGCTGCTCCGCCTCCCACCTGTCCACCCAGCGCTGCTCAAAAGGCCAGAGCCTGCTTTGACCTCTCCCTGACACCAGGGATCTCACTCTGGTGGGTCTGCTTCCCTCATGGCCAAGTGGGCAAGAAAGTGGGTCCTCTCTCAACCAGACGCTCTAGGACCTGGGTGCCTCTAGAACTCAGAAAATTCCTCTCAGTCCTGAGATAAACAGCAGGTTGTCTAAGATTATCTGGCCCTCTTCAGCTGTACCCAACCCTCTAACTGGAACCCCAAAACACAGGACAGAGGGAGTGCCTGAGGGACACCCAGGCACGTAGCGCCCCATCCCCATGAAGCCCTCATGGCCTGAGGTCCTAGGACTGCCCCCTTCAGTGACCTGGGCCAGACTCCGAGCCCAAGGCATGTCAAAGCACTGGGAGTGGCATGATTAGCAGAAAGAAGCTGGGGAAAAACACAGCCAAAGCCCTCCAACCACGGGCAACGCCCACAGTCCGCACTCTGTAGTCCCACCCATAACAGAGGCACCAGGAGATGCTTGCCCAGGCGGGAGGGAATAAGGCAGTGCAACCCAAGGCCACAGCCTCCCTCCTCTTTCACCAGCCTAAGTCCAGGGAATCTCCAGAGCTGCTCTCACTCAGGAGTGGAAGTCCTTCCAAAAGGCACCCTCCTGACCCCAGTGGTGTGGGGCACAACGCTGGCTACTCAGGCCGTGGTTACTCCATCGCACACCATTAAGAAAAAATGTCCAGGGAAGTGCTGAAGGTGACAGATCAGGGTTAAAATCCAGGTTCAGGTATGCTCTGGCTGTGTGAGTTTGCCCAAGTTTAAAGCATGTTAAGCTTTAGTCTTCTCATCTGCAAAGTTAGAATTATAATTCTTTTTAAAGATTTATTTATTTACTTGAAAGTCAGAGTTACACACACACACACACACACAGAGAGAGAGAGAGAGAGAGAGAGAGAGAGAGGTCTTCCATCCACTGGTTCACTCCCCAGTTAGCCGCAATGGCCGGAGCTGAGCCGATCCGAAGCCAGGAGTTCTTTTGGGTCTCCCACGCAGGTGCAGGGGCCCAAGGACGTGGGCCATCTTTCACTGTTTTCCCAGGCCACAGCAGAGAGCTGGATTGGAAGTGGAGCAGCCAGATCTCAAACCATCGCCCATATGGGATTTTGGTGCTACAGGCAGCGGCTTTACCCGTTACACCATGGCGCCAGCCCAGAATTATAATTCTTTAATGGCCTGCTGTGGTGATTAATGATTAAAAAATGTCAGTATAGGCCAGCGCCGCGGCTCACGTGGCTAACCCTCTGCCTGCAGTGCTGGCACCCCAGGTTCTAGTCCCGGCTGGGGCGCCGGATTCTGTATTGGTTGCTCCTCTTCCAGTCCAGCTCCCTGCTGGTGGTCTGGGAAAAGCAGAGGAATATGGCTAAAGTGCTTTGGCCCCTACTGCCTACATGGGAAGCCTGGATGAAGTTCCTGGCTCCTGACTTTGGCTGGGCCCAGCCCTGGCAGTTGTGGCCATTTGGGAAGTGAGCCAGCAGATGGATAATCTCTCTCTCTCGCCCTCTGTCTCTCCCTCTCTCTCTGTAATTCTTTTAAATAAGCAAATAAATCTTGTAAAAAAATAAAATAATCACTAAAATACCCATATAGCAAACTATATGACTATTTCACCAAAATCATCCAATCTTCTCAGAACTGCAATGAACACATGAACACATTTTGGAATAATGGTGCTATTGCACCAATGTACATCCATCATGAATGCAAATAAAAAATCGAACACAAGGAGGTAGGCCTTTGATGCACTGGTTAAGGCACCACAGGAAACCTGTATCCCACATACAAGTGCCTGGATTTGAGTCCCAGCTCCATTCCAAGTTCTGAAGTGGCTCTGTGTCACAGTTCCCTACCTGTAAGATGGGATGGGAACGGCACATGTGCCTCCTCAGGCTACTGTGAGGACTAAGGAAGTTAGTATGTGTAGAACACATAGCTCAGCACTCACAGAGTGCCTCACTGCTGTTGGCTGTCACCATCCCATTATCATCAACTTAAAATGGGATTCTGGCCGGCGCCATGGCTCAATAGGCTAATCCTCCGCGTGCGGCACCGGCACACCGGGTTCTAGTCCCGGTCGGGGTGCCGGATTCTGTTCTGGTTGCTCCTCTTCCAGGCCAGCTCTCTGCTGTGGCCAGGGAGTGCAGTGGAGGATGGCCCAGGTGCTTGGGCCCTGCACCCCATGGGAGATCAGGAGAAGCACCTGGCTCCTGGCTTCAGATCAGCACAGTGCACCGGCTGCAGTGTGCCGGCCGCAGCGGCCATTGAGGGGTGAACCAACAGCAAAAGGAAGACCTTTCTCTCTGTCTCTCTCACTGTCCACTCTGCCTGTCAAAAAATAAAAATAAATAAATAAATAAATAAAATGGGATTCTGACTCTCTTAATAAGGAAGGGCCCACTGGTCTCCAGCCGCTTTCTTACAGCTCCCCTATGGAGTTTGAAATATCTCCTGTTTTCCAATTTGCTTCTCTACATGGATTTTTTTCATGCACTCAATATTTATTGAATATCTGCTATGTGCCAGACACTCTTCTGGACATTAGAAAGGCTAAGATGGACAAGCTAAACAAAACACCTGTTCTTAAAGTGTTCCCATTCTGGTACAGAGGGGAGAAACAGGGAGTAGACACAAAGAAACAACAAGATCACTCAGAGAATGATCACTGCTCAAACAGAAACTACAAAGTTTAATGAGCTAGACTGTGCTGGGGGTTGGCAGACGGTCCTCTCTCAGGAGGTAACAAGGAGAAACCACCCCTGAAGGTCTGGGGGAAGATCTGCCGGCACAGAAGAGCAGGTGCACCATTTCCAAGTCGGGGCAGTCCAGGGACAGAGCGCCAAGTCCAGCGGGACCTAACGTGCTCCAGGGAGGGAGGGGATTCAGGTGTACCTATCCTATCGATTAATGGGTAACCTTGTGATGAGGCAACTTACGCTCCCGTGATTAGTACTCTGTTAGTCCCAAGACTGGTGTAGTCCTTGCTGAACACTAAGCTACTCCACTTCAAACATGACAACCCCTCCCTGCAGCACCCTCACTCCACCTTTCTGCCAGCTGGCAACTGTCTGCAGAACGAAGGAGCCCTGGGGTGGGGCAGCTAAGCCCTGCCCCTGGAGTGAGACGAGCAGATCCGTTCAAGGTGCTGAGGAAGGGGACTTCACCCATGAGTCCAAACCACCCCCAGCCCAGGCCCAGGATTCCGGACCCCCAGCCCAAAGACCACTGCTTGGAGAACAGTCTGAGAGGCCCTTTCTCAGGGACTGTTGGAGAAGACAGACCTCTTCACCCCTGACACAGGTGAGCACTGACTCTCCTGGTCAGTTCAAGTGGAAAGTTCTTCCCTTAACTGCCCCAGCAAATGCAGGGAGTGTGGTGTCAAGTGTAGATACAGATACACTCTGAGAAGAAGCATGTGCCATCTTAGAATCTCTATTTGCTAATAACAAATATCTGACTGAAACATGACAACCTTTGCCAAACATATTTTTAAAGGAAATATTAGCCGGCGCCGTGGCTCAATAGGCTAATCCTCAACCTTGCGGCGCCGGCACACCGGGTTCTAGTCCCGGTCAGGGCGCCGGATTCTGTCCCGGTTGCCCCTCTTCCAGGCCAGCTCTCTGCTATGGCCAGGGAGTGCAGTGGAGGATGGCCCAGGTGCTTGGGCCCTGCACCCCATGGGAGACCAGGAAAAGCACCTGGATCCTGGCTCCTGCCATCGGATCAGCGCGGTGTGCCGGCTGCAGCGGCGGCCATTGGAGGGTGAACCAACGGCAAAGGAAGACCTTTCTCTCTCTGTCTCTCTCTCTCACTGTCCACTCTGCCTGTCAAAAAAAAAAAAAAAAAAAAACAAAAAACAAAACCAAGTTTAAAAAAAAAAAAAAAAAGGAAATATTAATGGCGCAGCGGGTTAAAGCCCCGGCCTGCAAGCACCAGAATCCCATATGGGCACCAGTTCTAGTCCCGGCTGCTCCTCTTCCGATCCAGCTCTCTGCTGTGGCCTGGGAAGCAGCAGAAGATGGCCCAAGTCCTTGGGCCCCTGCACCTGCGTGGGAGACCCAGAAGAAGCTCCTGGCTCCTGATCAGTTTATCTCTAGCTGGTGTGGTCATCTGCGGAGTGAATCAGCAGATGGAAGACCTCTCTGTCTCTTTTTGCTTCTGCCTCTCTGTAACTCTGCCTTTCAAATAAATAAATACATCTTTAAAAAAGAAAAAGAAAAAACTTCAATCAATAATTCAGTCTCATGAAAAATATTGTCCACAACAAAAGTAATATCTAATACTTAATGAAAATTTACTACATGGGACATAATCCTTTAGTAAGTCTTTTTTTTTAAATCTTTCTTTTTTAAAGAGATTTATTTGCTTATTTGAAAGGTAGAATTACAGAGAGAGAGGAAGATAAAGAGAGAGATCTTCTGTCTGCTGGTTCACTCCCTAAATGGCCACAATGGCTGGGGCTGAGACAGGCTGAAGCCAGAAGCCAGGAGCTTCTTCCGGGTCTCCCACATGGGTGCAAGGGCTCAAGTACTTGGGCCATCTTCCACTGCTTTCCCAGGTGCATTAGCAGGGAGCTGGATCTGAAGTGGAGCAGCCAGGAGTCTAACTGGCCACCATATGGGATGCTGGCATCACAGCCAGGGGCTTAATCTGCTGTGCCACAACACCAGCTCCAGTGAGTCTTACTTATAGCATCTCATTTAACGCACACAGCAACCCTCAGAGGTTAAGTATTTATAGTCACCTCCAATTTACAAAAGCTAGAAAACTGAGGCCCACAGAAGTGAGGCATCTAGCAGTTATATAATAAAATATACATAACCACATGAAGCTTACGCAGCATAAACTAGAAGTATAAATCAATTCTTTACCTCTACAGATTTAGTCTAGTTGGAGAAGTAAGATACCATACCCAAAGCTTGATGAGATTAAAATGTTGTCAGAACTCCCACATCCCATGGCGAGGGCGTAAAGTGGCAGTTCCCCAAGTGACTAAAGAGGAGTGACCACAGGCCCCAGCAATCCCATGAAAGCCTGGATTCTAGGGAGTACATCCAGAGGAATGCAAGCTCCCATTCCCATGAAAGCCCGGATGGGAATGTTCTCACCAGCACTATTTGTAAATAACCAAAGCAGAAACAACAAATGTCCATCATCTGATGCCTGGATAAACAAACACGGCATATCTACACAGCAATATCAGTCACGGAAAGGAATAAGGCATGGATGCATGTTACAGCATGCATGAACATGTATGCTAAGTCAAAGAAGTCCAGCACACAGGACCACATGTTGTCCTGAACAGGCAAATCCAGAGATGGAAAGCAGCCCATTAGCCGCCGAGGACAGAGTGAAGTGGGGGTGACATCTGAGGAATATGGAGGCTCTTTCTGGGTTAATGACAGTGTTCTTTTTTGTTTTGTTTTGTTTTGTTTTGTTTGTTTGTTTGTTTGACAGGCAGAGTGGACAGTGAGAGAGAGACAGAGAGAAAGGTCTTCCTTTGCCATTGGTTCACCCTCCAATGGCCGCCGCGGCTGGCGCGCTGCAGCCGGTGCACCGCACTGATCCGATGGCAGGAGCCAGGTGCTTCTCCTGGTCTCCCATGGGGTGCAGGGCCCAAGCACTTGGGCCATCCTCCACTGCACTCCCGGGCCACAGCAGAGAGCTGGCCTGGAAGAGGGGCAACCGGGACAGAATCC
Organism: Oryctolagus cuniculus; assembly: GCF_964237555.1. Classification (NCBI taxonomy): domain Eukaryota; kingdom Metazoa; phylum Chordata; class Mammalia; order Lagomorpha; family Leporidae; genus Oryctolagus; species Oryctolagus cuniculus. The sequence goes on along the minus strand of NC_091432.1, from coordinate 231,097,904 downwards.
GGCGCCCCGACCGGGACTAGAACCCGGTGTGCCGGCGCCGCAGGCGGAGGATTAGCCTAGTGAGCTGCGGCGCCGGCTAATGACAGTGTTCTAAAATTGACTGTGATGACATACGCACCATTCCATGAACATGCAGTCACTGAATTGTATACACCTTTAAAAAAATATTTTATTTATTAATTTATTTGAGAGGCAGAGTTACAGAGAGAGAGAGACCTTCCATCTGCTGGTCCACTCCCCACATGGCCTCAACAGCTGGAGTTGGACCAATCTGAAGCCAGGAGCCAGGAGCTTCTTCCAGGTCTCCCATGTGGGCACAGGGGCTCAAGCACTTGGGCCATCTTCCACTGCCCTCCCAGACCATTAGCAGGAAGTTGGATCAGAAGTGGAGCAGCTGGGACATGAACTGGCACTCATATGGGATGCCGGTGACACAGGCGGAGGCTTAATCTAATACTGCACAGCACTGGCTCCTGGATTGTATATAATGGGTGAGTGATATGGTATGTCAACTGTATCTCTATAAAGCTGTTTTTAAAAACTCATTAGGGGCTGGTGCCGCGGCTCACTTGGCTAATTCTCTGCCTGCGGCGCCGGCACCCCGGGTTCTAGTCCCGGTCGGGGCGCTGGATTCTGTCCCGGTTGCCCCTCTTCCAGGCCAGCTCTCTGCTGTGGCCCGGGAGTGCAGTGGAGGATGGCCCAAGTGCTTGGGCCCTGCACCGGCATGGGAGACCAGGAGGAAGCAACTGGCTCCTGGCTTTGGATCGATGCAGCGTGCCAGCCGCAGTGCACTGGCTGTGGCGGCCATTTGGGGGGTGAACCAACGGCAAAAGGAAGACCTTTCTCTCTGTCTCTCACTGTCTAACTCTGCCTGTAAAAACAAAACAAAACAAAACAAAACAAAAAAAACAAAACCTCACTAGGGAATTTTAGATGAAAACTTCAAACTCAAACAAGTTCCTTTCACTGTTTGTTAAAAACAAAAAACAAAGAACCACCACCACCAAGAGAGACAATGACACACAGAAATCAAACTCAAAAAACCAGTGCAGGAGCAGGCAGGCAGCCCAGCAGTCCTGACTTCACGTCCCACATCAGGGTTCCTGCTCCAGCTCCCGACTCCAGCCTCCTGCTCATGCAGACCCCGAGAAGCAGCGGGGTGGCTCGAGCGCCGGGTCTCTGCCATGCACATGGGAAACCTGGACTGCGCTTCCAGCTTCCAGCTGCAGCCCTGAGCACTGTGGGCATTTGGGAAGTGAACCAGCAGGTGGGAGCACGCTCTTTCTCTCTATGCCTCTCAAATAAACAACAAAAAATTAATGCAATATAGAACTATTCCATAGTGTCTCACCTGAAGACAGGTAGTCTGGCTTACTCCTATAAAAACTATAATTAAATTAGTATCACTTACTGTAATTTTATACCTAAATTACACTTTGCAGAAGAGAAAAGGCCAAGAGATACCACAAATTGTTATCCACGGGGCGAGGAAAGGGTACCACCCCCTCTGACCGATGCCTGGCAGCTGTTGAATCCAGTAATAATCTGAGGATGGCTCTACTCAGGGTTTGAGTTTTGGGTGGTGGGAGTGGGACAAAAGGGTAAGGCTGATGGGTTGGAGCTGTCACAGCTTTGGAGGTGGGTTAACAACGGCTTGAGTACGTTGCCCCAGTAAGCATAAGCAGAGAAGGCCCAGCCTCAGGACATCCACACCCTGGGCCGCTGCCAGCACCTGAGAGGTGTGCATGACGGGAAACACCTGACACCTGAGAAACCAAATCCTAACCTCGGGGTCACGAAGGTGACTTCTCTCTTTCTTTTCAAGGAGATGCTTTTTTTTTTTTTTTTTTTTTTTTTTGAGTCTTATTTTCCCATTTCATAAGGTTTATTTTTTATTTTTTTGACAGGCAGAGTGGACAGTGAGAGAGAGAGAGACAGAGAGAAAGGTCTTCCTTTGCCGTTGGTTCACCCTCCAATGGCTGCTGCGGCCGGCGCACCGCGCTGATCCGATGGCAGGAGCCAGGTACTTCTCCTGGTCTCCCATGGGGTGCAGGGCCCAAGGACCCGGGCCATCCTCCACTGCACTCCCGGGCCACAGCAGAGAGCTGGACTGGAAGAGGAGCAACCGGAACAGAATCTGGCACCCTGACCAGGACTAGAACCTGGTGTGCCGGCGCCGTTAGGCGGAGGATTAGCCTAGTGAGCCACGGTGCCGGCCTTCATAAGGTTTAGAGTGCAAAAAAAAAAAATCTCTAAGCAAAGCCTCACAGACCTTGGGACCCCAGTTACCAGGAAGGACCTCTCAAAGTGGGCACAGTGGAGAGCAGCACCACGATTCCTAGCGTACTTGAGAGGCAACAGTCACCTCAGCTCCGCCCGAGGCTGCCTAGAACACAAGTTCCTGGGTTAGAAAGAGCCGTGGCGGCCGGCGCTGTGGCCGTGGCGCTGTGGAGTTGAGGGGTAAAGCCGCTGCCTCCAGTGCCAGCATCCCATACGGGCACTGGTCCTGGTCCCGGCTGCTCCTCTTCCGATCCGGCTCTCTACTATGGCCTGGGAAAGTGGTGGAGGATGGCCCAGGACCTTGGGCCCCTGCACCCAGGCTCCTGGCTCCGGATCGGCGCAGCTCCGGCCGTTGCGGCCAATTGGGGAGCGAAGCAGTGGGTGGAGGACTTCACTCTCTGCCTCTCCTTCTCTCTCTGTGTAACTCTGATTTTCAAATAAATAAATAAATCTTTTAAAAAAAGAGCTGTGAAGTTACAAAATACATAAAAACAGAAAATTCGATCATATATGTAAACCAAAACCATCTACATCTTCTTAAAATCAATAGCTTATGGTGGTCAATACTGCTGTGCCAATACTTGAACTAAAACATCAGAGACACACAAAATCGGTGACACGCCCCTCCGGGGAGGAACGCATGCTGCTACCTCATGGGCGCAGCTGAACAGGACATCCTTAAGAGAAAGGGCTGCAGGACGAGGGCCGTAACTTTGATACGAGACCGTGGAGCCAGCACACAGTACTCAGCCGCTTCTCCCCTTCGCTAAGGAGACCCGAGACAGGAGGCTGTGCCCACACAGCACCGGCGCGGCAGGCCTCATCTGTGAACGGCCATCTGCGCTGCCGACCTGTGTGTGTCCTGCAAATGCTCTGCTCCCTCCGGAACACACGCTGATGACTGCAGTAATCCCTCCTGGAGCTGCGGAGCCCAGAACCGGAATCTGTCTTGGCAGGAACCCAAGACGTGGCCAGCATCTTACACTGGCAGACGCAGCACCTAATGGCTCCAAATCACACCTCTTCTCCTGAAAGGCAGCTTCCCTGAGGACTAAAGGATTAGGGGAAATGCACTTTGAAGAGAGGGGAAGAGAATGGAGTATTTCACACAATCCAAGAAACCGAGAGTCGGCAGGGACAGAAGACGACCCAGTCTAGTGGTTCTCATCAGTGAGTGAATTTCCTTCCCCAGGAGACAGTCAGCATGGTCTGGAGACTTTTTCTTTCGTATTTATATATGTATTTATCTGAAAGCCAGAGCAACACAGAGAGAAGCAGAGTCAGAGAGAGGGAGGTCTTCATTCTGCTGGTTCACTACCACCCAGATGGCCACAAAAGCCAGGGTTGGGCAAGGATGAAGTCAAGAGCCAGGAACCGCATCCAGGTCTCCCACATGGATCTCGGGGCACAAGCACCTGCTGTTTTCCCAGGCCCAGTAACAGGAAGCTGGGTTGGAAGCAGAACAGCCGAGACTTGAACATGCACTCTGAGACGCCAGGGTTGCCAACAGCAGTTTAACCTGCTGCACCACAACACCAGCCCCTGCAGTTTTGACAGCCAAGGCTTGGCACTGGGGGCGCTTCGGCATCTAACGGGTACAGGCCAGGGGTGCTGCTGAACATCTGACAACGCACAGGTTCATCTGTCCCAGATGTCAAGAGCATCAAAGCTGAGAAACCCTGATCTTGCCCATTTTACAAAGAAACTGAAGCCAAGGGAGATGAGGTGACTCGGCCGGGGCAGTGGCAGGAATCGTCTCAGGTGCAAGCCCGAGACTCTCCCCAGCCCACCAGCTAAGATGTAACTTGCTTTAGGCTTACAGATCAGAGGTATTAAAAAGACCCAGTCCTACACAGCAGAGGAGGCCACAGTTCAAGCCCTGTGGGGAACTTCCAACACAACCACGCCACAGACGTCAAACGCACGAGACAGAAAAGCCTCAGGGAGGCTTCCAGAGGCAGGAAATGTCCCCTCCCCCACCTCACAAAGGTCCAGTTCCAGGAGAGCCGCTTCCTTCCCCAGATCCTCCTGGCCGGTCTCAGTAAGAAACCAGGAAACATCCTCCTTCCTGGGTCGGGCCCAGCGTCAAGCACAGGAAGAAGGTGGAGCTCCAGAAGAGGCGCAGCACTGAAAACCAAACGAAAATGGCTGCGCACACTCACTCGCACTCACCACGCAGGCTGCCGGCGCTGCCCTCGGCACACTCACAGACACTCTGCTTCTTACGTCAAAACTGCCCTCATGGTTCGCAATACTATTCGTTTGTTTATTTCCTTAGCCCGGCGAGCTGGCTCCCCACCTCCCCACCTCATTCTGCCATTTCACATAACCTCACGGCCGAGCTCCCTTCCTGACTTCTCGGTGTGGTGGCGCAGACCGTGTTCTCTGCACCAGTCTTCCTCCACAGTAAGATCCTGGCCTGAGCCTTCGCTACGTCTCTGTCATTTTCCTCATCAAAGTTTTCACAGGCTCCTCATGTAGACATTTCCATCTACACTGTCTAGAGCAGGGCCAGTCCGTTCCGGCCATCCAGCGGTAGCAGAGTGTGCAGGCGGTGCTGAGCTCCCGCCACACCTGGGTGTCATCTGGACATTCTGCTCAGACACTGCGGAAGGCGGTGTACCGGCCTTTGCCACCTGCCCTCAGCTGGCGGATGGGTGAGAAATGGCTGTGAGGTTTTCCTTTGCACACTGTGTAATTCAGTTTCAAATTCTAGACCAAAGACTCCTTGGTTGAGGATGTATACTGGGGTCTGGGGTCTGGGTCTGGGGTCTGGGGTCGGGGTCTGGGGTCCGGGGTCTGGGGCAGGCATGAAGAAGGCAGTCAGAAGTAGCCTTAGGTTTCTGATAATGCCTTGTCTCAAAGTGAGCAGATGACCCAGTTCGGTTTGAAATTCCTGGATCTGGGGTGTCCCAAACATCTGCTTTTTTTAAAAAAAAATTATTTTATTTATTTGAAAGACAGAGAGGTCTTCCATCCACTGGTTCAATCCCCAAATGGCCACAATGGCCAGAGCTAGGCCAATCCAAAGTCAGGAGCCAGGAGCTTCTTCAGGGTTTCCCATGTGGGTCGCAGGGGCCCAAAGACTTGGGCCATCTTCTACTGCTTTCCCAGGCACATTAGCAGGGCGCTGGATTGGAAGTGGAGCAGTCGGGACACGAACTGGCACCCATATGGGATGCCGGTGCTGCAGGACAGGGCTTTAACCCACCACGCAACAGCAATGGCTCCCAAACATCTGCTTTTAACTTGCTTAGCCAGGCTTTGTTCACTGCCCAGACCACCCCACTGTCCTCTCAGCAAGAATGAACGGGGGTGGGAAGAGCTTGGCACTTGGCTGTGTCAGGAATGAGGGTGTAGTGGTCCCCACCTCCGGCGAGCGGCCACTCCCCTCCTTCCTTCCTGGAATGCAAGTCTAACTTTACATTCCGAGTCTGTGCTCTTATTCTCGACAAATGACTGATTTGGGTCCACGAATGCTGAGCCCAAAGGGAGGGGAAGTGGAACCCTCATCCAGCACCGGGAACAGTGGACATCAGCCAAATACACACAGCAGAGTCCTCCAAGTTCCAGGAACTGGCTGTGCCACGCACCTCCGGGACTTGGAGGAACGAGCAGTGGCATGAGCACGCGGTGGTGTCTGAGAAGTCGCAGGGCTTCTGAGAAGCGGTTAGGTCTAGGCCCTGGGGCCCGTGCGGCAGCACAGCAGGTAAAGCCACTGCTGCAATGCCAGCATCCCATTTGGGCACCAGTCCATGTCCCAGCTGCTCCACTTCCAATCCAGCTCCCTGCTAATGTGCCTGGGAAAGCAGTAGGCGATGGCGCAAGTGTTTGGATCCTTGCCAGCCACATGGGAGACCTGGATGAAGCTCCTGGCTTGGGCTTGGCCCAGTGCTGATCACTGCAGCCATCTGGGGAGTGAACAGTGGATAGAGGGTAAATCTCTCTGTCTTGCTTTCTAACTCTTTCAAATAAATAAAATAAATCTTTTTTAAAAAGCATTAGACCCTTCCTGGGGGCCCAACATGGTCCAACTGTCCATCCCACAACCTGGCAGAACACTGAGTTTCCCCCGGTCCACATGGCCCCAGCACAGAGCCACCTTTCCCACCCCATTACCCACTCAGTCCCAGAATCCTGGCAGCCAGACCATTATCTCCCAGGCAAGACACAGAAAGAAACTGGTCTGGAAAACCAGAACTCAGGAAGAAAAATCTAAAGATATTGACACTGGGGTCCCCAAGAAATAGCCCACCCAGGCCAGGTCCACCCACAGGGTGAAATCCCTCAGCTGTTACGCCTCCCAGTCTTAGTCACAAGCAGACAATCGCAGTTTGCCAAACATCTAGGGAAGTTCCTACATTGTAAACAGAGACTAACTCTGTCTCTCCCTCTCACCGTCTGTAATCTACCTCTCAGATAAATAAAATCTTAAAAAAAAAAAAAAAAAGACATGGAAGAAGCTGAGACTATGCAGAGATTTAAAAATGTTTTTTCAAAAAGATTAAGTCATAAAAGACACTACTGTCCACAAAACAAAAATTGAGGGCTATAAGAAAGAAAATTAAAAAGGGTCATAGGTGGAACAAGCACTTGGCCTCGTGGTGAAGATGCTGAGAGGCCCACCCCCCACTGCGGAGTACCTACGTTCAGCTGCCAGCTCCAGCTCCTCATTCTACCTTTTTGCCAGTGCACAACCTGGGAGGCAGCAGGTGATGGCCCAAGTGCCTGGGTGCCTTCCATCTACATGGGAGACCTGAGCAGAGGCCCCAGGGTCCAGCTCTGGCTCCGTGTAGTCCTGGCTACTTGGGGATTGAACCAGCGCATGCAAGCTCTTCTCTGTCCCTCAGATTTAAAAAAGAGAGCAAGCGTACCAGCGAGCAGCTATTGGGAATTTTTAAAAAACAGGACAGCATGGGGCCGGTGCTGTGGCACAATGGCATCCCATATGGGCGCTGGTTCGAGACCCGGCTGCTCCACTGCCGATCCAGCTCTCTGCTGTAGCCTGGGAAAGCAGTAGAAGCTGCCCCAAGTGCTTGGGCCCCTGCAGGCCCCTGCACCCATGTGGGAGACCCGGAGGAAGCTCCTGGCTTCAGATTGGCGCAGCTCCAGCCACTGTGGCCAACTGGGGAGTGAACCATTGGATGGAAGACTTCTCTCTCTCTCTTTCTCTCTCTGCCTCTCCTCTCTCTGTGTAGCTCTGACTTTCAAACAAACAAACAAACAAAACAGGACAGCAGAATTGTAAAACTAAATAGAGGCTTAGGAGACAAAGCTGAGGAAGTCTTTAAAAACACAGCAAAAAGCCAAGCAGAGGAGGGGGTGGCTAACCTAGCTCTGACAATGCCTGCATCCATATCCGAGCACCCAGGTTCCACGCTCAGCTCTGCTTCCTGACTCCAGCTTCCCACCGATGCACTCTGAAAGGCAGCTGCTGATGGCTCAAGTAACGGGGTCCTTGTCCCCCCACAGGAGACCTGGACTGAGTTCCTGGCTCCTAGCTTCATCCAGACCAGCCCTGGCTGTTGTGGCATTTGAAGAGTGAACCAGTATTATAAGAGTGCTTCCTTTCTGTCTCTCTCTGTTTCTCAAATAATAATTTTTTTAAAGCCAAAGAGACAGATAACTGAAAACAAAATTAGAGGCCCAGTCCCTGCGGTCCCACATCTAAATAACAGGAATTCCATAAAGAGAAAACTGGGTAGGGATCACTCCTGCTGTCTCGTGAGAAGGCAATCACCCCAACACAGGGTAAACTCGGCAGCTGGCCACACGACTCCCTCATCTTAGAACTCCAAAGCTGGCCTGGCACTGTGGTGCAGGTGAGGTCGCTGCTTGCATGCAACACCAGCATCTCCTGTCCCATACCTCCCCACCTTTCAAATAAATACATCTTTCTAAAAAAATCACAAACAGAATGAGTCTGTACACTGATTAATTCTGCTTATTTTTAAAGATTTATTTATTTATTTATTTGAAAAGCAGAGCACTGGAGAGAAAAAGAGACAGAAAGACAGAGAAATGTCCATGTATTGGTTCACTTCCCAGATGCCCACAGTCAGGGCTGGGCCTGGCCTAAACCAGGAGCCAGGAACTCCATCCTGGTCTCCCACATGGGTGGCAAAGCCCCAAGCAGTTGGACAATCATCTGCTGCCTTCCCAGGTGCACTTAGCAGGAAGCTGGATTGGAAACAGAGCAGCTAGACCTTGAACTAGTATTTGGGCAAGGGCTGCCAGTGTCACAGGTGACAGCTTAACCTGCAGCGCCACAATGCTGGCCCCACACTGAGTAGTTTTTAAGGGGTTTGCTCGGTCTGTCCTTTAAAGCCCATGTGAAATAAACAGGGTGTGGACAGAGACTCTTGCCTAGTTCCAATGTGTTATTTTCCTTAAGTCCCTAACAACTGGTACCAATGGCACCCACGGGTCCAGAGCCCAAGGACAGGGCTTCTCTGTGTGCTCTCCGGGCTCTCCAGGAGAGAGCAGCCCAACAAGGGCCCGGCCTGCCCTGCCACTCCCGGGTGCCTGGCCTGCCTCTGAGCACCTGCCCTAGGATGTACCGCTCACAGGCATCTGCAACAGCATCCTCCCCACAACCTGTTTCTTTGTTTTTTGTTTTTATCTCTCAGCCAGGCGCACAACCAATCTGACCGGCTGTGCACACTGGAAAACCAGGACTCTTTCCCAGCCCCATCTGCTCTGCATACTTCCCGTCCTGCACAACCTGACCCTGTCATATCCTACAGCCCCGCCTCCCTACCCACTTCTCTATCCTGCTCAGGTCACCATCCTCACCACTGACATCCCGCAGCCTTGTAACTCACTGCCTCCCACCCAGCAGCCAGAGAGCTTCCCAAACTGACTTCTGTGTCTCTCCCTGACTTAAAACCTGCACTGGCTTCCCAAGGCTCTTAGAGTAAAGAAAAAGGTCTCAACAAGGCTAAGAATGCTGTAGCATCTCTCCAGCCAGAGCGAACCTTTCTCATTCTCTTGACAACCTCAGACACTCCGCTCTGCCTGGCTTACTCTCCCCCAGGCCCCACCAACACCATCCTTCTGCCTGGCTGATCTCTCCTCATCTTCAGGGTCTCCCTCATCCCCAGGCCTTGCTGGGGCTCCCCAAGGGCCCCAATATCGCCCATGTGGCCTCTGTCAGGGTACATCCCCCACTGTGTGACCATTAGCTGTCTGGAGGCCCCAAGGAGGCCCAGGTCCACTATCCATCATTCTCAATCTGTGCACACAGTGGCTGAAGGAATTAAACACACCTGCTCCCAGAGCCCCCCACCCGCACCCCCGGCACCACCTCGTCCTGGAGCCCTCTGAAGTCTCGGAGGCCCCCGGGAGTCACCAGGGAGTGACTGCAGGAGGCTCTCATTCAAATGGGTCTTCACAGTCAGGATCCAGCGATTTGCTTTAAAAATTTACTTGTCTGTCTTGACTCATCTGTCTAAATGCTTTTCTTCCCACGAATAAAACGGGCTTTTGCTAGTGTGATAAACACTTAACATCTATTCCTGTCCTACAGGGCCAGGCCTTAAGAAAAGTGATTAGTAGGTACTGAAAGGGAAAGTAGGCGAGGATAAGAGAGAGAGAGGGAGGAAGACTGGACTCTGATCGCCAGAGCAGCAGTCACCTGCGCTGTCTGTGGCTCCTCCCTCGAAGCCCGGGATGTCAGGGTCAGATCAGAGCTGGGCAGAAGCAGGCTGCCCTGCTGTAACCAAGGCAGAGCTCCCCAGGCTGCGGCAGAGTGGGCGGCGGTGGCAGCGGCTGCTGCCCTGCACCCCCGCCCCGCAGTTGGTTCCGCACTTCAGCGACCCTGAGCAGGCGGACCGACATCTGTGACTCCATCCACAAACAATCAGCCACTGATACTGGCTCTCTGTTGTTTTCCAAGCAACTTTTCCTGTATTATTTAATGTGGATACTGTGAAGTCAGAATTAACTTCCCAATTTATTTTTTTTTTTAAGATTTATTTATTTGAGAGGCAGAGTTACAGAGAGAGGGAGAGACAGAGACAAGGTCTTCCATCCCCTGGTTCACTCCCCAGATGGCCACAACAGCCGGAGCCAGGCCGATCCAAAGCCAGGAGCCAGGAGCTTCTTCTGGGTCTCCCGAGAGGGTACAGGGGCCCAAGCACTTGGGCCAACTTCCACTGCTTTCCCAGGCCATAGCAGAGAGCAGGATTGGAAGGGGAGCAGCCAAGACTTGAACCAGCACCCATATGGGATGCTGGCACCTCAAGCAGAGGCTTAAACCATGACGCCACAGCACTGGCCCCAGAATTCCCAATTTAATAACACATCCCGGTAATCAGTCATGAAGAGTTACAACTGAAACGGTTAGATGGGTGTTCTACAAGATTTGACCAAAATTGCGCTTAGTTGAAAATTCATATGCTTAGGCCGGCGCCGCGGCTCACTAGGCTAATCCTCCGCCTAGCGGCGCCGGCACACCGGGTTCTAGTCCCGGTCGGGGCGCCGGATTCTGTCCCGGTTGCCCCTCTTCCAGGCCAGCCCTCTGCTGTGGCCAGGGAGTGCAGTGGAGGATGGCCCAGGTGCTTGGGCCCTGCACCCCATGGGAGACCAGGAAAAGCACCTGGCTCCTGGCTCCTGCCATCGGATCAGCGCGGTGCGCCGGCCACAGCGCGCCGGCCGTGGCGGCCATTGGAGGGTGAACCAACGGCAAAGGAAGACCTTTCTCTCTCTCTCTCTCTCTCACTGTCCACTCTGCCTGTCCAAAAAAAAAAAAAAAAAAAAAAAAAAAATTCATATGCTTAGTTTCTTTCACTAGAAAACAAAAATAGGGGCCAGTGTGGCATAGCACAAAAAGCAGTGGAAGATGGCACAAGTGCTTGGGCCCCTACAACCCATGCGGGAGACCTGGAAGAAGCTCCTGGCTTTAGCCTGGTTCAGTCCTGGCCATTGCAGCCAACTGAGAAGTGAACCAGCAGATAGAGGATCTCTCTGTCTCTCCCTCTCTCTCTGTAACTCCGACTTTCAAATAGATAAATGAATCTTTAAAAAAGAGGGAAAAAAAGGAAAGAAAGAAGGAAGGAAAGAAGAGAGGAAGGGAAGGAGGGAGAGAGAGAAACAAAAATAACTGGGGCTGGCATTGTGGCTTAACGCTGCCGCCTGCAGGGGCCAGCGTTGTGGCAACAGTGGGTAAAGCCACAGCCTGTGGCACCAGCATCCCATATGGGTGCCAGTTAAGAGTCCCAGCTGCTCCACTTCCGTTCCAGCTCCCTGCTAATGTGCCTGGAACAGCAGAAGATGGCCCCTGCAGCAGATGTAGGAGACCTGGAAGAGGCTCTGGGTTCTTAGCTTTGGTACAGCCCAGCCTGGCCATTGCAGCCATCTGGGTAGTGAACCAGTGGATGGAAGACCTAATGCTGCCTTTCAAATGAATAAATCTTTTTTTTTTTTTTGATAAAAAAAGAAAACTTTGTACTTTCCAAGTGAATTCAGATGCTCTAACAAGATGGATTCAATATTTATGGGTCTACCAGATGGAGTTCTTGGCTCCTAACTTCAACCTGGTCCAGCCCTTAGCATCTGCTGTGGTCATTTGGGAAGTGACAGCGGATGGAAGATGTTGATGTTTCTCGCAATCTGGAACTGCCTTTTAAGTAAATAAGTAAACAAACCTTTTAAAAGTATACTTATGGGTCTACAAAGTATATCAATTTGTTTCAGCTTCAAATCTAAATCTCAACATTATTCCTCTGCTTGGAATGAAACTGTAACGTTAAATGGCTGTTAAGGAGAAGGGCTGGATGCCAGGCCCTGTTCTAGGCACTTCACTTAGTCTGAGTCACTTCACCCTCCAAACAATCCCACAAGTTACTCTCGTTAGCCTTATTTTACACTGAGAAACTGAGGCCCGTAGAGTTTAGGATAATTCCTCAAGGTTACATGGATAAGTTGCCCTATTGATTTCAATGATTAATATTCAAATAGTGCTCAACACATGCTAAATACGCTAAGTGCTTTGTGTATGTTAACTTGTTTAACGTCACAATACACCTGTAAAAAAGGATACCAAAACAAATTTTTTTAAAAGAAATTTAGGGGCCAGTGCTGTGGCGAAGCAGGTTAAAGCCCTGGCCTGAAATGCCGGAATTCCATATGGGCACCAGTTCTAGTTCCAGCTGCTCCTCTTCCAATCCAGCTCTCTGCTATACATACCCTGGGAAAGCAGTAGAAGATGGCCCAAGTGCTTGGGCCCCTGCACCCACGTGGGAGACCTGGAAGAAGCTCCTGGCTCCTGGCTTTGGCTTGGCCCAGCACTGTGTACATGCAATTTAACTCTCCACAAACTGTTTGCTATTCACCATGTGTGACAAACTGTTCGAGGCACTATGGGAAATGTCAAGGAACAAGACACAGTCCCTGCCTTCAAGGAGCTTATGATTTAACAAGGAAGAAAAATTTACAACAAATAACTATAACCTAGTGCACAATGCTATCATGATAAAGAACTGAATGGTATCAAAGAGTTGACGGAGAAATTCCTACTCCAGATAAGAGAGGAAATTCTATTGGGAAAAATAGTGTTGAAGAATGGGTCGGTTCCAAGGACAAGCAAGTTGTTTGAGAATCCTTTAAAAAGCGAGGTCCAAAAATATGGTATTTTTAGTAAGTTGGGAATGAGGACACAAGGAGACCCTCAACAACAGCTTAAATTTTTAAACTTTAAATTAAGTCTAAAAGGAACACAAAATCATTATTATTTCAAGAAAACATTTTTGAGCCGGCGCCATGGCTCAATAGGCTAATCCTCCACCTTGCGGCGCCGGCACACCGGGTTCTAGTCCCGGTCGGGGCGCCGGATTCTGTCCCGGTTGCCCCTCTTCCAGGCCAGCTCTCTGCTATGGCCAGGGAGTGCAGTGGAGGATGGCCCAGGTGCTTGGGCCCTGCACTCCATGGGAGACCAGGAAAAGCACCTGGATCCTGGCTCCTGCCATCGGATCAGCGCGGTGCGCCGGCTGCAGCGGCGGCCATTGGAGGGTGAACCAACGGCAAAAGGAAGACCTTTCTCTCTCTGTCTCTCTCTCTCACTGTCCACTCTGCCTGTCAAAAAATTAAAAAAATAAAAAAATAAAAAAATAAAAAAAAGAAAACATTTTTATCAAAAGCTTACAGAAAGCACAAGATTTAAGTGCATGATTCTTTGGAGTTTTCCACTTTTATGTTTAAAAAACAGAGCAAAAATAACTTCATATGAAAATGATATGTGGATTAAAAATATAAATAACCTGATTTTAAAATGGGCAGAGGATCCAACTAGACATTTTTCCAGAGAAGATAAACAGTGAAAAGATTCTCAACTTCATTAATCATCAGGAAAATACAAATCAAAACCACAATGAGACACCACTTTACACTCACTAGACGACTATAATCAAGAAGACAGGTAATAACAAGTGTAGTGAGTTGGGAAACTAGAACCCTCATACACCAGTAGTGGAAAGGTAAAGTGGTATAGCTGCTTGGGCAGCTCCTCAAAAAGTTAAATACAGTATACTGTATAGCAATCCCTCACAGGTATTTACGCAACAGAACTGAAAATACGTGTTTTTAAATATAACACTTAATGCAACCTAGTCCATCAATCCATGAACATGGTATACCTCTCATTCTATTTATGCCTTCTTTGATATCTTTCATCAGGGCAGTGCAGTTTTCAATAAACAGATCTGGAACACAATAATATCAAATTCTAATCATTCATAGTTAGTATATGGAAATAGTAAATTTTTGTAAACTGACCTTATATCCTGAGACTTCGCTAAACTTTGTGCAGTTCTCTTTATCTTTGTTTTTGTTTTTTTTTTTTAAGATTGACTGGCTTATTTGAAAGGTAGAGTTACAGAGAGAAAGGGAGACAGGGAGAGAAAGAGATCTATCCTCTGGTTTACTCCCCAAATGGCCTCAACAGCCACAGCTGAAGCCAGGAGCCTGAAGCTCCATCCTGATCTCCCATGTTGTTGGCAGGGACCCAAGCACTTGGGTCATCTGCTGCTGCCTTCCCAGGTACATTAGCAAGAACTGGATCAGAAGTGGAACAGGGGCCAGCATTGTGGTGTAGAAGGCTAATCCTCCGCCTGCAGTGTCAGTATCCCATATGAGCACTGATTGGGGTCCTGGCTGCTCCACTTCCAATCCAGCTCCCTGCTAATGTGCCTGAGAAAGCAGCAGAGGACAGGCCAAGTCCTTGAGCCCCCACACCCAAGTGGGAGACCGAGAAGAAGCTCCTGGCTTCAGCCTAGCCCAGCCCCGACCATTGTGGTCATTTAGGGAGTGAAACAATGGATGTAAGATTTCTCTCTCTCTCCTCTCTATCTCTGCCTCTCAAATAAATGAATCTTTTTTTAAAGTTAACTGAATGAGTAACTGTAAAGTAGGAGAATCAGGGGAGTAGGCTTTGGAAGTATACTCTGTGGCGTCACTTACATTAGATGTGTGACATAGGCAGTTCACTGGTTCACTGCTGGTTCACTCCCCAATTGGCCGCAGGGGCCCAAGGACTTGGGCCATCTTCTACTGCTTTCCCAGGCCATAGCAGAGAGCTGGATCAGAAGTGGAGCAGCCAGGACTCGAACCGGTGCCCATATGGGACGCCAGAGCTGCAGGTGGCAGCTTTACCAGCTATGCCACAGCGCCGGTCCCATCAAATAAATAACTCTTTAAAAAAGAAGTGGAGCAGCCAGGACTCAAATCAGTACCTATATGGGATGCCAGCATCATAGGAGGCAGCATAACCAACTGTGGTACAATGCCAGCCCCTCTTTATCTTCTTCACAAATAAGAATTGATCCCTTATTTGTGCTACAAATTATGAAATTTACATTGTCATACAGAAACTAAAATATTACAAATAAATATGTGGGGCCAGCACTGCGGTGTAGCAGGTGAAGCTACCACCTGCAGTGCTGGCATCCCGTATGGGCAGATTTGAGTCCTGGCTTCCAGGACTTCTGATCCAGCTCTCTGCTGTGGCCTGGGAAAGCAAGAGAAGATTCCCCAAATCCCTGGGCCCCTGCACCCATGTAGGAGACCCAGAGGGAGCTCCTGGCTCCTGGCTTCGGATCGGCCCAGCTCCAGCTGTTGTGGCCATTTGGGGATTGAACCACAGATGGAAAATCTCTCTGCCTCTCTGCCTTTCAAAAAAAAAAAAAAATCTAAAACTACAAAACTTTTAGAAGAAAATTTAGGGAAAAATCTTTGGAGACTTGGGTTACACAAAGATTTCTCAGATAGGAACATAATCTATAAAAGAAAAATTGGATAAATTGTATTAGATCAAAATGAAGACTCTCCATTCTTCAAAATACATTATTAAAAGAATGAAAAGACTGGGGCTGGTGCTGTGGCTTAGCTGGTAAAGCTGCCACCTGTTGTGCTGGCATTCCCATATAGGCACCAGTCCAAGACCCAGCTGCTCCACTTCCCATCCCACTGCCTGTTGGTGCGCCTGGGAAAGTACAGAAGATGGCCCAAGTGCTTGGGCCCCTGCACCTACGTGGGAGAACTGGAAGAAGCTCCTGGCCTCAAGACTTTTTTTTCTAAAGATATTTTTATTTATTTGAAAGGTAGAGTGACAGAGAGAAGAGACAGAGAGGAATCTTCCATCCACTGGTTCACCCGCCAAATGGCTGCAACATCCAAGTCTGGGCCAGGCTGAAGCTGGGAACCAGGAGCTCCATCAGGCTCCCCGACACAGTGCACGAAAACGTGCTTGGGCCCCACCCACTGCCTTCCCAGGTGCATTAGCAGGAATCTGGATCAGAAGTGAATCAGCTAGGTCAAACCAGCACTCCTATATGGGATGCCAGTGCCGTGTGGTGGCTTAACCCACTGCCACACGTTGGTCCCTTCCACAAGTTTTTTGAAGTACCTTTGTATATGGATACAAGAAAACAGTGGAGGGGAAAAAATGGAATTCTTTCTCTTATAACCTCTTTCCAAGCTAGAGAGCAGAAAACCACATTTTTACAAGAGTCAAAATTTAACAAATGAGTAGAAATGGATACAAAAGTTGGAGTCTGATTATAAATCTATGTTCTTCAATTTGAGTTCTTACATTTTCCAATTCATTTGCACTTCAAGAACTTTATCCAAAACTCCACTTTCTCCCCCAAAACTCGTGCCCCACAGTTCAGAGTTGGTCTATCCCTTCCCCAAATCCTGACAGTTCTACTGCCCCTCTTAGTAGATCTCTTCCTAACAATGTTTACTGAATTTACTATGTTCTGAGAACCATGCATCCCCTCATTTGACGCCCATAAGCCCCCACAAGTGCTGTTCTTACCCATTTTGTAGTTGAAACTGAGGCACAAGGACATTCCATTATCTGCCTACGTCACACATCTAATGTAAGTGACGCCAGAGAGTAGACTTCCAAAGCCCACTCCCCCGATTCTCCTACCTTACAGCCACTCATTCAGTTAACTCAGATGTGGATTCAGCACCGAAGACACATCCACGAAAAAGACAGCAGCGGCCTCCTCCCTGCAGCTGGGCACGCCGGAGCGTGTGGGGAAGTGACGGAAGACAGCCCCGCACGGTCTGCTTCTCACGGCAGCAGAAGAGCGGCCCCATGTTGTTCTTCTCTGAATACCCCCTACTTCCTAGCAGGCTCTCGGCAAACGTTTGTGGAGTGACTGGCTGAAGCTAACTCAGGTCCTCCCTCTTTGTGGTACCTGCAGGCCACTCAGTGACGATCAACTCAGAGGGCCAGGGCTGTGGCTAAGTAGGTGAACCCCTCACCGGCACCCCACACGGGCACCTGCTAGAGTTCCGACTGCTCCACTTCTGATCCAGCTCTCTGCTGTGCCCTGGGAAAGCAGTGGAAGATGGCCCAAGTGCTTGGGCCCCTGCACCCACATGGAAGACCAGGAAGAAGCTCCTGGCTTTGGACCGACATTGCAGCCATTTGGGGCATGAACCAGTAGATGGAACACCTTTTTCTCTCTCTCTCTCCCTCTTTTTCTCTGTAACACTGCCTCTCAAAGAAATAAATAAATCTTAAAAAAAAAAAAAAAAAAAAAAAACAAAACAAAAAAAAAAACTGAGAAGGAACAAGAGGCCCAGAACACTTCTCTTGTTCTTCTTCATATCCTTTTTTAAAAAATTATTTTTATTTATTTTAAAGAATTACAGGGTGGGGGGTGTCCTCCATCTGCTGGTTCACTCCCCAAATGGCCACAACAACTGGAGCTGCACTGATCCAAGACCAGGAGCCAGGAGCTTCTCCCAGGCCTCCCACGCAGGTGCAGGGACCCAAGGATGTGGGCCATCCTCCATGCTTTCCCAGGCCATAGCAGAGAGATGGATTGGAAGTGGAGCAGCCGGGACTAGAACTGGCACCCACATGGGATGCTGGCAGTGCAGGCTGGGGCTTTAACCCGCTGAGTCAGCACTGGCCCCTCTTCACATCCTTGATGACATTCATTTAACACTCAACTGCCCTCCATGAGTCAGCCAGGTCTTGTCACCAGGACGTCTGATAAAGATCCCACTCCAGGGCTGGCACTGTGGCACAGCAGGCAAAGCCATCACCTGTGGCGCCAGGTTCCTGCCAGGCTGCTCCACCTCTGATCCAGCTCCCTGCTGATGCGGCTGGGAAAGCAGCAGAAGATGCCCAAGTCCCTGGGCCCCTGCCAGCCACGGGGGAGACCTGGAAGACGCTCCTGACACCTGGCTTCAGCCTGGCCCAGCCCCTACTGCTGTGGCCATCTGGGGAGTGACCCAGAGGATGGAAGGTATCTCTCTCCTTCTCTCTCACTCTGACTTTCAAATAAATACATAAGTATTTTAAAAAGAGAGCCTGCTCTGTTCAAAGTAACTGCCAATGGCTGAAGCAATAATACAAGTACAAAAAATGTTAACTGCTATGAAGAAAATAAACACTTTCATTTCCATTTTTAATGAAAAAACATGATAGACAGTAGCTATGGGGTATTAATTTATATTGGAAAGACCAGGCTGTGACTGTGACATTCAAACTGGTTTGTAGCAGTTAAAAAAAATCCTTATTTTACTTTGTTACTGAAATAAAATTCTGTTCACACATTGGCCCATTTTCTATAGACTGGTTTGGTTTTATTTTTGTACACAGTGGCTTTGCTTTATTTTAGCAAAAAAAAAAAAATTTGGCCATATGGCATATTGATTTTTTTTAAACCATTTTGCTTGCTTCTAAAAAGGGGGGGAGGGGGAGGACTGAGGAGCCACCTGCATAGACCAGGTCCCGGCAGAAAGAATACAAACCCTTGACTTCTGGAACGCTAGGGGATTCTACCTTCAACCTGTAGTATCCAGATACAACATGCGGGAGAATGAAACGTGTCACATCCCCCATTTCATAGACTGTAAAAGGTTTCGGAAGGAAACGGTATAAACAGAATAATGAAAGTTATTTTTTACTACAGTTGCAAGGAAATGGACACTATGTTTTAAATTAAGCACCACTGGTTTTAGCGAGTCTTTGACCCACGGGCAAATGCGCGTGTTGCACCAGACCCCTGTGCACCCTCGCGCCTTAAACACGGTGGCAAGCACAAGGTGCAGGCGTCAGAACCTTGCTGCGTGCGTGGGCACTGCAGGTGTACACCGGGCACTTAAAAAAAAAAACGTTCAAATTAATTTTTGAAAATTGTGCATCTGGGGTCCCGTTTCTAAAAGAATTTGCTTCTGATCTACTCAGTCGGGTACGGCTATGCAAGGATATGCCTCAGCAGGGGGCAGCTCCCACGTCTCGCTACAAAGAACCGGGGGCCCAGCGATGATGCTCACAAAAGAACACCACACAGCCAAACGCATTCCCAAAAAAGCGAAATGCACATTTCCACCATGTTTATTCTTTCTCCTTTCTTATCCTCTCCTACAGAGAAAAGCCCAGACCTGGCAAAAGCCACCGCACGCTTCCCGTGATGCAGGCAGAGCCAGAAGGCTGGTTCTTCTGCACTACCCCCCATCCCAGGCACTGAGACGCCCCTTCCCCACAGCACCCCCCCACCCGTTCACGCAGACCCGTAAACAACCGTCTCCCCCCGCGCCCCAAACGCGCGCCGACCGCACACTGCGGACTGCGGCGCCCGCAGGCCCGCCCCGCCCGCTCGCCCGCCGCCCCCGCCAGCTCCCGGGGTTCGCGACCCCACGAAGACCCCGCCTCCGGGGCCGCGGCGGGGGCGGGGGCGGGGGCGGCCGGCGGCCCCCGCCCCGCACGCCCGGGGCCTGGGAACGGTTGTGCAGGGGAGGCGCCCAGGTGGGGCTCGGCGGCGGGGCCCCGCTCGTCACGACTCGGCCGGCGGGCGCGGGGGCGCGGGGCGGGGGGCTGCCGCGGGGGGAAGGGCGCACGGGCCGGCGGCGGTGACGCGGGGGGATGGCGGGCCGGTGCCGCTGAGGGGAGACGGGAGGTGAAGACTGGGGGCAGGCAGGAAGCGGGCCCCGGACGCCCGGGAGGGCGGCGCCGGGATGACGGGACCCCGCCGGCCGGCCGGGCGGGGCGAGGGGCCAGCCGCGGAGACCCCGCGCCGCGGGCAGCACCGCGACCCGCTCCACTTACTCTCTCCGACCACCGCTTTGAGGCCAATGGGGGCCATGGCGCCGCGCGAGCCTCCGGGCTCCGACCGTCCTCTCGCGTCGCCCGCGGACACCGCCGCCCTCCCGGGTCTGCGCGCTCGCCTGGCTGCAGCCCGCCGCCCCGCAGCCGCGCTCGGGACCGACTGACGCGCGGACGCGGCGCGGGGGCGCGGGGGCGCGGCGCGGGCCAGAGCGAGGCTGCGGAGCCGCCGGCGCGCGCGGGGAGGCGGGGCCTCGCGCCGGCCGGAGGCATCACCCGCGCCCCTCCGCCAATCGCAGTGCGGCCCGGGCGCTCGGCCCCGCCCCCCGGGATGCGGCGGCCGCGCCCTCCCTCCCCCCCCCCCCCCCGACCCCTCGCGTCGCGCGCGACCAGCAGCCGCGCGCACCCGGGGCGCAGGGTCCTAAAGTCCCCTGCGCCGCCTCCGCACTGGAGTGCCTGGCCACCAGCGTCTTCCTGGAAGCCCTCCGAGTCTTTCTGGGAGCCCTTCGTTAATCCGAGGCTAGATCTCGTTTTAGTAGCTCCCATCCGCAACCACCACGTAACCACGCCACCTGTCTCGGGTACCTCTGCCCGCAGAACCACCGTTCCCTGACCTCTTATTGGGTGTCAGGCTCCTTGCCCAGCGCCCTGCGGGCGTCATCTACTTAAGTGCTCACAGTAACTGGGCATCGTTTTCCATCTCCATTTTCAGATTAAAAAAAAAAAAAATGAGGCTCAGAGATACCGCTAAAGCAGCCGACTTGCTGTCAGGCTGGGGACCTGGCATTCCTTAGCCCTACTGTGTGTAAGTCGCCGTCCTGGGCGCTGGAGCTACAGCCAGGCACGAGACACGCTCCAGCCCCAGCCTTGGGACGCCCAGGATGCCCGGTCTGATGGACACGTACTGCGAGATGGACCCTGGGCTCCCTCTCCGGCCACGTTTACAAAGGGACCCCAGGGCAGCTTTCACTGGACTTTCTTTGTTGCTGGGAGATGCGGCTTTTGAAACAGAGGACAGGGCTTGCTTCTGGCTTCGGAGGAAAACGAGTTGAGCCGATCAAAAATCAGAAAAGATAGGAGAGCTGGTGGTAAAAATCCGTGAATATGCATTAAGTATCTGGAACAGCTTTGTGAGCGAGGTCCTTCTCTATATTATTAAGAAATATGGTAACCCGGGGCTGACCCTGTGGTGTAGTGGGTAAAGCCTTCGCCAGTGACTCCAGCATCCCATGTGGGCGCTGGTTTGAGTCCCGGCTGCTCCTCTTGCGATCCAGCTCTCTGCTAAGGCCTGGGAAAGCAGTAGAAGATGGCCCAAGTGCTTGGGCCCCTGCACCCATGTGGGAGACCCAGAAGAGGCTCCTGGCTCCTGGCTTTGGATTGGCCCAGCTCCAGCCAGCCAGCCATCTGGGGAGGGAACCAGCAGGTAGAAGCCTTTTCTCTTTGTCTCTACCTCTCTCTGTACCTCTCAAATAAATAAATAAAATCTTTTTAAAAAGAAATATAGTAATCAGAGAGGATAAATGTTTTGTTAGTATGTGACAAAGGAAAGACTCGATTCTAGAATCTGAATTCTGAACCACTGTTTTATACTGAACAAGAAAAGAAGCTGAGGTCTTTTCCAAGGTTGTGAATGAAGCAAATGGTGTCTGAGCCTGGATGAGGGGCCATGCTTCCTGCTTCGGCCACCAGCCCCAGGCAAGCAGACTTGATCATCTTCCCACCCCACCGCAGCCTCCGAAGATAGAACCCTCATATGGCCTCCCAGCAAGAGACAGAACCCTCATATGGCCTCCCAGCGAGAGAAAGTGTTACTGTCTCATCTCAAACGGCTCTCCTCCCTTGGATTGGGGACGTGTTGGTCCCCCTGGGAGCCCCTGGGGAAGGGTGAGATAGTTGCAGATGTGGAAAATCCAGGCACACTTGTGGTGGTGCAGGCTGTATGGCACGTGCACCTGCCATGAAAATCCAAATTAGCAGCTAGGGGGTGCTGGGGATGGCCGGAGACTCCTCACAAGGGCTACTGGGTGCTGCCCAGGCCCGGGGCCATGTGCTCTGGGTGACACAGAGACAACTCCTGCCCTCAAGGGGCTGAGGGGAGCCAGGAAGTCACCCACAGCATTGAGTCTCCATTCTGAGGAATGCGTCAGGGCTGTGAGAGGACTAGCAGGGCATGTGGCTGGGATGCAGTGGCCAGGGTGCAGCCAGAGGCCACTGGGAAAATGCCCTTAGCAGATATGCAGGATGTGAAATACCCAGCAACAGAAAGGAGTTTTGCTTTTCCAGGAACAGAATGTGATGGGGCGGGAAGGGAAGAGTGGAAGGGGTAAGGTGGAGGGAGAGTCCCCTCCCTGGGGGGAGCCCACTTTGGGGCTCTGGTATTCCTGGGTGGCCTTGAATCTGTGCCCAGCGACCTACTCAAAGGTCACAGGAAAAAAAAATGTGGGAGTGCCTTATTTTCTACAGGAAGGACAGAAAAGAAGAAGAAGAAGAAGAAGAAGCCCACTATCTTTCCTGGGGATGTGTACCTGAGATGTTTACAGGGATGGCAAAAATCAGAACAGATGTTACTTTAAATAGGGTGGCGGGGAGAGCAAGTGGGGAGACAGACTGTGAACTCACCCCAGACCGAACCGCCAGCACTGCACGGTTGGCATCGCTCTGCGTGTGGAATCTGGGGGCTGCTTAGAGACCTCTGGATATAGTTGAGACTTGGTTTCCCCATGTGGGAAAGAGGGACATTAAAACTTGCAGGCCTCTCTCACAGGGTGGTGACGGCTGGGGACTCACACAGCACTACCCCTGTTCTGTAATTCGTGTTTACCATGGATTTGTTAGGTGCAAGCACTGTGCACAGAGCTCTCGGGAATTTGTGCTAGATTCTCACTGCAGCCCAGAGAGGCTGGTGCTGCTGTCATCCCGGTGGGGGAGGGGGGACGTGCGCAGGGAGGCCAAGTCATCTGCCCAAGGTCACGTGGCTCTCAGCGCAGTCCCAGGACTCCGGAGGACTTATTGATGTCCAGAGGAGACTGTCCAGGGCGCAGCCCCAATGCCCTGACCTCAGAACCGGTTTGGCTGTGTGAACAATTTGTTGCAGCTTGTCAGCAACGAGAACTTGAACCCCTCAGGGGTCTGGACCCAGGCGGGTCCCCAGCCCCTAGCCCCAGCTCAGCCTGCGGGCGATCCGGGGCTGCGGCCACCGGATGCGCCAGGCTGGTCTCCGGTTGCCGCCGGCCGGCGCGCAGGTGCGCCTACAGTTGCGCCTGCGCGGCCTGCAGCCTCTGCAGAGCCCAGTGCGGATCAGCAGCTGGGGTGGGAACGGTCCTGTGATTTACGCACGCGTCACGTGACGGCGAGGAGCCGGCCGAGTGGGAAGACTGATGCGGAGAGGAGCCAGGAGAGGCTGGGTTGCGGGGGAGGGCAGACTGAGAGGGAGTGGCGTGGAGACAGTGGCGCCCAGAACGAGGAGACAGCGCAGCCAGAAGCAGCGTGGAGCGGACCGGAGACAGAGCCGCTGCCTCCACCGGACCCAGTGCGCCGTCCAGGTGGACCCGCAGCCTCGGGCCCGCACGCACCTGGGGCGGCGCCGCCTCGGGCGGGTCCCGCCTCCTCGTGCTTTTCAGCCGCATCCTGGGCTGCATTTCCCTACACTCACAGCCGCCCCCTCCTCCCGGCTGCTGGGCCGGCGGATCGTGCTATATTCTTAGGAGCAGTAGCTGAAGAATTCAAGACGACAGCGACGTTTTACCCGCCCCTGGCCCCTGATAAGGACCCGGTGAATATTACCTGTTGAAACCATTGTTGAAAACGACACATCGTGAGACTGAATTAAGTCAGCGCTGCGTACATCAATGAGCGTGAATCGGGCGAGTTCTGCCTGCGCCCTGCCTTTTTTTGCTGCGAGATGCACTGGCAGAGAACGAAAAAATGATTGTCTCCACTGCTGTCAGTCTTGCTCTACCAAACACATGCTCCCCCTCTCGAGTTCACGGCTTTGGGGGCTTCAGTCCAGAATACAATATCAAAAGGCATTTTTTGTAAAGATTTGTCTATTCATTTGGAAGGCAGAGCTACAGACAGAGGGAGAGAGATCTTCCATCCACTGGCTCACTCCTCAAATGGCTGCAACAGCTGGAGCTGGGCCAGACAGGAGCCAGGAGCTTCTTCCGGGTCTCCCACATGGGTAGCAGGGGCTCAAGGACTTGGGCCACCTTCTGTTGCTTTCCCAGGCACATTAACAGGGACCTGGATCAGAAGTGGAGCAGCCGGGACTCAAACCAGGGCTCATATGGGATGCCGGCACCGCAGGCGGCTGCTTAACCTTCTAAGCCACAGTGCCGGATCCGGTTTGTCATTGTTGTTGTTTTTAATGTTAATAACACCATTCTGGCCCAAAGAATGCTGCCACCAGTCTACCCGTATGCCAACTCTGGGAGACTAGAGGAATCCCTCCCAAAGGACAAGAAAGGGGTGCTCCCAGGGAGGCGCTGACACTCCCTACTCACATACGCCCCCTAGTGGGCAGAGCTTTGGACAAGGTGGGGATGCCTTGTCCCAAGGTAAGCCCCTCGACCTTACCCCTCCATGTTGAGAGCCCCAAGAGGGGTCCCTCTGCTCAGCCTCGGGCTGAGGCAGCAGCACATAGAGGCAGGCCCATCACTCTGCGTGGACTCAGAAGCCCTGTAGTGGGAGTCTCAGAGCAGCTGATGTAGGCAGCTCCATTTGCCCGGACTGTGTGTGCCCCACTGTGCTGGGACAAGCCCAGAAACAAGGAGGAACCCCCAAAATGCCAGATGTTAGAAGTCCCAGTGACCTCAGCCAGTGGGGAACTTAAAGCTGGTTTAATGCAATTAAAAATAGAGTGGGTGCACGGCCTCCCAGCTAAGAAGCCTGCAAACAACACCAGAGTGCTTGGGTTCAAGTCCCAGTTCCACTCCCAATTCCAGCTTCTTGCTGGGTGCACCCCTGGGAGGAATTGGGTTCCCATGACCCATGTGGGAGGCCTGAATTGAGTTCCTGACCCACTGACTTTGCCTTGGCTCAGCCCTGGGTGTTATAGGCATTTGGGGAGTGAACAAGTAGATGGAAGATTCTCTTTCTCTGTCTTTCAAAGAAATGAGAGAGAGAGAGAGAGAGAGAGAGAGAGAGAGAGAGAACTGAGCTTGAAGACTGAGAAGAGATGAAGTCAAATCCAATCAAAGCCTTGATAGACTCCTCACGGTTCCCATACTGTGTGCCAAGGCACCCTGGGTGGGTGGAATGTTTTAATTTTTGGAGGGAAATAGAATACTCATCCTCTGTTGGACACTAAAACTAGCAGCTGGAAGCAGTCCACAGCTGCCACTTTATGCTCTGCTATACTCCTTGCTATGGCATCATATCGCTGTAAGACAGTTTTTGGCAACTTATTTGATAAGTAGCAAATAATTCATGAAAATCAATGTGGAACAGGAACTCAGAGCTTCCACCTTTGGTGTGATATCTGGGTTTAAGAAGATGCAGGGGCCGGCACTGTGGCCTAGTGGGTGAAGCCGCCACCTGCAGGGCTGGCATCAAGTCCCGGCTGCTCCACTTCCGGTCCAGCTCTCTGCTATGGCCTGGGAAAGCAGTAGAAGATGGCCCACTCGTGTGGGAGACCAGGAAGAAGCTCCTGACTCCTGGCTTCAGATCGGCTCAGCTCTGGCCATGGCGGCCATTTGGGGAGTGAACCAGCGGATGGAAAATTCTCTTTCTCCCCCTCTTTGTGTCTATAATTCTGCCTCTCAAATACATAAACATTTGTCTTTAAAATAAAATCTTTAAAAAGAAAAGAAAAACAAGCAAGGCCAGACCCAGAACACAGGACCCCAGACTCCCTGGAAACACCGTGGACCCTGCCCTGTGGCAGGAAGGGGGTGGGAGGACCAGAGAGGGGCGGGAGGAGGCAGGGGGCTGAGAGACAGCCTATGTTTAATGTTGGGTGGATGGGGGAGGGGCTTTCCCAGGCTGCCGGGAGCTTTTTGGGGTCTGCTTCCCAGGGCCCTGGGGAGCGGGGAAGCGTTGCTAAGTAATTATCTTCCTCTGCAGTGAGGCCTCTTGGAAGAGATGACTGCCTGGCTACCCACCCTCCCAGCCAGAAGCCGAGCCCCGGCGTCTCCCGGCTTGGGGAGGCCTGCAGCTCCGACAGTTAGCGGGAGGGGGCGCTACTTAGGAATGAGAACACAGGAGCACTACGTCGCACGCTGCTTGCCCCTACTTGGGGTCGGCTTCCTGGTAAGGCACCAGGAGGGCAGCAGGTGACAGCCCAAGTCCTTGGGACCCTGCCGTCCAGGACCCACATGGAGCTCCTGGCTCTTGGCTTCTGCCTGTCCTGACCCTGGCTGTGAACCTGGAGTGAACCAGGGGCTGGAAGGCCTCTCTCTCTCTCTCTCTCTCTCTCTCTCTCTCTCTCTCTCTCTCTCTCAAATACAAATTAAAAAAAGTCGGTGCCAGGACTCAGAAGCAGCTATACTTCCCAGCCCACCTCTGCTGAGAACTCTCTGGTTTCTACTTCTTCCTCCTCTGTCCCCACAGGTCCCACAGCTTCCCCAGGGGTAGGTGGGAGCAGGTGTGGGTGGGGGTTGGGGGAGTAAGGGCATGGATTCCAGGTGAGACAAACCCAAGTGGGAACTCCTGCCCAGCCACTTCCTATGAGACCCAGGCAAAGCCCTGCATTCATTTTTCTTAAAGATTTTTTTTTTTTGACAGGCAGAGTGGACAGTGAGAGAGAGAGGCAGAGAGAAAGGTCTTCCTTTGCCGTTGGTTCACCCTCCAATGGCCGCCGCGGCTGGCGCGCTGCGGCCGGTGCACCGCGCTGATCCGGTGGCAGGAGCCAGGAGCCAGGTGCTTTTCCTGGTCTCCCATGGGGTGCAGGGCCCAAGCACCTGGGCCATCCTCCACTGCACTCCCGGGCCACAGCAGAGAGCTGACCTGGAAGAGGGGCAACCGGGACAGAATCCAGCGCCCCGACCGGGACTAGAACCCGGTGTGCCGGCGCCGCTAGGCGGAGGATTAGCCTAGTGAGCCGCGGCGCCGGCCAAGATTTGTTTTTCTATTTGAAAGGCAGAGTTAGAGAGAGAGAGCGAGAGCGAGAGAGAGAGAGAAAGCTTCCATCCCCTGGTTTACTCTCCAAATGGCCATAACAGCTGGGACTCCGACTAGTGCGCTGACACGGGATGCTGGCGTCACAGGTGGCGCCTTAACCTGCTGTGCCACAGCGCCAGCTCCATGGCCCTGCTTGTTGGAGGCCCTACTGGGCGCTGCTTCCCTTTGGACCTGTTTCCTCATTGCCCAGAGGCCCTGGCTCTTTGTCCAGAGAGGGAAGAAGCAGGCAGACTGCCTCCCTGCCACCACCAGCACTCTTGCCCACTCTTGCTGGAGGAACCCCAGGTGGCCACCCTGGGTGGGCAGTGGAGGCAGGCAATGGCCTGCACCTGGGGGGCAGCCCCCTGTGAGAGCCCACATGGATCTCCCTCCCCTCCTCCTATGCGCTGACCTCTTAGCTCCCCATCCCTCCCTCTCTCTCTCCCTTCCAGGCCGTGACACATGCCCGCCGTGAACCCTGGCCGCGCAGAGGAGCTGTGTGAGCAGATGTTTAATGCACGAAATGACAAGAGCAGTTATTTTGTTGGCTGGGCCCCAGCAGTCTGAAGACATCTGTTTGCGACATCCCACCCCGGGGCCTAAAAATACCGGCGTGGGACACCCACATCCCATGCTGCAGCGCTGGAGTTAGAGTCCCGCAGCTTCCTGCTGATGCGCACCCTGGGAGGCACCAGGTGATGGCGCAAGTCCCCGGGTCCCTGCCACCCACATGGGAGATGTGGATTGAGTTCCTGGCTCCTGCCTTCAGCCTGGCGCACCCGTGGCTATTGTGAGCTCCTTACAGACAAGGGAACTGGGGCTCGGGTTGGGAAGGGACCCACCCAAGATCCCAGAGCTGCAGCCAGATGGTTAAGGAATTCCACAGAGGAGGAAAGCGAAGCCCAGCGGGCGACCGCTGAAACCAGGCTGAGCCCGGCACCTGCAGGTGGCGGCGAGAGGAGCCGGAACTGAGTCAGAGCAGGGCAGGGACTCAGCAATCCCCTTTGCCTCGGGCTCCCGTGTGATCATTTTGTTTATCATGGCATTTTTGCATTCTTTTTTTTTTTTTTTTTTTTTTTTTTTTTTTTTTTTGACAGGCAGAGTGGATAGTGTGAGAGAGAGAGACAGAGAAAAAGGTCTTCTTTTGCCGTTGGTTCACCCTCCAATGGCTTGCCGCAGCCGGCGCACTGTGGCCGGCGCACCGCGCTGATCCGAAGCCAGGAGCCAGGTGCTTCCTCCTGGTCTCCCATGGGGTGCAGGGCCCAAGCACTTGGGCCATCCTCCACTGCACTCCCTGGCCACAGCAGAGAGCTGGCCTGGAAGAGGGGCGACCGGGACTAGAACCCGGTGTGCCGGTGCCGCAAGGCGGAGGATTAGCCTATTGAGCCATGGCGCCGGCCCATTTTTATTTTTAAAGCTATCACATTAGACAATTATTTTTCTCAATTACTGAGGGTTTGGACACCCCTTAAATGCTGTTGCCCCAGTGAAGGCGTTGCGGCACAGCAGCCACTTGGGGAGTGAACCAGCAGGTGGAGGATCTCTCTCTTCCTTTAATAACCTTGCCATATTGACACTTGGGCCTGGTAATCCCTATTGTGGGGGACGGTTTTCCGTGGAGAGGGACATCTAGGAGCATTCCTGGCCTCTGTGCGCTTAGATGCCAGTAGTGATGGCTCAGACGCTGGCATGTGTCCCCTGGAGGGCCAACCTGCCCCAGGCTGAGAGCCACTGCTGTCCCCACAAAAGCAAAGCTGGGCTGTGGGTATGTTCTCGTAGAGGCAGGACAAGTCCCCGCAGCGCTTTCTCTTCCCCTGGAGCCCAGTCTGCAGGGTACTACAAAGGGCCCCATGGGGCCAGTTAATACAGTACGAACACAAATGGTGAAGTAGGTACAACATTCACTCCACGTACGTTGATGACCACACTGCAGTTACACTATAGTTATCTAGAAGAATATCCTTGTGCTTGGGAAATACACACAGAAGCTTAGGGATTAAGACCCAGGTTGCTCCTCTTCCAGTCCAGCTCTCTGCTGTGGCCTGGGAAGGCAGTGGAGGATGACCCAAGTGCTTGGGCCCTGCACCCCATGGGAGACCAGGAGAAGCACCTGGCTCCTGGCTTCAGATCGGTGCAGCGCGCTGGCCGCAACACACTGGCCGTAGCGGCCACTGTGGGGGGTTAACCAACAGAAAAAGGAAGACCTTTCTCTCTCTCACTGTCTAACTCTGCCTGTCAAAAAAAAAAAAAAAATCCAAGATATACAAAGTATATATGCAAATGATTCAGAAACAAGCCTAGGGCCAGCACTGTGGCATAGTGGTTGCCGGTTCGAGTCCCAGCTGCTCCACTTCTGATCCAGTTCCCTGCTAAGGCACCTGGGAAAGCAGTGGAGGAAGGCCAGAGTCCTTGGGCCCCTGCGCCCACATGCAAGATCTGGAAGAAGCTCCTGGCTCCTGGCTTTGGATAGGTCCAGCTCCAGCTATTGTGGCCATCTGGGGAGTGAACCAGTGGATGGAAGATCAATCTCTCTCTCCCCCCTTCTTCCCTCCTCTCTCTGCCTTTCAAATAAACAAAATAAATCTTAAAAAAGAAAAAGTCGTATATAAGTATATGTATTTATATTAATTTTTTTTTGACAGGCAGAGTGGACAGTGAGAGCAAGAGACAGAGAGAAAGGTCTTCCTTTGCTGTTGGTTCACCCTCCAATGGCCGCCGTGGCCGGCGCGCTGCGGCCGGCACACCGCGCCGATCCGAAGGCAGGAGCCAGGTGCTTCTCCTGGTCTCCCATGGGGTGCAGGGCCCAAGGACCTGGGCCATCCTCCACTGCACTCCCTGACCACAGCAGAGAGCTGGCCTGGAAGAGGGGCAACCGGGACAGAATCCGGCGCCCCGACCGGGACTAGAACCCGGTGTGCCGGCGCCGCTAGGCAGAGGATTAGCCTATTGAGCTGTGGAGCCGGCCACTATATTAATGGGTTATTCACATGAACATGTATGTGTGTATTTATAGAATTCTGTGTTCTGTTTGCGTATATGTATGTTTTTACAGTGTGTTTTTGTGTACATTTGATAGATAGCATTTTTATGGCTTAATGTAATGGTTTCCTGAGTGAAAGGTATACAGATGTGCTCTGCATTCTTGCAACCTTTCTGTGAATATGACATGATTTCCAAATAAAGCATTTGAAAAACCACTCTACTTTCATACATGTGGTTTGTCGGCAAATTGGTGCAAACACCTTGGAAAACTATTCAGCATTATGGACTAAAGCCGAACACTTGCCTGGGCCATGACCCGGCCGTGCCACCTCTGCATGTACCCCCGAGAGGAATGACCGGAAAGCTCACAGAGTTTATTCCTCGTATCCACAGGCTGGGAACAACACACGTGCTCCTCAGCCGGGACAATGCACGCATGGCAGCCCCCTGAGTCAGTGTGCAAATGTACACATCACAGGTGAGTCCTGGGGACCTCACGCTGAGTGCAGGAAATGAGACACAAAGGGGGCCTACTCCATGATGGCTATGTTTATTTAAAGTTTGCTTTTTAAAAAAGATTTATTTATTTATTTATTTGAAAGGCAGAGTTACAGAGAGAGAGAGCGCTTCCATTCGCTGGTTCACTCCCCAGATGACCACAACAGCTGGAGCTGGGCCACTCTGAAGTATCTTCCTGGTCTCCCATGTGGGTGCAGGAGCCCAAGCACTTGGGCCATCTTCTAGTGCTTTCCCAGGCCACAGCAGAGATGCTGGATCGGAAGTGGAGCAGCCGGGACTTGAACCAGCACCTGTATGGGATGCTGGCAGTGCAGGCAGCGGCTTTATCTACTCCGCTAAAGTGTTGGCCCCTATTTGAAGTTATAAAAACGGCCCTAGGGGCTATCAGAGTGCCTGGGGTTGAGTTCTACCTCTGTTTCTTCCCACACAACTTCCTGGTAGGCAGCAGGTGATGGCCCAAGTACTTGAGTCCCTGCCACCACATGGGAGACCCAGATGGAGTTCTAGGCTCCTGGCTTGGGCCTGATCCAGTCCTGACGATTGCAGGCATCTTGGGAGAGGGGGCCAGTGGATAGAAGACTTCTCTCTCTCTCTCTCTCTCTCTCTCTCACCCCAACTCTGCCTTTCACATACATACATACATACACACATACATACATTCATACATACACACATACATGCATACACACATACATGCATGCATACATAAAAAATAACAGCAGGCCACACTGGTGGGTGGTGACAGGGAGCAGAAGACAGGTCCCCTTTGGAGGAAGAGGGGCTGTGCTGGGTTTCTGGGGCTGGGAACGCTGTGGACCAGGCTCTGGGTGGATGTCAGGTGGGTGGTTATGGTCACAGAAATGCATCAAGTTCTGTGCTGGAGATTTGTACGGTGCACGGCGTATAACCTCTACGTAACACGCTGAAGACCTCACTGACATTTCTGTGTGGAAACAGGCAGATGCCAGGCCGTGGCCGGAGGCCACGGCCGTGATTCCGGGAGGATCCGCCGGGGGGCGCCACACACGGAGAGCGGACAGAGGCAGTGCACACAGAATTCTCCAAACGAGGAAAGAGGCGGCTCAAGAGTGAGCCCACATTGCACGGGGGGTTGGGGGGGGGGTGCAGGTATCTGAGATGGGGGTGGGGTCTGAGGGAGAAGCCAGGCCCCTGGACCCCTGCCCTGTGCCCCATTTCACCCTGCAGGAGTCCGGATTCAGTTCACAGCTGCATCCCAGCCACCACCAGGGGGCGATGTGTTCCTTTGTGACCAATAAGGTAGCCTGCATCTGAGGGGCAGGTGGGGGACTGTCCCCCAGGGAGTCCAGAGAACAGCTCCTCTGGGGTCCCCACCGGCCAGCAGGTCACTGTGCTTCTCACGGAGCACTCTTACAGGAGGCGACAGGATGAAAACGAAACCCTAGCATCTGAGTGTTGCGACTGTCGCCCATCCCAGTCCCGTCTTAGGCTCGGGATGGGACCACGATCGTACAGTGGGCCCCGTGCACCTCGCCTGCCTCCACTCACCCCTTCCCGCCCCAGGGAAGAGACAAGACTACCCGAGAAGGCGCTATACCATTCCTGGTCGTCTGACACTCCTTTCGTCCTGGGTGGGCTGCCTGCTCTCAGGGGTCGCTTCCTCCCGGGCCTTTCCCCCACCCCAGGCCAGGCCTGATGGTGGCTGGCACGCCTCCTCCTCTCCCAGGATGCCCTCGGGCCGCCTGCCACACCCTCCCAGTTTGGGGCTCCCAGGGCCCTTGTCTCAGCCCTCCATCTCGGCACCTGCCCTCCTGATGTCATCGTCTAGTGCAGACCTGCCTGCTCCTCCAACCAGGCTCTGATCACGTGAGAGCTGCCCTGGCCCGTGCTGCCGCTTCCTGGCCTCTGCACAGGCACCAGGATGTGTGTGTGTGTGTGTGTGTGTGTGTGTGGAGGGGGTGGATTCGTGGCTCCATTTCACAAAACCTGAGGGCCCACCCAAGGTGTTTGAGGAACCCTGAGGGCCACCAGATCCCCTGGGTGGGCGGAGGGGAACCTTCACATCTCTGGAACTCTTCAAAGTTATGGGAAGATATCTGATAGGGAGGTGGGGGGGGTGACTTGAAGGTAAAAGGCGTTATCTTAAAGTTCCCAGAACAGGAAATACTGGGTGAGACCAGGCTCCAGACGGCTTGTCCTTGGGCCT
Source organism: Oryctolagus cuniculus (assembly GCF_964237555.1). Taxonomy (NCBI): domain Eukaryota; kingdom Metazoa; phylum Chordata; class Mammalia; order Lagomorpha; family Leporidae; genus Oryctolagus; species Oryctolagus cuniculus. The sequence goes on along the minus strand of NC_091432.1, from coordinate 231,065,271 downwards.
TTGCACTCTCCTTGCTGGAGCTCAGATTCCTGGCTTCTGCTTGGCCTTGCCAGTGGCTGGGGGAGCAGTGAAGATTCCACATGTCCACTCCCCTGCGTGTCCAGTGGGCTGCCTTTTGTCCTGCCAGTGGGGCATCGAGCTTCGGCGCGAGGTAGACCCAGGTCGGAACCTCACCACTCTGGCCTTTCCTTTCCCCATGTGTGAAATGAAGCCTGCAGGGAACTGTCCAGGGGCCTGGCCCCCTGGGTGAGTGGGAGGGGCCAGCTGTTCCATCCTCATCACTGCATTGACAAGGTTACAGTCAGTGCGATCTCTGGCCAGCATCACTGGGCACAGAGGGGTCTCGGCCCTGGTTTTGGGAGAGTGGGGTGGGGGGTTTTGCCCCTGGGCAGGATCAGCCCCCTCTCTGCGCCCCCCAGCCCCGCCCCTCACTCGGGGCTCCCTGCTGCACAGGTGTGTCTGCCAGGGCAGGTGTCAGGGGCTGGACCCAGCTCCTGCTGCTCTTGCCAACCCAGCTGGAGCCTGGCGTGAGACCGTTGTCCCTGTCCATCGTCACTGGCTTTCCTAATACTCATGGCGACACCGTCCAGGGCAGGGCAGCCCAGTCTTTGCTGGCTGCCTGCTGCTGTGTCCCTGGCAAGTCTGTCACACACAGTAAAGCCCAGATCGGGGCTCGCCCTGCCCCGTCTTCCTCTCTGGCCTTCTCTCTGCTCCTCCCCCATGCAACGGCTTCTGCCCACCAGCCCGCGTCCTCCAGGAGGGCAGGCACCGATGCTTGGGCCCTCTGGCCAGAACGTAGTTTTGGGCTCCAGGAATAGCCCTGATCTCTTGAGAAGACGTGAGGACGGGCATCCGAAAGACCTCAGGGAGACAGGAGGAGGAGGGCTGGGCTGGGCGGAGGTGGCTCTGCCCCGGGAGCTGGGCTCAGCCTCACCACAAACTTTAGTCACGGGAGGGCTGGGCAGGTCCTGGAAGGCTCTGAGTCACCAGCTGGTGAGGGGCAGCTGCGGCCCAGCAGGAAACCAAATCTGACATGGAAGAGGTGGGCGGGGCCGCTGGGGCCTGAAACCCCGGGAGCTGGCCCTGGAGGAAGTGGGCCTCCCTGTCCAGCCCTGGCTCAGCAGCCCTGGCTCCCCAGGCTAGGGGCCAAGACCCAGGCCCGGCGCGGCTCCCTGCTCTGGGGGCCTCGGCCTCTGCAGGGCTTGCGGGAACCGCTGACCCTAACCTTGCAGCAAAAGCCTCAACTGGAAGTCCAGACTTGCTCTGGTCCTTTCAAATAAAATGGAAATGAATACATAAAAACGCAAATTCAACAAGGGGCCTGCGTTTGGCCTAGCAGTTAAGACACCATGAAGGGGTGGGCACTGGGGTGCAGCGGGTTAATGCCCTGGCCCGAGGCGCCGGCATCCCTCCCATATGGGCGCTGGTTCTAGTCCTGGCTGCTCCTCTTCTGATCTGGCTCTCTGCTATGGCCTGGGAAAGCAGCGGAAGATGGCCCAAGTCCTTGGGCCCCTGCCCCCACGTGGGAGACCTGGAAGAAGCTCCTGGCTCCTGGCTTCAGATCGACGCAGCTCCGGCCATTGTGGCCAATTGGGGAATGAACCAGCAGATGGAAGACCTCTCTCTTTCTCTGCCTCTCCCCTCTCTGTGTAACTCTTTCTTTTTTTATTTTTTTTTATTTTTTTTTTTATTTTTGACAGGCAGAGTGGACAGTGAGAGAGAGAGACAGAGAGAGAAAGGTCTTCCTTTGCCGTTGGTTCACCCTCCAATGGTCGCCGCTGCAGCCGGCGCACCGCGCTGATCCGATGGCAGGAGCCAGGATCCAGGTGCTTTTCCTGGTCTCCCATGGGGTGCAGGGCCCAAGCACCTGGGCCATCCTCCACTGCACTCCCTGGCCATAGCAGAGAGGTGGCCTGGAAGAGGGGCAACCGGGACAGAATCCGGCGCCCCGACCGGGACTAGAACCCGGTGTGCCGGCGCCGCAAGGTGGAGGATTAGCCTATTGAGCCACGGCGCCGGCCCTAACTCTTTCAAATAAATAAATAAATCTTAAAAAATAAAAGTTAAGATTCCTGTTACCTTTAAAAAAAAGACACCCGTGGAGAAGTCTGCGTCCCGTATTCAGTCGCTGGGTTTGTCCTGGCTCCGCTCCTGCCTCCAGCTTCCTGCTGATGCACACCTGGGAGGCAGCAGGGATGGCTCAAGGACTGGGTTCCTGCCACTCGGGGTCTCCGGACCTGGACGACTGAGCTCCTGGTTCCCGACTTCTGCCCCCGTTGGGGGCTGATACAGGCATTTGGGGAGTGAGCCAACTGATGGGAGCTCTGTCCTTCTCTCTCTCTCTCAGAATAAAAACGTGCATTTAAAAAAGGGCTCAGCCTAGCAATCTCCCTACTAAAGCTGTACCCTCGTTGGCGCTGGCCTGGTGCAGACGGTGAGGCGTTGGGTCCTGGCCTCTCTGTTCCCCATCCGGCTTCCCGCGGATGCACCTGGCAAGGAAGCAGAAGGCGGCCCGAGTACTTGGGTCTGTGCCACCCCTGTGGAAGACTAGGACGGAGTTTCTCGCTCCCGGCGTCGGCCTGACCCCAGACGCGGCTGCTGCAGCCACCTGGGGAATCAACCAGTAGAGGGACTTCTTCTCATCTCGCTCCCTCTCACTGTCGCTTTGCCTTTTTAAATAAATCTTAATAAAGTCATTTGAAGCATGCTGACTGGAGGCAGGGTATGGCCGAGCTGGCCTGCTATGGGGGGCCAGACAGGGAAGGCACTCTGGTGTGGGTAACTCTAGCTGACGCCTGAGGATGTTGGGCATGGGGGTGCAAGACAGAGCGGGAGGATTAGGATTTTGTATGCCCCTAGATTGTACGGCGTGTGGCTGGGTGGGGATGTGAAAGTCCAGTCTGCGCAGAGGGGGGTGAAGGGAAGAGGGGGCAGAGGCTGGCGGGAGCCCCAAATGCCATGCTTAGGGGTCTGACTGTGTCTGAAGACAGTGGGAGCCACAGAAGGTTAGAGGCAGCGGGAGGACATGGTGCCGTCTCTGGTTTGGAATAATCCATGTGGCAGGGAGGCCAGGAAGGGGCCTGACAGTTGCCCAGGATGGGCGTCACGGGGCTCCAGCAGAGGAGCCGGGAGGAGGTGACGGCTCGGCCACTGGAGGAGCAAGGAGAGAGCTGAGGAGGCAGAGGCCAAGCGACAGATGGGACAGGCTGGGCACTGTGCTTCCTCCCAGCCCAACAGTTAATACAGAGGGGAGGTCCGGGCCCGGTGCCAGGGTCCCTTCTGTGCAAGGGGCCATGCCAACAGGGTAAACAGAGTTGGACACCCGATACCCCTTAGAAACAAAATCCTGATTCATTCACACTCCCGCTGTTTACTGGCCCTGTTTGTTTTTTTTCCTCCTGGTCTATTTCAGGTCCGACAGGTTTGTGGGGAGCTGAGGCTCCCAGCCAGCTGGGAGGGAGCTGGACCACACGGCACCGCGGGGCGAGGCAGGGCCCCTCCTCCTTCCTGCAGGGCGAGGAAGGGATCTTGGCCTAGGCCCTGCTGAACCTTCAGGGGCAAATCCCTTCCCGTCTCTGGGCCTTGGTCCAAGGCCTGGCTGCAGCCCTCGGCGGGCGCCGTGCCTCTCCCAGGCAGCTACCCTTCTTCACCTTTGAGTCCCTGGTTCCAGATGTGCCGAGGGTGGAGGCCGCTGGGCAGAAGCCACTTCCTGACCAAGGACTGATGACTCAGGGGCTGTAGGTGGCATCCCTGTTCAGGAGGGGCAGGCCCGGCAGGTGAGCCTGGTGAACCGATAGGGCCCCGCCTCCCCTCCTCCCCAACCCTGCTGTGGGCCTGCAAGGGGGCCTGAGAGCCTGGTGGGTGGGGACCCCAGAGAAGCAGCAGAGACTCCCTCCAAATCCTTTGCCTTGCCCAGCTGGCCTATTCTTGCTGTAGAAAGAATTCTTACAAATTAATAAGAAAAAAAAAACAACACATTCCAATAACCAAGCAGGCAGAGGGTGTGAATTAAAAGAAAACCACAAAGGACCCATAAATATGTGAAAAGCACGCATCACAGTGGCCTCGAGCAGGGCGAGCGCTCCCCACGTCCTCGGCCCAGAAACCCTCCCCTGTCTGCCTGGAACCCTTCGTGGCGCTGATGGCTGTGCTTGGTTTTCTTTGCTAAAAATAAGACAAGCAAAAAACCCTTCACTCCCCTCCCACCCAAAGACCATAGCTGGCCTGATTTATTAGCACGTAGTAGAGAGCTGAGAACTTTTAAATAACTTTACAGTCTTCCCAGAAAAAAAGTCATAAATGTCAGTCCTGGACACGCAATTTACCAACCCACCAGGAAGTCAGCCCCAGCGCTGTGGCCTGGGGCCGCACCGACTCATCTCCCTCGCCTGACACGCCCTATCCTAGAGCCTCAGTATGGGTTCCTGTGTGCAGCCAATGCAATGTATATTATGTAAATTTTTATTTATTTGGAAGGCAAAGAGATGGGGAGGGGAAAGAGACAGATAGGCAGACGGACAGTGAAATCTTCCAACCACTGGTTCACGCCCCAAATGCCTGCAACAGCCAGGCTGAATCAGGCCAGAGCCAAGAGCCTGGGACTCCATTCAGGTCTCTCTCTTGTGGGTGACAGGGACCCAAGCCCTTGAGCCATCACTTGCCACCTTTCAGGGTGAGCATTAGCAAGAAGGTAGAGCTAGAAGCAGAACCAGGACTTGAACCCAGGCTCTCCGATATGGGATGTGCACATTCCAACTGATGGATTCACTGCTATACCAACCTGTCCTAGAATATCATTCTAAAAATCCTTGCAGCAATTTAGTCAAGTGTAACATAGACATGGCCGGGGCTGGCGCTGTGGCGTAGCGGGTAAAGCTGCTGCCTGCAGTGCCGGCATCCCATATGGGTGCAGTTTGAGTCCCAGCTGCTCCACTTCTGATCCAGCTCTCTGCTGTGGCCTGGGAAAGCAGTAGAAGATGGCCCAAGTGCTTGGGCCCCTGCACCTGCGTGGGAGACCCAGAAGAAACTCCTGGCTCTGGATCAGTACAGCTCTGGCCGTTGTACCCTCTGGGGAGTGAACCAGCAGATGGAAGACCTCTCTCTCTCTCTCTCTCTTTCCCCCCGCCTCTGCCCATTCTGGGTGCCCTGTGAAAGCTTCCTGCTCTTCAAAGCCAGCCCTGTGCCCGCTGTGCCCACACCCAGGAATGCTGCTCTCCAGGATCTGCTGTCAGAAGCTTTGCCTCTACTCCCGCCTCAAGAGGGTCCCCTATACTCCTGGGGCAGGGACCGCGACGCAGAGTGGAGGGACAGGTTCATTTATCGAGAGGACCACCCTGTGCCTGCGATCTCATCTAATCCTCCCAGCAATGCCTGCTGCCCTCGTCTGACCGAGGAGGACACTGAGTTCAAAGAGGCACGGCCACTTGTCCAGGGCCCTCGAGGGCAGGCAGCGTGGACTTCCTGGCCTGTCCACCCCTGGTGTCTTGTGGCTCCTAGACAGGTGTCAATCATGTGAGTGGTAAGGGAGTGAGTGCCTGCATCGCTAACTGGTGCCAGAGCTCCCTCCCCTGGTGCTGGCAGGCCTGAAGCATAGGTGGTCTGTGCTGGCCAGTGCCAGGATCACCACTTTCTGCCTCAGGTCACGGTGAGAGCCAAGAACCGTCCCAGAGCGGGGTGGGGTGCGCAGAGAAGTGGTGAGGTCCCACTCACCCCGAGTAACCAAGGGGCTGCTGTTGGGGTGCAGGAGAGGAGATGTGGGCCTCAGCACCCCTGCAAAGCTTCTGCCACCCCAACTCACGTCCAGGGGTCTGGCATGTCGGCTGTTAACCTGACTCCCATGCCAGCCTGGAAAACACTTCTCCTCTGCTCCTGTGACCCGGCCGTGCCCAGCCCTACAGGCCAGGACCCAAAGTCCACGCCTGCTCCAGATGGTGTCTCCTAAACTGTAAAGTGCCACTACTATCTGCTCTGACTCCCTGAACTGCCCATTCGCCGGGTCTGCTTGGCAACTGGGGTCCTGCACCTTTGGACCCGAGCCCTCCTCATTCTCCCCCACACCCCCCCCCCCCGCCGCCGCCCCGTCCTTCCTTCCCACCCCCCACCCCCGTAACTATTGTGCAAGACAGGCCGGCACACCTGGGCAGGTAGGATCAAGGCCAAGGATTTCCTGAGCGCGGGCGGCAGCGGGTAGGCGGGGGCAGGGCGCAGGGCGCGGAGAGAGCGGGAGGAGCCGGGCGCGGATTCCTGCGCGACGGCCTGTCCCCCACGTCCTCCGAAGCAGGGAGTCTCTCGTCTGGTGCAGGGAGGGGTGACACCCAGGCTAGCTCTCCCCGGGGCACCCCCGGGTCTCTCGGATACCCCCACCAGCTCCATCTCGTGCTGGGCTCGGGCCGGACGCGGGGCTCTGCGCCCGTCTCTCCCGACTCCCTCTCTGGGACCTTCCCTTTGTCTGCGACTCCCGGGCGGTCCCCGCGTCCCGGGCCCTGCGCCCCGCCCGCGCGCGGCCAGGAGGGGGCGGTGCCCGGGCCGGGGGCGGGGCCTGGTGGGGCGGGGCGGGGCGGGGCGCTGGGTCTGGGCCCGAGCCGGAGCGGAGGCCGCAGCCGGGGCGGCGGGAGCGGCGGGAGCGGGGTGGCCGGGCTCCATGGCGCCAGCGGTGTCCGCCTGAGAGCGCGCAGCGGCGAACGGCCAGAGCGGGCCGCGGCTCTTCCTCGCCATGGGGGACGTGCTGTCCACGCACCTGGACGACGCCCGGCGCCAGCACATCGCAGGTGAGCGACGCGGGGTTCGGCCGCGAGCCCCGGGCCACGCCCCCACCGCGGCCCGCCGAGCTCGCCGCCGGGGCGGGGGTCTCGACCGAGGCCTGGGGCGGCACGGGAGCTGGTGGGGACCGGGTCCCGCGTCCGACCTTGTTCTCTCCGAATCTGAGCGCCACTTCCCGCCCGCGTCGGAGCCTCTCCTTCCCCCTCTTGAGGGAACTCGTTCCCCCTTGCCCTCAGAACCCGGCCCCGGAGGACATCCCCCCAACCCACTACCCCAGGTCCAGCTGTGGCAGGGGTCGTCGCCTGCCCCCCCCCCAACTCCGGATGTCCGGCCCAGGCTCATTCCAAGCCCACCCTCTGTCCTCTTTGGAGTCCTGCACAGCCAGCGCGTCCTGACCATCCCCCCAGCTGTCTCGGTCCCTAACTTGCCCTGGCCCAGTACACGTGGCTGAGGCTTCCAGGGGCTGGGCCTGTTAGGAAAGTCGGGGTGCACTGGAGAGGGTGGGGCCCCTGCCCTGGCCCAGACACAGGAGGGTGCTCCTTCAGACAGTCCTGCCCAGCCCAGGTTTCTCAGAGGGGCAGCTGTCGCCAAGGCTCCTGGGCAAGGCTCCTGGACTCCTTCCCTGTCCCACCCCCCTCACTGCCCCAGTGCCTTGGGGAGGCGAGGTGGGATCTCAGACTGCCTGGAAGCAGCTCTGGCTGACCCCTCCCGGCTGCCCGTGGAGCCCTGGCATTTGTTTCCCAGATGTGTGATCTCGGACAAGTCTCTTAACGTGCCGGCGCCTTGGTTTTCTGTTCCCTGAAATGGGATCAGCGATGTCTTCCCTATGAGTGGGTCGGGGGACGACTTCAGTGAGCTCATTCCTGGCGCTTGCTCAGCACGGGGCCTGGCGCAGAAGGAGAACTGATCCATGGGGTGCTGGGCAGTGGGGGTTTGGGCACGGCCCGTGGAGACCGGAGGCAGTTCCTGTTGGTAGCACTTGCCTCTCCCTGTCCAGTGGGCCCTGGCCTGCGTGTCTGCCCTCACTGATTCCGTGTCCCTGGGGCATGTTCTCCACGCTCTCTTGAGATTAGGGACCCTTGAGAGCAGGGACCAGGTGTTCCTTCACCCCCTGTCCCTGGGTCCCAGGCCTGCTGGGCTCAGAGAAGGTGCTGGTGTGACCGCAGTCCTGGGCCTTTGGTTCCTCTTTGCTCCCGGCCTGGGGCTGGGCCCAGGGCTGGGGATCTGGCAGAAACGGGTCCGCCCCTGGGTAGCCTCTCACCAGTTGGGGGTTAAGTCCTGGAAAGCCTCCTTGGAGGACAAGGCCTGGTCTCTGGGAGGAGGAAGGGCCGGGGCGGAGTCTTCCTGTCCCCTCCCTGTTGGTGGCAAACTCCTGGGGCTCCATAACAGTCCCTCCATTCACAGCCTGCTGTCTGGGGCCCCTCACCCGGCCCGGGTGGGGTGTGACGGCCCGGGTGGGGTGTGGCGGCCCGGGTGGGGTGTGGCGGCCTTCTGTGGGGTTTTTCCTCCCCAGCCCGCCTTCTGGGCTGAGAACTGCCAGCCCTGTCCCCGTGGCCGTCTCTCAGGGGCGGGCACTGAGCCCGCACAAGGTGGAGTGTGAACTGGGAGAGCGGACTGGCCCTGTGGACGGGGCTGAGTGGGAGGGGGTGCCCCGGAACCTGCTGGCTCTGCTGGAAGCACTTCGGGGCTATTAATAACCCTCTTGGGATGCCACACATTCCAGGTGCAGGCTCACCTGAGGGGCTCCTGCCACGAAGAGGTGGGAGCGCCCTCCCTGTCTCCAGGAAGTGAACTTTGGAGATCTGGGTCGGAGGGGAATGGGGCGGGCGTGCCTCTGCCACCCCCAGCCACCCGTGCACCCTCTCGCCCCGCCCAGGGAGCACTGGGCGCCTTCAGAGGAGACAATCAGAAGACCAGAGCCCTCCATACCTGGAGCCTGGTTCTCCACCTGGGAGACGCCAGCCTTGGGAACCTCCCTTCCCACGGTGCCGGAGCTCCCAGGCCTGTTTGGGTTCTGCGGCTTGGCCCGCATTTGTGCCCGCCGCGAGCAGGTGAGCAGGTGGATGCCAGCCTGCAAGTCCTGGCAGAGGTCAGGCGCGCTCCTGCCCATGGTGCTGTTTTGCTGCCACGGCACCTTTCATCCCCGGGTTTCGGAGCCCCTGGCAAGCAGGGGCTTGTTCCCGCACCAGCAGCCCCACGGAGCTGGTGGCGAGCTGATTACCTACTAGGTACCTGCGGGGGCCTTCGTGGAGGAAGGCGCCATGGCCCTGGCGGCCCAGAGGCCTGCATATCCTCAGACTGGCGAGACAGGCAGGGGTGCGGTTTCCCTAGCTGCGAACCAAAGCATGGGTGCCCTGGATGGCTCTGCGGGCCTGGGGATCCCGAATTTCCCTATTGAACCCCCCCTCCCCACACCAGGTCCAGACACAGCCTGCTGGCAAGGTGACCTTGGGCCCTATCTTAACCCAGGTTTTCTTATCTGTAAAATGGGAATAATAACAGTGGCTCTCTGCTAGGCACTGTGGGGGAGGATTTGATGAGATAAGGCGGGTAGGAAGCTCAGCCCAGCAGCTGGCCAGGGACTGCCTCACAGACAGGTGCTGTGGGTACCGGGGCTGTCCTTAACCTTCTGGTGGGGGCTCCAAGTGGGCAAGGAGATCCACCCATGTTTGGGGTCCGGAGGAGACCGCTGTAGCTGTGGTTTGGGCCCTGTTTCTCTGGGGGTGGTCTGGGGCCAGGGCGCAGCCTTTTTTTTTTTTTTTTTTTTTTTAAGATTTGTTTATTTGTTTGAGTTACATATAAAGAGGAAGAGAGAGAGAGAGAGAGAGAGAGAGAGAGAGAGAGATCCTCCATGTGCTGGTTCACTCTCCAAATGGCTGCAACGGCCGGAGCTGGGCCAGGCTGAAGCCAGGAGTTGGAAGCTTCACCCACATTGGTGCAGGGACGCAGGCACATTAGTGGGGAGCTGAATCGGAAGCCGAGAAGCCCGGTCTCAAACCTGGATGTCGGCGTGCAGATGGCGGCTTTACCGGCTACGCCACGGCGCCAGCCCCCAGAGTGCAGCCTTGAATCCTCCCGTGTTTCCTGAAGCCTTGGTCCCTGTGTTCCTTCCGTCTTGGTGATGGATGAGGGCTGTTGAGGGGGTCTGGAGGGTGGGTAGTGGTAGGACTCGGGCAGGTGGCTGGGAGGAGAAAGTGGAAGTGCCTGGGCCCCCAGGTGGGTTCTGAGCGTTACTGGGTTAGCTGCACGTGGCCTGAGCCACAGAAACCAGGATGTAATAGGTGAGGGATGCGGGGTGCTGTGGCCCCGGCAGGAAGCTTGGCTCTGGCTGGGGTGGGGTGGGGATCCCCCTTCTGTCTCTAGAAAGCTTGGGGCGCCTCGATCCTTGCCGGCCTTGTTAGCTGAGAGTGCTGGGAGGGAGTGGGCCAGTCCCTGCCCTCCTCTGCCCCTCCCTGAGGCGGGGCTCACCTTTCCCTCTGGCTTGTTGTTGTTGTTTTAAGTAGCAGCTTTGTTGAGACAAACCTCATCTACGCAAAACCCACCCACTGCAAGGGTGCACCTCAGTAGTTTTCAGGGTATTTACGGTCTCATGCTGGTGCTACCACCCTTGGCAGTAACCCCTGTGTCCCCCATGTCATCCCATGTCCTCCCATGTCCAGGCAGCTGCCACCACCTGTGCCTAATTGCAGGAGTAGTGCACTCCCCGGAAGAAATCACTCAGCTTTGGGGTGTCACCGTTTCCATACACACCTCTCTGTGTCTATACTAATATCGCTTTGTTTATTTATTTATGATTTATTTATTTTATTTGGAAGGCAGAGAGAGAGAGAGAGAGGTCTTCCATCTGCTGGTTCACTCCCAAGATGGCCGCAACAGTCGGAGCTGCGCCGATCTGAAGCCAGGAGCCAGGAGCTTCTTCTGGGTCTCCCACATGGGTGCAGGGACCCAAGGACTTGGGCCATCTTCTACTGCTCTTCCCAGGCCACAGCAGGGAGCTGGATCAGAAGTGGAAGTCGAGCCGGGACTCGAACCAGCGCCCACGTGGGATGCTGGCACTGTAGGCGGTGGCTTTACCTGCTACACCACAGCGCCGGCCCCTCGCTTTGTTTATAATAAGAGGCCCTGTTCCACATTCTATGGCTTGATGTTTTTTGCTGGGCAGTTCTTCCCAGGGCAGGACTCAGTCCACCTCATTCCTTTGTGGATTCCTTTCTGTGCCTGGGGCCGTGTGTTTACCCAGTCCCCTGTTAGTGGACAGTTGCGTTGTGTCCAGGGTTTTGCCAGCATTCTCTGTGCTGTGTGAGCTTCCTCAGGCTGACGTGCCGCTCTGAGAGTGGCCTCGCAAGAGAACCTTGGGAGTGTTCTGCTATGTTGGACGGTAGCCTTTGAAAGGCGGTGGCCGGTGACGCTCGCGGTACTGAGAGTACCAAGAGGCGTCTCGGTGTTGGTGGGATCACCCTGTCTGACAATCGAGTATGAGAAAAGGGGCTGGCCCTGTGGTGTAGTGGGCTAAGCCTCCACTTGGCAGTGCTGGCATCCCATATGGGCGCCGGTTCGAGTCCCCGCTGCTCCACTTCCCGTCCAGCTCTCTGCTATGGCCTGGGAAGGCAGTGGAAGATGGCCCAAGTGCTTGGGCCTCTGCACCCATGTGGGAGACCCGGAAGAAGCTCCTGACCCCTGGTTTAGGATTGGCCCAGCTCTGGGCGTTGCGGCCCTTTGGGGAGTGAACCAACAGATACAAGATTTTTCCCTCTGTCTCTCCTTCCCTCTCTGCCTATAATTCTACCTCTCAAGTAAATAAAAATAAATCCTAAAAAGAGAGAGAGAGAGAGAGAGAGAAAGAGAGAGAAAGTTTACTTACTGGGCAAAACAAGGATTACCTTCTCCTGAGCTGAGTTTAATGATCTACCTCTGCATACTTGGGGAGTGAATGTGGGTGCCATCCCTCCACCCCAAGGCATGACTTCCCGATCCAGAGACACCAGGGTGGCCGGAAGCAGTCCCCGGGCCTCCTGGGCAGCTGCCCCCTGCCGAGGCCTGGGTCAGCCCCTGGGGGTGCAGTGGCCAGGGACCGCGCTGTCTCCTGTGTCGGGTCTTACATAACGTGCTTTTGTTGGCTCTGACCCTGCCCTGCCCTCCATCCAGCCTCCTCTGGGCCCTTCCAGTCTGTTCCTCTTCCACCGCGGTGCCCTGAGCGCCGGCCTCACCCCCTCCGAGCTGCCCCGGCCTCCTCGGAGGGGCCTCCCGCCTCACCCCGCAGTCCTTCCCACACACGCTGCCAAAAAGAGACCTTTCTAAACCCAAACTGGGCCAGGCCCGCCCTCCCTGCCGCCCGAGGAATGAAGTTGCAAGACAAGAACAGGCGTCAGTCATCCGCCCCGTCCCGCGCGGGCCGCTTGCTCCTTTAGTGCTGCTTCCCCTGTGGGTTTATGTGGGGCCTGGCTGCCACCGTGACTCAGGCGTGTGTCTTGCCTGTTTCATAAACGCTCGGTAATAAACGTCTCTCCCAGGTCCTGCACACTGCCCTGGAGGTGCTCCCGGGGCCGCGCTCAGCTCCCGAGCCTCTGCCCTCACGCTGGACGTGGATCCTTTCATAGACACTGGGTTCCTGGTCAGCTTCCCTGCGGAAGCCAGACTCAGCCCTGCTCCCCTCCCCCTCCCCCCGGTGCCCCTTCCCCCACAGCCTCCACCCATCTGGGCACACAGAGGCTGGGAGTCCCTGAGCCCTGGAGCATCCGTCCAGCGTCCTGGGAAGATGCCCGGATGTCCACGGCCCCGGGTGCCTCCCCAGCCTGCAGCCCGCAGGGGCAGATACCCTTCGGGTGTGGGAGTGGTGGCTGCTGGAGGAGGGCGAGGCAGTCTCGGGCTGTGAGCTTGGTCATCATTTAGCTGAGCGCTTACTATGCGCCGGCCTTGCCTTCGCTGTGTTCTGGCCTCAGGGGCAGACCGTGGGGAAACAAGGCCTTAGCTATTCAAACCGTGCTCTGTTGTGACTGCATAGTTCCCGGTGGCCAGACTGGGCAGGGGGCGAGGTGGAAAAGGCCCAGGAAGAGAGGCGGGGGTGGGGAGGCAGGGAGAGGTGGGGGGGGGGGAGGAGCCGAGTGGGAACAGAGCAGCGTGTGTCAGAGGCTGCCCCTAGGTTGCACAAATAGATCCCACCCCGCATTACTCAGTCTGGGGCGCACAGTCTCTCTTTGACTGGTCCTGCCTCCACCGGCCGCCCCCTCCTCCTCCGCAGGCCGGGCTCTGACTCACTTCGCCCTGGGTCTCCCAAGGCATCCTCCTGCGGTTGCAGAAATTCCTGAGCTGCTTTTTCCTTCCCCTGCCCCAGGAAGAAGGCTCTAGGGCTGGGCAGAGTTTTAAGGGAAGGAGCGGGGCAGATGCCTCAGCTTAGGGCTTCCAGGGTGGAGCCAACGGGCCCTCTCCCGGCGAAATGTTAGGGCCTGAGTCACTGAGAACGCACAGGTCTCAGAACCGGAGGGACAGGAAGTGCTTGCCCTGGAGGGCTCCGGTTCTGCCGCCTGGGATCCGGTTCTGCCCCCTGGGCTCCGTCCTTTTTTGGAGCTGGGCTTCCTGTGGCCCAGAGAGGTGAAGGGAGCCACCCGGTGACACAGTGGATGGCAGGTTGGCAGAAGCAGGGAGCCCAGGGGCTTCTGGGCTCTGCCGCCAGGTGGCCTGGTGTTTCGGGCTAGCCGGTCACCTTCTCTGAGCCGGGGGCCCCTCTGGGGTGAGGAGGACAGTTCTGCTCCTCAGGGCACCCAGTTCGGTGCAGCACGGGACTGCTGGGGCTGCGGATGCAGTGAGGGACAGCCGCTGTGGTCGTCACTTTCCTGGGTAGACTTTGCACCCAGGGACATGCGCCAGGTCTGTCCCGTGGCCCCTGCAGCCCACCCAGCACCTGCCGTGTGCCCGGGAAGCTGGCATGCCTCTGTCTGAGGGGCACCAGCCGCGGCCCTGGGCATCTGGAGCGGCGGGATGGGCGTGTGGCTGCACGGCCGTCAGTCGGTCCTCGCATCTTCTGTCGCTTGGCAGACTTGAGGCTCCAGCCTGGTCCTCCCCCTCTGTGGCCTCCAGACTGCCTGCTCTTGGAGATTCTCTGCCTCTGAAAATCCCTCCCTAGGGCTCTCGCGCCGCCTTCGCAGGCAGGGCTGGGTGGGCAGCTGTGCAGACCCGGAGCTCCGTGCCTCTGACGCCCGCCAAGCAGGTGACAAGCTCTGGCCCCAAATGCACTTTGTCGTTCTATTCTTCGTTCAACCAACAAGTGCCCGTGTGTGCCAGGCACGGTGCTGGGCTCCAGAACACGCTGATGCCCAGACTCCTGTGGGGGCTGTCTCTCTGCAGGGCGAGGAGTGTCCCCCAAGGGAAGACCTTGAGAAGGTGCCGGGGGAGGCCGACTGAGTAGGGGAGGGTGGGCCATTGGATAGAGGGATGGGGGCGCGGATACAGCCTGGGGGCTGGTCTTGGCGCGGAGGGGGCCTCTGGGGAGGTTTTGGAGGCATTTGCAGGCAGAAATGGCCCAGAGTCGGGGGTGGCCAGCTGTGCGTGAGGGCAGATGGGGGGAGGTGAGCCCGGTGGTGCGAGGCCGGGCCTGGACCAGCAAGGCGGAGGGGGCACAGCGGGGGACGTGTGCATGGGGGACAGGGACAGCCCTCAGTGACCGCAGGTGGGGCTGAGGTCCTCTGATGTCTGTCACCCGTGGCCCAGCAGGTTTATGAGGGCTGCCCCTCCAGCCAGGGGTCCTGCAGTGATGGGAGACTCCGCCCCTTCCCCGCCATGGGCGGAGCAGGAGAGGGCTGGGACCCCAGGACCTGGTCTGAGCTCCTGTCTCCATCTGGCAGATGCCGGTCCTTCTCTGGGCCCCAGGCCCCTCATCTGTAGAGTGGGCAGAAGAGAAGTGGGCAGGTGCAGGGAGGAAACAGGGAGATGATGCTGCCAGGGCGCTTGGCCTTGCAGGGAGCGTGGGCTCGTGGGATCCTGGGCTGTGACCGCCATGTGCAGACCTCGGCAGGACCTGGGCGAGGGAGCCCCTGTACTCACGGTATCAGAAGTGCAGGGCGGGGTCCAGGGTGCTGAGTGCAGGGCCCCGGCATGCCCCTCCCCTCGCCTGGCCACAGTTCCAGAACTAGACTTGTGAGCCTGAGCCTTGATGGATTGCTGTGTGACTCGGGACCGACGCTGTGCCTCTCTCTGCTCCTGCTTTCCCACCCACTGAAGCTGCCGCCCCGCCTCCCATGGGGTCCGGCTGGCTTTGTGAAGCTTGCGTCTTCCAGGATCCAGACAGTCACCCCCGAGCAGGGGGCTCCCCCCACTGCCTGTGTCCCACCTGCCGCTGATGCAGCCACCTGCCGGGAGCCATGGTGGGTGCAGGCTGGAAGCCCGCGCCCCGGGGCCGGTGCCAGGTGGCCTTTGGCAAGTCCTTCCTCTTCTCTGTGCCTTGTCCTTACTCTGTCCATCTGTGCTATGGGCATGAGGACGGTCTCCAGGGCTCTTCCTGCTCTGATCTCTTGGGAGCCGGTGGGCCTTGGGCTGCCTGGAGGACCCTCGACATGGGGCAGTCACACTGTTGAGGGCAGTGCGGGGCACTGGGGCGGAGGCAGAGACGCGAGCCCTGATCTCACGGAGCTTGTGCCAGCCCAGAAGGTTCCATCAGGCTGGCCGCGCTGTGGTTCTGGTTGCAAAGACAATGGATCTTTATGTTTGCGTGTTGGTTTTAGACACCCGCCAGCCCTACTCAGGAGGCCTTGGCTGTGGCTCTGGGGGAGTCACTCTCCTTTGCAGAGTGCGGGCTGTCGGGAGCAGACGGGGTCCCTGGCTCGGAGGCTGTGTGGATGCCGGGAGGAGCAGGCCAGTTTCCGCCGGCCGAGGTGCTGGGCAGGGGCAGTGGCGTTTGAGCTGAGATCCCCAGGGAGCTGGCTGTCATTGCGCCCCGGCCTGTCAGGGACAGAAGGCGCGATCCAGACATCCTGAGGGGGTGAGTGACAATTGACTTCTGTTTTGCTCCTTCTTGGTGCTTTTCTTGTTTAATTTTCTTTTAAAAAATGTGATTTACTTGAAAGGCAGAGTGACAGAGGGAGGGGGAGACAGAGATCTGTCTGCTGTTTCCCTCCCTGGACGGCTGTAACGGCCGGGACAGTGCTTGCTGGGAGGTGAGGGGGAAAAGGGCACAGCTGAAGCTTTGGGGAGACCAGGCCTTGCTGGGCTGTGGGGCCGGGGCTGCCTTGGGCTTGCTCACGGTCCCCTCGGGCTGACAGAGCCCCAGCCTTGAGTTAGGGCAGCGGCTACTCAGGGGCAGAGCCTGTCCCTCCTAGCCAAGAAGGCCTCTTGGAAGTCAGCTAAGCCGTCCTGCGCCCATTGCGTTTCTGGGTAAACTGAGGCCCAGGAGGAGGAAAGGACACACCCCAGGGCCTCGCAGCACAGGAATCCGTGGCCCCGCCCTCTCTGACTCCTTGCCCCTCAGCGTGGACGGCCCCAGACAGCCCAGACATGGTTAGGGAGGGGGTAATTGGGCTGGGCAGGGCCGAGAGGTTATAATTTGGAAAACTGAGTAAACAAACAAGTCCTGGGTGAGAGAAGCAGGCCCTGTGCACGCGCAGACACTGAGCTGCTGTGTCCCGCTGCGCCACACCCTCCCCAGGCCCCCTCCCGAATTTAAGGCTGCCAGGAAAAGGGGAGGGGGTGGAGAGCGCCCCCAGGCTCAGCTCGCCCTGTGACTTTGGGCGAGGGCTGTCTCCCCTCTCTGCAGGCGGGGGCGACCGTTCTTGGCCGGGAGCGGGGCGTCTCCCTGCGCACAGGGCTGCCTCTCGGCGACCCAGACCCGGACCCGGACCGGGACCCGGCGTCTGTGCAGGCCGGGCGGGAGCAGCTTCCCTGGTTTTCTGCTCCGACTGTGGCTCCGTCTGAGAGCAGCAGCTCAGGTCTGCTCTGGCGGGGCCTGCTGGGCCCGGAGACCCCCATGCCCTTGTGTGGGGGGGTCCCACAGACTTCTCTATCCTCCCCTCCTCCCGCAGTCTCCTGTGTGACTCCTGGGTCCAGCTCTGTGGGCCGTAGGTGGTCTAGCCTCAGACCTGTGCGGCCTGGGGGGACTCCCGTCTCCACTCTGGGGCCCAGTTCCCCCCTGCTTCAGTGGTGGGGCTGGCGGAGGGCCTCCTTCAGACCCCCCAGGAGCTGTGCCCTCGAGGTCACGTCCCAGACCCTAAAGGCCCTGCAGAGCCAGGCCGGCGGGGGGAGCACCTTCCCTGGGCCCCGCCTCCGCAGCCTGGCTCCCGGCACCCCTTCTACGCGGTTCTCATGCCTTTATTTCTTGCCCCCAATTTATTTTCATTGTATTTGAAAGGCCTGGAGACAGAACTTCCGTCTTCTGGTTCATTCCCCAGATGCCAACAATCGCTGGGGTGGCGCCAAGCCGAAGCCAGAGCCTGGGATTCAGTCCAGATCTCCCATGTGGATGGGAGGGAGCCAAGTACTTGGGTCTGCCTCTTAGGGAGCTCATTAGCAGGAAGCTGGATCGGAAGCAGAGCCAGGATTCGAACCCGGGGCTCTCAGGTTGCAACGCCAGCATCTGAAGCGGCGTGTTCACTGCTGTGCCAAACGCCTGTGCCGTGGCCCTCACCTGTGCCGTGACCACCCAGTTGCTCATCTACCATGGGCTCCCTTGGCCTGGCGGCCGGTGTGGCCTTGAGAACAGCCTGACCTCGCCGGCCAGGGCTTAGCCATGGACGGCTGCTGTGGCTCCTTCTGCCGGTCTCTGGCTGCACAGAGAGCGACAGGAGCGCTCCGTTGGGTGCAAGGATCATGGCATCGTGTGTGTAGAGGGGAACAAAGGCACACTCATCAATAATCAATACCGTATCAGTGATCAGTAGTATAATACTTAGCAAGTGTTGGCGCGAGTGAGCTGGCTATCGGGTGAACGGCTCGAAGCCATGGGGTGGCTCTCTCTCTGCGTGGGGGCCGGCAGGTGCAGGGTGTGGGGAGCAGGTGGATGACAGGGCCGGGGGGCAGATTCACGCAGGCGCTGGGGGCCTGGGGCGCTGGTGGCCGAGAGGTGTGGGCCCGGGTGCCTGAGCGGCACATGCCTGCCCTGCCGGCTTCCTGCCTGTATTCCTCCCGCGTGACTCACTGCTTTCCAGGCCTTTGTTTTCGTCCTTGAGCCCTGAGGGTGAGGCCGGGAGAGGTCAGGCTCAGGGCCTCTCTCTTGGACAGGCGACCCTCCCCCCAGCTGGGTTCCTGGCCCTTCTGCAGCCCCTGTGTGACAGCAAGGGGTGGGACCCTGGGCCCTGTGCCAGGTCAGGTGCAATTGATGAGCACCTACTGTGTGTTTGACACTACGCTGGCCGCTGAGGGCTCAGCCAAACCAGGCTCGCCCCGCCCCGCCCTGCAGGGCCCCTTGCCCGGCAGAGACTCCTGGGATAAGTAGTTCCCAGCCAGTCGTTAATGGAGCAATGGTTTGAGCCCAAACTGCTGTGAAGAAGTGACGCGTCCCCAGTCCTCCCAGCAGGGCCTGGGCCAGAGGAGACACGAGTTCCCGTGGCCCAGCGTCTGCTACGTGGATGCGAGGGTGGACTCGGGGCTGGACAAGCCCCTTCCGCCCTCGGTGCTCCATTCTGTGTCACTCGTCTTGGAAGGGTGCTGGGTCAGGCGTGGGTGGGCCATCTTCTGGGTCTGAAATATTTATTCATTCATTTATTTATTTGAGAGGCAGAGACAGAGAGAGGGCCCTTCTACGGATTGGCTCCCCAAGTGCCTGGGACAGCCGGGACCAGGCTGGACTGGAGCTGGAACTGGGGACTGAATCTGAGTCCCCCAGGTGCGTGGCAGGAACCCAGTTTCTTGAGCCAACACCGTGCCTCCCAGGGTGCATCAGCAGGAAGCTGGAGTCAGGTGCAGATGCAGGAATGAGCCCAAGAACTCCAGTGTGGGGCCGGCGCCGCGGCTCAATAGGCTAATCCTCCGCCTGCAGCGCTGACACCCCGGGTTCTAGTCCCAGTCGGGGCGCTGGATTCTGTCCCAGTTGCTCCTCTTCCAGGCCAGCTCTCTGCTGTGGCCAGGGAGTGCAGTGGAGGATGGCCCAAGTGCTTGGGCCCTGCACCCCATGGGAGACCAGGATAAGTACCTGGCTCCTGCCTTCGGATCGGTGCGGTGTGCTGGCTGCAGCGCGCTGGCTGCAGCGGCCATTGGAGGGTGAACCAACGGCAAAGGAAGACCTTTCTCCCTGTCTCTTGCT
This sequence comes from Oryctolagus cuniculus, assembly GCF_964237555.1. NCBI lineage: Eukaryota > Metazoa > Chordata > Mammalia > Lagomorpha > Leporidae > Oryctolagus > Oryctolagus cuniculus. Next base: position 231,046,289 of record NC_091432.1, on the reverse strand, counting down.
CTCACTGTCCACTCTGCCTGTCAAAAAAATAAATTAAAAAAAAAAAAAGAACTCCAGTGTGGGACATAGGCGTCAGCTGCTAGGCGCAGCACCCAGCCCTCGTCGTCTGTAGGTGAGCGTTGGGACTGCGTAACCACAGGACAGGACGGGGTTGGTGGCCCTGAAGACTGCTCTTTGTGCATCCCCAGGCAGAAATAGGGGTGCAGAAGCGCTGTGACAGCCAAAAAGGACCCAAGTGCTGGATGAGATCTGTGCCGGGCTTTATCCCTGGAACCTATACTGGCATAATTACCATTCATCTTGGGTTCCAGCGGGACAGAAAGCAATGTATTAATAGGCATGGTTCGGGGCCTGCACTGTGGCATAGCAGGTAAGGCTGCCGCCTGCAGTGCCGCCATCCCTTATGGGCACTGGTTCGAGTCACGGCTGCTCCACTTCCAATCCAGCTCTCTGCTATGGCCTGGGAAAGCAGTGGAAGATGGCCCAAGTGCTTGGGCCCCTGCACTCATGTGGGAGACCTGGAAGAAGCTCCTGGCTCCTGGCTTCGGATCAGCACAGCTCCAGCCATTGCAGCCAATTGGGGAGTGAACAAGCAGATGGAAGACCTCTCTCTCTCTCTCTGCCTCTCCTTCTCTCTCCGTGTAACTCTGACTTTCAAACAAATAAGTAAATCATAAAAAAAAATTAGGCATGTTCAATGGGACAACATTTAGCCATTTAAAGTGAGCTTGTAACTTTTATGTCTAAAGGTGTATGTAGGCAAAGAAAAAATATGGAAGCAGATTCAACAAAGTTTAGATAGAGATTTTCTTGGGGTGGCGGGCTAGTGGTTACTCAAAGTTTTTCTTTGTCTTTTTTTTTTTTTTAATTTTAAAGATTTATTTGTTAACTTGAAAGAGTTACAGAGAGAGAGAGAGAGAGAGAGAGAGAGATCTTCTATCCACTGGTTCACTCCCCAAGTGGCTGCAGTAGCCAGGCAAAGCCAGGAGCCTGGAACTCCATCTGGGTCTTCCTGGGGTGCAGGGGCCCAAGCAGTTGGGCCATCCTCAGCTGCTTTCTCAGGCGCATTAGTAGGGAGCTGGACCAGAAGTGGAGCAGCCGGGACTCCCAACAAGCGCGCTCATGGGATGCTGGCGTCGCAGGCGGTGGCCTAACCTGCTGCACCACAATGCTGACCCCGCACCACCCCCGTTTGATGAGAGCCCCGAGGGGGTGGCAAGCAAGGCCAGGCTCTGAGAGAGGGCAGGGAAGATTCTGGAAGGGGGAACTTTGAACCAGGTTTTGAAGGACAGGATGGCTTTGGGCAAGTGGAGGGAGTGGCCTGGCACAGTTACCTGTCGGGGGTTGATTTTGGGGGGGTGGGCTGCACCCCGTTGAGTCCCAGATTGAGGAATTAGGGCTGAGAGTCCTTCCCCCACCCCGGCTGGCTGCCGTAAGAACAGAATTTCAGTCCCCACTGCTGTGGGGAAGGACAGCAGCAAACATTCACTGGGCCTCCACGGCCTGGCTGCTGGGGCACCATGACCATGGGCCGGTAGGACCCTGGGGGTTCCAGGCAGTGGTGGCACTTAATCCCACGAATACAGAGGCCCTGTCCACACTGGGGCTGCAGGCTGGGTGTGGGTGGGGCATGGGCGGCGAGGCGTGGGTGGGTGGGTTCCCAGCCCACCAGGAGAGGCTGTGACGCTTTCTGTGTCCCTGTCACTGTTCACCCAGAATGTGGCTCCATTCCGCCCTGGTGTCCAGTGCTGGGAGCGTCCCTTCCGCCTGACTTCACTGTGACCTCAGCTCTCTATTTGCCCATCTGTAGAGTGGGGATATGGGTGCGAGTGTCTCCGGCTGTGAGGGCTGCCACACCTGGTGCCGGTGCCAGCCCACGGCCAGCGGGGTCCCTGCGGGATGGTGTTAGATCAGATGGCCTGGCCGTGAGCGCTGCCCTTCCTCTCAGGTGCGCTGTGGCTCCTACCTGCCAGCATCCACTACAGGCCCCATAGCCAGAGGTGTGACCTTTCAACTTTGACCTTCCCTCTCTGTCATTCTGTATAAGCAATACCTAGACATCAGAGAAAAGTCAGGAAATATAGGTAAGTAATAGAAGAGAAACGGAGACGCCCAGTGATCCTTCCACTCAGAAATAATGGCTTTTGAGTATTTTCCGGATGCACTGTTCTGTGGCCTGGGGCCCCTGCCCGCACGTGGCCGCCCGGCAGCTGGCTGACGGCTCCGGAGTACTCCATGATGCTCCACTATTCTGTATTTCAATTGTCTGATTTTTTTTTCATGGTGTCAGCATGCTATGTGGGACAGCTTTAGTCGTGTCCGTGGGATTCACCCACTGTCATTGGAGACCCTGCTCCGTGTCAGGCCTTGGCGGGGCCTGGGGGTGCCAGCCGGGGTGGTAGCCATGATCCTGACATTCCCAAAGTGCGACACCAGCAGAGGCGGGGGCTAGGGGTGTGCTTGGGGGCCCAGGGAGCAGCGCTGACCCAGACTGGGAGGGCCATGGAAGGCCCAATAGAGGGGCGGCCTCCAGGGTGGGACCGAAGGCGGAAGGAGGAGGAGAGGGTTGTGGGCAGAGGGCAGCTGTGTGCGGAGAGCAGGGACTGGGGGAAGTAGAATTCCCAGAAGTCAGTGCTGCGGTTCTGGTGGGGGTGACAGCACCCCCCTCCCCACCCCCGCTGTGCATGCAATGCCTGGTCCTGCTTCAAAGTCCACCACTTCTGTCCCTTTGTGGTGCAGGTGTCACTGGCCTCCCTCCTCCTAGCAGGGAAACAGGTAGAGCCTTGCACCTGCTGGGGGAGAGGCCGCAGAGCCAGGCCGGCCAGCCCCACAGCCTGGAGCGGGAGGGGCAGGCTGGAAGGAGGCCGGCTCAGCTCCGATTTCCCAGGCTCCTGCAGGGCCGGATCATCTGACAGGAGCCAAGCAGGAAGATCCTGAGGACCCGAGCTTAGTGATGCCCTTGGTGGGGGTGGCTTTGCTGCCCCTTGGGCTGGCCTGGCCTGGGATCGGAGAGCCCCTCTTCCTGGTGTCCCTGGAGGGCCTGTCCCCACGCTGGGGTTAGCCTGCCTGTCTGGGAGAGCCCCCTGTGTTTGAGGACACCCCGGGGACTGAATGTTGGAGCTCTGGTGTGCCAGGTGCTGGGGATAGGTCACCAGCAAGATGGACAGGGCCCCTGCCCTCAGCGGGGAAATGGACGCTGACCAGTGAATTTTTTTTTTAAAGATTTGTTTATTTGAAAGTCAAAGTTACAGACGGAGAGGGAGATATGCAGAGAGAGAGATCCGCCATCTGCTGGTCCACTCTCTGAATGGCCACAACAGCCGGGCTGCTCCAGGTCGGGGCCAGGAGCTTCATCCGGGTCACCCTCATGGGTGCAGGAGCCCAAGCACTTGGGGCATCTTCCACTGACTTCCTGGGCACATTAGCAGGGAGCTGGAGTGCAAGTAGAGCAGCAGGGACCTGAACTGGCGCCCACATGGGATGTTGCTTTACCCTCTGTGCCACAGTGCCAGCTCCTAAGCAATGAATTATTACAGCAAAGTCTTGGTGGCTAACGGGGTTTGACCTGAGCAGAGGGACGGTGATGGCGGGGACAGTGCCTTTTGGTGCCCGAGGCTGATGGGTGGTGCTCAGGATGCGTTGATCCAGGCTCCCCTGGGCCTGCCGATGTATTGGGAAGAGACGCTGGGAGGGAGCCAGGACCCTGACTGTCCAGCACTGTGGTGTCCAGCCTCTTCCCTGGACAGACAGGAGGGCAGACAGCCAGCAGGGTGAGAGGCTTATCCCAGGTCTCCAGCTGCCGTCGGTACCTGGACTCAGGGCCCAGTGCTCATAAAACTATGCATCACCAGCGCATTTCACTGGGGCAAGAGTGAGCCCATCCCCCCCGTCCCTCAGGGACCCCGCGCAGGGGAGCAGACACAGAGCAGAGTGGCCCATGGGTGGGGGTCGGCACAGGTGGGGGTCATGCAGGTGCCTGGAGCAGGGACCTGAGCAGATTCCTTCCCCACCTCCCTTCTGGCCCCCTCTGGAGCCCCAGGAGACCTGCGGCCAAGGGCGGGGCCCGAGCCCACCACGGGCCAGCTGCTGCGGGCCGGCCCGGGGCAGTCTTGCTGTTTGAATAAACTTTCCATTTTCTGTCTGTGTGACCATCTCCGTGCCAGGGTCCCTGGCGCTGTGGCCTGGAATTGGGTTTCCTTCTGGCCCAGCTGCAGACACATGAGGGCATTTTCATATTGGCTCATCTTCCTCCCTGCTCTTCTCTCTCTCCCTCCTCCACCCTGCAAGCTGCAGGCGGGAGCACATGTCCTGTGTCCTGTGCCCGGTGGTGGGGGGGGAGCGGGGAGGGGAGCATAGCGGGGTGGGGGAGGGAGTGGGGAGGGAGGAGTCTGGGGTCCTGGGGCAGCTGGGGAAGAAAGGACACTGACCCCGCAGGGAACTTGGCTCCTGGAGGCTTGCTGCCTGCATCTGGCCCTTTGGTGCTGGGCCACAGGGACCGGTGGGCCTTGGTTACTCGCTCTTAGCACTGGCATTTACTGGGCTCTTGCCCAGGGTCCTGCCGGTGCCAAGCTTCTCACACATTTGGTCTCCTTAACAGCTCCCTGAGGCGGGCACTATTATGCCCATTTTATGGTTAGAACAGCCGAGGCTTGGGAGGTCATGGCCAGTGGCAGAGCTGGGTCTGCCTTGTCCCAGAGTTTGTGTTTTTCCTACCAGGCGCCCTCCATGGCCTCCTCGCCAACTGGACCCCCAGCCTCTGCTCGCACCCCTCCTGTGCTGGGGGAGCTCCCTACCTCCTGGGGTCACCTGTCCTATACTGAGCATTGAGACCGTCCAGTGCCCCCGCTGGCGTCTGTCCACTTTCTGTGAGTCTCTGGGAGCAGACTCCGGTCTGGCCAGGGCGTGTCTGTGCCAGGGCATCCCTGCCATCCGTTTTCCCAGGGAGAGGAGCTACTGCCTGCCTCCCTTGGCACCCCTGCCCAGCGCTCCGCCCTGACCCCACACAGCAAGCCAGAAACTTGGGGCTAACGCCCTCAGTCTGAAACAGAATAAGACAAGAAAACAAGAGGAGCGCGGTACAAGATACCAGGACAGCCAGGCACAAGGATCCCTGCCCACGTGGCGCTGGGGGGCAGGGCGGGGCTGGTGCAGCTCCCCCCATCCTGTTGGTCCCCGTGGCCTAGGGGAATCGGAGGCTCGCCCACCGCCTCCTAGGAGTTGGTGACAGAGCAGAGCCAGGACTCAGGGCCCTAGGTGTCCCCAGCGGGTGCTGTCTCTGGGGATGGTGGGCCCGCGTCTCCGTGAGCAGCGCAGTGGCCGAGGGAGGCGAGGAGGGCTGCAGCCAGGGCTGGGGTCTGCGAGGCCGGGTGCTGTGGTTGGTTTGTGCCTTTGCTTTCACAGATCTCCCTCGATGTTTCTTGCTCCACTTTGCTTTCTGATTAATTGACCTCTGAGGGAAAGAGGGGAAGGGGGCTCAGAAGACGAGACCCCAAGCGTGCCCCCCCCGACTGCTGCCGCTCCAGGTGCTCTGTCCGTCCCTGGTCCGTGGCCTGAGATGTGCAGGGAACGGCCATTGGCACTTGCGACAGATCTTGCTGTGCACCTGCCCGCCCTGCCTGGGCCACCATCTCTAACGGGCAGATGGCATCCCATCAACTTGTCATTGTTGTCCTTGGTAACGGAGCCTGTGGGCGTGGCTGCTCACACTGGAGTGCCTGGTTCAAGTCCTGGTTTTCCTGCTTCCTGCCAGTGCACACCCTGTGAGGCAGCAGGTGATGGCTCAAGCATGTGGGAGATCTGGTTGGGTTCCTGGCTCTCAGCTTCCATCTGGCCCAGCCCTGGCTTTTGTGGGCATCTGGGGAGTGAACCAGCGGCTGGAACATTTCTCTCTGTTTCAAATACAATGAAAACAAAACAAAACAAAACAAAAACGAGTGCATACTCGGTACCCTCGAGCCAGCAAGGGATAGAGTTAGAATTTGAACTGAGCTGTGATCCCTTAACCTGCACCTGTTAACCTTAACCTTAACCTGCTGTTCCGCAGGAGTGCGTGGGCAGTGTTGGGGAGAACCGCGGAACGCTGTCTTGCGTCAGTGCATCTCGGCTGGCGTCTCCTGGGCCTTCTGCTTGGCACACGCCCCCTTCACCTGGCCCCTGCCCGCTTCACCCGGCCCCTGCCTGTTAGTTACATGGTCCTCTTGGTGGTGGGGCCGGCTTTGTCTGGCTCTCTGCTGCGGAGCACACAGGGTCCTGTGGTTGTTGAATGAGGGCAACAGTAAACTCTTCTGGCTCCAAGAAGCCTTGGAGAGCCTCACCTGACCGTGGCTCTGCTGCTGGCCACCGTTAGGGTCTGGGCTGGCCATGGAGCAGATGAGGATAGTGGGCCCTACCCTCTACCCCTCACCCCCCCACCCCCCACCCCTGCCTCTTGGCAGCACTGCCCTGGCTAAGGCGAGGGGCTGGCTCTCTGGCTGATCATGGAAGCAAGAGGAAGATCTCGCCCAGCAAGTTCTGCCTGGTGTTTCAAGGTGCAGCTGCAGCCTGGACACGGAGAGGAGAGCGAGCGGCTCGCTCTCAGTCCAGGCCCGCGGGGGGCTTCTGCTGATCTGTGTGGGCCCCCAGTCCAGGCTCAGTGCACCAGCCTTGGGCAGAGATGGACGTGATGGGGAGCACGGGCGGACCTGACAGGTGGCCAGGTCCTCAGCTGTAACACTGGGCGGTCAGACACCAGTGGGGCCCTGAGCGGGACGAGAAAGGAAGGGAGGCCGGCAGGTGGCTGAGGCAGTCGGCAGGGATGGGGGCCAGGTATGAGGGGGTGGGGGTGGTGCTTGCACGGTCTCGGCTGGGCCTCCGCATCCCCACGTTCAATGATCCTGGATTGAAAATATTTGAAAACAAAAACTTGCATCCGTACCGAGCATCTGTAGCCTTTTCCCGTTGTCAGAGCAGCTGGCCTTGTGTTGGGGTTGAGACGCGATCCAGAGAGCGCAGCAGGTGCACGGGAGGACGCGTGCAGGTCGTGTGCAAATTCTGTGCCGTTTTCTTCGTGAGGGCCTCCAGCATCTGCAGAGTTGGGGATTTTGGTATCGGAGGGAATGCTGCCGCCTTGGCCGGGAAGACACCATTATCCCCAGGGCAGAGAGGAAAAAGTCCCGGCTCGGAGCGGGGAGGCTGCGGGACAGGGCGCTGGCCGGAGCAGAGCGGGGTGCTTGGCCCTCCCCGCTCCTCCAGGCTGCCTTTGACCCCTACTGGCTCTGATGATCTTGGGTGTGGCCTAGTCCGTGGCTGGGGACGGTGCAGGACATTGGCCTGGAAACGTGGCTCACACGTGTGGCAGGCGTGGCACAGCCCCTGTGGCAGGCCCGGGGTGGGTGGGGGAGGCCCGTCCTGCCCGGAGTGAGAACTGCTGGAGATCCCGGGCTTGCGGGCGTCTGTGCTCCCCAGTGCAGGGTGCTGGCTGAGCTGCAGGGCCGGAGGGCTTTGGTTTCCCTCTGTTTGTGTCAAGATGGGCATCAGGTGTAAAGGCGTGGGCTTGGGTGGGTGGGTTCCCCTGGGCCTTCCTCCTCTCCCCACCCCCAGACCTGTTGTTCCCGAGCCCTGGTTAAATATTTGCTCATGAGAAGCATTTTAAAGGCAGCTGTGCGAACCCTGGCCGGCTCCTCCCCGGCCTTCTTGGTGAGGACACCCTGCCAGTACAGGCGGGCGCTGCTCTGTTGCCTTCCAGGCCCCAGCAGCCTTCAGGGCAGCCCTGTGGGCGGCTGAGGCTGGAGGACCTCACCCTGGAGTGGCTCAGTTTGCACCTGCTTCCCCAGCACCCAACCCGGGCCAGGCAGGAGCTGGGAGCAGCGGACCCCGCAGAGAACAGGGGGTGGTGTGCAGAGCCAGGGTGGGAGGAGGCTGGAATTGCAGCTTGGAGGTGCCCGGGGGGCGGGGGCAGGCTGGGGTTGTGGGGCTGGGGTCTGCAGGAGGTGGTGTGTTCCAGAGGAGGGGGGGAGGCAGGAGCTGCCTGAGGAGGGGTGGGCAGAGGGAGAGCACTCACAGACCCAGGGCCTCCTGCTCTGGGTGCGCACGTCCCCCGGCCTCTTTCTCTGCACGTTGGGCCGCTCACAGAGGCCGGGGCTCTGGGCAGCCCCAGTTTCCCCGTCTGTCCACGGGAGAGCTCGGACGTGACCTCCCAGGCCCTGTGGCCCGCTCTCAGCACTAGACACGCAGGGCAGGAGTCCCGCCAGCGCCCGGAGTTAAAGTCACAGCTGAGTGCCTGTGTCCGTTTCCCTGGCCCTGGGCCCTTGTGAGCTACGAGCGCCACCATCCCCTGAGCCCTCCCCCAGCCACCGCGTGAGCTGGGGCCGCTGTGACGTCACACCCATCGCACGGTGAGGAAACAGGCCCAGAAAGGCCATTCCGAGCTCAGGATTTGTTTCTTGCTTCAGACTTGACCCTGGAACCCACAGGCGCCTGTGGGAAGCCCACCCTCTTCTCCCAAGGCCCGAGGTGTGCTGGGTGTCGGGATACAGTGACCCGAGGGGCTGCCAGGCAAGGCGGGAAGGTCCTGGTTCTGGGCAGGGACGGGAACATCCTCGGGGTTCGTTCTCTGGTGTGACTCTTCCCTGTGTGACCCTGGGCAGGTCACTCAGCCTCTCTGAGCAGTGTCCCAGGAGAGGATTAAGGGAAGCGAGGTTGCTAATGATTGATTGTTCAGGCGTATCAGAGCCAGAGGGGCAGCTCTGTCACCTGCTCCAGCTCCGCTGCAAGGACTATTACAACCATGCAAACTGGCTGAGGAGGTGAGGCGTGAGCACAGCCTTGAAGCCTGGCTGAGATTTTGAATGGCGGAAGTGAGGGGGAGGGTGTCCCAGGGTGTCCCCCACCCCCACCCCGGGCAGAGGGCGGAGCACAGGTGACAGCCAGCACACAGGGCAATGCCTGATGTAGGCAGGAAGTGGCCGGGGAAGTGGGGTGAGACCCTGGGTCTCCGAGTCGGTTTGGTGCCACCTGTCGGAGGCTGCTGTGTGCCAGGCCCCGCGGTGGAGCCCTGGAATCCACCGAGATTGTTCCAAAGTGTTCCCCGTGATAACTCAGACGCTTGTGCAGCCCTGGGCGCCCAGAGTCAGCCAGCCTGGGTTCAAATCCCAGCTTGGATTCCAGCTGTCCGACACCTGGGTGACCTTGGACGAGCCCTTGACTCCTCTGCCTCTGGGGTCAGGCTCGGTGTCAAACGGTAGAGCTGCGCCACACGTAGCCCGTGCATGAGCCCGCTGCCCGCCCGGCTGTCCTTGGCCGAACCCTGGGAATGACAGTCCCCTCCCAGCCCAGCACACAGGGGCACACACCTGTCAGGTGGCTGCCGAGCTGGCCCTGGCCTCCTGCCCGTGGTTGTTTGTGGGAAGAGGTTTTCCTCTTTAATAACTGACCTCAGACAAGGTGTGACCAGCAGAGCCCCTTCAGGGCCCTGGGGCCGGCAGGGAGGGCAGCCCTGCACCTGCCACCTCCCCAGGGAGGCAGGACAGTGTGTGCACACCCCCCGCCCCGGGCCCGGGCCCAGCTAAGAGCCCGGTGCGGGCACCAGCCTCCCTGTCTGGAGTTTGGAATGGCAGGGCGCTCGGTGACGCTTTGCTGCTCGGAGGGGCGGAGGCCCTAGCCCAAGATCGCTGCCTCGGGCCTGGGGCTCTGGGCTTCCTTCGCCTGTGTCCTGCGTGCCAGGCCCTGTCCCATGTCGAGGGGGTCCTGCCTAGGGGGTCAGACAAGGAACAGGGAGTTCGTGGGGGCTTCCCCCCAGCCTAGGGACAGCACAGTGGGAGCCGAGGAGTGAGCCCAGCAGAGGAGGGAGGAGGGTCCGGCCCTGGGAGCGGCCTGGGGGACCCCGCAGCATCGTGGGGGCAGGTGGAGCTCAGCCTCTGTCCCAAGGCGTGGGAGCTGTGGGAGGTCTGGGGCAGCAGGGAGGTTCGGGCGACTCCCCCTCTGGTTCCTGTGCCTGGGACGCGTCCGAGCCAGCAGGAATTCAGAGGCTGTGGCAGGTGTCAGAGCCCCACGGGCCGTGGCCGGCGGTGGAGGCCGTGCTGAGCTCCCCTGGCCTCAGACTGGCCCCTGGTCAGCCGGAAGCCCCCTCACCCCGATAGTCTTGTGCTGGGGTCCAGGGTGTGGCCAGCGCGGGAACTGGACTCGCCTGGCTCCTCTTGGCCCCCAAGTGGGGTCCAGGGAGGTGCGGTTGCCACGCAGGAGTGCAGAGTGCGGCCCTTCCTCCAGGGCCACTCGCGTGGCAGCCGGGCCGGCCCCTTGGCCCCTTGCCCTCTCCGCCGCTGCCCTGAACTGCCTGGGGCAGGGGCGGGGCACTGTCCTATCTTCCCAGCACTCCCGCGCTCCGAGGGTCCCCTGTCCTGCTGCCTGGTGGAGCCTGTCATTACCCCTCCCCTCGGCCTCGTCCCTGATTACAGGGCCTGAGCAGGAGCCTCTCTCTCGGAGACCACACACAGGCCCCGTCCCCAAGGTGGACATGAGATGGACTCGCCCAAACTCCAGCTCCCTGGGAGTCCGTACGGACTCCGTGTCCGTTCACAAGCTGTGCATCCCCAGGGAAGTCACTTGACGTCTCTGGGCCTCCGTGTCAGTCTCTGTTAAGTGCGGGCAGGGCACGGAATGCAGGTGTAGTCAGGTGTGCCGGGCTGGGTAAGGAAGAGGCTGAGCAGGCAGGCCCGGGTGTGGCGCTGGGGGCCTGGCTGCCCACCCAGCCCTGTTGGGGTATGCCGTGTGACCCTGGGAGAGTGTCGTCACCCCTCTGGACCCTGCGTTCTCCCTGTGTGCCAAGTGGACGTTGGAGATGGTGGTGCCTGTGCCGTGGCACAGGGGCACTGAGGCCATGGCCTCCTCCTGGGCCCTCAGTGGCCTCCCCCCAGCCCCGCCTGCCTCCCCACCTGGACCTGCTCCCTGTGCTCTGGGAACCGGGCGGGCGGGTTTGGAGCCCGCCCCACCCCACAGAGCGCTGCCACCTGCCTGGTTTCAGTCTGCAAACCTCTCAGGCCTGAAACTCTGAAACTGGGCCGGGCCTGTGGGCAAGGTGTGGTGCCGGAGCCCACTGGGGGGACCGGACGGGCCAGGGCCGGCTCTGGCATGGGGCCCTGGGCTCGGGCCAGGCTGGGGTGGGACCGGGCGGGGCCCTGTGGTTGATGCAGGGCCGCGTGTGATCGGGGCCGGGATTCCGTTGTAAATGGGCAGTGGGGATTTGGGCGCAGGCTCTCGGGCCCTGGGCTGGGGCCCATCCCTGACTCCGCCACTCCTCCGTGGGTGGGCAGGGACCTGGGTTCCCTGGGGCTGCGGATTTGGGGGATGGATTCGGGTAGGGTGCGGGGCGTGGGTGCCGGGCGTGGGCACCGCGCGGCTGGGTCCTCAGCTCCGCATTCAAGGCTCCCCAGAATATTCCTTCCCCTGAGCGTCACCCCTGCCCTCGGTTTCCCCATCTGCAGAATGGGCCCAGTACCCATCCCCCAAATCCCCAAAGAGCCAGGGGACCTCAGGACACCCTGGGCCCCCCCAGCTCTCACACAGCCCCCCATATCTGCACAGGAAGCAGCGTGACCCGTAAACTGTCAGTTTGGAACATCAGAGATTAGCGCTCTTCCGGCAGCCCAGGCTGCTGTCCACGCTGGTCCTGGGGTGGCCGGGCTGGGGGTGGCTTGGCCCCGCCCACTTCCTAGGGGGCCCAACTCCCGAGAGCCTCTCCCTCGCAGGGTGTGGCGCTGTGCTCTCGGGCTGTGGAGCTCCCGTAACCCGACTCGTGCTGGCTCATGAGGTCCCACAGCTGGAAGACGGCAGGGCTGAGGCTTGAACCCAGAGCCTGGGTGTTGGGTGGAGACAGTGCCAGTCCCCGCCAGTGGCAGCCCAGGCCAGAGCTAAGTCACCGGCAGCTCAGAGGAGGCGCGGAGCCCTGTCATTACCCCCAGGTCAGCTACTGATGAGATTTTAAGTAAGCTCAGCTGACGGGGCCCCACCCGCCCATTTTAGAGGTAGGGAAGTTGAGGCCTAAGTGAGGGTGAAGGTTCTCTGCCTGCCAGCTCTGGCCAGATGGCAGCGAGTGGAAGCTGGAGACCCCAGACTTCAGCCCCTCACCCCCGTGTGACCTTGGGAAAGTCATGTGGCTTTCCTGAGCCTCAGTGTCTTCATCTGGGAAATGGGGCAGTAAAACCTGCTCTGCCTGTCTTGGGACTGGACAGGGACCAAGCGAGGGGGCAAGAGGGTAGGGCCCCTTGGGTGAAGAGGCCACACGGGCTGGGGTCTGGGGCAGGCATTAATGAGGGGGGGCCTCCTCTCTCCGCTTCCAGGCTGTGTCTCTGGTGCGTCACCAGGTCTCCCTGGGCCTCAGATGTCTCCTCTGCAGGTCAGAGGCCGCAACACCTGTTGGGCCGCACGGGCTGTTGCACACACGGCTGTCTCCGTCTCGGTGGAGGCAGAGTTGAGCCTCGAGTCCCAGGGCGGGGCTTCCTTGTTTCGGCGGCCTCACTGCGAGGCTGGACTTTTGGCTCCAAAGGAAGCCCTGTGCTGGGGCGGGGGGCCGTCCTGGCCTCACGTCTGTCCGTCCGGGCTGCAGCATGCCACGCCCGTGCAGATGCCACGTGCAGGCAGCGGCCTGGGGTGGCCAGTGGCTCCCCGCAGTGACAGAGCCCAGCGGCGGCTGGACACGGAGGGGCACCTGCTCCCTCCTGGGCTCATACGTGAGTCAGGACACACACACAGGCTGTCTGTCACACGTGTGTGCATGCGCACATGCACGCCCCACCCCCGTGGCCCTGCTTCCCCAACCCCCTCCCCACTTGCCTGCTCCATGTTTCGCCCCTGTGGGCACACCCTTTGTGTGTCTCAGTCTGTTAGAGACTTGGCTGTCATTGTCGGTTATGATTCTTCTGTGGTTCTTGTCCCAGTTCCTTAGGGGGGAAAAAACTTTATTTTTTTTTCAAGCTATAACAGTTACACCTGCTCATGAAAATCTCACCACTGTTAGACGCTGAGTGCTGCTGTGGGTCACCCAGCACTTCCAGAGGCCTTGGGCTTCCCCAGGCTCCCCGCGCCCCGCTCAGCGCTGGGATGGGTTCTGTGAGCCCGTGCTGTGGACGAGGGGCTTGGGGCTCCCGGGGCGGCTGGCAGGACTGGCCTCCTCTGCAGCTGGACTCCACTCCCACCTGTGCGCCTCGGCGCCCAGAGGCCTGGCCTAGATGCGGGGGCTGAGTCAGGCGGAGAGGCAGGGTGCATGAGAAGGTGGTCTGGGCCGGCGCCCATCCTCAGACCGCCCCCACCCCCAGCATTTCTGCAATGGTATTGGGGTCTCCTGGGACCTGGGCCCAGGCAGAATGGCCAGGAGGGAAGAAGTGGGGCAGAGCAGCACAGGACGCGCCCTGGGCACCCTCCCGGGCAGAGGCCCACCCTCAGCAGGTGCATCCATAAGGCCTGTCTCCGCTCCCCTCCCCTGCTCTCCCCGGGAGGCCTTCCCCAGGGCTGCGCTGGGGGACCCTGGCCTGGCTCCTGCCTTGTGAGTCCTCTGTCCAGGCTGAGCTCCGGCTGAAACTGCACCCCGAGTCCTCGTGTCCGTGTTTCCGGGGTTCTCATCTGTATCCTGTGGCGGTTCCCCCCCAGCTGACTTAGGAAAGCCCTTGGCCGTGTGCTTGGGACCCTCTCTGCCCTGAAGCCCTCTCTCAGTAGTGATCTGCTGAGTGGACAGTGCGCCTCCCCCACGGCCCCGCCCCTCCTGGCCCCGCCCCTCCATGGGGTGCACAAAGGGAGCCTCCCGGCCTGGCCCTATCCTGCGGGTTGCAGCCCTCATGAGTTCACTGCACAAAGCCGGGTGCCGAGGGCCGCGCTCCGGGCCGCGCTCCGTCTGCTCCTGGAATTTCAGGCTGCTGAGGGTTTGTCTGTAAGTGGTCCAGCCCCTCCCAGCCGGCTAGCAGGGCCTGCCTATGATTGCGGTTGTGAAACGGGCCGTGGCTGTGGCTGTTCTGGGTGCAGGGCGTGCCGGGCGTTTCGTTTCCGCCCAGCCCCTCTCCTGTCTCCATTGGCGACGTCGCCCCCGGCCCCCAGCGCTCCTCTCCGGACTCTGGCCCCGGGATGACCTGAGTAACCTGGGCACACCCACCATGAGACCTGTAGTGGCTCATCCCCACGTCCTGCTCCTGGCCTGGCCTCCCCACCCCCAGGGCCTCTCAGCAGCAGAGACCGGGCGCAGGGACCCCAGGCTCAGTCCTGATTGTCACGTGCTAAGGGCTTCTGTGGCCCCGCCCCACCCTGGCCTCGGAGCCCCTGGGTGGGATGTGGGATGTGTCTGGGGCTTCTCTGGCCGGCCTCACCCTTCCTGGCCCCCTTCCCCGTCCGGCCCTGGGGTTCTGGGCCCAGCTCCTCTTTGCTTGGACTCGATGTCGCAGTTGTGCTGAGAGCAGGCTGTGGGCGGGCGGCTCTGAGTTCAAGTCCTTACGCTGGGGCTGGATGCAGAGTCCAGCTCTGCTGGAGGCTGGGGGCCCAAGCCCGCCCGTCCTGCCAGCTTCGTCAGCTGCTCAGGGCTGACAGCCGGGGGGCTGGGAGCCCTGGGCCTATTGAGGGCCTCACCCCGAAAATGGGACAGCAGTGGCGCTGGCCCCCACGGTTTCCTGCAGACTCTCAGGGGACCAGCACTCCGTAGGCGGGAGCTGTGACCCTGACCGTGGGCCTGGTCAGCGCTGTCCGTGGGCCTGGTCTCCCCTCCCCCTCCCCTGCCTCATCATTTTTCAACCCCCCCCCCCCCTTCTGAGAAAGTGCTGGTTGTTTGTGGTTTTTAAAAACCAAGCATTCAAGCAAATTCCTCATTTGTTTTCCCTCCCCTCCCCCAACCAGAATCTGGACCTCCTCCTGGGGGGAGGGGCACACAGGCGGAGCCAGGGGCTGCAGGGGTGGGTGGGCTGAGCAGCTGTCTCCAGAGGGTGCCTCCTCAGCCCCGTCTCGCTGAGGAGGGTGCAGGGGTAAGGGGCACGTTGCTCTCAGCCTCCTCCCTGGCTGCCTCCTCCTGGCTGAGCCCCAGGACTGCATCCAGTGCCACCACCCACTGTGGCTTTGTGCCGATGAGGGAGCCGGAGCCTCTGTGGGTCTCAGGGCCAGGGTGGCACAGGCCTGGCCTCACAGAGCTGTGGAGGGGGTGACGGGAACCACTGTCCTGCCTGGGAGCCCTTGGTGCCCGGGCACTGAGCGCGGGCGGGGCGGGTCCTGTCAGCCCCTTCTAGGAGGAAGGCCCAGGTCTGGGGGACTTGGGATCCCAGACTGATGGCAGCGGCAGTGGAGGGGGTCCGTCCCTCAGGAACCCGCTCCCCTCCCCAGGCCTGATTCTTCATCTGCAGATGGAGCTGCTTGGGAGCACAGACACCCCCGGGGGCTCCGGGGCTCACTCTCCCCGCCCAGAAACGGCCCTAGCACAAGAGTGGAGCCAAGACACAGAGCGTCCACCGCCGGGTCCCTCCCCAAACGTCAGCGGCCCTGGGCTGGGGGCCGAAGCCCTGAGTCCAGACCTCCGCCCAGGTCCCCCATGTGGGTGGTAGGAACAGAGTCCCCGAGTCCCCGCTGCCACTGCCCACCAGGGTCCCTCCCCACTGCCCACCAGGGTCCCTCCCCACTGCCCACCAGGGTCCCTCCCCACTGCTGCCGCCCAGCAGGGTCCCTGTTAGCAGGAAGCTGGAGGCAGGGCCTGGAGCTGGGCATC
This sequence comes from Oryctolagus cuniculus, assembly GCF_964237555.1. Taxonomy (NCBI): domain Eukaryota; kingdom Metazoa; phylum Chordata; class Mammalia; order Lagomorpha; family Leporidae; genus Oryctolagus; species Oryctolagus cuniculus. The sequence goes on along the minus strand of NC_091432.1, from coordinate 231,030,589 downwards.
GGACCAGGTCTTCCGCTGTGGGTTGCAGGTGTCTCAACCGCAGGGCAAACACTCGGCTCTAGATGAGTTCAGTTAGAGCGTTGTGTGTGTGTGTGTGTGTGTGTGTGTCTGTTTAATTGGGGTTATGGAAGGATCATGATTGTAAGGTAATTCAAATGCCATAAAAGAAAATAAAGCAGAAAGCCAAGTCGGCTCTGTACTCCGTCCCCGCACCTGGCCGGGGACCTCCCCGCACAGCCTGGCACCGCCTTCCACGCCTTTCCTCTGTCCAGGCCGCCACTCTCCCTGGTCTCCCTGGGCCCTGACTGTTCTCCCGTGGCCCTGCCGCGCCCCTTCTTTGCCTCTCAGGCCCCGGCTCTTCCCCGGGAGCCTGGCTCTGCGTCTGACCGCGCTTCCCAGCCGTGCGGTCAGAGGCTCCCTGGTGTTGCCCGGTGCCACAGCCTGGCTTCCGTGCGCCTTTGCGGCCTCTCGCTGGTCTGTGGGGTTTTGGGTTTTCTTGGTCTGCGGCCGTGGCCCACGCTCCCGTCTGGTCCGGGGGGTCGCCCTTTCCCGAGACCTGCGCGGGAGCTGCAGGCCGGCCGCCGAGCCAACCGTGCCCCCTGCACCCGTCCCTGGGGTCTCCGGATCCGTGCCGACCTCACCGTCTGCGTGTTCTTCCCTTGCAGAGAAAACCGGGAAGGTCCTGAACGAGTTCCTCCGCTTCTACGAGGACCAGTATGGCGTCGCGCTCTTCAACAGCATGCGCCACGAGATCGAGGGCACGGGCTCCCCGCAGGCGCAGCTGCTGTGGCGCAAGGTGAGCGGCCGGGGGGGGGGGGCGGCTTCCTGTGGCCCCAGCCTCAGCGCTCTGGGCCTGGAAGCTGCCTGGCTCCAGCCTGGGGACGGTGCGAGTGGCTCGGGTGTGGGGCTGGGGAGGGAGCCGTGCAGAGCGGGGAGCAGCTGCGCCCCCCAGCTGGCAGCCGAGGCCCTGGGTCTGAGCACTGGGCGGGGTAGGGCAGGGGCCCAGGTCGGCCCCACATGTCCTGGCTGGGGTCGTTCCCTCTCAGTGCCTCTCTGTCCCCCCGGGTGACCAGGAGAGAAGGCCTGGCCCTGCGGGGCTGAGCTCTGGCCCTGGCTGCCGTCTGCACCCACCGTCCCCTCTGGGGAGTCTGAGCGGCTGGGCTGGTCGTCCTGGAAGCGGGGTGCTAGCCGGGTGAGGGGTGACCCCAGTGCTGGCGTTTCTGTGGTGGGCGGGCTGCGAAGGCCCTTGCTCTCCTGCCGCCCTCTCCCGGCCGGTCCTGTTGGCTTTCTCCACACTGCCCTGGTCATCCGGGGCACGGGCTGTGAGTGGTGGGGCTGTGCTGGGCTGCAGCCCTCCCTCCGTGCCCCTCCCCCATGTCCAGCCTGTGGTCCTGTGGGCTGAGCTCGGGGGCCTGGGTTCAGATGCTCCTGGGAGCTGGGAGCCCCAGCCCTGGTTCCACCTCAAGGCTCAGTCTCCCCATCCGACAGTGGCACCCCCTTCTGAGCTGTGGGAGAGAGGAAGTGGGGCGTGGACAGGGCGAGCAGACGGATGGCCAAGGGGGCTGGGGTCCTGACTTGCCGGGTACCCTCAGGTGAGGGTGTTCCCTGCTGAGCCTCAGTTTCTCTGTCTGTCCAATGGGCGTTCAGTGAGAAACACCACAGTGGGCTGGAGAGGGCAGAGCAGTTTCCTGGGGGGGGGGGGGGCAGTTTGTGCGGCTGGAAGGCTCTGGGAGGGGATGGAGTGCGAGCGGCAGGGGAGGCCCCGGCTACGGGTTTGGGTTCCTTTCTTTTTAAAAAAGATTTATTTATTTATTTGAAAGAGTTACACCATGAGAAGAACAGAAAGCGAGAGATCTCTTCCATCCCCTGGTTCACTCCCCAAATGGCCGCAACAGCCAGGGCTGGGCCAGGCTGAAGCCAGGAGCCAGGAGCTCCATCTGGGTCTCCCACATGGGTGCTGGGGCCCGGGCCCTCCTCCGCTACCCTCCCAGGCACGTTAGCAGGGAGCTGGATTGGAAGTGAAGCAGCCGAACTCGAACCCACGCCCCTGTAGGACTGGGTTCCTTTCAAAGCCATCCCCCTCCCCAAAACCAGCTGTGCCTCTTTGCCCGAGGCCCAGGGAGCAGCGTCCACACAGCTCACTTCCAGGCTGGCTTGCAGGATGCCCTGTCCGGTGCCGCATCCCCTGTGGTGGGAGAGCCCGGTGCAGGCTGGAAGGAGCGTGGGACTTTCCGTGGAGTCTCTGCTGACGGCTCAGCCGCTGCACCGGGCCGGGTGCTGGGACCGCCCAGGCGGGCAGTGACCGGCTGTCTCGCCATGAGGGTGGCAGGGTAAACGCAGACAGTGGCAGCCTGACCTGGTCTCGGTGGCCCAGGAGGGCCTCCTGGAGGAAGTGCCACCTCGGCCCAGGACCTGATGGCTACTTACTGGGAACAGGGAACGGCGAGCGCAAAAGCCCGGGGTTTTGGTTTGCCTGGGACCAGAGTCTGAGTCCAGCCAGAGGCCCGTTCTGCTGCCCCCCAGGCAGCCGGGTGGAGGGGAGGCTGGGGCAGTGCTGGCGCCGCCCACAGCACCACACTCCCCCTTTGCCTCTTCCCATGGTGTCACGGCAACCTGGGGACTGCGGGGTGGCAGGGGCAAGGGTGTCCGGCAGGTGTGTGGGAGGAGAGGGGGCCCTGGCCCTGCCGGGTGAATCGGGAGAAGCTGCTGTCGGGGCAGAGGGAAACGCCACGTGCAGCCCGGGACCCGCCTGGCCCTGGGCGTCTTCTCCGCCTGCCCGGCCCTGGGTGTCTTCTTGATGTGGGGCCCGCCTGGCCCTGGGCATCTTCTCCATGCGGGGCCCGCCTGGCCCTGGGCGTCTTCTCCGTGTGGGCCCGCCTGGCCCTGGGCCTCTTCTCGATGTGGGGCCCGCCCTGTGTACTCACAGGGCTGTGAACTTCTGCAAAGGAGCACCAGGGGTCAGGTCCCCCGGCCCCTGAATGTGGGGACTTTTGGTCCCATTACCACTCGGAAAGCCGACCTTCATGACATTGTCCTGACAATATCAACCCAATAGGAATAACTTCACCATCATCGTAACAGCAGCTATATTCTTTTTTTTTTTTTTTTAGATTTATTTATTTATTTGAAAGGCAGAGTTACAGAGAGGCAGAGGCAGAGAGAGAGAGAGAGAGGGAGAGAGGGAGGGAGGGAGAGAGAGAGGTCTTCCATCCACTGGTTCACTCTCCAGATGGCCGCAACGGCCGGAGCTGCGCCGATCCGAAGCCAGGAGCCAGGAGCTTCTTCCAGGTCTCCCACGTGGGTGCAGGGGCCCAAGGACTTGGGCCATCTTCTACTGCTTTCCCAGGCCATAGCAGGGAGCTGGATCGGAAGTGGAGCAGCCGGGACTCGAACCGGCGCCCACATGGGATGCCAGTGCTGCAGATGGTGGCTTTACCCAGCGCCGGCCCAAACAGCAGCTATTTTCATGAGAGCGATCACAGGGATCATTGGATAATACGAGTAATTTAATAATAATAGAAATAGAAATGATGGGAACAATGAAATGGTCATTGTCCATACTGGACGTTGTGGGGTTGGCCCCAGCCACTCTGCTCTGGGGCACGCGCACCGGGGGCACTGAGGCACAGCCGGGAGAAGCTGTTAGACCAGGCCCCAGGGTCTCCTTGCTGACGGCAGAGTCTGGGATTCTTGCGGGGTGGGTATTTGGCACAGTGATTAAGTTGTCGCCTGGACCACCTGTGTCCCAGTGGAGGGCCTGGGTTCGAGTCCTGCTAATGCACACCCTGGGGGGCAGCGGGTGGTGTTCAGTTCCTTGGGTCCCTGGCTCCGGGCTTTGGTCTTGGCCCAGCCCTACCTGTGGCAGGCGTTTGGGGGAGAGAACTGGTAGATGGAAGATCTGTCTCCTTGCCTGTCAAATAAATAAAGGAATAAAATTTAAAATATCTTCCCCGGGCAGCTAGGTTCCATCCCACTTCCTGCAGGCCTTCCAATCCAAATACAGCTCTGCCATTTGAAAGTCCTAAAAATAAAACCCAAACTTGGGATGGGGGGCAGCCTGGGTGGTGGCGGGGACGCGGCCTGAGCCTGGCTGCCTGGGCCGGGGGCTTCTGCTCGGCCTCCTGCAGGGCCGTCCCTGTCGCTGGGGCCCTGGGGCTTCGGCCGAGGTCTCACTAGGGCGCACAGAGAGCTCTGCCTTCTCTTTCTAGAAAGACGCGCAGGGAGAGCTGGATTTAGAGGTCTAAATTTAGACCACAGCGTGCAAAGCGTCTGGGGGGACCTTTTTTTCCTGTAAATATTTTTATCCTTGGTAGGAAGCCGGCTGGGGTCCATTGTTTCGGCACAATGGGCTCTCCTTTTCCGAGGGCTTTGTGTTTCCCGCTGCAGAGGAGCTGGGGGCAGGGCGGGGCGGCCTGGAAGGGCAAGGACACCGGACGAGCTTGGGCCCCGTGCGAGAATGGCCTCTGGTGCAGCGTGGCCAAGGCACCGTGTTCCCCGCAGAGCAGGTGCAACGTGCCCAGGGAGCGAGGTGCTCAGGCCTCCGAGGCCCTTCCCTGCCTACCGCGGGAGGCGCGCACGCTGCACTGGGCTCCCGCTCTCCCTTCCAGAAGCCTCCCTGTGTGCTTCTCCATCAGGAAGCACCGTGGCTGCTGCCACCTGGGGAGGGGTGGTCACAAAGACTCTTGCCAGTGGCCCTGGTGGCTCCTGGGTGATGTGGCTGACGGCCTCCAGGTGGCCCCATTTTACAGAGGAGGAAACTGAGGCTCACAGAAAGCCAATACAGGCCCAAGCCCCACCGCCAGCGTGAGGAAGGCTGAAGCCCACACGGCCACCAGCCTGCCTGGATGCAGGTCCAGTGTCAGAGGCGCCTACCCCGCCCCCGTCCATGGGGGACTCTGGAGCTGCGTATTAAAGCTTCCATTGCTCTGAGGGGAGACTGAGGCCCAGGGCCGGGGAGAGCCCCGTCTGGGCCCTGAGGCCTTGGCGGCTCTGCATGGTGGCAGCGGTGGGCAGATGGGCCAGCTGCCCCTTCCCGGGACGGGTCCCCAGGGGACCCTGGTCTGGCTGGGTCCTAAATCGGTTCTGGCCTGGGTCCACCTGCTGGCCTCACCACTGCCCTGCCCGGACCCTGGATGAGCTCTTTTCCCGGAGCCTCGCTCTTCCCATCCGTTGAATGGGTGAGACGCAGGCCTGCCTCCGAGGCTCTCCGCTCGGGAGATGGCATCCCCTCACGGCCGCGGCTCCCTGCCCGCAGGTGCCGCTGGAGGAGCGCGTCATCTTCTCGGGGAACCTCTTCCAGTACCAGGAGGACAGCAAGAAGTGGCGGAACCGCTACAGCCTCGTGCCGCACAACTACGGGCTGGTGCTGTACGAGAACAAAGTGGTGAGCCGACCCCGCCCCCACGTCGGCCCCGCCCCCGACGCTCCCGCCCCGCCCCGCCTTCCAAGGAACTGTCAGTCAGGGACAGCTTTGCGCTGCACAGTGACACCTGGTGGCAGGGAGCGGCATGGCAGCCCTGCTGTATGGGCTATCCCAGCGCTGCCTCCCCACCACCCACCCCCAGCTGGCTCTGGGAAAGCTGTGTCCAGGGGATAACTCAGCCCCTGGCAGGGTGGTGGACAGGCCCAGGTGATGGGCAGAGGGCCTGGGCTCTGGAGGCAGATACCCCGGTTCACGTCCTGCGCCTGCTCCCTGCCAGCTGGGTGGACTTGTGGCCAGGGTGCCCCTTGGGGTGAGAGCCGGCCGTGGAGAGAATGGGCCACACGCCCAGCACAGGGCCCGCTCCTGGCGCTCAACGCTTCCTGGGCTTCCCCGGCTTTGTGCTCACACTGAAGCATGGGAGGTTTAGGAGCCTTGTCGTCATCACCCCACCGATGGCGCCCATAGCCAGGGCACTGAGCCGCTCCTTCCTCCCCATGGGATAACACCATTGGGCACGGGGCCTGGGCACATCTCTGTCACCCCTCCTCAGGCCTATGAGCGGCAGGTGCCACCCCGAGCCATCATCAACAGTGCTGGCTACAAGATCCTCACCTCCGTGGACCAGTACCTGGAGCTTGTGGGGAACTCCTTACCAGGTAAAGGCCCACTGGCCCCCGGCCAGGACGTCCTGCCTGGGCCTCAGGGGTTGGCCAGGGAGGGGGTGGCCCTGAGCCCGCTGCTCAAAGGAGCCCTTCGAGGAGGGGCCTCCGGGCCCGGGAGTGGGGCTTTGCCTGAGAACATGCCGTGCGTGGGCTGCACAGTGGGATCCTCGCCCACGTCCTGCAGCTCCTGACCTCACGGTGCACCGCTCTCCGCCCTCCCACCGCCCTGAGCCCTTGAGGGCCTCCCACTGGGGAGGAGGGGCCGGTGACTGCCCCCCGTTACTCCAGATGGCTCCTGTCCTCCACCCCCGGCCGAGGCTCCCTGGAAGCCTCCTGGGAATAGTGTCGCCACACAGGTGACTCCTAGGATGCAGGGGCAGGGGGTGGGCCCGCCTGGGGGCAGGGTGTGTCCCCAGCTGTGTCTTGAGAGCCAGGTCCTGCCCCCTGCCCACCTGCTGGCGGCAGGAACTCCTGGGTCCCAGCCCCAAAGCGGGCTGTGTGCTGGGTCTACACACCCGTCGCTTCTCCCACGACCTCAGGGAGCTGTGTCGACCCCAAGAGGTGCCGTGTGCACCGGGCCAGCAGGGCCGACCCGAAGCCAGCGTGCCGAGAGCTGTTATTGTTGGATTATGAACCACAGGGCGGGTCACAGCCCAGGACAGCAGGGTCTCATGGGAGCTCAGATATCCACACCCACAAAGCAGAAAGAAAAACTCCTTTTTATGTATCGTGTCCCCTGCCCCACGTGCCTTTCTCCCCATGTGGGCCTCCGCAGCCGAGATTGGAAGGGGAAAACCAGAGGCAGTGCTGGCCTTTGAACCCAGGGCTGGCACCTGCCTGGCCGTGCCCGGCACTCGGAGTGCAGAGCCTCGTTCCACAGGAAGGTGGACGCGAGTGTGTCCCCAGATGCCGGATTCTGAGGCTCCTTCAGCCAGGCTGTGGGGGCGCAGCCGGTCGCCCCAGGACAGCCTGCCTGCCCTGGGCCTGAGCCTGGCCCTCGGCTGAGCTGGGGACCCGTTCCCTGGGAGGGCCGTGCTCAGTGGCTCCATCTCCACAGGGGTCGCGTCAAAGTCGGGCAGCGCCCCCATCCTGAAGTGCCCCACTCAGTTCCCGCTCATCCTCTGGCACCCCTACGCCCGGCACTACTACTTCTGCATGATGACGGAAGCCGAGCAGGACAAGTGGCAGGCGGTGCTGCAGGACTGCGTCCGGCACTGCAACAATGGTGAGTGCCGGCAGGTGCAGGGGCGGGAGGGGCAGTGCCTGCTCCTGCGCGCAGCCTGACACCTGGTGGCTGAATGAGGCATGGCAGTCCTGCTCTACGAGCTGTTCTAGGTTCCTCTCCGGGGTTTCTGAGAGATCTTCCTTCATGAACACTCTTGTTTTTAAAAATGTTTATTTATTTAAGGACAGGGAGCTTCCATTGTTTCTCCTCAAACACCTGCAACAGCCAGGGCTGAGCCAGGCCAAAGCCAGAAGCCAGGAGCTCCATCCGGGTCTCCCACGTGGGTGCAGGGGCCCAGGTACCTGAGCCATCACTCGTTGCCCCCGAGGCTGTGCGAAAGGAGGAAGAAGGATTCGGAGCGGAGCCGGGTCTCAAACCAAGGCACTCCAACATGGGCCGCAGGCGTCTCTCTGTTTTGCTTTGAAGATTTGTTCCTTTGAAAGGCAGAGTTACAGAGAGAGGGAGGGATAGAGTGACCGAGAGGGAGGTCTTCCACCTGCTGCTTCACTCCCCGAATGGTCGCAACGGCCGGGGCTGGGCCAGGCGGACGGCAGGAGCCAGGAGCCTGTTCTGGATCTCCCGTGTGGGTGCGGGGGCCCAAGGACTTGGCTTTCCCAAGTGCGTTAGCAGCAGCTGGGAGTGGAGCAGCCAGGACTTGAGCTGGCACCCACATGGGATGCTGGCTGCGCTGCGGCCCCGCAGCGCTGGCCCAGGGTGCAGCTGTCTTACCGGCGCCTTCACCGCCAGGCCAAATGCCCGCCCTGACAAAAACATTTTGTGTTGCTCAGGAAAGAGCAGAGAATCACTCACAGAGCCGTGTGCTGGTTGAGAATGTGGACCTGAATCAGAAACAAATCGCAGTCGTAGTTCTGCCGCCTTCTGTCCACGCGACCTCGGGTGACCGACGTAGCTTTTTTTTTTAAAGATTTATTTATTTATTTGGCCGGCGCCGCGGCTCACTAGGCTAATCCTCCGCCTAGCGGCGCCGGCACACCGGGTTCTAGTCCCGGTTGGGGTGCCGGATTCTGTCCCGGTTGCCCCTCTTCCAGGCCAGCTCTCTGCTGTGGCCAGGGAGTGCAGTGGAGGATGGCCCAGGTGCTTGGGCCCTGCACCCCATGGGAGACCAGGAAAAGCACCTGGCTCCTGGCTCCTGCCATCGGATCAGTGCGGTGTGCTGGCCGCAGCGCGCCGGCCGCGGCGGCCATTGGAGGGTGAACCAACGGCAAAGGAAGACCTTTCTCTCTGTCTTTCTCTCTCACTGTCCACTCTGCCTGTCCAAAAAAAAAAAAAAAAAAAAAAAGATTTATTTATTTATTTGAAAGAGTTACACACACACAGAGAAGGAGAGGCAGAGAGTGAGAGAGGGAGGGAGGGAGGGAGGAAGGAGAGAAAGAGAGAAGGAGAGAGGGAGAGAGATGAGGGGAAGGGAGAGAGAGAAAGGCTGGCGCTGTGGCGTAGCAAGTAAAGCTGCCGCCTGCTGTGGCCTGGGAAAGCAGTAGAAGATGGCCCATGTCCTTGGGCCCCTGCGCCCATGTGAGAGACCTGGAGGAAGCTCCTGGCTCCTGGCTTTGGATCAGCACAGCTCCAGCCATTGCGGTCAATTAGGGAGTGAACCATCTCTCTCTTTAAAGATTTATTTGTTTATTTGACAGTCAGAGTTACACAGAGAGAGAAGGAGAGACAGAGAGAGAGAGAGAGGTCTTCCATCTGATGGTTCACTCCCTAATTGACCGCAATGGCTGGAGCTGTGCCAATCCAAAGCCAGGAGGACGGGGAGGACCCAGCCGTGGGCACCAAGTATGCAGCAGGGAGCAAGACAGGTTCCCTGCCCCTGTGCAGCCCGAGGTGTGGAGGGGGAGAAGGGGGAGATGAAGGAGGCCCCAGGGGACAGGGGTCACAGCTGGGAGCCTTGCAGTGTGCAGGTTGGGGGAGCTCAGTCATGGTGGCAGAGGGAGGACCTGGGAGCCCCAGAGGCTGAGGAGCTGTGAGGCCCTGGGTTGGGGGGGACCTGTGGGGGGCTCTGGGGCCAGGTCTGGGGGGGCCTCACGGGGCTCTAAGGCTTGGGGCTGTCTCCCGAGGAGACCCTGGGGGGCCTTTCTGCCCCTGGGGAAGGAAAACCCTGCCCAGGACCCAGGCCATCCGGCCCTGGGTAGGAGAGGGCGTGCCCCCCCGCCCCCACCCTGGGGCTCAGCTGCCTCCTTCGGGCTCAGCTCGCCCTGCCCGCCCTGTCCCGCCTCTGCCCTTCTGTAAATGCCTGGCCGGAAGCACCAGGTCTGCACCTGGGCTGGTCCCAGCCCTGCTGCCCACCAAGGGGCTACCTGGTCCCGGGTCCCCAGGGACCGTGCCGGGGCTGCCTGGCCCTGCCTTCCCAGGTTCCCAGGGCTGTGACAGAGCGGGTCGGCAGGGTGGGTGACCCTAGCCAGGTGGGCACACACAGGGTGGGCGTGTGTCCCAGGCACAGTGACCCAGCCCGCCCGCAGTGGTGGGGAGCCTGGCACCCAGCGGCCCCAGGCTAGAGGCTGCGTGCTGTGGCCAGGAGGCCTCACCCCGGGCGGGGTGGGCGGGGCTGGATTCAGTGGGGGCCTCTCCTCCACCCCCCAGGGCCTGTGAGAAAGTTCCCTGCTGTCTCCGTCTTGCCTGGAATTTGTGGAGCCTGGAACTGCTCACTCCAGGGGCTGCCAGGAAGTGGGGGGTGGGTGGGGAAGGAGGCCAGGCTGGGCGGACGCCAGCTCTTGGCCCTGCCCCCCCACATCCTGCGTTCCCAGAGCAGCTGGGGGTGGCCCTGCCCGGCCAGCCGAGTTCCGTCATGGGCGGGGGCACAGGGGTCAGGGCTCGTCCTGTCTGCCCAGGGCCCCCTCAGCGCCTGCAGGTCTGGCTGGCGGGGGCGAGCGGGTCCCCGGCTGCGTGTGCCTGGGCGGTGCTGTGGCTTTGCTGGGGCTGGGGACAGCGTCCCCCTCCCCTGAGGGGCAGGGGAGCCATGTCGTGGGTCCCAGCCCGGGGTCTCCAGAGCTGGTGGCGATGAGGCCTTTCCTCCCTGTGTCCCCCCGCGGCCGCCCCTCCTTCCTGATGCTGCTGACGCAGTCCCGATGGACTTGGGGCGCAGTAGCCCTGCCCGGGCCCCCCAGCCTGACTCATCCAAGACCCTTGGCCCGAATGCTGGGGGCTGGGCCTCAGCGTGGGTTCAGGGAGGGGGCACAGTAGCACCCGGGCTCATGGGGACCGCTCAGAGAGGCCCTCCAACAGGTCAGACTCAGCGGCTGGGCATTCAGATAGAGGGGGTCCCCAGGGTCCGAGGCTGCCTCCCCCTGCCAGCCCCGCGCTGCTCACCTGAGCCACTGTGTGCAGGGGATGTAGGAGCCCGCCACGCCCTCCGGGGAGCGTGGAGTGTGTGGGGTCCTCGCCCCTCCCCGTCACTCCTGCCTGCTCACGTCCCCCTCCCCAGCCCAGATGAGCGCTGGACCTCAGTTTCCCCCGCGTCGAGATCCCCTCTGGCTCTGGGAGGCCGTGATTCCTGCGGCTGGCCAGGCTCGGAGAGGGACTTTTTCTCTGCGGGTGACTCAGCGCGTAGTCATGGCCGTGGGCGCTGGGGTTTGTGATGTGCGGGCGGCCGGTTCCCCTTCCTCAGGCGCTGGGGACATTGTGGTCAGAGGCACGCGGCCAGGGGAGCCGGCCGCCGCCTGGCTCGGTGGCGTTTAACCACGTTCTTCCCCCAGCTGGGTGTTGCAACTTCCTGCTGCCTGCCTGCCTGCCCAGCCCAGCAGCGGGGGTGGCGGTGGGTGGGGGTCCACACCTTGGGCATCGACCCAGCCCCGGCTCACCGGCATCGAGCCAGCAGCACCACCAGCAGCAGGGACAGGAAATGGTGATTTCCCGTTGTCAGGCACTCACCTGGGCCCACAGCCCCAGCCGCGGCCCCGCCCCCTCCCTCGGATTTCAGGGGCCGCAGCCCCTCCCCACAAGGTGGCCTTGCAGCTGCCCGTGTCCGAGGGAGGCCGGGTCAGGGTCGTTGCTCCCATTTCCCAGAGCAAGAGACTGAGGCCCTTGTTGCTCAGTGAACGAGGCTCGGCACACGCTGGCTCGTGGGACCAGCAGCAAATTGCCTATTTTGGTCAATAAAGCAGAGCCAGGCTCCTGGCTTACAGATGCCCCGTGTGCTGGGGTCGTGCGGCCGGCGGAAGGGGACTGGAACGAGGGTCCTGCTTGGACCCTCCTGCCCTGTGGCCCTCGGCCCGCGGCCTGACCTTGGAGCTGTTGGTTTCTTTACCTCTGCAGTGGCCGCGCCTGGGGCTCGGGTGCTGGGTGGATGTGAGGAGGAGGGGGGAGGCGCAGGGGGTCCCCTCCCGCGACCGCTACTGCTCCAGGGAGCTAGGGTCACAGCGGTGGCCCCGCCGTGCAGGCTGGGGTGGGGGGGTCTGCTGCTGGCCTCGTCACCCCTCCCTGTCCTGCACAGGCATCCCGGAGGACTCCAAGGTGGAGGGCCCCGCGTTCACGGACGCCATCCGCATGTACCGCCAGTCGAAGGAGCTGTACGGCACGTGGGAGATGCTGTGCGGGAATGAGGTGCAGGTGAGGCCAGGAGGGCTGCTGGGGAGGCTCAGAGGTCACCCTGGGGCCCGGGGGCGGGGCTGGCCCTAGGCACGGGGCTCTGGGCGCTGCCGGAAGGGGAGGACGGGCTCAGGACAAGCAGGGGCCACTGCGGCACAGCCACTGGGTCTCAGGTGTTGAGCACCTGCCCCAGGCCGGGTGCCAGGTGCAGCTGTGAACGGGAGACCCTGCCTTGGCCCAGCAGGGGGAGCAGGCAGTCAGTAATCCCACACTGCCGGCTGTGTGTGTGCGCTGCCTCCCAGCCGGGGGTGGGTGGGAGCACCTGCAAAGGCCCTGGGGTGGGGGCCCCCGTGAGTCTCACCACTGCCCCCCCCCCCAGTCTGAGGGCCCAGCAGGACAGCCAGGCAGGCACGTCTGGGGCCTGGGGAGCCGATGCTCCGGAGAGCGGGCCGTGGGTTGCACGGGGGCCAAGGCCAGGGGACGCGGGGTTTGTGCGGCCGGGCCCACCACGCCAGCCAGGTGGATGCCCCAGCTGCTGCCCTGGCTTGTGCCCCCGGCCCTAGATCCTGAGCAACCTGGTGCTGGAGGAGCTGGGCCCCGAGCTGAAGGCAGAGCTGGCCCCGCGGCTGAAGGGGAAACCCCAAGAGCGGCAGCGGCAGTGGATCCAGGTGGGCGTGGCCGGGCCGGGAGGGGGTGGGGCCTGCCGCTGGCCCAGTGCCCTCGGCCTCGGCCTTGGCCCTGACGCCTCCGCTCTGCCCGCAGATCTCGGACGCTGTGTACCGCATGGTGTATGAGCAGGCCAAGGCGAGCTTCGAGGCCGTGCTGTCCAAGCTGCAGCAGGCCCGGCCGGCCATGGAGGCCGTCATCCGCACGGACATGGACCAGGTCATCACCTCCAAGGAGCACCTGGCCAGCAAGATCCGAGGTAGGCCCGGGGCCAGCTCTCTGTGCCCTGATCTGTGACAGTCTCGCGGTGGTGACTTGGCTGGCTGCATTGACAAAAGTCAGACTCCGAGCTGAGCCGTAGTCCCTGCGGCCGGGTGAGCTGTTTTGCCAAAGCTGGCGTTTCTGTAAACCCAGCTCCTGCAGGCCCGGCTCACTGCCTTCTAATCCCCTCTGCCCCCAGCTGTCCCCGGGACACAGCCGCGCTCGGCTGTGCCCCCAGCTGTGTCCCCGGGAGCAGGATGGGCCACCCAGAGTGCAACAAACAGCATTAGTGGGCAAGGGTGAGGGTGGACATCGAAACAGCCCCGGGACCAAAATGTCCGGGAGGTGGCCCCACCCACGGGCCCCCTGTCACTCCGGGTTGTGTGGGGGCGCCGGCTCCATGTCTACAGAACCCGAGGCTGGCTTAGTTGGCAGTTTTGGTTTTTTCAAGAATGCACAGCGGGCCTGGAGCCCCCGGGGCGGCGGGCAGCGGGGCGGCGGGCGGCGCTGACCCTCGCGGCTGCCCGGCGCAGCCTTCATCCTCCCCAAGGCAGAGGTGTGCGTGCGGAACCACGTGCAGCCCTACATCCCGTCCATTCTGGAGGCGCTCATGGTGCCCACCAGCCAGGGCTTCACCGAGGTGCGCGACGTCTTCTTCAAGGAGGTCACGGACATGAACCTGAACGTCATCAACGAGGGGGGCATCGACAAGCTGGGCGAGGTGAGGCCTCGGCCACGCCCCCTCCTGTGCGCAGGCCCGAGGGGAGGGGGGAGGGAGCGAGCCTTCCGTCTCGCACCCAGCGCCGGCAGCCTGTCTCGGGTGGGTGTCCTTGCACGCTCCCTGTGCCGCGGTGTCCTGGAGCCCACGTAGCTGTGAGCAGCAGGCAGAATGTACCCCGCGGCTCAGCCTGCTCCGCGCTCCATGTCTGGGGTGAACTGGAAAGATCATGACGAGCAGTTCCAGACAGGGCCAGCGCCTTGCCCAAGGCCACCCAGCACCCAGGAGGGGCCAGGAACCTCGTGCTGCCGAGGCTGGACCACATGCTCCGCCGCCCGGTCCTCCTCCTCCTCCCTGTCCGCCGACTTCCAGGCGGTCTTCGCCGGTAGCCCCAGTGGCAGCCCCAGGGCACAGGCGAGGGGCGGTGTTCAGGGCTCCGGCTCGGCCCCACGCACACCCTCTCCCCGCAGTACATGGAGAAGCTGTCGCAGCTGGCCTACCACCCCCTGAAGATGCAGAGCTGCTACGAGAAGATGGAGCCGCTGCGGCTGGACGGGCTGCAGCAGCGTTTCGACGTGTCCAGCACGGCCGTGTTCAAGCAGCGAGCCCAGATCCACATGCGCGAGGTGGGCCCCAGGCTGCCGCCGCCAACGCCCCCTCCCCGGCCTGAGCCGGGCCCCTCCCTCTGCTGGGACACTGGGGCCTCTGCTCTGCAGGCTTTGGCTTGGAGCTGTGTGTGCGCCCCCAGCCCCCTCCTGTGCTCCTGTTCCCTGGGGGCAGGGGTCGCCCAGCGCTCAGCTCTGTGCCAGGCACACGCTGGGGACTCAGGGAGCGTGTGCCGCGGCGCACGTAAGCCCAGGAGCATGTAGACCGCCCCCCATGGCACCGTGGCAGGCTTGGGGGTGGGGTGCGGGCTGAGGGGAGGGGCCGGGGTCGCTCGGGCGGCTTCACCCCCACCCGTGATGTGCCCACAGCAAATGGACAACGCCGTGTACACCTTCGAGACCCTGCTGCACCAGGAGCTGGGCAAGGGGCCCACGAGGGAGGAGCTGTGCAAGTCGATCCAGCGCATCCTGGAGCGGGTGCTGAAGGTGAGCAGCCGCCCCCGCCCCGGTGCCCCCCGCGCCCCGGCCAGGCCGCCTCGGAGCTGACCCCCGCCCCGCCCCCTCCTGCAGAAATACGACTATGACAGCAGCTCGGTGCGCAAGAAGTTTTTCCGCGAGGCCCTGCTGCAGATCGCCATCCCCTTCCTGCTGAAGAAGCTGGCGCCCACCTGCAAGTCGGTGAGCGCGCCCCGCCCACCAGCCCCAGCCCCGCCCCGCAGCACCCACCCCCGCCCCGCCCCGCGGCCCTGACCGCCAGCCTCTGCGCCCCGCCCACCAGCCCCAGCCCCGCCCCGCAGCGGCTCTGCCCGCCCCCGCCCCGCGGCCCTGACCCCGCCTCTGTGCCCCGCCCACCAGCCCCCGCCCCGCCCCGCAGCGCCCGCCCCCGCCCCGCGGCCCTGACCGCCAGCCTCTGCGCCCCGCCCACCAGCCCCAGCCCCGCCCCGCCCCGCAGCGCCTGCCTCCGCCCCCGCCCTACGGCCCTGACCACCAGCCTCTGCGCCCCGCCCGCCAGCCCCAGCCCCGCCCCGCGGCCCTGACCGCCAGCCTCTGCGCCCCGCCCACCAGCCCCAGCCCCGCCCCGCAGCGCCCGCCCCCGCCCCCGCCCCCGCCCCGCGGCCCTGACCCCCGCCTCTGTGGCCCTCCCCGCCCGCCCGCAGGAGCTGCCGCGGTTCCAGGAGCTGATCTTCGAGGATTTCGCCAGGTTCATCCTGGTGGAGAACACGTACGAGGAGGTGGTGCTGCAGACGGTCATGAAAGACATCTTGCAGGGTGAGCGCCGGCCGGCCGGGCTTTCTGGGGGGGAACGGCCAGGGGGCTCAGGCCCGAGGCTGGCGGGGACCGCTGTCACCGGGCGTGCGGCCCCAGGAGGGTGGAGGGTCCTTGGCTTTGCGACCACGGTGGTCGCCGCCTTAAGGGGACAGCGCTGCCACGTGCAGCGGGGTGGGCGGGCAAGCACCCTGACCCCTGCCCCATGGCCCCCCAGCTGTGAAGGAGGCGGCCGTGCAGCGCAAGCACAACCTGTACCGGGACAGCATCGTCCTGCACAACAGTGACCCCAACCTGCACCTGCTGGCTGAGGGCGCGCCCATCGACTGGGGCCAAGAGTACGGCGATGGTGGCGACAGCAGCCCCGGGGGCGGCGACAGCAGCCCCGGCACCGCCGAAGCAAGCAGCCTCTCGGAAAAGCGACGGCGTGCCAAGCAGGTGGTCTCCGTGGTCCAGGACGAGGAGGGGGGGCTGCCCTTCCAGGCCGGCTCCGAGCCACAGTCTCCGGACAGTGTCACCGAGCTCCGCGGCCTGCTGGCCCGGGATCTGCAGGCTGAGAGTCCCCCGCTGCTCGGCCCCCTGCTCAATGGGGCCCCCGCCCAGGAGAGCCCCCAACCCGAGGCGGCCCCTGAGGCCTCCTCCCCGCCTCCCTCGCCGCCCGACCAGCTCCCGCCTGGGAAGGCCGTGGACTGTGAGCCCCCCAAGCCCAGTGACCAGGAGACAGGCGAGCAGGTGGCCAGCCCTGGCGGCCGCGCCCCCATCCACACCACCACAGAGGACAGCGCCGGGGTGCAGACTGAGTTCTAGGCCCAGCGGACCCGAGCTTCCGTTGGACAGGGCAATGGGGCGCCCCCTCCAAGACACTGGCAGCTCTGGGAAGGGGGAGCCCCAAGCTGTGCCTTATGGGTGCAGGGGGGGCCAGGGCGGCCCCCCGAGTCCCTCTCCTGGGCGCAGCCCCACTTCTTCGCCCTGTTTGCGCTTCTTTGGGATGATCTCAGATGCAGGGTCTGGTTTTGGGGTTTTCCTCCTTGTGCTGGGGGCTGGACACAGCCTAGGTGGGACTGGGGACCCGTCTTCCTGTTCCCCAGGGCCTCCCTTCCCCTCACGGGCCTCGCCATCCTTCTTGGAGGGGGCACATCCAGGCACCGGGCACTGCGCCTGGTCCCCGGGAGGAGGCGGGGCCGGTGCACAGAGCTGCTCCCACTGGGCCCAGGGTCAGGCTCGCGGTGGGCCGCGGCCTGGCTTCCCCTGCCCCGGGGAGCTTGCAGGCTGGAGCCAGGCTGGGGACGCCAGGGGCAGGGCTGGGTTTCGGGGGGCCTCACAGAGGGGGTGCAGCATGGGCCCGAGCTGGGCCGAAGAGGGCCCCGAACGTGCTGGTGGGTGCAGTGGAGGTGTGCTGAGCGCAAGTGAGGTGAGGCAGAAAGGGCAGCTGAGTCGGAGCGAGGCGCCCCCCGTCTCCCTCCCGTGCCCCCAGCCCAGCCTGGCTCCGCCCCACGGCGCGGGACCCCCTCTGCTCCTGTCCGTTCCGGGCCTCCGTGCATGCATTGCGCTGAGGAGGCCGCGTGAAGCAGGAGTGTTGGAGCAGACGCCCTGCCTGACGGGAGCCAGTGGGCTCCTGAGGGGGTCCGTGGCGCCCAGGATGCCGTGAGGACTTGGGTCAGGCCGTGCCCGGCCTCTGCGCCACTGAGTCGCTGGGCCCCCCAGCTTGAGAGCTGTGCCCTGCCCAGCCCTCTCCCCTGTTACTTCAAGGGGCAGAAAGAGCAGCTGCCGCCTCCTCCCAGCCCCAGGGGGTCCCCTCCCGCGCCCTGCACCCCCAGATGGTGGCGGGTGCTCAGGAACCGGGTCCCCCCAGCCCCACCGTGTCACTAACTTCCCCGAGGACACTGCTGTGCGATGCCCCCTCCAGTGCCCTGGGGGTCGTAGGTCGTCCTCCCCCATATTGTATTGGAAATACTATGCAAACCGTTGTAGCTTCTACTAATCAATAAATGCTTTATTTAAAGCCGCAGCTTGGTGTGGTGCCAGGGGTGTGGGCCTGGGTGACTGGGGCCTCAGGTGGTCCCATTTCACAGAGAAGGCAGCTGAGGCCCACTTGGAGCTCACGGGTGACCAGCTGTCTGGTGGCTTCTCAGCTCGCCCTGTGCAGTGTTGCACGTTAGTGCTGGGCGGCAGGAGGCCAGCTGGGGCCCTGGGGCACCCATCACTCACGCCACGACGGCCAGGCCTGCCTTTCTTTCAAATTTTGATGAGGTCATCCATCATTGGTTCACTGGGTCAGGCTGAAGCCGGGGTCTCTCACGTGGGCAGCAGGCGCCCAGCACTCGGGCCACCTTCCCTTGCTCTTTCCAGGCTGTTAGCAGCGGCCGGGACAGGAACCGCCCACCTGGAGGCCGGTGCTGCAGGCCATGGCTTTACCGCTCCGCCACAGCGCGGGCCCGGCCGTGCCTGCTCTCCCGACACGCCTGCGTGCATGCTCCGCTGTGGACTCCCGGCTGGGGGCCACGCGCCTGACCTGGGACCTGGAGTCCCCGGTGCTGCCCTCAGCATTTCCCAGGAGGGGTCCCGGCAGAGGTGAGGGAGCCGGCCGGGTGCCCCACCCGCAGGTCAGAATGCGGCCCACAGGGACGGGGCTGGCTGAGCCCAGAGGGCGTGGGGTGGGGGTGAGCAGAGGTCCCCGAGGGGAAGCCGAGGGCTGGGGGAAGTGGGACCCACGCCGCTGGGGGTGTCCGCGGTGCCTCGGGCAGCGCCGCCCGACTGATGGTCCCTGGGAAGCAGCGAACTCCCTG
The DNA here is from genome assembly GCF_964237555.1 of Oryctolagus cuniculus. Lineage (NCBI taxonomy): Eukaryota > Metazoa > Chordata > Mammalia > Lagomorpha > Leporidae > Oryctolagus > Oryctolagus cuniculus. Next base: position 231,012,433 of record NC_091432.1, on the reverse strand, counting down.
CCACCCCCAGACCTGTGCCCCCTCGTGGTTGCTGCACCTGGGGCGAGCCCTCAGCGCCCCCTGGTGGCCACCAGCGTAAGTCCCCACACCTACTGAATAGATAGGGAAACTGAGGCCCGAAGACTGGCCAGGGTTACTGTGGGAGCCACCTGCCAGAAACAGTGTTAACAAGCATGCGCCTCCGCGGTGAGTGCAGTGTGCATGGCCCCTGGAATCGTGCAGTGCACAACCTGTACAACTGCCTGAGTTCTGGAGTCGGGGTGCTTCTGGGCCTCTGCCCCTGCTGCAAAGCCTCAGCTTCCTGGTCTGGGATCGCAGGTGGAATGCCCAGCCCACGTGCACCCACCGGTGGGTAGCAGGCTGCCGCCCCTGCTCGGAGCCCCCCTCCCTGGGGCCTGGTCTCCACCACTAAGGACGGATGTGGGGGCACTCTTGCATTTGGCAAAGGCTCTCCCCCGGCTTTCGCCAGCGGTGTGGCCTGTGCCGGGCCCCTCCCCGGACCCTGCGCGCCCCCACCCCCAGGCTCCCCAGAGGCCCCAGGGCTGACTGGGGGGGGGGCAGGCGGAGGTGGGTTTGCTGACGTTCCTGCTTTGGCTGCGCGCGGTGAGGAGGTGCAGAGCGCCAGGCAGCAGCTGAGACGAGGCTGGGGCGGAGGCCTGGACAGTCACCCGAGGCTGGGGCGGAGGCCTGGACAGTCACCCGCAGCCCATCTCCCAGTGCCGGGGCGGCACAGCGGCCCCCCACCAGCACGGCCCCGCCCCTCGTCCACACTACCCCCGACCCAGAAGCGCTGGGAGATGGAGGCGGGGCCTCCGGGCGGCCGCTCAGCTGCTGTGGTAGATGCGCAGGCGCTGGGCGATCTGCTGCCGGCACAGCGGGCAGGTGCGCAGGGGCTGGCAGCACTGCTGGCAGCAGCACACGTGGCCACAGTTGAGGAAGACGACCTGGGCCTGCGGGGAGGGCGCGGGCCGTGGGCTCGTGCAGGAACCCATGCCCGCACCACCGGAAACCCCCCAGCCTGCTCCGGGTCTGCTGGCTCGTTCTCTCGGACTGTGAAAACGCACAAACTCCCAGCCCGAGCTAGGAAAGAGGACCGCGTGCATTCTGCGCATGTCCCCCCCCCCCAACTCCTTGCCCACCCCCGCCTGGCCCCGACGCCCCCGCCCTCGGTGCGGCCCTGCTTATCCAAAGTCCAGCCCCCGCCGGGAGGCACCGGGGTGGTCGTGGGTCATTTTTATTTCCTGTATTATTATTATTATTATTATTATTATTTGCTTTTCTGAAATTTTCAAAAGTTCCCATGAACACAAGATACTTATGCACCTAGAGAAGAATGTTCAGAAATCACCCCCACGCTTGGAGAGGCGGAGGGCGGGCCCCAGCGCTCACACTCACCTCCCGTTCCAGGCACACGACGCATTCCGAGGTCTGCACCTCCAGCTCTGCGGGGGGAGCCGACGGCCTCACCAACTCCGGAGGTTCTGGGGGGGCTGTGGGGGGTCCCAGGGCCTCACCCTCGGGTGGCTTCAGCTCTGTGGGGACCAGAGAGACAGGCCCCAATCGTTAGGGACCCCCTGGCCGCGCGCGGCTCCAAGTGAGCGAGCTGGGGGGGCGGGGCGGGGCGGGGCGGGGCCCTGCCCTCAGCGCTGGGAGGGGCTCTCCTTTCTACAAGCCCTCTTAGTTCTCTTCACAGAGCCTCGCTCGCGTCTGTAACATGGGAGTGAGCGGGGCCTCTCCCTGCTCTGCCTCCTGAGGCAGGCAGGATGGGAGCGGCACCTTTTAATGAGGGACTTTTAAAAATTTTCATTTATTTATTTTCTCTTTACTTAAACTACAGAGAGAGAGAGAGAGAGAGGGAGAGAGAGAGAGAGGGAGAGGGAGAGAGAGAGGGAGAGGGGGAGAGAGAGAGGGAGAGAGGGAGAGAGAGGGAGAGAGGGAGGGAGAGAGGGGGAGAGAGGGAGAGAGAGAGGGAGAGAGAGGGAGAGAGAGAGAGAGAGAGGGAGAGAGAGGGAGAGGGAGAGAGAGAGGGAGAGAGAGAGAGAGAGAGGGAGAGAGAGGGAGAGAGAGAGGGGGAGAGAGGGGGAGAGAGAGAGAGAGAGAGAGAGAATCTGCTTCCACCCACTGGTCCCTCCCCGGATGTCTGCAGCAGCCGGGGCTGGGACAAGCCAGAGCCAGGAGCCTAGAACCAGTCTGGATCTGCTACATGGGCGGCAGGGACCCAGTCCTTGGGCCGTCACTGCTGCCCCAGGAGGTGCACCAGCAGGGAGCTGGGTGGGACCGGTCTCAGCCCAGGTGGCATCCTCTGCCCGCTGTGGGCCTTAGGAAAGCCGTGCTGACCTCCCTTGGCCTTCGTCTCCCTCTCAGGGGGCGGGAGAAGGGTCCACGTCGCAGGCCGCTGTGAGGCGCTCGGCAGATGCTCGGTGCCCACCGTGTGTGTGGGACCCGGGAGCCCCCGACTCCTGCCCTGCCCTCGGCCGTCAGTCCTGCGGCCATCGCTCCACAACCCACCATGGCATCCCCACAGCCGCACGCGGGCCTGCCCAGGCGCGGCGCTGGCCTGCAGGGGGCACTGGGCCAGGGCAGCTCCCTGCCTGTCTTCAAGGACCCGGCACACGTGGCTCCAGCTATCAGCCAGTGTCAGCAGGTGCTTCAGGGAGGGGAGGGGCCGGGGGGGCCGGGAGGCCCCTCCTCTGCTACTGAGGCTTCCCCGCGCCTGCATTTCCGTGGCCTGCTTTCCCCATTTCTTTTTTTTTTTTTTCTTTTTTTTTTTTTTTACAGGCAGAGTAGATAGTGAGAGAGAGAGACAGAGAGAAAGGTCTTCCTTTTTGCCGTTGGTTCACCCTTCAATGGCCGCCACGGCCGGCGCACTGCGCTGATCCGAAGCCAGGAGCCAGGTACTTATCCTGGTCTCCCATGGGGTGCAGGGCCCAAGCACTTGGGCCATCCTCCACTGCACTCCCTGGCCACAGCAGAGAGCTGGCCTGGAAGAGGAGCAACCAGGACAGAACCCGGCTCTCATGTGGGATGCCAGCGCCGCAGGCGGAGGATTAACCAAGTAAGCCATAGTGCCAGCCCCTTAAGTTACTTTAAAAGAATGATAGTAAATAAACTGGGCTCCCGATCCTTTGGGAGGGGATTTTAAGGACCCAGCTCCTAGGACTCGCCCTGGCCCAGGGCCCCCACAGACAGCTGGGCCCTGCTGGAGGCCCCGGCTCACTACCTGGCTGCGTCCTGGCCACGTCCAGCAGTTCCTGGACTCTGCGTAGGATCTCGTGCTGCAGGCCAGCTTCCGAGACGCCCACCTGTGGCAGAACAAGGCGGGGCAAGCTGTGGCCTGGCTGGGCCAGGAGACGCAGCCGGGAGCCACCACGTTGAGGGCCTCTTGCTCCCAGCTTCCGGCACCTTCGGGCCCCCGGGTCAGCCTTAGGTGGTCGGCATGTGGGCCAGACCACCCCCAGGGACCTACGTCACCCTGCAGCTTGAAGAATCGTCTTGGTAGGGGGGCTGTCTGGCCCACAGGAGGGTGGGTGGGGGCAGGGGGCAGGTGTTCCCCATCCAGGGGCACGGTGGCCCTGGGCAGGCTGAACCGCAAACCACGTGAAAGGCAAGTCAGCCCCGCCCGCTGAGCGCCCCCAGGCCTGCAGCTCCCACCTTGGCCAGGTCCCCGGGACGCATCCGGCTCAGCACGTCCAGCGAGAGGCGGTGGTGGGCGAAGAGGGGCAGGTAGTGCTCGGCCGACAGCTCCACCAGGAGGGCCACCAGCTGGCGCTCCATGCCCTCCTCCTGCAGACAGAGCCACGGGAAAGGCCACGGAGCCACGAGCGGGGAGAATGAAGAGAGCCCACAGTTTACGAGACCCGGAGGCTCTGAGCGCCCCCTACGCGACCTACAAGGCGGGGCGTGTTGCTGAGACTTCCCCCAAAAGCACACGTGGAAGTGCCCAGGGGGCCGTAGGCAGCCCCCGGCTCCACGTGCAGAGGAAGCCGCTTGAGCAGCGGCCAAGGGGACGTCCCAGAACCCAGGCGTCGCCCCACGCTAAGCAGCGGGACACCAGGCGTCGCCCCACGCTAAGCAGCGGGACGCGGTCTGCAGGCGATGAGGCAGAGCTGCAGGCACGCGCCTGGGGAGCCGTCCGCCTCTGCTGGGAGGGAGCAGCGGGTCCCGAGTGGTGTGCACGGCACAGCGCACGCTCGGTAAAAACTGAACAGGTGCGTGTGTGTGTGTGTGTGTGTGTGAGAGAGAGAGAAAGAGAGAGAATCCCGCCCATCCTGTCCTCAAACACCCTCCGAGGACAGCGGCCCCACCCACCCGTGCACGGTCCCGTCCCACGTAGGCCCACGGGTGCTTGCCCGTACGTAGTGACCAGTGCCTGGTCTCCCCTCACGAGAACGACCATGCCTGGCTCTTGTTTCTGTCCCCTGGGGGCTGGGGCACCCTGGTGGGATCTCACTGGGCAGGCTGGGGGCAGGGCATGGCCAGGGACTGGAGGCGCCTCTGAGAGGCGGCCCTGTGGCTCCCCGGCCGGTGGGCAGCCCCATCTGTACCTGCAGCCTCAGGGACAGGGGCTTCTGGTTCAGCAGGCGTTGGTACTGAATGAGCCAGTAGTTCTCCTGCTTGGCCTCGCTTTTGGCCTCTAACTCCGTCTGCCAAGAATGAAGCAGAAGTCACTTAGCACAAACCGTCACCACGATGACGACCATGCTGAGTGCCGCTCCTCGGAACAGGTGCACGCGCTTGGGATTTGCGGGCAACTTGCCCACCCACTCGGCTCAAGTGCAGACCAGCAAGCAGTGTCCCACCCCTCGATGGGAAGTAGCTGCCCTGCCCAGCCACGCACGCCAGGCCAGGGGAGATGCTGAGCCCGGAGGTCTCGCCCCCTCTGGGAGGGGCGCCCGCCTCTGCTTGGAGCTGAGGACTGACCGCCTTCCAGGTGCCCGGCCAGGGGCCCAGAGGCGCCGAGGAGAGCACCGGGCTGTCGCTGACTCCTGGGGCCGTCGCTTTGATTCTCAGGCCCTCGGGATGTCTTGCTGCTCAGCCTCAGAGGTCAGCCCCGCAGGTGGCCACACTGTCCACCTGAGCCACAGCCCTGCACGCCTGCACGTCCTGCCAGGCGCCATCCTGAGCCAGGCCCTGCTCCAGGGGCCACGATGGAGCACGGAGCAGGGGCCGGCTACGGCCACAGCCGGGCCACAGCCGCTGGCCTCCTCCGGGCTCCAGGTGCCAGTCTGTGCTATGCACGTACACCCGCCGGCCGCGTAACCCCCACAATTCTGTGAAGTTCCGTGCCACCTCTCAGCTGACGAAACGGAGGCTCAGGGTGAGGGGGAACTCGCCCAGGTCTGCCTCTCTTGCCCCTGGCCCCCCGGCTGTGGGCAACTCTCTTCCAGCAGCCAGGGCCCTCCCTGGCCCCGCTGGGGTGGGGAGTCCAGTCATGCCAGACCCACTGAGAGCAAGAGCAGGTGGCCGTGGTGCCTGGCTGTGGGCGCACCGTGCCCGGCGTGCAGGAGGTGGCAGTCAGCACCCCAGGGACGGGCGGCTCACACGGGGGCTCGGATGGGGCTGGGAGGAGGCGGATCTCGCTCTTCTCCTGGCCTGGCAGGGAGCTCAGAAGTCGCCGAGCGCAATGACTCCGCCTCCTCAGCACTGGCTGGTGAGCCTGGGCCCTGTCCCCGCTGCTCCGGGCTGCTGGGTCTGGGGGCGCCCGTGGCGAGGCTCTGCGCCCTGCCCTGTACCAGAGTCGGTGCACCTGGGTTTAGGGGACAGTTGAGCCACTCCCGCGCAAACTTATCCATCACAGACACGCATGACTGTCCTCAGATGCTGAACAGAGCCATTCTGAGAGCCTGCGTCTAAAGCCCCAGGAGTTAGGAGGCAGGCGTCCCGAGAGCTGGACACGCCTACCCTCGCTAGGAACCGCAGTGCACAGCGGGGGGATGGCTCTCCTTGCACACCCTGTGTGTCCTCTCGGCAGACCCGTCCCGCGGCTGCTGCACGGCGGCTGTGTTGGGGAAGCCGGCGCCCGCGTGCTGGCCGGCCCGCGCACCTACCACCTACCAGGAGTTCCCGGAGCTCTTGCTCGCGCTGCGCCTTCTCTTTGAGCAGCTGCTGGAGCAGGTTGCTGAGGGCCCAGCGCTGCTCCGAGACCATCTCCTGCAACGCAAGGCCACACCGGGGCCCAGTGAGCTCGCGGAGGCCCCAGGAGTCCCCACCGGGGTGGGAGGGAGGGGCCCAGACGCGCCCGGGACCTCCCTACTCCGTCCGCAGCTGGTGGCTCCGTTCCAGGCTCTGCCCCGTACCTCTAGGCTGAGCCGGAGGACGAAGCCCAGGGACCCGCTGCCCCGGCATCCCCACGCCCTCCCCCAAGCCTGCATCTCCCTTCCCTGTGGGGGTCGGGGACACCATGGGACTCTAGTGAGGATGACAATGGAGTGGTGACACATGTCAAACAAAAGAAATGACAAGCTTTGGTCTCGCTGACCACGCAGCACGCGGGCAGAAGTGGATGGAGGGGGGCTGGTGTGGAACCCCACACCCGGAGGCACACGTGCTCCTGGTGGCGCCCCTCTTCCTGTCCCAAACTCACAGAGCCCTGCAGACGGGAGCCCCGCCCACTCTACTGGGCACCCCGAGCATGGTGGTCGCAGCCTCCGAGAGTAACCCCGCCCCCCCAAGACTACCTCAAGGCTCCCAAGGGGTCTTTGCTAGCTCACCCTTCTCTGAGGGCCTGATGACACACAGGTTGGGCCTAGGGGAGGTAGTGGCAGTGGCCTGCCCACAGCCACACGGCACGCCAGTGCGGGGGGCGGCGAGTGAGCAGCACCCAGACCCCGGCACCTGTACGGCCCGAGAAGCCCGAGTGACAATGCGAGGCTTCTCCGTGGAGTACAGACACCGGGACAGACAGACGGGGGCTCTGCTCGGAAGCCTGGCACAGACCCAGGTCCCCACACACATGAACCCTGTGTGCCTCTGGGGGGCCCGAGGCCCAAGGAGGGAAAGGGTTTCCCTTCCTCCCCCAGCCGCCATGGTCACACAGTGAGGCTGAGTGGGGAGCAAGGCCAGGCCCCAGAGCAGTGCGCCCCGGTTTCGGTGGGCAGGACACCCGGCCGAAGCTCAGACATAGCTCCCTGTGGGGCACGGCCCTCTCCTCCGGCTCCTTCCCCCAGGGACATCGGTCCAGGCAGCTCGGCAGCCCCGCTCACAGAGACCGGCAGCCCTGGCCATGAACCCTGCTTCCTCTGAGCCGCCTGCCTGGCCGTGGGCTGACCCAGCCTCCAGCCTCTGTCTGCCTATGCCTTCTGGTGGGGCTGGGGGCCGCCCTGGGTGGGTGAGCAGCGGAGGGGGCGGGGGTGGCAGGCCGGGAGCCCTACGTACCTGCAGTGTCTCTGTGTCCAGGGATTTCCTCTTTAACTCCAGCTGTGTCAGCTGCAATAACTCAGTCTCTATTAACTTAATCTAAACAGAAGATGAGACAGGGCAGGGTTTTACTCACATCAACCGTGGTTCCGTTTGGTGTCCTGCTCTCGGGAGGCCACGTGGGGTCTAAGGTGCCTTTCTGGGGGCGCGGGCAGGGGGCTGGCCTCTGGGACATGGGAGGCAAAGGCTTTGGCTCCCCCAGGGGCTTGGAGAACAGCTGGTACCTCCCACTGGGGCCGGGGATGTGGCTGTCTTGGCCGACACCGCTGACCAAGGCCCAGGGTGGGATGGCCCAAGGTTCAGGGATGAGGAAGGGGCCTTCCTTCCCGACCCAGGCCAAGGAGAGAGCAGCCACAGAACCATCACGGAAGCTTCTGGCTGGGCCCAGGGCAGGCGCAGGGCTGGGGAGGCTTGGCGGCTGATGTCTACGGAGCATCGCGTGCGTGCCGGGCCTGCACTGTGCACTCTGTGTGCATCGCTCCCCCTGGCTGCTGGGAGGCATCGGCGCTTCTATCTGCCCTCTGGACAAGGACCCTGAGGCTGGGAGACGTTCAGTAACTTGCCCAAGAACTCGGGGCACTGAGAGCCCTCTCTCTCTGGGATGTCCCAGCTCCGAGTATGAGCAGCAGCTGGCCTGCCGGTCACCAGCGCCCACCACGCAGCCTCAGGTGTGTCGGGGGGCTTTGGGAGGTCAGGCCCCGCAGCCAGGGACTTCTCTGTCCTGTGCCCTCGTCTGTCCCTAAGTCCCTACGACCCCACTACCCTGGTCAGAGGAATGAGCTTCATGTCCAGCAACGTGGGATTGAAATTAAAAGAGGGAAATAAAAAAGGTAAGTCGGTTCTGTTAAAAAAAAAAAAAGAAAAGAAAAGAAAAGAGAAAAAAGAACAGAAAGAGAAAAGAAACCATGGGAAATGTGAAATTCAAGTGTGCTGAGAACAATGCGATGAGCGCTGCCCCCCGAAGCCCGAAAGCCCCCGTCAGCCCCGGCCCCCAGCCCCGCCGAGGGAGGCCGCCCGCAGCAGCGGAGCCCCCCAGGCTGGCTCGGGCTCAGCCCTCGTGTCTGGCGTCAGGGCAGTGGGACCCGTGGCAGCTGCCCCTCAGCCACCTGAGCTACTGGGACAGCGGGGCCTGAGCCCGCCGTGTCCCCCAGCAAGGGGTCCCTCTGGGGACCCGGTCAGGAACACTGCCTCCCCAGCCCCGCACATGGCGGAAGTGGCGAGAACAGGCCATGCGTGCTCTGGCCAGGCCCTGGGATCGGGGCACCTACGGGGCTGCTCCAGCCCCGCTCCCGACAGCCCCTGCTGGGGTCCGGGAGGAGTGCAGACCTCTTGCCGAGCCAGCTGGCCAGGGGCCAGGTCCGACCTTGGGTGCCAGCCACGGCCTGGTAAGTCTCCCTGCTTGCCTCTGAAGGCGGAGACGCAGACGCTGGGGGCCCGGCCCCGGCACCCACCTGGTTCCGGATCTGCCGATGCATCAGGTCCTTCTTCACCTGGAGTGCCTCGAAGGCCGCCTTCTGCATGGCGCTCTGCAAAGCAGACGTGGACGCAGCCTCAGCGCCGGCGCGCACCTGCCTTGCCCGGCGCCCGCCCGGGCCAGAACCAAAGCCGTGTGCAAAGGAGCTGGGTGCATGAGTCTCTGTTTCTCAGAGAAGGACAGACGTTACTCTTCTTGGCTGAGTTTCATTTATGAGAAACAGCAGGGCAGGGAGGGAGGGACAGAGAGAGGAAGAGAGGGCTCCCAGTTGCTGGTCCAACCCTGAACGCCTGCAACAGGCGAAGCCAGGCGCTGGCACTCAGTCCGGCTCTCCCACGCGGGAGGCAGGGACCAGCCACTGCAGCCATCGCCGCTGCCTCCCAGCTCTGCATTCGCAGGAAGCTGGGGGCAGTCAGAGGCAGGAACGGAACCCAGGCGCTGACGCACGCAGGCTCGGCCAGCAGGCCGAGTGCCCTCCACCCTTGTTAGATTTGAAGTCCACACTCACCCAGGCTTGCCAGGTGGCTGCTGCGCTCGACGCCCCTGCTGCGTTACGCCCTGAATGGCCGGCACAGACAATGGCCTGGCTGCCTGCGCTGCCCCGTTTCACAGCGGGGAAATCGAGGCCCAGAGATGCGAACAGGCTGGCACTGACATGTGCACCAAGTCCCCAGCTCCAGAGCCTCCTCGAGGCAGACCCCTTAACCTCCTGCCCCCGAGCCCTCTCCACAGAGCCCCCTACAGCCCGAGTCCCACCACGGAGCCCACTACAGCCCAAGTCCCTCCACGGAGCCCCCTACAGCCCGAGTCCCCACCACGGAGCCCACTACAGCCCGAGTCCCCACCACGGAGCCCCCTACAGCCCGAGTCCCCACCACAGAGCCCCCTACAGCCCGAGTCCCCACCACGGAGCCCCCTACAGCCCAAGTCCCTCCACGGAGCCCCCTACAGCCCGAGTCCCTCCACGGAGCCCCCTACAGCCCGAGTCCCTCCACGGAGCCCCCTACAGCCCGAGTCCCTCCACGGAGCCCCCTACAGCCCGAGTCCCTCCACGGAGCCCCCTACAGAGCAGGGGCTTCTCCAGATGCGGCCCAGAGCCTCTCCCTGCTGAGGCTGACGGTCTGCCTTTCTCTGCAGTCTCTGGGCCCTTGGGTCCTTCCTGCTGTCCAGGGCAGGGCTCCCGTGAGCCCGGTGCGTCCACCCGGGCTCCTAAGCAGCGCTCTGGGCAGCACCCTCCTGCCCGGGGCCAGGCTCACCTCCTGCAGGATCTGGCTGATGGCCTTGTTCTGATCCATCTGCTGCCACGACAGGACCTGCTGGAACCGCTCGTCCATCTCGGCCATGCTGCCAGAAACACGGCGCAGGCCTCACTCCGGGCACTGCCGGGGTACCTGCCACGCGTCAGGCACCTTGGAGGAGGGCAAGGTCACTGGTCACCCAGTCAATGACCTCTGGAGCGGCTGCTGGGGGCTGGCCCAGGGCTGGGTGCAGAAGGGAGTTTGTCTGAACCCACAGCCCCGGAGGCAGGTGACAGAGCCGGGAGCTGGAGTCCCTGGAGTCCACTGGAGTCCCCTGCACAACGCCCCCTGAGACCGCTGCCTGGCGCTGCCCAGCCAACCTCCCAGGGGAGCGCCCTGCTGTGAGAGAGGTCCTGGTGGGACTCTCGCCCCAGGGCAAGGCCCACCTTTGATCCCCAAACCTGCAACCTTCCGTCCGTCCACGCCTGGGTATGGACTTGGCTTTGAACTTGCTTGCCTCCTGTAATAGCTGTGATTTACCATCTCTGAAGCAGCAGCCTCATCAAACCCTTCAGCAACTCTGGGAGATGCTGGGGTTCCCTCCGTCCCCAGGGAGGAGGGCACCTGGCCCAAGGCATCAGTTAGCAGGTGCATGTGGGGACCTGAATCCGGGCCTGCCTGATGCCAGTGCCCGCTCTCCTGAGCATGATGCGATACACCAGGAAATGAGGGAGAAAGTCCTCACACCGGCAGGGATGGGGCCAGGAGGGCGGCGGCTGTGCCGGGCCTGACACGGGAGGGGGGACACAGGAGCAGCCAGGGCTGGGCCCGAGCGTGGTGAGCCCCACGCAGCCCCAGCAGGAAAGCAGCTCCACACACCCCACGCCCAGCCTTGCAGATCCCCGGTGACTGGCTGGGGCACCAGGGTCAAGTGCACACCCCTCCCACCATGCGGCTCCTTTCCGGGCTCTGCTGCCTGCCAGCTGTGCCCCACTGCGTGTGTCACGTGGTCTCCCAGAACCTGGGTTCTGCGGGCTAACAGGACTGGGCGTGGGGGTGCCGTGAGTCAGCCCACACCCCACACTGGAGCGCTGGTGCAGGTCCCAGCTGCTCTGCTTCCAACACAGCTTCCTGCCAATGCAGCTGGGAGGCAGCAGAGCACGGCCCCAGTCCTTGGGCCCCTGCACCCACGCGGGAGACCCCCAGGGAGTTCTTGGCTCCTGCTCTGGCTTGGCCTTGCCCTGGCTGTCACGGGTATTTGGGGACTGAACCAGCGGATGGAAGATCTGTCTCCCCGCCCCTCCCCCTCCCTCTGGGACAGTCTTCCTAAAAGCTGAGCTAACAACAAGACGGCCTTCCTAGAGTTAACGAGTCAGCGCAGCAAGTCCTTAGCCTCGTGCCCGGCGAGACACGGGGTGCCTGCTGTCACTTCATCGTCGTCTGACTCGGGGTCACGGGGCGGACAGAACCGGGGGCCGTCACCGCCGCCCCGGCAGCACGGCTCGGCTCCCCCGGCTCCGGCACCCGGGGCTCCTCCTGCTTACCTTACCTGGAACAGGCCTGCCGCACCAGGTTCTGCCTCTGGGACTCGTAGGCCATCTGGATGAGCCGATTCCTACAGCTCTCGGTCAGCATGTGCTGCATGGCGGCTGCGGAGACACGGGCAGGGGGCTGAGAGGGGCGGCCGCTCCCGGGCAGCGGGGGTCGCAGGGCTCCCACCGCCGCTGAGGACGCGCCTGGAGGCTTTGCCCGCCTGCCTGGGAGTCACCTTAGTAAGTCTTTTTTTCTTTTAACTATAAAAGTACTCAGGGGCTGGCGTTGTGGCACAGCGAGTTAAGCCGCCATGTGCGTCGCTGGCATCCCATACGGGCGCTGGTTAAGTCCTGGCTGCTCCACTTCTGATCCAGCTCCCTGCTGATGGCCCAAGTGCTTGGGCCCCTGAACCCACATGGGGGACCTGGAAGGAGCTCCAGGCTCCTGGCTTCAGCCTGGCCCAGCCCTGGCCATTGTGGCCTTTTGGGGGATAAACCAGCAGATGGAGGACCTCTCTCTGTGTAACTCTGTCTTTCAAACAAATCTTTAAAACAAAACAAAACAAAACAAAACAAAAACAAAAAGTAACCTAAACCTGAAAAGCTGACTAACTAAGACTCTGAACAGTGGGCCGGCGCTGTGGTGCAGTGGGTAAAGCCGCCGCCTGCCGTGCCGGCATCCCACATGGGCGCTGGTTCGAGTTCTGGCTGCTCTACATCCCTTCCAGCCCCCTGCTAATGCACCCGAGAAAGCAGCAGCAGATGGCCCAAGTCCCTGGTCCCTGACCCACGTGGGAGACCTGGAGGAAGCCCCTGGCTCCTGGCCTGGCCCTGCTCTGGCCATTGACAACAGCCATTTGGGGAGTGGATCAGCGGATGGAAGATCTCTCTCCCCTCCTCTCTCTCTCTCTCTCTCTCTCTCCCTCTGCCTCTTCCTCTCTGTAGCTCTGCTTTTCAAATAAATACATAAATAAATCTGAAGAAAAAAAATAAAAAACACCAAAGAGCACACACACAGAATCTTCTATAAGCTTCTCTCTCAGGAGTATGATCACATTTTTATAAAAATTCTTCCAAGTTTATGCCTACTTATGCACTTTTTTAACAATTAAAAAATGTTGAGGGGGGGGTCCTACCACAAAGAACCCTGGGCTGAACATCTCGGGGCACACACGTGTCCCGGTGTCCCCCGAGCCTCTAAATACGTACAGCCAGTCCCTCAAGTCAATGACTGGACAAGATAAAGGACCGAAAGCCAGGACGTGAGCAGACGCCTGAGCCCGCGGCCGCTCCCGGTTGCCGCCGTCCGCTGTCCCCCGGAGCCCGCTCTTCCCCACCCGCCACTCACAGGCAATCTCCCGGCGCCGCAAGTTCTCGCTTTCCTCCTGGGTGATGGACATCAGCCGTTCCATTCTTATTCTAGAAAAAACCCACCATGCGTTCAGCAGGTGTGTGTGGTGCTTCTACAGGGGACCCATGATACAAACACCGCCTCCAGGAAGCCCCTGCTGATGTGTTAACTCAGATGCGGCATCGCCCACACCCACTGGGGCCGGTACCCTCCGACCCTGTAGGCAGACTGTCTTGCATAAAAAGATGAACAGTCCCCTTGCTTCCAGCTCCTGACTCCAGCACGGGAGGCAGCAGCTGATGGCTCAAGTAGTCAGGTCCCTGCTAGCCACACGGGAGACTTGGCTCTCGGTTTCTGCCCCAGCAGGGGCTGTTGCGGGCACTGGGGGAGCGAACCAGTGGGTGGGAGCTCCCTCTGTCTCTGCCTCTCAAAAAAAAAATCATAACACAAAGATAAATACTCCCTTAGAAAAATGGGCAAAGGATGCAAATAGCCATTGCCTAAATACAGGCGACCAAGGAGCACACGGGAGGATGCGCCATGGCGCTGCTGCCCCGAGAGGAAACTCTGCCCCCCACCACAGGTTGGCGGGGGCTAACCAGCACCTGCTGGTGGAGGGGGGCGGAGCTGGCAGGCGCTGTGGGACCAGCTTCACTGCCCGACGTGCGACCTCAGGACCCCAGGGCAGCAGGAGCTGCGTACTTGGTCTCTCAGGGAAGCGAGCCAGGTGCGTTGATCCTTCTACTTGTCACCTTTTCTTTTTATATTCTTTCCCTAAAATTTTTTATTTACTTGAAAGGCAGAGAGAGAGAGAGAGCTTCCATCGGCTGGTTCATTCCCCAAATGCCTGTAACTCCCAGGGCCGGGCTGGGCCAAAGCTGGGAGCCAAGAACCCAACCCAGGTCCCCAGTGGAACCCAGCTACTTGGGCCACCACGGCTGCCCCCCCGCCCCCCGCCGGGTCTGCATCCCAGGGAGCTGGAGTCGGGCCCCAGAGCTGGGCGCTGAGCCCAGGTGCTCTGACGTCGGTCAAACGCCTGCCTGCCCTCACCCTTTGCTACCATTATTAAGGCACAAGTGGTACGCCTTAATGCGGCCAACTGGAAAACAGGAAACCCAGGGAAACAAGATGGCCGCCTACGTAACTCCCACCTCTCCGGAGCGTTCGGGGTTGCCCTGGGGGTGGGTCCCTGTGCTTTCCACACACGCGTGAGCACTCTGTCTGAGGAAACACGGACGGCGTGTTCTGCTTCAGATGCAACCTCTAGGCTGGGCTGTGGGGCAGCAGCCTAAGCTGCCACTTGCAAAGCCGGTATCCTATTCCCGAGTGCCGGTGCCAGCCCTGGCTGTTTTTTTTTTTTTTTTTTTTTCCGGGCGCCAGGACCAGCGATCAGCAGCTGCCCCAATATCAAAAAACGAGGCTTCCAAAATCTGTTGACGTGGATTCCACACGAAGAGCGAACAGAGCCGCCCTACGTGCGCCACTCACGACAGAAGCCCTTTTTCTTTTTCTTTAAAGATTTATTTATTATTATTTATTTGAAAGGCAGTTACAGAGAGGCAGAGGCAGAGAGAGAGAGAGAGAGAGAAAGAGAGGTCTTCTATCCGCTGGTTCACTCCCCAGATAGTCGCAACATCTGGAGCTGGGCTGATCCGAAGCCAGGAGCCCAGAGCCTCCTCTGGGTCTTCCATGTGGGTGCAGGAGTCCAAGGACTTGGGCCATCTTCTACCGCGTTCCCAGGCCATAGCAGAGAGCTGGATCAGAAGTGGAGCAGCCGGGACTTGAACCGGCGCCCATATGGGATGCCAGCACTGCAGGTGGCATGTTTACCCGCTACACCACAGCCCTGGCCTCTGCTCTGCTTCTGATCCAACTCCCTGCTAATGAGCCCAAGAGGGCATCAGGTGATTTCCCAAGTGCCTGGGCCCCTGCCATGCATATGCTAGACGCAGACGGAGTTCCAGGCTCCTGGCTTCGGCCTGACGCAGCCCTGGCCATCGACACCATTTGGGGAGTGAATCAGTGGATGGAAGGTAGGTCTCTCTCTCTCTCCCTCCTTCTCTATTACTCTGCCTTTCAAATGAATAAATCAATATATATTTTTAATGATCTGCTTTTCCCAGGCCATTGGCTGGGAACTGGATCCAAAGTGGGGCAGCCGGGCCATACACCAGCGCCCAATGGGATGCCAGTGTGGCCTGTGGCAGCTTTGCCCACTGTGTCACAATGCCAGCCCTGAATAAATGAATCTGAGAAGAGAAGAGAAGCCCACCACTTTCCACCTAGCACACCCTGTGCGTCCCTCGATGAGGGGGTTCTTTAATGGTCTTCACCGGGACACTGATGGCTCCAGGTTATCCCCTCACATGGAATTTATGTAACCAAAGGTTTTTTTTCCCCAGAAATATGTTTTTTTTTTTTTTGCACTTTTTATACTAATAGCATAGGTGGACATCGTACACGGCCTGCCTACATCTCTGAGTTTCTCTCAGGAGCACACGTCGTGTCTGAAGCAGCCGGCAGGCAGGGCACCCTTTCAGGAAATACCCTCTAAAACTCTCTTCTGGCTTCCGGGAAGCCCTCGGCCGCCCCGCCCCGCCCCTCCCCGCCCCGCCCCGCAGCTGCAGGCCTGGAGGGCGCTCACCTTTCATTTTCCAGCGTCTTCAGAATCTCCGAACTTTTCTTTTGCCTGCGAAGGAAACCAAAGCCGGGCCCTGCTGTCACCGGCGGCCCCGTCAGCGGCTGCACCGGTAGCGCCGTCACCGGCAGCACCATCACCAGTGGCCCCATCACCGGCAGCGCTGCCCTGCTGCGGGGCTGAGGGCCTGGGCCGGGGCGTCTGGACCCCACCACCAGGAACTCTGGGTCCTCGGGCCAGTTCCTCAAACCGTTCCAGGCCCCAGGTCCCTCCCCTGTGACGCGGGAGTGACAGACACAAAGCCACACAACCCTGTACAGGCTAAGTGGGCAAACGCGACCGAGCGCTGGGCCCACGCAGCTTCCCTGGGCTCCCTCAGGCCTCTGTCAAGGGACACAGGGGACAGGAAAGGGGCAGCCGGCGGCAGCGGGGGTGGGGCTAAAGCCTGTTTCTGGAATCTTCCTGCTGCAGACCCCTCCCCGGACTCTCTCGGCTCCTCTCGCTCTCGCTCTCACTCTCTGTCTCTCTGGCTCACCAAGCCCTGCTCGCTGCTGTCCCAGCCCCAGCCTCGGCTGGGACTTGTAGGGGCCAATCTCACTCCAGGGGGAGTGGCCGGCCTCAGCTGCAGCGGGGCGCCGTCTCCACCTGCCAGGCCACCCACCTCGGGGTCGGGGGTGGGGTGGGGACCGGACCCCGCGGCGCTGCGCTGGGTGCGAGGGGATGCAGCCAGAGTGGATTCTGAGGAGGGCAAGCTGGGCAGGGGCAGAGACCGGGGGAGAGGCGGGCCCAGCCCAGGCTCCCCCGAGGGCAGTTCCGGCCCGGGAGCCGGACCTCTGGTTCTCCTGGAGAAGTTTCTGGATCCGGCTGGAGATGTCCTGCTCAGTCTGCTTCAGCTGCTCCTGCAGCCGCTGGCGCTCTGTGTCCAGGTGGCGCTGGCGCTCGCTCAGGCCCTGCTCCAGCCGAGACTGCTCCTGTGGCCGGGAGGGGTGGAGGCCTGAGCCTTTGGGGACCCCGCAGACGCCGTGGGCCCTGGGGGCACCGACTGGGGACGGGAGAGGAGTTTCCGTGGTTTCTGGGCCGGCTCCACCCCCGCCAGGCCTGCACGGCAGGAGGCTGGGCCGCGGACAGGACAGGGACGGAGGGAGCGCCGGCCCCGGCCTGGCCGCCCCGCGGGCCTCACGGACCTGCCTGACCGTCTGCAGGACCTCCTCCTTCTCACTGCTGTGCTGCTGCAGCAGCTGGGCGTGCTCTCGCTGCCCGAGCTCCAGGCGCCGCTCAAACTCCAGCTTCTCCAGCGTCTTCTGCTCCTGCGGGAAGGACAGCCCGGTGACGGGGGACCCGGGGGCAGGGGGACGCAGCCCGGTGACGGGGGACCCGGGGGCAGGGGGACGCAGCCCGGTGACGGGGGACCCGGGGGCAGGGGGACGCAGCCCGGTGACGGGGACCCGGGAGCAGGGGGATGCAGCCCGGTGACGGGGGACCCGGGAGCAGGGGGACGCAGCCCGGTGACGGGGACTCGGGGGCAGGGGGATGCAGCCCGGTGATGGGGGACTTGGGGGCAGGGGGACGCAGCCCAGTGACGGGGGACCCAGGGGCAGGGGGACGCAGCCCGGTGACGGGGACCCGGAGCAGGGGGACGCAGCCCAGTGACGGGGACCCGGGGGCAGGGGGACGCAGCCCGGTGACGGGGACCCGGGGGCAGGGGGACGCAGCCCGGTGACGGGGGACCCGGGGGCAGGGGGACGCAGCCCGGTGACGGGGGACTCAGGGGCAGGGGGACGCAGCCTGGTGACGGGGACTCGGGGGCAGGGGGACGCAGCCCGGTGACGGGGAGCCGGGGGCAGGGGGACGCAGCCCGGTGACGGGGACCCGGGGGCAGGGGGACGCAGCCCGGTGACGGGGACTCGGGGGCAGGGGGATGCAGCCCGGTGATGGGGGACTTGGGGGCAGGGGGACGCAGCCCGGTGACAGGGACCCGGGGGCAGGGACGCAGCCCGGTGACAGTGGACATGGGAGCAGGGGGACACAGCCCGGTGACGGGGGACCCGGGGGCAGGGGGACGCAGCCCGGTGACGGGGGACCCGGGGGCAGGGGGACGCAGCCTGGTGACGGGGACTCGGGAGCAGGGGGGACACAGCCCGGTGACGGGGGACTCAGGGGCAGGGGGACGCAGCCTGGTGACGGGGACTCGGGGGCAGGGGGACGCAGCCCGGTGACGGGGACCCGGGGGCAGGGGGACGCAGCCCGGTGACGGGGGACCCGGGGGCAGGGGGACACAGCCCGGTGACGGGGGACTCGGGGGCAGGGGGACGCAGCCCGGTGACGGGGACTCGGGGGCAGGGGGACGCAGCCTGGTGACGGGGACTCGGGAGCAGGGGGGACACAGCCCGGTGACGGGGGACCCGGGGGCAGGGGGACGCAGCCTGGTGACGGGGACTCGGGGGCAGGGGGACGCAGCCCGGTGACGGGGGACCCGGGGGCTGGGGGACGCAGCCTGGTGATGGGGGTCCTGGGAGCAGGGGGACGCAGCCTGGTGACAGTGGACATGGGAGCAGGGGGACGCAGCCTGGTGACGGGGATCCTGGGAGCGGGGACGCAGCCCGTTGACGGGGGACTCGGGGGCAGGGGGACACAGCCTGGTGATGGTGGACATGGGAGCAGGGGGACGCAGCCCTCGACGCCCCCGGCCCGGCTCTAATGAAACGAGCTGTCCACGGCCCAGGATGGCGGCTCGGCGTGGGGGCTGGGCTCGACCTCCGGGAGGCTCAGTCTCCTCAATGGGGAGGTAGGAAAATGTGGCCTTGAGCTCTGACTCGGAGCCGGGAAGACGCCTTCTCAGACAGCTCGTGAGCCGGGGTCTCTGAGCACAGTGCGAGGCGGGGGGTTCCTTACCTTCCGTTTCTCGTAGTCCGAGAACCTGTTCTGTGGGGAGAGACGGCGGTCAGCAGCGGTGCTCACGGCACCGAGTCACAGGGCACCGGAGCAGGGCTGGGTGTCCATAAATGGTGGCTCCGGGGGACACCGCGTGGGAGCCACTGGTGCTGCCGTGGCTGGGCACTGGGGGAAGCGGCGCCGCAGGGCAGTCCTGGGGACAGAGCGCTCACCAGGCCCGGGGCCGCCAAAACAAGACCGGGAAAGCGGACGTGTGATTCCCCAGCGCCCGCATCGCAGGACAAACGCTGCGGACGGCTCAAACGCCTGCCACAGCTGAGCGCGTCGCTACGGCGGGGGGAGCGTGAACCACAGCTACTGCCTTTGCCGGGTGGAACTCTGTTCCACTTGTGAAAGGCACGGCGGGGAAGCGCTCCCCCAGCACAGGGTCGCAGGATCTGCCTCGCGGGACGGCGCTTCAGGGCAGGAGCGGGAGGGAGGGGTGCGGACGGCGTTCCCAGGGGACATCGGCACAGGCACCGCACCCACCACCGTACCTGCCACTCTACCTCCTCCCTCGACCATCTGTCCGCCGGCCCATCGGGGCTGTCCCGGGAGGGCTCGGCTCCGTCTTGCTCCAGAACCGGCAGCAGGTACTGGGAAGGGGGATAGTATTCCAGTCCCGACTCTGCAAGGGAGGAGCACAGGCGGACCGGCAGTGGGGACGCGGCCCAGGCCCCCGCAGCTCCGTCCCCACGGCCCTGGCCCTCCTCCTGCCTCCCTGGCGGCCCACCCTGCCTGGCCCAGTCCACGGCTCTCTTCCTGGTCCTGAGCCCTGGGCCTGGAGTGTGCTGAGTGCCCGGCAACGGTCAGCTGAGTGACCAAGTGCATGGAAGGACGAGTGAGGAGGAGGGCGCGGGAAAGCCCGCCGCCGGCAGAGAGGCCCGCAGCCCGAGCCCAGCTTCCTCGTGGCTCCCCGCACCGGCAGGGCCTCAGCGCCCCGCCTTCCTTCTCCGGCCTGCCGTGTTCCCGGGGGTTCACACCATTCCCCTTCTCTACCGGCCTGCTTGCCTTCTGCGGACATTTAACCACACCGCGGCAGGAAGTGCCTACGGTTTATTCTGAGTGAAGAGAGCAGGGCGCAGAATCAGGTACTCTACTCTATTATTTTTTCCTGTTCAACACATCTTTTATGTTCTTTTTAAAAATTTTATTCCAGAGGCAGAGAGAGCCAGCCAGCGAGACAGAGCTCTTCATCTGCTGGTTCACCCCCAGATGCCAGCAGCCGCTGGGGCAGGCCCGAGCTGGGAGCCAGACACGCCATCCAGGTCTCCCCAGAACCAAACTACCTCAGCCATCAGGGCTGCTTCCCAGGCTTTGTGTTAGCAGGAGCCAGGAGCCAGGGGCCAGGGGCCAGGGCCAGGGCCTAGGCCCTCCAAGGAGGAATGCAGGAGTCTTAATTAGTCCTGACCACCAGGCCAATCCCCTGGCCCAAACAGTATCCCGGGGGAGGAGAAGCTGTGGCTTAAATATAAACATTTGTATTTATTTACATTCATTTTATTGAAAGGCGGAGGGGCAGAGCTACACCCCTGCCGACAGAGATCACCCATCCACGGTTACCCCGCAAATGCCCACAACAGCCAGGGCTGGGCCAAGCTGGAGCCAGGAGCCCGGGACTCAGCCTGGCTCCCCCACTCACACCTGTGGCAGGGAGCCAGGCTGCCGAGCCGTCGCCTGCTCCCTCCAGGGCATGCGTGAGCAGAGAAGCTGGGCTGCGAAGCCGGCACTGATGTGGGATGCAGGTGTCCCAGTGGGCAACTTAACCTCTCTGCCAGACGCCCGCCCCAGAGGCGGTCACTGAAGTCCTGCTCACCAGCGCTCCGTGATTAGTGCTGCCTGTCTCCTGACGAGCAGGTGAGGCGCCTTTTACCCACGGGACCTCCAACTGAGCCCGGCCGACCCCTGCTGTGCAATGGCGTCCCCACCCCGACCCCACCACCAGATGAGCGTGAGGCTTGGCTCTGTCCCCCGAGCCCCGCAGGTGACAGGAAGCCCTCTCTGAGAGCGCCCTGCTCCCCCAGCCCTGGCTGCAGGGACGCAGCCCCTTCTGCCGGCCCAGTCCAGGCCCCCGGCGTCTCCCCACCAGCATCCTCACTGGCTTCGCGCTCCGGTCCCTTCTCCTCAGTGCAGCCGGAATGATCGTGAAGAGCTAACCTGGCGCCCTCCCTCTCCGCCTGGCCCCGGCCCCCCGCCCGGGCACGCTCTCCACCGCTCTCTGTCCTGGGCTGGGACCCGCAGCCACACCGGCTCTCTCTGCGTCCCGCCAGGGGCTGTGCCGCCCCTCGAGGCCCCTCCGCCGAGGACACCGTCTCTCCTGTGCAGCCCTAACCGTCCCGCAGGTGCCAGCCTGGTTTCTGACAACCCAGACGCCCTGACCACAGTCTGGAGCTGAGCTTCCTCTGTCATCACGTCTTATGCCTGTTTCCCGGGGACTCCGAGCTCCGAGCAGGCAGGCGCTGTGGCCAGGGGGGTCTCTGCTGCCCTTGGTGGCTGCGGGAGGCGGGAGGGCTGGCTTTACCTCTGCAGAGGAACTGCTGCACGGCCGCGGTGCCGGCGCCACACACGTCCTGGGGCGGGTAGACCATGGACGCGGCGTCGAGGCTCAGCGTCTGCAAACACAAGGGGACCCTTCCTCACCGCTCAGAACAACCGGAAGCCACCTGAGTCACCTCTAGTCTGTGGGCTTCCTGTCTGTCCCTGCTTAGCAGGTGGGCACCGAGAGCAGACGGCCACGCTGTCTGGTTATGTACTGCTGCGTGCCCACACTGACCACGGCAGCCAGCTCACGTTTTTGGATTTAAATTCATGAGTGAGGGACTGAGAGGAATGACAGACTGCATAGAGACTATGAGTCCATCTGGCTAAAAAGCATACCAATAAACACACTCACATTGGATAGTGCGGGGAATATTTGCAGGAACATCTCAAACTCAAAGTGCTTTCCTCTAAAGAGGAGATTCTGGGGCACTATCTACATGGAATTTGGTCTTAATATTTGAATTTTTAAAGCAATAGCATGACTTTTTAAGTTAAGAAATGCAAATGTTTGCAGGAGCACACATGCACACGCTCACGGGTGTGCGCAGCCGAGGAGGCGGGGCCTGGGTCCCCCCCCCCACGAAGCTGTCCCTACCCACAGCCCCAACTGTTTTAAGCTGATCTCCCCTCCTACTGACTGACCACTCCCTTCCCCAGCCCTCTGCTCCCATCGGTGCCCGCAGGAGTGACCGGAGGCCTTTGTGGGAACACATTAGCTTTCATACCTGGGACGCAGACAAGGCCGGGGAGGGGGCTCAGGGGAATCCCGAGGGGGAGGCCAGGCTCTGGCTGCACAGGAAGGCTGTCTCAGGCCCCGCCCAGCCCTGGGCAGCACAGCCTGCACACTGCAGGCATCGTGTGGCCATGCACTGCACAGGCAGGTGTGGGGGACCCTGCTCTGACTGCCTGGGGCTGGGGACCCCAGGGCAGAAAACGCCATCCTGGGAAGCTAGTGGAAAGCAGGTTGCCCCCTCCCACATTATCAGTCACCACATAAGGGGGGGGGGTTAAGAGCTCCAGGCTACATTGTCCAGCGTGGCGGCTGCAAGCCACGCGTGACCACGAAGTTCACACTTCAGTGAATCAAAATGAAATCCAATGTATCCTCGGCTCCTTGTCGCACTGGCCACGTTTCAAACACTCAGGGGTGGTAGGTGGCCAGCGGTGGCCGCGCTGGCCGCTCAGGTCACAGGAGATCTGCGTTAGTGGGGGGAGCAGCTACTGGACACAGCCCCTGGCTTCAGACCCGTGTCCCCTTGCCCAGCTGTGCGACCATCAGCAGGTACTGCAGATCCCTCGAGGTTAACAGGCGTGGCCCGACACAGGGGGCTGTGTGACGGGCGCCGTGCTAACACGGGAGCCTGACCTTGCACGTAGCAGGGCCACTGCTGCCTCTCATCCTAAAAGCTTTGCCCAAGGCGCCACCAAGAAGTTCTGCGTTCTGGGACAGCTTAAGGACTAGCTGCTAGACCCACGCGGCTACACGTTGAGTCAGCAGATTTGAGAGATCCTTGGAGGCACCTGTCACCTCTCACGTGCTCAGTGGCCACACGTGGCTGGTGGCCACCAATTCAGACAGCAGGGTCCGGATGCTTCCAGTCTCTCAGGGGTCTCTGTGACCAGGGCAGGCCCTCGGGAAAGTGGGAGGGAGGTGGGCCAACCAGAGAGGCGCCCCGCCCCGCCCCGGCCCAGCGCCAGCGGCTCCAGCGGCTCCCTGCTCACCTCCAGGGTCCGGACGTGAGCCAGCATCTGCGGCAGCCTCTGCACGTCGTTCTCGCTGACGTCCAGCGTGCGCAGGCTCCGCAGCTCGCCCAGGCTGTCTGGAAGCTCCTTCAGCCTGTTGTCTGGAGAGAGCCCCGGCACAGCTCAGCACGGGGCGCCGGCAGCAGCTGCTTGCTGACACCTGCCAGGTGGTGGGTGTGCGAGTGTGGCTTGTGCGAGCGTGTGACAGTGTGTGCAAGCACGTGCATGTGTGTGCCAGGGTGTGGAAGTGTGTGCCTGTGTATAAGCATGTATATGTGTGGAAGTGTGTGCCTGTGTGTAAGCGTGTGCCGGTGTGCGCAAGCACGTGCATGTGTGTAAGCATGTGCATGTGTGTGCCAGTGTGTGCAAGTGTGTGCCTATGTGTATGTGTGAGTGTGTGTGGGGAGCAACTGGGAGCAACTCGGACTAGACTAAGTTACTGGAATTAAGACTTATTCTATGCATCTGCTCTCCCACAATATGGCGCTGGGAGAGGAGGAAACAGCTTCTACCCAGCTGCCTCTCACCAACTTGACAAGCTGCAGGACCTGCTCCTGATTGGAGGAGAGCAGCGTACTCGGCGTGTGGGTAGCAGAGTTGGGATTGGCGGAAGAGGACTATAAAGGAGGAGAGAGACAACATGCACGGGGAACATCTATCTGAAGGAACACCCGTGCAGCCCCCGAGAGAGCCGGCCGGCGGTGTGCCGCTCCCCCGCGGAAGTGGGGAAAGTGGCAGGGGGAACCGCCCTTCCACGGAGGTGGAAGGGACGGTAGCCAACCCGGGAAGAACCAGCAGCAAACCCGGGGAGGGCCGAGCAGACAAAAGAACAGCGCAGGGTCCTGTGTCGTTCCTCCACGAAGAGGGGGAGCAACAAGTGTGTGCATCTGTATGTGTAAGCATGTGCCTGTGCGTGCAAGTGTGTGCCTGTGTATAAGCATGTATATGTGTGTGCAAGCACGTGCACGTGTGTGCCAGGGTGTGGAAGTGTGTGCCTGTGTGTAAGTGTGTGCCTGTGTGTGTAAGCATGTGCATGCCTGTGTGTGGAAGTGTGTAGGTGTGCGTGTAAGCATGTGCCTGTGTGTGGAAGGGTGTAGGTGTGCATGTAAGTGTGTAGGTGTGCGTGTAAGCGTGTGCCTGTGTGTATGTGTGGGTGCGTGCATCTGTGTATGTGTAAGCATGTGCCTGTGTGTGCAAGTGTGTGCCAGTGTGTGCAAGTGTGTAGGTGTGTATAAGCATGTATATGTGTGTAAGCACGTGCATGTGTGTGCCAGGGTGTGGAAGTGTGTAGGTGTGCGTGTAAGCGTGTGCCTGTGTGTATGTGTAAGAATGTGCCTGTGTGTGGAAGTGTGCACCTGTGTAAGCATGTGCCTGTGTGTATGTGTGCGTGTGCCTGTGTGTGGAAGTGTGCACCTGTGTAGCGTGTGGATGTGTGTATGGGTAAGCAGGTGCCTGTGTGTGCATGCACGCCTGTCTCCGGCCCTCGAGGCACACACCAGGCCCTGGAACAGGACGCTGGGGTTTGGGTTCAAAGCCCTGGCTCACGTCCCCACTCCAGCCTCCAAGCTGAGCGGCTTTCCCTCTGGGCAGCAGCACTAGGACAGCCCTGTTCGGCCTGGCGGAACCCAGGGGGTTCCCCGAGACGCTGCGTGCAGCCAGGGCTGATGGAAGCGGATTGCTTCCTGGCACCACTGGCTCCATCGCTCCTCCTCCGCTAGTTGGGTAGACGGAGGCCTTCTGTGCGGCGAGCGCTCAGGGCAGTGACAAGAGGTGAGTGCCGGGGCGGCGGGGAGAGGCACGGAGACCACGGCAGGATCCTGGCCCCCACTCGCTCGCTCGCCGCGTGGTCTCGGGGTCTCGGGCAAGTCACGGCCCCGAGACTCACGTCCTCCTCTGCCCTCACAGGTGCCCAAGGTGGCTCCTCCAGCTCCGCCCACTCTCCCCGCCGCTCACTATGAAAGCCGAGTGAACCCTGCTGTCAAGGCCGCCTGCCCTCCCCCACCCCCAGGAGTCACCGTGGAGGTGGATGGCTGGGGGGGGCAGCCCCTCTACAGCAACCCCCTGTGCTCCGCGGCTCCCGGGGGAACACCCTCTGCATCCCGCCTGCGACAGCCTGAGCCCACCAAGGCTTCCCGTTCCCTCACCTTTCACGTTGAGGGTCTGGAGCTGGACCAGGTTCCCAATGGAACGCGGGAGATGTGTCAACTGGTTCTTTTCCACGTTCAATACCTAAGAAAGAGGCGCAAATGACGAGCAACAGCGCCCACGCCGGCCCCGCACGCCGGCCCTCGGCCCAGTATCACCCGGGTGCTTCGCGCCCGAGCCTTTACCGCCTGCTGCCAGCTCTGCGAGGAAGGCACAGGTTGTTATGATCCCACATGAGAGATGAGAAAACCGAGGCTGGGCTCAGCGCGGTGACGTCCTGTGCCCAGGAGACCAAGGCCGAGACTTTGAACACAGTTCCCGCTGAGGTTCCACCGTGGCTCTGGCCACACAACGCCCAGTTACCGGGGCGGGCACTTGGCCTGGCTGAGACACCTGTGGCCTACACGGGAGCTCCTGGGCTCAGGTGGCGGCTCCGCCCCCACTCCAGCTTCCTGCTATGTGCACCTTGCTAATCAGCTCACGTGCTGGGGTCTCTGCCTCAAACATGGGGATGTGAAATCAGGTCCTGGATCCCGACACTGCGGGCATTTAGGGAGCGAACCAGTGGACGGGAGCTCTGTCTCTCAAATCCATGATTTTTTAAAAGATTTATTAGGACTTGGGCCATCTTCAACTGCTTTCCCAGGCCACAGCAGAGAGCTGGGTCAGAAGTGGAGCAGCTGGGGCCAGCGCTGTGGTGCAGTGGGTTAATGCCCTGACCTGAAGAGCCAGCATCCCGTATGGGCGCCGGTTCTAGTCCTGGCTGCTCCTCTTCCGATCCAACAAGATGGTCCAAGTCCTTGGGCCCCTGCACACATGCAGGAGACCTAGAAGAAGCTCCTGGCTTTGGGTCAGTGCATCTACAGCCGTTGTGGCCATTTGGGGAGTGAACCAGCGGATGGAAGATCTCTCTGTCTCTACCTCTCTCTGTAACTCTTTCAAATAAATAAAATTAATCTTGGGCCAGCACCGCGGCTCAATAGGCTAATACTCTGCCTGCGGCGCCGGCACACCGGGTTCTAGTCCCAGTCGGGGCGCCGGACTCTGTCCCAGTTGCTCCTCTTCCAGTCCAGCTCTCTGATCTGGCCTGGGAGTGCAGTGGAGGATGGCCCAGGTGCTTGGGCCCTGCACCCGCATGGGAGACCAGGAGAAGCACCTGGCTCCAGGCTTCGGATCAGCGTGGTACACCAGCTGCAGTGCGCTGGCCCCAGTGGCCATTGGAGGGTGAACCAACGGAAAAAGGAAGACCTTTCTTTCTGTCTCTCTCTCTCTCACTGTCCACTCTGCCTGTCAAAAAAAAAAAAATACATTTTAAAAAGGGTAAAAAAATTAATCTTAAAAAAAAAAAAAGAAGTGGAGCAGCTGGAACTCAAACTGGTGCCCAATGGGATGCTGGCACTGCAGGTAGCAGCTTTACCTACTGCCCCACAGTGACAGCCCCCAAATAAATAATTTTTAAAAAGATGTACATTTTCTCCCAGACTCTTTCCAAAAAGAGAGAGAGAGAGAGAGAAGAAAGCCCACTCACCGCCCTACAGTCAGGGAAGGAGCAGCAGAGGGCCCAGCACACCCAGCGGCCGGCGTGACGCAGTGCGCAGCCAGGCGCGGTCCCGTGTCGGGGCGAGGAGCCTGGGCAGCCTGGTGTGTGCTCTGCCCGGTGTGTGGCACTGGGACGGAACGCAGGCTCCCTGGGTTCCGAAGGCTGTGCTCCCCCAGGATGCGGCATCGCGCGGTGAGTGAGGCCAACAGCACAAACACTCAGCAGCCATTAAACACGGATGTGATGGAAAAGCCAAGAGGCCATGAGAGGGGAGTGGCAGATGAACGTCTGATGAGCCAGGGACGCTGACGAGTTACTGTCAGGCGTGCGGAAGTTCAGAATGGTGAATGCAGCCATTCCGTACAGACAGACAGATTTCCTGGGGCTGGTGCTGTGGTGCAGTGGGTAAAGCTGCCGCCTGCAGTGCCGGCATCCCATATGGACGCTGGTTTGAGTCCTGGCTGCTCTACTTCCAATCCAGCTCTCTGCTATGGTCTGGGAAAGCAGTAGAAGATGGCCCAAGTCCTTGGGCCCCTGCACCCGCGTGGGAGACCTGGAAGAGGCTCCTGGCTCCTGGCTTTGCATCGGTGCAGCTCCAGCCATTGCGGCCATCTGGGGAGTGAACCAATGGATAGAAGACCTTTCTCTCTCTCTCTCTGCCTCTCTGTAACTCTGCCTTTCAAATAAATAAATAAATCTTAAAAAAAAAACAAAAAAAACAAAAAAAAAAAACAAACCCGGCCGGCACTGAGGCTCACTAGGCTAATCCTCTGCCTGCGGCGCCGGCACCCTGGGTTCTAGTCCTGGTCGGGGCGCCGGATTCTGTCCCGGTTGCTCCTCTTCCAGGCCAGCTCTCTGCTGTGGCCAGGGTGTGCAGTGGAGGATGGCCCAAGTGCTTGGGCCCTGCACCCCATGGGAGACCAGGAGGGGGCACCTGGCTCCTGCCTTCGGATCAGCGCAGTGCGCAGGCCGTAGCGGCCATTTGGGGAGTGAACCAATGGAAGGAAGACCTTTCTCTCTGTCTCTCTCTCTGTGTCTAACTCTGCCTGTCAAAAAAAAAAAAAAAAAGCCCAAATAGACATATTTCCAAAGATTCCGCGGTGGGATATCCCCTGGAGCTTGGGGTGGGGGTCATGACATGGTCCCACCATGTGTGAGCTCGGTCCACTGCAGTCCTCTCTCTGCCCTCCACTTTCTCTTCTGTAAAATGGGCACGGGAGGGTCACCAGATAGCTCCTTGGCCTTCTCCACGTGCCACGCAGGGTGTGGGATGATGGTGCTGCCCTCAGAGACCACACATCGCAGGCGACAGTCACTGAGCCGGAACCCAGAGACAGGGAGGGCTGGGGAGGATTCCTGGGGCCATCTGGGCTAGATGTGGGGGAGCCCTGTGGCCAGCCGGGGAGAGCCCCTGACACTGCAGGGGCGCCCTGGCTGGGAGGACGCAGAGGGCAGCAGGCTGTAGGGGCCGCCTGCAGCCGGTGCAGCGGGCAGAGCCGCACAGAAGGCTGCAAAGACAGGCGGCCCCTCTGTGGGCTCCTGGGCCCAGGAAGAGAATGGGGTCCCGTGAAGCCACCCTGTCCTCCCAAGAATGGGGCG
Organism: Oryctolagus cuniculus; assembly: GCF_964237555.1. Taxonomy (NCBI): domain Eukaryota; kingdom Metazoa; phylum Chordata; class Mammalia; order Lagomorpha; family Leporidae; genus Oryctolagus; species Oryctolagus cuniculus. The sequence goes on along the minus strand of NC_091432.1, from coordinate 230,984,285 downwards.
ACCAGCACCTGCTGCACAGGACAGAAAACGCAAGGGACGGGCCCAGCGCGGGGCTGGCACAGAGCCGGCATGCACGGGTGTACGGGCCGATTCTGCCCGGAGTGTGGCTGTCACCATCTTCCAAAGGCAGGGTCGCTGGGTGCTTGCTTTCAGCTCAAAAATCACATGACAAAGATACGACGGACAGACGCCCCGGGCCCACACTGCGACAGCCAGGGCAGGGCGGGGGGTGCTGGGCGCTGCAGGTTCGGCCACTCCGCGTGCCTGGTGCACGTCCCATCTACTCTGCTTCCCATCCAGCTCCCCGCTAAGGCACCTGGGAAAGCAGAGCAGATGACCCAAGAGCAGAGACCCCGCCAAGTTCCAGGCTCCCGGCTCAGCCTGGCCCAGCCGCAGCTGTTGCCGGCGGGACGGCAGATCTCTCTCTGTGTCTCTCCCTCTGTCACTCTGCCTTCAAGATACATAAATAAACAAGTCTTAAAGAAACCAGACAGACGAGGTGGGGGTGGGGTGGAGCTGGCGAAGGAGGGCGCCTTCGCGGGCCAGAGCACAGCAGAGGTCGCCCTGTGCCCTGGGCCTCACCTGGAGGGCGGTGAGCTGCCCCACGTCCTCAGGAAGGCCGGCCAGCTGATTTGCGTGCAGATCCAGCACCTGCGGAGGAAGGCACCGCCTCAGTGGGCTGCCCGCGCCCCTGCTGCGGGGGCCCAGGGCACCCGGCTCTCCCCTCCCACTCGGCGGGCTCCTTCCCACCTCGCTCTCTTTTTTTCAATCTATTATGCGATTCCTTCATTTTATTATCGAATAGTTCCTCTTGTTGGAACGTGAAAAGTGCGCCATAAAATAGCATGCGCAGAGAACAACGCGGCGCGGCGTCCACGCAGGCTTGCAGAGGGAAGTCCACCGACGCTCCAGGGAAACAGTGCCTGTCCTTGTTCCTCGGGCTGGCGCTGTGGTGCAGCGGGTGAAGCTGCCGCCTGCAGGGCCAGCATCCCATACTGGCGCTGGTTCGAGTCCCGGCTGCTCCACTTCCTATCCAACCCTCTGCTATGGCCTGGGGAGGCAGTGGCACAGTTCTGGCTGTTTGCGCCCATCTGGGGAGTGAACCAGTGGGTGGAAGACCTCTCTCTCTCTCTCTCTCTCTCTCTCTCTCCGCCTTTCCTTCTCTCTCTGTGTAACTCTTTCAATTAAATACATAAATCTTTCAAAAATAAAAAAATCACTTCCGATCCAGCTCCCTGCTAAGGCAGCGGAGGACAGCTCATGTGCTTGGGCCCTGCCCCCACACTGGAGACCTGGAGGGAGCTCCAGGCTTCAGCCTGGCCCACCCCAGCTGTTGCGGCCTTTGGGAAGCGAACCAGTGGATGGGAGACCTCTCTCCCTCTCTCTCTCTCTCTGTCTCTCTCTCTCTCCCTCTCTCTCTCTCTGTCTCTCCCTGTCTCTCTGTCTCTGTCTCCTCCTCTCTCTGTAGCTCTGCCTTTCAAATAAATGAAAAATAAAATCTTTAAAAAAAGGAAAGTGGCCGGGGCCGCGGCTCACTAGGCTAATGCTCCACCTGTGGCGCCGGCACACTGGGTTCTAGTTCCAGTCGGGGCGCCGGATTCTGTCCCGGTTGCCCCTCTTCCAGGCCAGCTCTCTGCTGTGGCCAGGGAGTGCAGTGGAGGATGGCCCAGGTGCTTGGGCCCTGCACCCCATGGGAGACCAGGAGAAGCACCTGGCTCCTGGCTTCGGATCAGTGCGATGCGCCGGCTGCAGTGTGCTGGCCACAGTGGCCATTTGGGGGTGAACCAACGACAAAAGGAAGACCTTTCTCTCTGTCTCTCTCTCTCACTGTCCACTCTGCCTGTCAAAAAATAAATAAATAAAAATAAATTAAAAAAAATAAAAAAAGGACAGCATCTTCTTCCTTTTCCTTGGCTTACCTGTATTTGCTATTTTTTCTTTTTCTTTTTCTTTTTTTTTAATCTTTATTTATTTATTTGAAAGGCAGAGCTACAGAGAGGCAGAGGCAGAGGCAGAGGCAGAGAGAGACAGAGAGAGAGGTCTTCCATCCGCTGGTTCACTCCCCAAACGGCTGCAATGACTGGAGCTGAGCTGATCCGAAGCCAGGAGCTTCTTCCAGGTCTCTCACGTGGGTGCACTTGGGCCATCTTCCTCTGCTTTCCCAGGCCACAGCAGAGAGCCGGATTGGAAGTGGAGAAGCCGGGACTCGAACCGGCGCCCGTATGGGATGCCAGCCCTGCAGGCAGAGGTTTAGCCCACTGCGCCACAGTGCCCATCCCCTGCTATTTTTTCCTAACAACAAAAATGAACACAAAAGGCACAGGAGACACAGGTAGAACCATGTGCTCACAAATGTGTGATGCACACATATATGAAACATACATGTAACATGGGTACATGCGATCCAGCTCTCTGCTGTGGCCTGGGAAAGCAGTGGAGGATGGACTTGGGCCCCTGCACCCATGTGGGAGGCCCGGAGGAGGCTCCTGGCTCCTGGCTTCGGATCAGCTCAGCCCCGGCCATTGTGGCCAACTGGGGAGTGAACCGTCAGATGGAAGACTTCTCCATCTCTCTCTCTCTCTCCTCTCTCTTTGTAACTCTAACTTCCAAATAAATAAATAAATCTTTTAAAAAAAGAAACATGGGTACACGTAAGTGTAAACATATTTTTCAACGTTCTTCTTCCCAACCACAAACACAGCACACGTGGGAGCAGAGATGAGCCCTAACGGCCCCGGCCCCACCCCCACCCCCACCCCCACCCCCACCCCCACCGCGAGGCGGCCAGGAAGAGCGGCGGATGCCTAAGCGCCCAGGCTTCTCCCAGGCTCCTGTCCACGCAGAGCGATCCTGCACCCGTGACTCTGTCCCAGCCCCCGCCTGGAGGACCCTGCCGTCGGGGGGAGGGGCCGTCCCAGGGCACCAGTTTCACATTGGCCACAAGACGCCGGACGCCCCTGCCTCCCTCCTTTGGGAACCACGTGCCCGGAGCTTGGGGGGGGGGGGGCGTGCGAGCTCCCGGCGGGCAGGGCCGTGGCCAGTTGTCCTCGCCATCCCACACCGTGCCGATGCAGCCCCAGGCTGGCGCCAGGGAGCAGGGGAGCCCGGCCGCCCCGACCCTGGTACCTTGATGGTGGCGAGGCTCAGGAGGCTGCAGGACTTGGGAAGCAGAGAGGTGAGGTGGTTGGTGTGGACGATCAGCACCTGGTGGCGGAGGCGTGGCCCTTAGGCTGCAGGCGCGGGAGGGCGGGCAGGGCGCGAGGCAGCTCCACGCAGGCCTGGGATGTCCCTGCCTGCCCAGGCACTCCCGAGGGGACGCCACCCAGAACCAGTCCTGGAATTTCAGGGGCGCGAGGGGAGGGAGGGGCCCCCAGTAGCTGCCCTGGTCTCAACCTTCCCCTGCGAATAAGGAAGCAGCTGCCATGATGGTTCAACAAGCCAAGGGCGGCGGAGTGCTGGGCTGGCCGGGGCCTGGTGCCCACGCCCCTGGGAGGCCTCCAGTGCGGTGGTGCTGCCACGGAGAGGGCGCTTGTGGTTCTGGGGGCGTGGGGCCTTCCCACCTGTCTGCACCCAGACGTCTCACTAGGGCACTCTTGCCCATGGCATCCCCAGCTGGAAGAACCACTCAGCCCCCGCCTTGGCCCCCCAGACCCAGCGTGTGCTCACGCCGGCAGCCCCGCCAGGGCTGACAGGCGCTCACTCTGCGGCAGGCGTCCCACTCCACCCGTCCGCCTCCCTGCTGCTCACTTAATCCTCCCAGCACCTGGGACAGAGCACGCTGGGCGCTCAGGCCACAGAAGCAGCAGCTGGGCTAGGAGGCTTCAAGGTCCTGAAGCCAGGGAGGGGCGGAGCCAGGATGTGACCCAGGGCCGGCTCTCCCGTGACCTCCCAAACCTGGGGGGAAGGGAGGTGTCTGTGCGGCAGGGCAGCTCCCATAAGCCCCACGTGGTTTCCAAGGAGCGGAGGAGCAGTACACCACTCTCTGGAAAGAAGTCCCTGCTCCTGCGCTGTGGCCCGCGGGCTAAGCACCCCCGCCCCGCCCCCCGCCCCGCCCCGCCTGTGGTGTCTGCATCCCTTATGTGTGGGCGCCGGTTCTAGTCCCGGCTGCTCCACTTCCGATCCAGCTCTCTGCTGTGCCCTGGGAAAGCAATAGAAGATGGCCCAAGTCCTTGGGACCCTGCACCCACGTGGGAGACCCGGAAGAAGCTCCTGGCTCCTGGCTTCAGATCAGCCCAGCTCCCGCCATTGCGGCCAATTGGGGAGTGAACCAGTGGATGGAAGACCTCTCTCTCTCTCTCTCTCTCTCTCTCTCTCTCTCTCTCTCTCTCTCTCTGCTTCTCTGTAACTCCGCCTTTCAAATACGTAAATAAATCTTTAAAAGAAGGAATCCCTGCTCACCTTCTTCTGGAGAACTTTGCAGGTTGCAAAGGCCCCGAACGGAATCTAAGTGAGATAAGGAAGGGTAAGCGCCTCCCTCCGCGGTGGCCTCCCTCCCGCGGGGGGCTTCCCGGGCGGGGCGGGCCGGGGCGTGCGCTGGCCGGGCTGGCGGGGGTGTGGCCAGGCCTGCTGCACTCAGCTAGCAGAGGGACCCTGTCCCCGCCCCCGCCTCCTCAGGCCCCAGGGGCAGCTGTGCATCCCTGCTCTGCCAGCCCCGAGGGAAACGGCGGGCCTTGGAGACCCAGCTGAAAACAGAAGATGGCGTGAGCTCTTTCAGACCCGGAGGTCTAAGGCTGCGTCTCCTTCCGGGAGCCCCTCCCTCCCCTGAGACCCTTGCCGGAGACCCGGGGTCCGAGAGAGCAGGGCCGTTCCCATGCACGGCCCAGACGCGCCCTCACTTTACCTCCGAGAGCTCGCATTTCGAGATGTCCAGGATGTCATCCGCCCCAGCTTCCTTCGCCTAAGGGTACCGAGATGAAAAAATCCTTGGGGAGTGAACAGGCCGCCCAAAAGCAAGGAGCGGCAAGGGGCGCCCTGAGCGGATTCTCGCGTGTTCTCCAGGAAGTCCGGCGATCCCACCGGGAGGTGCGCCCGGCGGCCAGGGCTGGGCTGGGGAGGCAGAGGGGAGGGAGCGCGCAGCTGAGCCGGGCTGGGGCCGGGGCACCCGGGTCCCTCACCAGGCACATCTGGTACTCCAGGCGCTTGCGAGCCTCCTCGCTGGGTTTCCGCTTCCGGAAGAAGAGCGGCATCGTCCCCTTTCCCCGGAGCGGATCTTCAGGGCGCTGGGGCACAGGAGAGAAGCTGGGGCCTGCGGAGTTTGTCCCCAGCGTCTAGGACAGGTGGACAGGTGGCCCCAGCCTACGGTACCGCCTGTCTCATCCACCAGTTCCCTGAGCCCACGCTGCAGGTGCCCAGGACTCAGACAGTGGCCGGCTGGGGCGGAAGGGGCACGCGGCAAGCCATGTGATCCGGGTGTGGGCCCACGTTCGCCAGGGACCCACTGTGGGACCCCGGCCGGGCCTCCACACTTCCTCAGGATTCTCCCGGAGGACCCTAACAGACTGGGGTCACTTCCGGCTCCTCCAAGCTAGAACGGCAGAACCAGACTGGAGCCAGCCATGACTCTGGGGGGCTCAACTACGTCACAGCCAGAGGGATCTCGGAGTTGAATCAACATTCAGGGGCGACCCTTAGGCGCCTGGCCGCCCTCACAGTCATCACTCCATGGGACCCTCACCAGGGCCCTGCTGATGGTGGAGAAACACGCTCAGCAGGTTCTGGGATGTGGGTCTGCAGCCTGGAACCCTGGGCTTCCACGACCTGATGCTCAGGGGTTTGCCACCTGCTTGGCGCTGGGGTCCTGGACCAGGAGTTGGTGCCCACTGCCCGCAGGGGCCCTGCCCAGTACCTGCAAATATCCGTGCCGGGGGCAGCCACCCGCCAGGAAGCAAGCACCAGGCTGGTAGGGATCCAGGCTCGGCCAGCCACCTGCTGTGTCACCGTGGCTCACGGCTTCCTCACCTGCGGAGCCTGAGCGATAATGTCACCGACACCGGCTTCCCAGTGAGTTCACACACCTGAGGCCCCCACACGGCCGCTACCTGCACACAGCGAACGCTCCACGGCCACAAAGCGCCGCCCGTCCCGCACACACGGAGCCAGGGCCGAGGGCTAGGGGAGCAGACGCGGCTGGGGAAGCGGCGGAGGCCAGAGGTCTCCGCCCACAGGGGTGCGGGCTGCCAGCCGCAGGGGTGGCCCGCCCAGGCCCTCCGGTCAAACCCACCAGTCTGCCGGCACCGGGCAGGGTCTGCCGCAGCCTGCCCGCCCCGCTCCCCATCTCCTCCCAGCTCAGCCCCGACGCCGCTCCCTCATCTGCTGGCGTCCAGCCCGGGGGCGAGGGCCACACCCATCCTCCCCTCGGCTGCGGTCACCGGGCCGGGTGGGTGGACAGGCGGGTCACCCCCGGGCTTAGCAGTGGCTGCGGCTCCTCCGGGGCAGGAGCTGGGACCGAAACCCAAAAGCTCCAAAAGTCCTGCAGAGCAGGAGTGACAAGTCCGGGACGCCGGGCTCGCACGAGCAAGAGTTGCACCTGGCTTAGGTCTGCTGAGCGGACCCACACACCACGAAGGGGTTAGGAGGAGTCCCGGGTCCCGGGACGGGGGCGCGGACCGCCCAGGGGAGGGGCAGGTCTCTGGATTTCGGTGACAGGGACCCCGGGGTGACCCTCACGATACGAGAGCACAGCAAACAGCGAGGCCCGGGATCTCGGGAGCAGCCTGTCGTCTCTGCCTCCCCGTTGGCGAACTGCCCCGAACCCCGCTTCCGAATCCTTTACCCCGGCTCACCGCGATGCCCCCGGCTCTCCAGCAGTCAGCCGCAGGAGCCTGCCCACAAGAAACATGGCGGCAAGGGCGTCGCCAGGCGGAGCCAGGATTTTTTAGGCGGAGCCAGGAGCTCTCGCGAGAGCCGCATTTTCCTGCTTATATCCGGTGCGGTCGGCGGGACTTCCGGCCTTTCGGTATTCGGCTCGGAGGAGGCCAAGGTGCAACTCTCTTCGGTCGTCCCGAATCCGGGTTCATCCGACACCAGGCGCCTCCACCATGCCACCCAAGTTCGATCCCAACGAGATCAAAGTCGGTGCGTGCTCTCGCTGCGAGCGGGGCTGCGGGGTGCAGGCTGCCCGCGCCCCGCCGCGCTCCTTTCCCGTGCGCGAAGCTGCGCGTCCCGGGCCTCGGCTTTCCCACGTGTAGATGGGGAGGGAGGAGCGGACGACCCTGGCGGCTTTGCAGCCCGCACGCCTTAGGGTAAGGCTTGTCTTCGGGGGTCTCTGCGCCCCTCGTGTGGGTTCCGGGCGGCCTCCGCTGCGGCGCCCGAGCGAGGAGCGTGTGTCCGGCCTTGATCCCCGGGAGCTCCTGGTGCTGTGTCGGGGAGAGGCGACGGCCGGGTGGGCAGCCCGGAGAGGCGCGGCCCCTCCACTGAGGCCCCGGCTTTCCTCCCCCTCCCCCCAGTATACCTGCGGTGCACCGGCGGCGAGGTCGGCGCCACGTCTGCCCTGGCCCCCAAGATCGGCCCCCTGGGCCTGGTGAGTACTTGGTGCGCGGCCGGAGCCGAGCGGCGGACCCGCAGTGGGCAGCGCGTGGCGGGCTCGCGGGGGCCGTGGCCGGCTCCACTCTGTACCGCGTTCATGCCGTGGGGCACCCGAGCGTCGCTCCTGCCACTAGGGGCCATCTTGCCGTGGCCAGCTGGGGCCCAGCCTCCGCAAACGGGTTCGGGCTGCGCGCGTGCCGCCTCGGTGCAGGGGCCCTTCGAGGCGTGGCCGCACCGGAGCCTGGTGCTACCTGGGGTATGGGGCGCAGGTGCAGCTGCCCTGGCGCTGGCGGAGGGAGGTGGCGGTACTGCGCAGGTTTGGGGGCTGCGGCCCAGCTCGGGCACAGGCTGATTACCCGCCCATATCTCTACAGTCTCCCAAAAAGGTTGGCGATGACATTGCCAAGGCCACCGGCGACTGGAAGGGGCTGCGGATCACAGTGAAACTGACCATCCAGAACCGGCAGGCCCAGGTATTTCCGCCTGTGTTGTCGGCCCCCAGGCTGGGCTGGGCTGGGCATGCTCTGGGAGCCCACGTGGGTGGCCGCGTCGCCACGCTCACCGGCGTGGGGTCCAGTGGGGTCGGGCTCTTTCACACAAGACTCTGTCCTGCAGATCGAGGTGGTGCCTTCGGCCTCGGCCCTCATCATCAAAGCCCTCAAGGAACCGCCCCGGGACCGGAAGAAGCAGAAGAACAGTGAGTGCCTTGTGTAGGGGTCTGTGACCAGCGGCGGCTCTGGGTGTCCCCTGTGTGACAGTGTGGGAGGTGACGGGTTAGCTAGTGTGGGGCAGGTCCTGCTTCCCGTGCGTGCGGGGGGTGGAGGGTGAGTCCTCTGGACGCCTAACTGGCCCCAGCCCGGCTTCCGGCGGAGGCTCGGTTGTGTCCCAGCCACCCGCCACTGCGCCTGCCCATGCTGCTGGCTGGCGCAATCCAGTGGTGAGCTGAGAGGAAGCCCCGGCTTAGGAAACAGGGTTGTCCTCCACGTGGATGACTCTGTGCCGAAAGCACGGGAACAGCCTGCCACGGCTGGCGGGGCCTTGTGAGGTTTCACAGGCGGCCGCCTCTGACCGAGCTTCCCCTGGTCCTTCCTGCAGTCAAACACAGCGGCAACATCACCTTCGATGAGATCGTCAACATTGCCCGGCAGATGCGCCACCGGTCCCTCGCCAGAGAACTCTCCGGTAAGCGCAGGGCGTGGAGCCGGCTCCCGGGTCCGCCCCGGGGTGATCCAGGACTTGGGGCGTGTTCTGCAGAAATGCGTGGTGCTGAGTGGGGTATTTAACCTGGGCGCAGGGGGAGTGTGGAGACCTTGTGTAAGGGCTTTGTAACCAGGTGGGATTCCAGACTCCAAGGGGAGTGGGGAGTCCCGAGAGAGGACCAAGCCTTCCCTGAAGCCACTGCTCTCTCAGGGACCATTAAGGAGATCCTGGGGACCGCCCAGTCTGTGGGCTGCAACGTGGACGGCCGCCACCCTCACGACATCATCGACGACATCAACAGTGGTGCCGTGGAGTGCCCGGCTGTAAGTGCCTGCGGGTGACACGGGGTGGGGGGATGGCCAGTGGTACTCCGTGTAAAAGTGGGGTGGGGTACAGCTGATGTATTGCCAGGCTGGAGTGGCTGGTGGTCTCAGACCCGCTTTCTTCCTCACAGAGCTAAGAAGCACAGAGGAATCTTGGAATAAAGGATCATCTGACAAGTGGCTTTCTGCTGTGGCGTCTTCTTGGGGGAACTGGCTCCCTTACTGGGCGGGAGCGGGCCAAGTGCAGAACCTAATTAGCAACTCCTGTGGGCCCTCAAAGAAAGCCTTGACTCTGTGGATGTCTCCACCCACCTCCGATTGATGGGTGGCTGGGGCCCAGGACCCACCACTGCTGTGCAGCCAAGCTTCAGAGCCGTGCCTAGGCGACCTCTGCTGCCTGCCCCAGCTCTGCTTTTCCCGCACTGTGTGAAAGGGGCTCCTGGTCCTAAGTGGGATTGGAGACGATTTCCCCTAAGAATTTGTTCCCCACACTGACCCCTAATCTGCTCCTGTCGGTCTGAAGTTACCCCTGGATGGAGGTACTGAGCTCCAGCAGCAGGTGGAGGTGCGGCAATGTGGAAGGCACATGGTTGAGGGCCCAGCTGGCTTAGAGAAGGCCAGCGATGGGGGCTGTGGTCCAGGCCTGGCTGCCCAGGAGCCAGGAAGGAGAACACACATCTGTAGGGGCTCAGGCAGGGTGAGGCTGTGCAGTTGGGTGCCAGGATGGGTGGCACGGTGGGGGAGGGGGGCATGGAACCTGAAAGGGGATGAAGGCTTGTGTTAGAAGAGGGAGAAACAGGTTGGAGACTGGAGTGGTTGAAGCACACACAATGCCTGGCCTAGGCCTTCACATTGGTTAGGTCACTGCCACAGAGGTCTGTGTAAATCCGAGAATCCAGAGGACTGGCTTGGACGCTGCTGAGACCCCTGCTCTCTGGCCCTTACTGAGGGGTGTGCCCACAGTGTGGCACAGCAGGTAAAGCTGCCACCAGCATCACACGGGCACTGGCCGTGTCCCGGCTGTTCCAGTTCGAATCCAGCTCCCTGCTAATGCACCTGGGAAAGCAGTGCAAGATGGAACAAGCCCTGGCCCCTGCTACTCACATGGGAGACCTGGAAGAAGTGGAGTGACCAGTGCATGGAAGACCTTTCTCCACCTCTGCCTTTAAAAATAAGGAAGTAAATTATCTTTTAAAAAAGACAAATTGGCTTTATTAGAAGTGCTTGCAGGGCTCAGCCTTGTGGGCACCCCAGCTGGGGGGTGAGGCAGCAGGTGGGGCGCTGTGCAGTTACTGTCTGGTGTGGAGTCTCTGGTGTCGGACAGACACCGAGCTGCAGCAGAAGGCCCTGCCACACTCACTGCAGTGGTAGGGCTTCAGGCCCGTGTGGATTCTCTGGTTCAGGAAAATGTCACATTTTGTGATGTGAACACTGTTACTTGTGTGTGCTGGAATTTTTAGGGAATCTTGATTTGTAAGTCATTTATGCTGCAGAAAAGTTGCTTTAAGAATAAATAGTGGGGCTGGCACCATGGCATTGTGGACTAAGCCCCCACCTGTGGCACTGGCGTCTCGTATGCATGCCAGTTCTAGTCCTGGCTGCCCATGCCAGGAGCCCGGCCCAGAGGGAAGCCTACTGGGGAAGCTGGGGTGTGCCAGCCACGGAGGGACTGACCCAGGGCTACCTCCCGGCTCCTGGAAATCAGATAAGGTAGAGGGGCTGCTCCAGGGGAAGCCAACGGAACAGCTGTCTGCCAGCCTGCCAGCCGGGCACCGGGGATCAGCACGCTCCCAGGGTGCACTGATTACCAGCCAGCCCACCCGGGAGCCAGCAGGCGCCGTGTCCAAGAACAGACTAGGCGGGAGCAGTGGTTCTCCAGGTGGGACCTGCAGCCTGGCAGCCCCGTGGATCTTGTTGGAAAAGCAAAGCTGGGGTCCTACCTGCACCTGAGGAGCAAGTGGGGGCGGGGGTGGGGGTCAGCAGTCTCTGATCTGGTGGTGCTTCCAGGTGATCCTGATGCACACTGGAGTTTGAGAACCGCTGGCTTTGTGGGGAGAATAAGCGCCACGGGCAGCTCTGACTTCCACAGGCTCCTTCCAGGCCCCCTGCCCCTGCCCCTTTTGCTGAGCCACACGGGCCAGTAGTGGTTACAGCACTCACAGACGCCCTCCCCAGGCCTTTGCATCTACAGGGGCTGGAGCTGCTTCTCACCCGTGCTGCGTCAGCCTGGGTCAGCCTGGGGAGGCACCTGAGGGCCCCGGGCAGGTGGCTGCTCGCTCTTGGCACTTTGCCCTTCTGAGCAAATCCCACTGACTTGCTTTTTATTGCCTCTGTCTAGGGTAAGCTGCCTTAGAGCAGGCACTGTCTTTCCTGGCACTGCCCTGTCACCACTGCAGAACAGGGCCTGGCACTCACTGGTACTCCAGGACCGAATGAGTGAGTGACTGAGTGATGTTCCTTGAGACAGGCACAGGGTCTCCTGGGCTCTTGTTGAGGGCTCCGAATGCCTGTTCCAATCCTTTCTCCACCCCACCACCCTCCAAACCCGAGCTTGGCATTTTGTCTGCTGCACGGCCAGGAAGGCACAGCCGCTGGCCTCAGCCTGGCTCAGCGCTGGCCTCAGTTCTGACGGGCGGCCTCCGAGGTAAGAAATCTACCGCTGTGTCCCCGTTCCTCCACCTGCATATCTTGGATGACATTTGTCATTTTAAAAAAGATTTGAAAGAGTTAAGAGAGACAGGGATCTTTCATCCGCTGGTTCCCTCCCAAGGTGGCCACAATGGCTGGGGCTGGGCCAGCTGAAGCCCGGAGCCAGGAGCTTCATCCAGGTCTCCCACGGGGTAGCAAAGGCTCACACACTTGGGCCATCCTCTGCTGCTTTCCCAGGTGCATTAGCAGGGAGCTGGATTGGAAGTGGAGCAGCCGGGACTTGAACTGGTGACCGTATAGGATGCTGGCACTGCAGGCGGCAGCTTTACCTCTATGCCACAATGCCGGCCCCGTCAGCCATTCCCTGGCCATTGGCTGGGAAGCCAACAGCGGTTGCTATGGCAACAGTTGGCCTGGGTTTTCCTGTTGACCAGAGTCTAACCAATGGTCAGCGTCACTGCAGTCTCAGCTGTGTCCCAGCTCAGTCCACACAGGACACCAGGAAGAGGGGCGCAAGCTGTGGGGAGACTTCCCGGAGCCTGTGGTCCCCTCCCCTGGGGCGTCCCTCGCCTGTTTGTGCCTTCTGCCGCGACGCAAAGAAGCCTCGTGTGGTCCTCTCCGGTCATTTCACCTGGTGCCAGAGGAGGTGCCCCTCCCCCCACCCTGGGGCCAGGACTCAGCTGCGGCAGGGGTCGGCGGGCCAGACCCCACGCAGGCCCTCCCCTCGCCAGGGAAGGATGGCCCCCGTCCCCAGGGACCTTCGCGGCCAGCTGTGGGTTGTTTCGATGACGGGTTGGGAAATGGGCGTGGGGCATTTCTGCACTCCTGGGAGTGTGGTCTGTGAGGGGCGGGAGGAAGAGCGGGACCGGCCTGGGAGCGATGGAAGCAGCAGCTCAGCTCTCCCTCGCTTGGCCAGCGGCAGCTCACCTGGTAGGGACGGAGCGTCACACCTCGGCTAGCACCATTCGGCCCAGGGCCCAGCCGGTGCGAACCCCCTACCGGCCACTAGGCGGCGGCAGCTTCCCGGCCTCGGTCCTGCGGTCCGTCCGGGCGCACAGCTGGTGCGATTCCGCCCGCGGCCGCTGGGGGCGTCAGCAGCCAGGGTCTCACGGGAAAGCAGGGGAAGACGGTCCAGGTTCTGGGCCCTTGGCACCCATGTGGGAGACCCGGATGGAGTTCCTGGCTTCGACCTGGCCCAGCCCCTGCTGTTGCAGCTACTTGGGGAGAGGCTGTTGCACCCATAAAGGGGAGTAAACCAGCAGGAGGAAAATTTTCTCTCCCTTTCTGTTGCTCTGCCTTTGAAATAAATATATTAAAAAAATTTTTAAAAAAGATTTGAGGGCTAGTCATCCCAAAACTGAGGCCAAGGAAGGGGCTAGGCACAGCCTCCACGTGGCGAGGGTGAGCGTGGCTGACCAGGACGGAATAAACACATAGGACGTGCTGGGCACAGCCAGGGGGCCTGGGTTATGGAGGGCATGGGGCACGCCCTTCTCAAACTGGCTCACACAGGGAGGGCATCACCTGATTTTTGGAGTCAAATTTTTATTTGGCAAACAAAGGTCCTTTCTGATAGTGCGACTGGATGCACCCAGGCGCAGCCAGCCTCCGGCAGCATCCCCAGCCGCCCCCGCCCCCGCCGTGTGCCGTAGGAGACAGCGAGCAGGGGCTGACCACACGCCCGGGAAGCTCCTCCCAGCTGTTCCCAAGTCTGCAGGGCGGCAGGGACTGTACCTGGAAGCCCAGTGGCTGGGGCGCCAGCGGCGGGACAGGAAGCAGGGGTCCCGGAGGCCAAGGCTCCCAGGGGCTGTGGGCCTGGATCCTGGCCCAGGCCCAGCCCAGCTCCAGACTGGCGCCATCCTGCTCTCGAAGGGGCAGCCGCTCACCGAGAGGGGCTGTCACCGCCCTTCAAAGTGGGCTGTGATCTGCTCCAGGGTCTTCCCCTTGGTTTCAGGGACGCAGAACAAAGTGAAAAGGACGCCGAAGATGCAGAAGGCAGAGGCGAGCCAGAACGCGCCGTAGGGCCGGAGGGCCTCCTGCGGCGAGAGCAAAGGCCACTGCGGACGCGCAGGGCGGGGGGCCCCTTGGGGTCCGGACAGCACCCCCCTGGCCACGCCCACTGTGTCTGCATCCTGCATCCAGTGGCCCAGGGAGTAGAGGACAGCCTGGCACAGTTGGCTGCCTGGCCAGCACTGTCCAAGATGGCCATGCTCTGAGACCGGAGCAAACAGGCTCAGAGCAATGGGGTGATTTCCCCACAGCCGAAGAACAGCTGGAGTGACGGCCGGGCCCTTGCTCCAAACCAGGCCCACAAGCCTGTCCTCGGTACTCGGCACCGACCAGCGCTCTGGGCCCATTCCCAGGGGCTTCCCTCTTCAAGCTGAGATGGGCCCCTGGGGACACTGGGGCCCACTGCACGGGGGGAGGAGTGAGCAGTGCCCTCGGTCAAGGCCAGAACCAAAGGCCACTCCTTCTCAGTCCATCCTCCTGTGGGACCCAGCGGCCCTTCCTCCCGGCCTTCTGGGCACTGCCCACCCCTGGACCACTGCTCGCTCCTTCATCACCTCCTTGGCTTCTTCCCCCTGCGGCTGACTCTCCCCTTGCAGCCCCAGCCGGCGAGTCCACCCAGGCTCCCTGTCTGAGCAGGTCCCAGGCTCCCACGGACTCCAGGCCAGCCTGCTGTCCATACCTCTCACCGCCACCACTGTCCTCCCAGCCCTTGCCACAAAGGGGACCCTGTCCACCTCGGTCCCTGGTGCCTCGGGCAGGCCTGGGCATGGCCCATGCCGGGAGCCCTGGGGGGAGGGAGGGACTGAACGGGAGCCCGGATGATCTGCTCACAGCCAGCACTGTTAGCTGGGAATCCCGCATCTGGGGTGGCTCAGCCACGGCAAAGCAGAGGTGTTGACCCGAACCACGGGTCCCATCAGCCTCCATTTCCAGCCAAGGAAGTGGCACGGCGGGTCGGAGCCCAGGCCTGCCCGCTGCTCCCCTGTGCACCCGTGCAGGTGACACTTGTTAACGGCAGGCCAGCCATGCTGTCCTTCTGCCAGGACAGGCTGCAGGCCACAGCCTGGGTTCCTCACCAGCTCCGGCCCTCCTGTCTCCGTCTCAGCCCCAACCAAGATGGCCGCCGGCGGCACACAAGGCCGCTGACCCGGCGTCTCCGGAGGAAGGCAATTCCCCGGAGCCCCTGTGCACTCACCATGACGCTGCTGAACTCCTTGGTCACCAGGAAGGCCATGAGCCAGTTGGTGAGGACGCAGACGCCCGTAGCCACACCCTTGACGTGCAGGGGGAAGATCTCCGACATGAGGAGCCAGGGGATGGGCCCCCAGCCCACCGCAAAGCCTGCGGGGCAAGACAGGCGCCCGGTCAGAGCTGCGCAGGCTGCGGTCGGGCTCCGTAAGGTACAGAGGTGAGGCCCTGGGAGCCGCAGGCGGCCCTCCTCACCAGCGATGAAGAGGCACATGCTGCCCACGGCCAACCAGGCCAGCCCCACGCTGGGGTCGATGGGCTCTGTGGAGACGGGCGCCAGGAGGTCCACGTGGGAGGAGTTGCCGGGGCCCCCCTGGGCCAGCTTGAAGTAGGCACCGAAGGCACTGGTGCTGAACACCATGATCACGCCTGCAGGCAGAGGGTGGTGGGGAAACGGCCAGGTGGGGGACACAGCTGCAGGGCAAGCCTGGCTTCCTGAGAGCCACTGGCATGGCTATCTGACGCCTGGCCCTCGGAGCCCTATCTGGCTGCACCCACCCTGCCCCGCCCCGCCCCAGACCTCAGCCAGCTCCAACAAGTCCCCAGACTCAAGGCAGCAGGAGTGGCAGCAGCTCGGGGCCGTTCACCCCACCCACCAGCAAGTCTCGCAGCAGAAGCTGTGGGTGCCGGTGCACCAAGGGCCTCCGGTGGCCGGCCCGCGAGCCTCACGGTGGCCCTGGGGGAGGCCGGGCACTCTCGCCATTTTACAGTGGGCGCTGAGGCTCAGGGTTGAAGGCCCTCGGCCCGAGGACTGCAGCCCTTGGTCACTGCACCTCCCCGGTGTCCAGTTTCCCCACGGCTGGGCCATGGGGAGGCCTCCTGGGAGGCTGGTGGCGGCAGGGACAGGCGTGAGACAGCTCACTGCTGGCACAGGCCTGGTGTGGAGCGGCGCCTGTGATGCGCTCAGTCCACATTTGTCCTCGCGTGTGCTCAGCCACGATGGCCTGAGGGGCCTGGCCGGGGCACCCCTGTGCGCAGGGCTGAGCCCTCGCCCTCGGGCCTCACCTGACAAGGTCAGGAGCAGCCTCCGCCCAGCTCTGTCCATGATGAGGGCCGCCAAAGCTGTGAACAGCACCTGGATGAGACCCACGACGACCGAGGCCAGGCTGCTGTCCTGGGGGGCGCAGGCCGGGGCTGGTCAGCAGGGGCTGGGCCACCAGGCCCTGGGCTTGCACAGGAAGGCCCAGCCGTGTGGCACCTGCAGGAGGCAGGCCCGGCAGGGGCCCTTTACCTTGAACTTGGCCTCCTCGAAAATGGTCTCTGCGTAGAACATGACGGCGTTGACGCCGGACAGCTGCTGGAAGGCCATCAGTGAGACGCCGATGACAAAGGGCTTGTAGATGCCGGGGCGCCTCAGCAGGGCCAGCTGGAAGCCCTGCTCCAGGGGGACGCTGTCAGCGCTCTGCCCTCTCCCAAGGGCGCCTCTGACCCACGGTGCCAAGGCTTAGGGGGCTCAGCTTCTTGTCCCCGCCCCACCTGTGTCCTCAGGCACAGACGGGGGTGTCCCTGCTCCCCTCCTGTAAGGTGAGCAGGTCCTGACCCCCACGGCTCTTCCCAACTGGCTGGGTGGGGGAGCCACCGAGGGGTTCTCTAAACCCCAGTGCCACCACCTGGGCCCCCTGGCCTGGGGAACCCCCCACTGTACAGATGGAGACACGAAGGCTCCAATGCGGGGTTCAAACCAGGTCTGACTCTAACCCAGACTCTTCACCACGACACCTGTCCTGTCTCACGCACACGCACACGCACACACACAGAGCACAGCACACGCACACACACGCACACACACACACAGCACACCCAAACCACAGCACACACCCACACACAGCACACACCCACACACGCACACCCACACCACAGCACACACACACACAAAGTCCAGGTCATGGAAGCCTGTCCAGGCCTCGGCCCCTGTCCTGTCTCACACACACACACACACACAGAGAACATACACACACAGCACACACACACGCACACCCACACCACAGCACACACACACACAAAGTCCAGGTCATGGAAGCCTGTCCAGGCCTTGGCCCCTGTCCTGTCACACACACACACACGCACATGGAAGTCTGTCCAGGCCTCGGCCCCTGTCCTGTCACACACACACACACACGCACATGGAAGCCTGTCCAGGCCTCGTCTTTCTCTGCTGGGACAGAAGCATCAGGGCTCCTCTCTGGGTGACTCCGAGACCCAGGCCAGGGGGGCTCCAGCCTCACTGAGGGTGGGAGTGGGTGCCCCTCAGGGAACAGCCTGTGCTGGCCTCCCCCAGCCTCTCACCTGGCGCTCAGCCGCGATGGGGGGCTCTTCCCAGCCCTGCTCGGAGCCCCACAGGAACCGCAGGGCGGCCATGGCCTCCTGGCGCCTGTGCTGAGCCAGCAGGAAGCGCGGGGTCTCAGGCACGCAGCTCATGAGCAGCAGCATGAGGGTGGGGGGCACGCAGCCCAGCACAGCCAGCCAGCGCCACTCCAGCACCCAGCCTGGGGAGGGGGCGAGCGGAGGGCAGAGCTGGGGACCTCGCTGCCTCCGCCGGCGACCTCCGCGTGGGCATCATCGCCCTCCGTCCCCTGGTTCACCCCCCACACCCCCACAGCAGCCAGGCTGGGCCAGGCTGGAGCTGGGAGCCGAGAGCTCCACCTGAGGCTCCCACGAGGGCGGCGGGGAGCCAGCGCCTGAGCCCGCGAGCCATCCTCTGCCGCCTCCCAGGGTGAACGCGCGGGAGCTGGGCCGGACGTGGAGCTGGGACTCAGTGCTACCCACTGCGGCCAGCCCTCACCACGACCACGGACGCCGGGGCGGACACGAGTGGGGGCACAGCGGGCCGCGTGCGTGTGATGACGGTCCACCAGACTGTCCCGGAGTCGGGAAGCTCCTGTCGTCCAGTGATGTCGCCATTGTGACACCACGGCACAACGAGCGCCAACACATCCGTGTCTGCCTGAGCAGTGAGGCGTGCAGAAATCATAGCGCAGCCACAAGGCCAGCCACTGGCCGGTGCTGTCCCACGGGAGGCAAATGTATCACCGGCAGGTCACTCTGTCGGCTTAGCAGAGGTGAGCCACGCCAGTGGACCAACACTCAGAAACGGGTTGGCCACGTCGGTGCAGTGGGTTCAGCCGCTGCCTGCGACGCCGGCATCTCATACCAGCGCGCCGGTCTGAGTCCTGGCTGCTCTGCTTCCCACACGGCTTCCTGCCTGTGTGCCTGGGAGAGCAGTGCAAGACGGCCAATGATTCAGCCCCTGCACCGCGAGGGAGCCCTGGGTTGAGCTCCGGCTCCCTGGCTTCAGCCTGGACCAACCCCGGCTGCTGGGGCTGTGTGAGCCAGCGGACAGAAGATCTCTCGTGTCTAATTCTGCCTTTCACATAAATAGATCTTTAAAAAATCAACTCAGGCTGGCACCGCGGCTCACTAGGCTCATCTTCCGCCTGCGGCGTCGGCACCCTGGGTTCTAGTCCCAGTTGGGGCGCCGGGTACTAGTCCCGGTTGCTTCTCTTCCAGGCCAGCTCTCAGCTGTGGCCTGGGAGTGCAGTGGAGGATGGCCCAAGTGCTTGGGCCCTGCACCCGCATGGGAGACCAGGATAAGTACCTGGCTCCTGGCTTTGGATCAGTGTAGCGCCAGCTATGGCAGCCACTTGGGGGGTGAACCAATGGAAGGGAGACATTTCTGTCTCTCTCTCTCACTAACTCTGCCTGTTCAAAAAAAAAAAAAAAAAAAATCAGCTCAAGAGGTTGGCACTGTGGTAGAGCAGGTTAAGCCAGCACCTGTAGTGCTGACCTCCCACATGGGCGCTGGCTCGAGTCCCGGTTGCTCTGCTTCCGATCCAGCTCCCTGCTGATGCACCTGGGCAAGCAGCAGAAGACGGTCCTGGTGCTTGGGCCCTGCACTCATGTGGGAGACCCAGAAGCAGCACCAGGCCATGGCTTCAGGCTGGCCCAGCCTTGGCCATTGTGGCCATTTGGGGAGTGAACCAGTGGATGTTAGACCTCTCTCTCTCTCCCTCTCCTCTAACACTGCCTTTCAAATTAAAACAAAACAAAACAAAACAAAACACCATACAGGTCTCTACAAAGGTCTGCTCAGAAACGTCTCAGCGCAAAGAGAAGCAGCCGGGCAGACCGGAGTGCGCTAGGGGTGCTGTCCACCACGCAGCGGGCTCTGCCTACCGCAAGGCTCCCGCAGCCGCCAGGCCACTGGCAGGATTCTGACTGCACCAAGATGGTAGGGGGTAAAAATCAAGGCCCTCCGGCCCGAATGCCACCCACTCTGAAGACCAGAGGGCGCACGCCGTGGGCGGCCGTGGGCAGACAGGCCTGAGCCCCCCGACCCCGGCCCCCGGCCTCCCCCCGCTGCCAGGCACCTTTCATGTGCCGCTCAACGTGACCCTCAACAGTGGTGGAGGCTCCCAGGGGTGGTGTGACCTGGCCAAGGTCGAGCCTAGGGGCAGAGCTGTTCACGAATCCGTGGCCCACCCCTCCCCGAGGCGCCTGGCTCTGCCCCTGCGGTCCCTGGACACAGCCAGCCCAGGAATCTGCAGGTTTGTGGCTGCACAGTAGGGTACTGGCCTGAGCGGTTAGCCCTCCCTCCCCCCCCCAGAGCGGGGCCTGGGAAGTTGAGGCCAGCACCCAGGGCTGAGTCACAGGCCCCAGGGACGCGGCCCGGAGCCGGGCAGCTCGGGCGCTGGCCGTGGGACCGCAGCCAAGTCCCCGGCTTCCATGAAGCTCCGTGTCTGCATCTGTGGAATGGCCATGAACGGTCAAGAGAGACAGCGAAAGCTCTACCTGCCAGGTAGGCCAGGAGGATGCCTGTGACGACCATCAGCTGCACACAGGAGCCGAGCAGCCCGCGGACGGCCGGGTAGGCAACCTCGGAGATGTAGACCTGCCGGCGAGCGCGGGACACTTCACCTGGCGCCCAGCTGCCGCCGTTCAGAGGCGAGCGGAGGCTGGGCTCGGGCCACCGGTGGGCCACCCCTTCCCTCGGGGTGCCTCCCATCCGCCTCACCCCCGTGTGCTGGGTCAGGAGAAGCTGGGCATTTTATGTTTCCGCCTCTTCCTGGGCACAGACACAGCTGCCCTGGTCATGGGTAAACGGTGTAGAGGCGTGGGCAAGGCCCTGCTGACCCCTGAGCCCAAGGTCGGGGCAGCGGCAGCCAGGGGAGTGACTGGGGGGCCACTGGTCACCCAGCAGTCCCTCGCCAGGGCCCCGAATCCTCACACACCTCATTCTACAGGGGGTGGGGGCTGCGGGCCAAGGCCCAGCGTGCCCTGCCCAGGGAAGCCCCAGAGCTGCCCCGGATTCCGGCGCGGGCGGGCGGGCTCCGTCTGCGAGCCCGAGGTGGTAACAGCGGCTTCTTCCCAGGACCCAGGTGAGGGCTGGGAGCTGAGGCGCCTACCGCAGGCTGCCCCGCACCAGGAGACCCAGGCCTGCAAGCCGCCCCCGGGTTTGTCTAGCTCCATCCCCCCGGTCTCAGGCCGGGAAGCAGGGGCCACTCACCGGGGCCACGAGCGAGGCCACTCCGCAAGCCAGGCCGGTGAGCAGGCGGCCGCCGAGCAGCACCCACACGTCCCGGGCCGCGGTGATGACGGCGAAGCCCACCACAAAGGGCACCGCGGAGAGCAGCAGGCTCAGCTTGCGCCCCGCGCGGTCCACCAGGCCCCCGCCGAGCACGCCCCCGGCCGCGGCGCCCAGGGTCACGATGGCCTGCGGGAGGGGCGGCGGGCTCAGCGGCGGGCGCGGGGCTCGCCCCAGCCCTGGCGGCCGCAGGGGGAAGGGCTGCGGGGGTCCCGGCTCGTCCGAGGGGGTCTCACCCCGAACCAGGAGGCCTCATTGTCGTCCAGGCGCGGGGCGGGGGGCGCTGCGCGCCGCAGGCTCGGGATGGCCGGGGAGCTGTAGCCGAGGGCGAAGCCGAAGCTGAGCGGGCCCAGGGCGGCGGCGAAGGCGGCGAGGAAGACGCGGCGGCTGCGGGGAGTACTGCGGGGACAGGGCTGAGGTGAGCGGCGCCCCCGGGCCAGGCCACGCCCCGGGCCGACACCCCTGACGCGCACCTGCCGCCCGGCGGCCCCAGGAGCGGCTGGGTCTCCCGGTCCTCAGGCGTCATCTTGGCGGCCAACGCTTGCCGGCGGACTCTGACGCCGGAACCGCCACGGTCCCGCGAGTGCAGCCTCACCCGCCTCTCCCCGCGGAGCCGGCCAAGGAGCGGGAGGCGGTGCCGGGGCGGGATCGGAACCGCCGCGCGTGCAGAAACAGCCAATGAGAACCTAAGGCGGGGTTAGCGTCTCCGCTAGGACTCGCCCACCAAGTCAAAGCAGGCCAATGGAAGCACAGAGCTGGTCGAGGACCACGCCCCTAGGACACAGCTGCCCAATGCAGAGGCAGGACGGAGTTTGTGTCCCGCCCAGAGTCAGCCGTCCAATTAGGGTGCGGTGCGAGCTCGGAGGCGGGGCCAGAAAGCTGCTGCCTCCTAACTGAACCGGCCAATGAGTGGAGGGCAGGGTTAGGCACCGCCTCTCAATCTAGCTTCAACCAATGAGCGTAGGAGTGGGGCGGAGGCGGAGCACGTGCGTCAGCGCCCGCGATTTCCTCTCCCCACGCCGGCGTCCAGGCCGAAGTTCCCGCGCGGCGTTAACAGCTGCCGGAGAGCGTGATCGGAGGCTCGGCCGACCCCCGAGGGCCTCGGGGCGGAAAGTCTCCAAGCCAACGCTCTCTCCCGTCGGACCCTGAGACCGGCCGGGGGCTGCCGGGGGCGGAGGCGGAGGCGGAGCCCCGCGCCTCCCGGGTCGCTGGCGGCTAGGCGGCCGTCCGCGTCGCGCGCGGTGTGACCGTGCCCGGCTCCCTGACAGCCCCCTCGCTTCGCAGGGAACCCCAGCCCTCCAGCCTCCTGCCGCCAGCGGACTGCGTGCCCCAGCCTTTCCACGGGTGCACCTGTCGCCTCTGGCCATGTGCGCCCAGTTCACACCGCACACTCCGGGTGCGGGCGAGCGCGGGGGACGGAGAGGCCTCCAGTCCCCACCTCCACGATAATCGCGGGGTGCAAAGTCCGAGTCCTCGCCGCCACCCCACGAAGCCCCGTTCTGCGCAGGTGAGTGCGGGGCTCCGAGGTGAGCTGCGCGTGAAGACCACCGCCCGTGCGGGGGGCTGTCGGGGGTCGCTGCTTGACCCGCAGCCGTTTCGCCGTCCTGACCACAAGCCCGCGCAGCAGGGAGCGCAGGCAGCTCTGAGCCATGGGCCCCACGTCGCTTGCTTTGCTCCGCCCGCCCGTGCGGGTTTCGCCGCGTGGCCGTGGGAACAGCTCCCTTCCGGTCTGCGTTCTGGCCACGCGCGCTGCTCGGACCCGCGACTCCTGTCCCACGCCGGCGGCTGCAGTGCTGCTGGTTTGGCAGGAGGGCTCCTGGCTGAGAGGCAGGGTAGGGGACAGAGGCGACCCCAAGGACTAGGGCCGCGGGCGCTCGGGGGAGGATCGCTGCGCCCGGGGTTCCTGCGGGAATCGGTGAACCTGATCCAGGGAGGCGGCGTGGCTGCTGCCTGCTGGGGGACCCCCGCGCCCTTCCCCTGCAGGGGCGGCGCGGGGAGAGAGAATCTGCCGGGGGGGGGGGGGAGGCCCTGCCCAGAGACCCCCAGGACCCTCAGAGCCACTTTCAGGGCCCCAGGAGCCGCCGTTTTCGTGGCGGGTGGTGGGTGGGCAGTTTCCCCGGGGAGAGACCTAAGCGGGAGGCAGCTGGTTGAGGATAAAGGCCAAGACCGTCTCCCTGTACCCTGGACCTTGTCCTTGCTCCGGCCCCTGGCTGGGGCGGACTCTTGTGTTTCACGTGTGCTCGGGCCAGCCCACACCTGTTCTAGGAGGTAAGTTTTTATTGTTTCAGAGTAACAATAAAAACAGGCAGAATCTCTGGAGACTTCTGACAGGTTCCTGTTCCTTATTTTCTACAGACACAGAGAGGGGGAGGAGCTTCCAGGACCTGGCCAGGGCCAACCGAAACAGCCAGGGGGCGCGGGGAGGGAGGAGACTTATTAATCATAGCACAGTCCAAAAGCAGTGCTCCTTATGAAGGAAACAGATCAGGTGACAGAAAGCAAAGCTGTAAGGAAAAAGTAACTTCCACTGCGGACATAAAAGAGAAGAGAAGGTTGCGGAAGTAAGAATGCACGTTTTTGATTTATTCAAAGTGTCGATCTAAAACCTCAGTGAAATCTACGCCTTTTTATTACAAGGGGACTGATGGCTGTTGCGGGGAGGCACCCCGGCCGGCCCAGGGTGCGGGTTTGGTCCGAGGGGTCGCCCTGGGCCGGGAGCCGCGTTCTGCCGAGACTCAGTGTCGGAAAACTTCCACAGGACAGCCGAAGCTGGCCCACGGCCGGGGGCCGCCTCACTTCAAGTCGATGGCCTCTTCGTCCGAGGAGGCTGTGAGCGGGCAGGGGCTGCCGCCGCACGCCGTGCCGCCCTCCCCGTCCGCCGCAGGCTCCTGGCCGTGCCCCTCGGCTGTGGCTTCGCACGTGGGAGCACTTTCCAAGGAGTCTGATGTGATCCTGGGAGGGAGAAGTCCGTCAAAGGACCCACGAGAACATCTGGCCTGTTGTGCCGTTCTGGGCGGCACGGCCCCGCCCCTCGCCGGTCACGGGCATGAATCCCACCCTGCCCTGCCTCCCAGCCCTGTGGCAGGGGCCTGTTGGGGCGGCTCGAGGCCTGGTGCGGGACCCCTGGGTTTAGGAGGCATCATCTGCTTTCCAGATGGCAAACCTGCACAATGTCACTTGGCCTAAAACCCTCCCAGGGCCGCCCCAGACGGAGCACGAGGCTGGGGCTCCTGACCTGGCCCCGCTGACCCCTCCGCCTCCCAGGCCACCCCCACTTTCCCCGCCTCTTCAGGACTCTCTTGGTTGCTGCATAACTCATCTGACCAAAACCAGTTTCCTCTTCCCAGGGAGGTCATGTGTTCAAAACTGTCCATCAGCTTGCAAAGCCTGCCTTGGCCCAGTCGTCATTTGAGACGTTGTTTTACTTATTTGAAAGGCGGAGGGAGGGGCAGGGAGAAGGGAGGGAGCGAGTGAGCAAGTGGGTTCCATCTGCTGGTCACTCTGCAAATGCCCTCAAAGGCCAGGACTGGGCCAGGCTGAAGGCAGTAGCCAGGAACTCCCTCTGGGTCTGCTAGGTGGGTGGCAGGGACGTGAGTACTTGGGCCGCTATCTGCTGCCTCCCAGGACGCGTTAACAGGAAGCTGGATGGACTTGGAGGCGGGACTTGATCCTGGGGAACTTTGACATAGGATTCGGACATCACAGGAAGAGACCCAGCCCGCTGCACCACAACCCCACGCCTCTGCCCATTCTGGAGTTCACCCTGTCCCCAGCTCTCCGTGTCCACGTGCGTCCACTTTTCCTGCCGCTCCCTGGCTGGCCAGGCCTTGCCCGCCCAGGGCCCTTTCCCGCAGCGCACCTGCTGGGGCTGCTTCCCGGCTCCTGATTCACTCCGAGCCCAGCTCTGCCACAGCCGGGAAGACCCCTCCCCGAGCCCTGACACTTAGCTTCCTTGTAGCACCCGTCACTCGGAAGCCACTTAGTTTGCTTATTTGGATACAGGCTTATCCAATTTCCACGGTACAACATTGAGTCTGCGCAGGCAGGGGCCTGGCCATGTGGATGGGTGAGAGGTGCTGCCCCTCCCCCAGGTTCATGGTCACCTGACTCAGGAGAGGGGCTGAGCCTCCCCCCCACCCGCTGCTCAAGCCCCTCCCTGCCCTATGTGGGGTGGACGGCAGACACCCCCCCCCCCCGCTGCAGGTCATCGTTGGCCTTCTGCACCGGCCTGGGACCCGCCCCCTCCTCGTGCCCATGCCAAGCTCTGTGCCACGAGCTCCAAGAATGTGTGTTGTGTTGAGTGGATGAATGGTCTTGGAGAGCAGCCCTGCCCCCCCCCCCCCCCCCCCGCCATGACGTCGCTTGAAGGGGAAAGAGTTCTCAGGGACAGAGCTGAGTCAGCATTCGGGGAAGGCAGGGCCTGTTTCTGTCGAGTGTGGATTCCCTGCCCTCTTCCTACAGCTTTGTCTTTAAAAGCCTCTGCCAGTCTAGGCTGGCATTGTGGCACAGCGTGGTGAGCCGCTGCCTGTGATGCCGGCATCCCATTTCAGGCCCGAGCTGCTCCACTTCCGGTCCAGCTCCCTGCTAGTGTGCCTCTGAGGGCAGTGGAGGATGGCTCAAGTGTTTGAGCCCTGGCGCCCATGTGGGAGACCCGGATGGAGTTACTTGCTCCTGGCTTTGAACTGGCCCAGCCCTGCCATTGTCCTCATTTGGGGGTTGAAACAGCGGGTGGAAGACCCTCTGTCTCTCCTTCTTTGTTAGTATTTCTGTCTTGTGTTGTCCAGGCCCTTCTCTGGCACACGGCCTGGGGGTGTCAGAAGAACCAGGTGCTGCCCCCGTGCCAGGGCTGGCCGAAGGGCTTCCAGGGGGTGCTGCGGCTCCCGGGGCCCCCGCGTCTTTACCTGTCACTGCTAGTCGACCTCACGGTCCCTGGCTTAGGGGCTCCTTGGCTCTCCTCTAGCCGCTTCCTGGCTTTTGATTTAGCCCTTGGCGTCCCTTCCGACCTGGGTCCACCTTCATCCGAGAGGCCTGGAGTACAGGGCAGAACTGGAGGTCAGGGAGGAGCTCGCTGCCCCGGAGCCGCCACAGACAACGTGCCGCCCCCTCTGTTGATCGGTACCGGTGAGCGACCGGGCTGCATCAGGAAGGAGCCACGTAATCGGTTCCTTGTTGATGGCAGGCTTTGTTTTTCTGATTATAAAGCACAGATGCGCGGTAAAAGGTACACGCAGAAGAGCAATGCGGGAGCTCAAGGCTGCACCCCCGCCGCCAGCGACCGGGCCTCCCCCAGCCCAGAGATTGCTGTGGAGAAGCACGGTCGGCAGATGAAGCTCTCGGAGGGAAGAGGAGTTAGAACGACGATGCGTGGAGGAGGGCGGGGAGGCAGCACCTGTGTCACCACGTGGCCCATCAGGGAACATCGCCGGGGGGGTGAGGGGCAGGGATGCGCTGGACCAGCGCTCTCTTGTGTCACACAGAGCCCCGCGCAAGTTTTCAAACCAGTTCTAACTGGTTGAACGTGTCACTTGGCACCCCTCCTCCTCTGGTTTCCACAAAGTGTTGTGCCCCCCTCGCCTTCCCTCTGCTCTGAGAGGCCGCCTGAGGGCCCGGGGCACAGGTGACCCCGCGGGGGCCACGCTGCACAGTGTGAGCTGAGGGCCGCGGGCACTTGTCCCTCCAGACACGTCTGGGCAGTTATAAATACGGATGAGGGCCTCTTCCTTCAAGAGACTCTCACACCGTTTCCCCATGGATGTGGCTCGGGCCGCTTCCCACACCAACAGGTGCAGCTCGGCCCCGTCGCAGGCGGGGGAGGGGCACACGGTTCTGTCACTCAGAAGCCCCCATGTAACTCCTCGACTCGGGGATGAGAAAACGCGGCTGGCAGACAGCGGGAGACATTACCCAGCAGCTCCCTGCGCGTCCTGCTGGCTATTTCTTTGATCTCCATGCGAGACAGGGACAGGGAGTGAGTGACAGGAATGGCCGCGATGCCGACGCCGATGGAGGTGGGCGGGGTGATGACCTTGGAGACCAAGGGTGACTTCAGAGGTCGCTCGATGCTCCTGCCCACGAGGTTCCTAAGTGGAATCTTGTACAGATTTTTGGACTGGATTTCACCTGCAAGGTGACCAGGGAAGACCAGAGGCTGAGGTTCGTACGGTCAGTGAGAGGCTCCCTCCTCGTCCCGCGGTGTCGTTAGCCGGGACAGACTGCTCGCCAGTGCCCAGCTCCGGCTGCAGAGTGAGCCTGGCAGCTCTGTGGTGCCTCGGGCTTGGCTTTCACGTGGGCATCAGATGCGCTCACGCCTGCTGCTTCTGCCTGGGGGCAGAACCAGACAAGGCAGCACCTGAAGGCCGAGCCGACCAGGGCGCCTGCCGTGCTAAGGAGCCAGGAGGAACGCCGGCATCCCAGCGATGCCGCAGCCGCAGCAGAGGCCCCTGGGGTCCGGGACAAAGCCGGATGGGCGCAAAGACTGGACCAGGACCACAGGCTGCTCGCTGTGAAAACCCACTGCCGGCACAGCCCTGCCGGGGAGTGACTGCTGACGCAGATCTGAGCTCCCTCTCTTCAGTCTAAGGTTTCTTTTCCACGACCAATTTTTTTTAAAATCACATCGATGGGACTGCGAGCTGCCTTTTTTTTTTTTTTTTTTTTGACAGGCAGAGTGGACAGTGAGAGAGAGAGACAGAGAGAAAGGTCTTCCTTTTGCCATTGGTTCACCCTCCAATGGTCACCCTCCAACGGCCGCTGTGGCCGGTGCACCACGCTGATCCAATGGCAGGAGCCAGGTGGTTCTCCTGGTCTCCCATGGGGTGCAGGGCCCAAGCACCTGGGCCATCCTCCACTGCACTCCCTGGCCACAGCAGAGAGCTGGCCTGGAAGAGGGGCAGCCGGGACAGAATCCGGCGCCCCGACCGGGACTAGAACCCGGTGTGCCGGCGCTGCAAGGCGGAGGATTAGCCTAGTGAGCCGCGGCGCTGGCGAGCTTTTTCTTTTGAATGGCTTGAGTACTGACTGCTTTAGGCAATCCCATGTAGATACTTTCGTGTGCAGGAGAGAAATCAGAGTGGATTCAAAGCGTGTATTTTAATATCAGGAAATACCGGACTTACCTTCCCCCAGGGAAGAAGGAAATGCTGGCGCGTCTCGGCCCGGGGGGGTCAGGGGGGAGCCTTGGGCACTGGCCCCCTTGGAGCTGCCTCCGGATGAGACCTTGTTCCCGGCCGCGGCTGCTGTGAAGTAGATGTCCGACTGGACAGAGAGGGCGCGTTAGGGGCAGCCCGCGGTTCCAGCGCCGCCCCCACGGGCCCTCCCGCCATTGCCGCACTGCCCCGGGCCCTGCCCCGTGGCCGGGGAGACTTCCTGAGCATCCACTCGGTCACCGCTTCCCCCGTCCACTCGTCACCCCACGGTGGAACACGGCGTCCCACCGCGTGCAGAGACCACACGCGGGCACTTCCTTCTCGTTCCTCAGGCGCCCCGAGTGTCAGGACCGGAGGGATCTCGGGATTCTTCAGGCCCGTTCTGCAGGTGGGGGGATCACTCCTCCCAGCACCTGACCCGGCAGAGCCGCGCAGACCCGCGGGTGCTGGACGTGACTCAGGAGAGCCAGGTTTCAGCACACTTTCAAGCTGGCTCGTTAGGCCCAGCCATTGGCCAAAATTAAATCACGTGAATTATATATATATAAAATATATTATTTGACAGTTGGAGTTAGACAGTGAGAAAGAGAGAGACAGAGAGAAAGGTCTTCCTTCTGTTGGTTCACTCCCAAATGGCCACCATGGCCGGCGCCGTGGCTCACTTGGTTAATACTCTCCCTGCAGTGCTGGCATCCCATATGGGCACCGGATTCTAGTCCCAGTTGCTCCTCTTCCAGTCCAGCTCTCTGCTGTGGCCTGGGAAGGCAGTGGAGGATGGCCCAAGTGCTTGGGCCCTTGTACCCGCGTGGGAGACCAGGAGGAAGCACCCAGCTCCTGGCTTCAGATCTCCGGCCATGGCAGCCATTTGGGGGGTGAACCAACGGAAGGAAGACCTTACTCTCTGTCTGTCTCTCTCACTGTCTATAACTGTCAAAAACAAAACAAAACAAAACAAACTTCAATTAAAAAAACCCAAAGGCACTAAATATCCAAATTCAACATTCCTGGCTACTTGATCACATTTACTACTGTGCACGCCCTTGGGTGACTGCTGTCAACGGGGTGTGCATGGTGGGGGTGCCAGGCCCCAGCAGCTGTGTGTGGTGGGGGTGCCAGGCTCTGTCAGCTGTGGCGCCCTCTCGCCACGCACACCGGAAACCTGAAACCAATCCGGGCGGGACTGCTGACACCACTGGCCTTGGCCCGTGCTACAGGTCAGAGCTGATGGAGGAAATGCTAACAACGGACATGGCGCTTAACTCTGTTGTGTCTCTGGTTGCCACTGAAGGAGACCCTGGCTTAGTGACCATGCCGTGGATGAGGTGGGGAGTAGTTTAACGGCCGATGATAGCCCCGTGGCAAAGGCGGACACCTGAGCAGCCACCCGCCCCCAAATGGGGTGGACACCAGGATGGAGGAAGCGCCACGGGGATGTGGCCGGGCCAGGCGCTGTGTTCTGTGCCAGCGACAGGAGCCGCCCTGCAGGTCATCCGGGGTCCTGCATCCTCGATTTTGCTCATGGATCCGTCCATGAGCCACACGCCACGGGATCCACACTCAAACCAAGGACAGGAAGGGGCAAGGCTGGCTGTCTCAGGGTGAGTGCTCCCCAGCCCCACCCGCACCCTGTGATTCCGTCCACAAAATCAGGGAGTGTTCCGAAGCCCGCAGAGGCCACACAGGCGCCCAGGAGCTCAGCCCGACTCCTGTCTGCCCGTCCCACGCTGGCGTCGGCACCCAGCAGCACTGCTGCCGTCAGCCTCGCTTCTGTGCCCCCTGAAGTCTCCCGGGGCTTGGGGCTCCCCGTGCCACTCACCCTGGAGGCCACCAGCTGCAGCTGGGGGACGACGGCCGTGTGGACCAGGTTCCCGTTCACCACCAGGCGGATCTCCATGGAGTCGGTGGTGAAGGCCAGGAGGTACGGGAAAGCACAGACTGCGAGGAAAGGGGTGTCGGTGCCCAGCCTGTGGCCTGCGGCTGTGACCACCAAGGACTGGCCTGGATCGGCCACAGTCACCCGCCCCTTTTGGTCCCATTCCTTGGCTACTCTTCCTTCTCCGTGCGTGGAGGCCTTCATTGTTAAGGCTGTCTTAGCTCCACCTCCCTTGGTCACCAAACTTCTGCTTCTGGGCTGGGGCTGAAGCCTGAAGCCAGGTCTCCCAGGGGAGAGGCAGGAGCCAGTGACTTGAGCCATCCCAGGGGCTACGTGCAGGAAGCTGCAGCCAGGGCCCGGTACCCATCCCAGGTACTTCCCTACAGGGTGCAGACGTCTGAACTGCTAGGCCGAGTGCTGCCCACCACTGACGTGGGCCTCTGACCAGAGTGACCGTGAGGAGAGCAGTGCTAACTGGAATGTCCTCGGCCCTGGCTCTCAGAACCCACGCCCCGTTGCGGCTCAGCCAGAAACCCACTCAGGTCCTGAAGCTGTGGCGGGGAGCAAAGGACCCGTCTCGGTGGCCGTGGCCCTGGACGCTCTGTGCTTCTCCCTCAAGTCAGTGCTTGGAGGTGGGAGGGCTTCAGAAAAGGGCAGCCGTGGGGGCTGCGGGCGAGCCCAGCGCTGACGGTGGTGCTGGTCACCCGCTCTCTAGTGCTCCGGCCCCAGGCGCACTCAGAGAGCGGGCCTTCCCCAGACGGAGACGAGCAGACAAACGTGAGAGAACACTCTGCGTGCCAGCCACACTCACGGCCAGCGAGCTGTCCACGCGGGACCGAACGGCTCAGATGGATGGATGAAGGGGGCAGGGTCAGATGAAGGATTTTCTCACCAATCGCGTAAGGAGCTTGGTTCCAACAGAACTGGAAATCGGACGCGGAGGGTTGAACCAAGAAGGAGCCGCCGTTAAACGGGCAGACCTTTTTGTAGATGCAGCTGTCTGCAATGAAAACAAGAGCGACTCATGTTAGAGACGGCACTGGGATCCCTGTCGTTAGAGACGAGACGGGTGACAGAACAGCACCGTGTGTGTCTGCTCTTCATGGGTGGGTGGCCCACGAGGCCCTGTGAGCCGGGAGAATGTCCCCAGCACAGGCAGGAACTAGGGAGCACTTACTGTGTGCCAGGTACCAAGCTTGAGACACACTGCCCTGGTTAACCTGGGCAACTTTACAAGGTGCCAGCCCTCTCACCCTCCTCTGACGGATGGGACAGTCGCGGCTCGGAGAGGTGAACTGGACTGATCAGAGTCTCAAGTGCTAGGGGCGGAGGTGGGATTTGAACTCAGGTTGGCTCGGCAGGTCTCGCCTCTGCGGTGCTGGCTCACACACGTGGGAGGGGCCTCCAGCCCTTGGGTGCAGGATGGCCTTCTCCACCGGGGGTCACCCCTGAGCCTCGCTCAGAACAAGGGTGGTGGAAGCCACAGGCCTGTATCCCTTTGGTGGATGTGCACCGGCCCCTGA
This sequence comes from Oryctolagus cuniculus, assembly GCF_964237555.1. Taxonomy (NCBI): domain Eukaryota; kingdom Metazoa; phylum Chordata; class Mammalia; order Lagomorpha; family Leporidae; genus Oryctolagus; species Oryctolagus cuniculus. The sequence continues at coordinate 230,953,209 of NC_091432.1, read as the reverse complement.
CGAGGGCCAGGTTAACTGAAGCAGCCCATTCCTGCCTAGAAAGTCCACGAGGTCCAGATCCTCTGAGAGAGAGGTCCATATAGAAACGAAGGCCCCTCTTTTATTGTCGAAATCCACTGCATTTCAGCTACGTTTATTTTAAAGTTGTTCCTCTCCATCAATTTTTGAGCTATTTTATAGACCATAAAATTCATTCATTTAGAAGGTACAATTCAGCAAATTTTATTTTGAGAGTCGCACAATATCTCCACAATGTGCTAGGACATTTCTGTCACTGTAAAAGGAAGCCTCGTGCCCATCACAGTCACTCCCCTTTGCTACTCCAGCCCTAGACAACCACTCAGCTTCGTCTTTGCCTTTCCACCCAGCAAGTCTTTATCAAGCACCTACTGTGTGCCAGGTGTAATGAGAGAAGTTAAGGCTCTGGCTGGAATCACATCAGTTTGTTTCACCTGGAGACATTCCATATACACGGCATCAGACAATGTGTGTCTGGCTTCTCGCGCTGAACAAAATGTTTCTGAGGTCTGTCCAAGTGTCAGTGCACGGTTCCTTTTCATGGCCAAGTAATATTCCACTGTGTGGATGGAGCATGTTCCTGTGTGTCTTGCATTGTCACCACGTGTCTCTGGAAGGCACACATTTGTCTTTCTCATCATTCAGAGAACATTTACCGGGTGTTGACCCGTGCAGGGCACGTGGTGAGTTACACGGCGTCCTGTTCTCCACCTGGCTGTGGGCAGGAAGACAGAAGTGCAGGAGGCAGGCGGGCCGAGGGAGCCCAGGGAAGGATCATGCTCGGGCAGCCTGCGTCCAGTGCTGGGGGCTGGTAGGAGTGATCCGGGCAGGAAAGAAACAGACTTTGTTTCCAGGTAAAGAGACAACGTGGGCCGGTGCTGGTGCACAGCGGGTTAAGCTGCCGCCTGCAATGCCGGCATCTCAGAGTGGAGCCGGCTGCTCCACTCCCAATCCAGCTTCCTACGAATGCGCCTGGGAAAGCAGCGGAAGGTGGCCCGAGGGCTTGAGCCCCTGCACACGCGTGGGAGACCGGATGGAGTTCCGGGCTCCTAGTCCCTAGCTTTGGCGTTGCCCAGCCCCATCTGGGGAGTGAACCAGAGGATAAAAGATTGGTTTCTCTTTTCTCTCTCTGTAACTCTGACTTTCAAATAAACAAATAAACCTTAAAAAAAAAAAAAAAAGCACACAACATGGGCTTTTGGTGTTTGGATAAGGAGTGGTAGGAGTTGAGGCCACCCAGCAGGGAGGCAGAGGCAGCCCTAGCAGAGGGGGTCCCAGCAGGAGAAGAAAATGGTTGGGTTAGAGTTTGAGGGAAACACTCCTAGCAACAGTGCAGGGCGAGGAGCGATGGGTCACTCAGAGCCAGAGTGCGACCAGGTTGCGTGTTCTGTTCATTGACCCAGGTGAGCAGTCCAGACGCAGCAGACAAGTTCCAGAGGGACGGGCATTTCTGAGCCATCTGAGCTCATGGGGTGGGGTGTGCAGATGGCTGGGGGTGGGGGCGAGGGGAGGAGTTCAGGGGCTAGGGTGACCTGGGAGGAGGTGCAGGCTGGAGGGCAGCTCCTGAGCTCAGTTTGGCCAGGTGCAGTCTGGGGAGCGGCCAGGCTCCAGGAGTGGGCTGCACGGTGGGCAGTGGGGCACACTGGGTGGGGTTGGGTGAGGTCTGGATCAGACAGGGCCTTGTGAGTCCTCAGCGGCACTCAGGGGTCAAGGTGTTTTCCGCCTCTGCCAGAGGGAAGAGCCGAGGGGCCCTGGGGGTGGGGCGGGGGGTCAGGAGCGGTCTCTGGAATGCCCTGCCCCCTCTGGGCTCAGGGGCTCCTCGGCTGTGACCACGATGCCTCATAACAGTTACCCCAGTTACTGTTACTACCGTAAAACTGCTGACCCACCAGCGTGAGTCGTCAACACTGTCAGCTACACACCTTGCTTCCTGAGCCAGCCGTGGGCCCCGCTGCCTGCGGCTGCTGCCGCCAGCCTGTGACTGCCCCCTCCCAGGGCTCAGGGACTCACTCCAGCCACGCTCCCTCCCCCTGCCCCGCCGGCTCTCCCTGTCTGTCCTCCCTGCTTGTCTCTCTTATCCTGGTCCCCTGTGACCTCTGCAGTGAGCTCCCCCTGCTGCGCAGACCCCTGCCCCCATGGAGGTTTCCTGGCGCCCTCGCCTCACCACGTTCAAGGGGCCATCTCGGATCTGTCTCTCGAGGGCGGCTAAGGCACCCTGGGCGAAGCTGAATCCCTGCCTGGCACCCCACACTCTGCCTTTCTGTCGGCTCTTCCTGTCTCCCGTGTCTATGCTGGGGAGTCCCACGTGGGTACCTCCAGCCAGCCGTCTCCCCAGAGCGGCCTCGGCATCTGCAGCGACAGCGAGGGCGGGGGGCGCCCAAGCTGGGTTCCTGATCTGCCCCCGGGCGTGCTCTCCCCCTGCTTCCCTGTCTTGGGAAAAGGAATCCATCATTCTCCCAGCTGCCCTTGCGCCAAGCTGCAGGCTTCCTTCTCCCCCTCCTCCTCTCACTTCCTGCCGTATCTGGACCGTCGGCAAGTCCTCTCGGTTCTTTTTAAGCCTAAGACTACCTAGTAAGGAAGTGAAAACAGGGAAGCCGACACACACAGAGCTGGCGGAGCAAGGCAGGTGCCTGCTGCCAAGACGCGGCGCTGCGGGAAGTGCATTTGGGGAGCAAGTGCAGGATCCTGTTCTTACGTTCAAAACAGACCTGGGGCAGGCGTTTAGCCCAGCAGTTCAAATGCCCGCATCCCCCATGGGAGGGCCTGGGTGGGGGTCCAGCCCCTGCTCCTGCTCCAGCTTCTTATGTGATAATGCAGACCCCGGGAACCAGCGGTACGGTTCAGGTGCTTGGGTTCCTGCCACCCGTACGGGAGACCTGGGCTGATTTGGCCCTGGGCATTGTGGGCATTGGGGAGTGAACCAGTGGACGGGAGCTCTCTTAAAAGAAAAAATTGAAATAAATATCAGCTCTGACCCTCCTCTGCGCCTCTGCTGCTGCTGCTGTGGCCTGTGCCACTGTCCTCTCTCATCAGGTGGGTGCAGTCACCTCCTGACTGGTCTCCCTCTCTGGCCCCCACCACGCAGCAACCAGAGTGATCCTTTTAATCCTAGGTCAGACTGTGCCGCCCCTTTTCTCTCTCTCTCTCTTTTTTTTTTTTTTTTGACAGGCAGAGTGGACAGTGAGAGAGAGAGACAGAGAGAAAGGTCTTCCTTTGCCGTTGGTTCACCCTCCAATGGCCGCCGCGGCCGGGGCGCTGTGGCCGGCGCACTGCGCTGATCCGATGGCAGGAGCCAGGAGCCAGGTGCTTCTCCTGGTCTCCCATGGGGTGCAGGGACCAAGCACTTGGGCCATCCTCCACTGCACTCCCTGGCCACAGCAGAGAGCTGGCCTGGAAGAGGGGCAACCGGGACAGAATCCGGCGCCCCAACCGGGACTAGAACCCGGTGTGCCGGCGCCGCTAGGCAGAGGATTAGCCTAGTGAGCCGCGGCGCTGGCTGCCGCCCCTTTTCTCTAACTCCTCCGTGTGCTCACCAGAATAAAACATCACCAAAGGACCCTGTCTCCCGAGCCCTCCCCAGACCCGGTCTTCTTTGCCGGTCTCTCCTGCACTGGGCCCTCACTCACGGCTGTAGCCGCCCCGATCATCCGGGGTCATCTGGGCCGAGCCAGGATGTCCCTCCAGGTCTTTTGCACCTGCTGCGGTGTCTGCCTGGAGAACGCGCCCTGCTGACACCACGGCTCTTCAGAGAGCTCACGGGAAATGGAATTGAAAGGATGAGTTTACTCTGGCAGAAAAAATTTTTCATAGAACATGGAAGATGCATGTTATGAAAAAACTAGAACATGGAAGATGCATGTTATGAAAAAACTATGCGTGGGTTCTGACGTTGTTCTTTTTTTTTTTTTTGACAGAGTGGACAGTGAGAGAGAGAGAGACATAGAGAAAGGTCTTCCTTGGCCGTTGGTTCACCCTCCAATGGCCGCCACGGCTGGTGTGCTGCGGCCGGCGCACCGCGCTGATCCAAAGCCAGGAGCCAGGTGCTTCTCCTGGTCTCCCATGGGGTGCAGGGCCCAAGCACTTGGGCCATCCTCCACTGCACTCCCTGGCCACAGCAGAGAGCTGGCCTGGAAGAGGGGCAACCGGGACAGAATCCGGCACCCCGACTGGGACTAGAACCCGGTGTGCCGGCGCCGCAAGGCGGAGGATTAGCCTAGTGAGCCGCGGCGCCGGCCTCTGACATTGTTCTTACACCCAGCGAACTCATCCTTTTATTCTCCTTTCTGTGAGCCCCTTGCCACTCCTGCGAGTTTTCCCGTCTAACATCCTGACTCCCTTCAGCCTTTCCCCAGCTCGCCACTCCCCTACATGGTGACCTGCACTCCCTGCCCCTGCCCGGCCCCCACCCCTCCCCTGCTTCATGTCCCCTTAGCATGGCCCACTTAACACACTAGATATTGTGCTTGCTTGTTCTGTTAATTGTCTGTCTGTCCCCCTCTAAGTGTCAGCTGCCATGCCAGCATCCCGTGTGGGCGCTGGTTTCTGTCCTGGCTGCTCCACTTCTGATCTGGCTCCTTGATAAAGGCCTGGGAAAGCAGCGGAAGACAGCTCCAGTGTTTGGGCCCCTGCACCCACGTGGGAGACCTGGCTGAAGCTCCTGGCTCCTGGCTTTGGCCTGGCTCAGCCCCAGCCACTATGGCCAACTGGGGAGTAAACAGCAGATGAAGATATCTGTGTGTGTGTATGTGTGTGTGTGTGTGTGTGTGTTGGGGGGGAAGAAGGGGAGGAGGAGGAGGAAGAGGGAGGGAGGGAGGGAGGGAGAGAGAGAGAGAGAGAGGGAGAGAGAGAGAGATTTCCTATTTGCTGGTTCACTCTCCAGTTGGCTACAATGGCCGGGGCTGGTCCAGGCCAAAGTCAGGAGCCAAGAGCTTCTTCTGTGTCTCCCACGTGGGTAGAGGGGACCTAGGACTTGGGCCATCTTCTGCTGCTTTTCCAGCCTATTAGCAAGGAGCTGGATTGGAAGTAGAACAGCCAGGACACCAACAAGTGCCCACATGGGACACTGGTATTGCAGGTGGTGGGTTTCCCTGCTCTGCCACAACACTGGTCTCAATAACTAAATTAAAGGGGGGCATCACCTCCCTGAAGGCAGGGGTTTGTACACACTTCGCTCACTGCACCCCAAGCAGGCAGGCGCTCAGATAAATGCCGAGTGGGTGAGTGGAGGCCTCTTCCTTTGTGTCCTGTCCCTTACACTCATCTCTCCCCCACCCACCCCCAGCACCCATAGGGTGGTAGGGGGGAGAGCAGACGGCTGGTGGGTTGAGCCCATGGTGTCCAGGGTGCCTGGAGGGTGAGATGTAGCCTCCATGTGTTGGAGGGGAGTGCCGCTCAGCTTAGAGACAGGCCATGAGGGTGTGGATGAGTCATTGCCAAAAGGTGACCGGGCAGCCCTGCAGACACCCCCGCTGCCGCACTTCCTAACTGGTAAGCCCCAGGGACTCCAAGGTGCGCCATCACTGGGGGTCCCTGGGCCCGCCGCGGGGGCTGAGTCGGCCTGCACAAATCTACAGAAGTGAGCGATGCACAGGTGGTGGCCCCCGAGCTGTGCAGCTCCTTGGCCCGCAGTGTGTGTGCCCGTGCCTGCTTCCCCTTAAACCCTGAACTCACCGTAATCCCTGGTACTGCCTTTCTCTCCTCTGTCTCTGGCTCACCTGGCACAGAGAAGCTCCTGTGCTGTGGTCTGAATGTGGCCCCTCAAGTCTACATGCTGCAAACGTGACGCCCAGTGCCACCATGTTGGGGGTGGGGCCACGAGGCCGGGCTGCTCTGGGAATGCCCTCCGTCGTTGTCAGGACTCATCACCAGATGGCGGTACCTTGACCGTGGCCGTCCCAGCTTGCAGAACCATGAGAAATGCATGCCTGCCCTTCGTAGAGTACCCAGAGCCAGGCGTTCTGTGGTAGCAGCCGAAGCGGACCCAGCCGACCTCCGCGTGGCTGCCGAGGGCGGGCCGAGGGGAGCTTCCAGTCGTCATCCAGTCGGTGCAGAACGAGGGGGCCTGCGCTCGCTCTCAGGTTCAGACACGCTTCTCTGAAGAAGCGACCCGTCCTGTGTGCGGAGGAGCTGACGAGGCTGCGCCGCGAGGAGGGAGGGCGAGACCGGGCCGTGCCAGGCACCGGGCGATGGGCTCCTGTTCCGTGCTCTCACGTGTGAGAGGCAGGGCGGCTGGAAGAGAAGCCTCGCTGAGGTTAGACTTGGCCGCATGGAGAACGGGCGGGTTTTTCCAGCCGGATGCAGGGAGGAGTCGGCATGATTTGGGGAAGACGGCGGTGGCTCTGGGAAGACCCGGGAAGCCCAGGGCCTCGACTCAGGAGGGAGGGAAAGACGTGAGGTGAATTTCTGAGGCAGTGGTCCCACGTGACAAGAGCAGAATCTGAAGCCAGGGCCCATGGTGGTGCCAGGGCCCAGGGGGCTCCCCAGGACGGGTGCCAGGCCAGGTTCCCTGGCACGGCAGTGGGGTTGTAGAGCGGTCGGTCCCACAATTTTTCACCAGTGTTTTTAATAAGGTAAGAAGATCATTCTTTAATGACTCGTTGTTCTGAAGAGGGTTTAGGGAGGTCCATGGATAAAATATCCCCCAAGAGTGATTTATTGTGGAGTAGTTTCACTCTTTGTAACTGCCTTCTCTTCACTTATTCCCCCAAGTCTGGAATTTCAAAAGCGATGTTTATCAAACAGATTTATCTATTGATAATTCGCTTTCCTGTACTTACTAGTCAGAGACTAATTAATCAAAATATCTGAGCCATGTGCTATAACCAGCAACACCACTCGAAACTGATACAATCATAGGCTGAAATAGGCTTTATGCTTTAATTAGACTGTGCAACCTTATCCAGGAAAATATCTTAATTCTTTTACCCTTAAAAAAAAGTCCCTTTTTCTGAAGTATAATACTTGTTTTTTAAATGCTGAAAATCCTTAAAGACACTATCTTCCATACCTTTGGTTTGCTCCAAACCCACCCTGCCACCCAGCTCAGACTAACCGTACTAAGGCCAGATACACCAGGCTGAGGCTGATTTCATTAACACCCGAGAGGCAGCAAAAAGTAGAATACAAGTTGAGCATCCCTAATGCGAAAACCTAAAATCCAAAATGCCTAAAACTGGAAACTTTCTGAGCGCCGAGGTGATGCCCAAGTGCAAAACTCTGCACTTGACCGTGTGGGATGGGCGCAGTCAAAGCACAGCCGCTCTAAAAACGCGGCATGGAGTCACCTTCAGGCCACGGGGAGGTGTTTATGAGACAAAAAAGAATTTCAACATTAGACCTCAGTCCCATCCGCAAGATACTTCACAATGCATAATCAAATATCCCAAAATACAAAAAGAAATGGAACACACCTCCGGCTCCAAGCCGGGGCACTCGCGCTGTAGTAAGTGGTTAAACTCTGGGGCCCTGGAGTCCAGAGAGCCCCAGGCGAGAACCCCGCCCCCTGCTGTGCAGCAGGTGCAGGCTGGGAAAGGCAGTTCAGCTGTCTGAGCCTCTGCTCTTTATCTCTAAGTTGGGAGTAATAGCAGGGCCGGCTGGGGACTGCCCGTCAAGAGAAGTAGAGGAGACAACGACCGTCACTCGCTGAGCAAAGCACACGGCACACAGTAAGGGCCCCCTAACAGGAAGCCAATGGGATCACCCCCGCACCCTGGAGACAGCGCCACCCACGGCTTGGGTGCCGGGTCACCCGGAGGTCGGTAGGGGTGCCCCCTGAAGTGCAGCCTGGGGAGAAGCCCCTCTGCAAGAGCGGGGAGAAGCAGGTGCGTGACTCACAGTTGTGGCACAGCAGCAGGCCAGCCTCTCCATCTTCGTACACATCAATAGCTGCGACAAAGTTCACCTGCAATGATAACGGGCAGTGGTGGTGGGCCGGCAGGACACGGACACTGGGGGCGCTGGCCCTCCAGAACCCAGGGGCGGCGGGGCCACACGCACCCCCCAGCATCCACACAGCCACCCGCAGGGCCACGGTGGCCATGCACAGCAGGCACTGGCTCGCTGCCTCTCCACGCCTCCAAGCTCTGCTTCTGGCCGTGCTACACTCGTCCTAACACGCAGCAGGTTTGAGAGGAGGGCACGCCAGCCCCGGCACTCTTGCTGCTGCTTGAGGTTTGAGACGCCAGCCGTCTGAGTCTCCTGCTCCCTTCACTTCCTCTCCTCCAGCCTGGCCTCCCAGCCCAGCGCCGAGTCCCCTCTTCCCACTGAAGGCCTCTGGCCAATGCTCATCCCCACCCCCCAGTCCTCTGTGGCCTGCGATGTGTGCCCCAGCCATGCGCTGCGACACAGACACCACTATGGTAAGGTTGTACCCCTCGAAGAAAAGTCAGAAAGCAATCAAGGAATAATGGGGCAAGTGCCAGGACCAAGAGTTGGGGGCCTATAGCCGAAGTGGGAGGCAGTGAGGACCAAGGCCACAGTCCCAACTGGGGCCGGACAGGCTTGGGGGTCAAGGCCCACACGACTGCCCGTTCTTGACAGCGCCTCCCGTCCCAGGGTTCTCTGCAGGCGTGCACTGCTCTCTGAGGTTCGTTCATCTGTCTGCTTCCCACAGCGCCCCTCCCTGCAGGGCCATCAGGCCCAGGGGGGCAGAGGCCTGTCTGTGCCCCTTCCCTGCTGTCTCAGCTTCCGGCTGGCCAGCACACAGTGGCTGCAGGGTGGCCACTCATTGGATGAATGACCAAACCCAGGAAACCCCAGCTCTGTCGCTCCACGGGTGTGTGCGTGGTGGCCAGCTGCTCCACCCCTCAGAACCCCAGGTTTTGCATTTGTAAAATGGGGGCTCCCAGGTGTCGGGGTCAGCAAGTGTGAGCTGGCATCATCATTCATATCGGACAGTGGCACAGCGGGGTGTACTGCACACACGGACAGTCCTGGAGTCCCCTGGGGACTGGGCCCCATCACTGTCACTTAGAACCACTTTCTCCTCGGGGGTCCCTGTGCTGGGCTGAAGGCTTTGCACTGGGCAGGCGTGTGTGCCCTGCTGGACTGGGTGCTGCTCCATGGGAGGGGCCGCGTGCCTCCAGCCTTGTAGCTGGAACCCCCACCATGCTCTGTGTCGCAGCTGTGAGGCAGCGCCATGCTGGGTCCAAGGGCAAGGTCTCTGCGTCACTCAGCCTGGGTCCAGGTCCTGCCCCTGCCCCTGTCTGTGTGGTCTGGGGTAAATGATTCCTCCCTCTGGGCCTCAGTTTACTTTTCTGCAAACACAGCCCACAGGGGCTGTGACTGTTGTAACCATGGGAGGGGTGACCAGGCAGCCTTTAGTTCAGAGGTGGGAACTTGGGTCCAGCGAATCAGCTGAGCCCCAGGCCCGGTCACCAGCTGTGCAGGTCCTTCCGGAGGGGAGCCTGGTTCGGGAACGAGGCCGGTGCCGGCTGCTTGAGCGGGGTCCACGGGTGCAGTGAGCCCCCTGCGACTCTCAGTGCTGCCTGGTGCCCCCTACACGTTTCCTCTCTGCAGCTAGGGCTGTCCTAGGACCTGACACGGGCCTGAACCCTGAAAAGGGAGTCAAAGGGTCTTGGGGGAGACGAGAGGGGGAGTGGGGGCCGTGCGCACAGCCCCAGAGCTGGCCGGCAGGGAGCCCCGGGATCCCCAGGCCGCGTCCGTGCCCTCTCTCTGCCTCCACTGCTCGGGTCCACGCGGCAGGAGGCTCCAGGCGCTGGGCTGCTCGTGTTCCGAGGGTACTAGCAGACGCCTGGCGCGTCACCTCTTCCTTTCTCCAGGGGCACCGTCCCTGGTCAGACAGGGAACTCCTGGCCCAGGTGAGGGACCACAGCGCTGACGTACGGAGGGGCCGAGCTCACGGATCCTCAGAGCCAGGTCTGGGGAGGGGCTTCTTGTGTTCCTTTTTTTTTATTTTTATTTTTTTGACAGGCAGAGTGGACAGTGAGAGAGAGAGACAGAGAGAAAGGTCTTCCTTCCATTGGTTCACCCTCCAATGGCTGCCGCGGCCGGCGCACCGCACTGATCCGAAGGCAGGAGCCAGGTGCTTCTCCTGGTCTCCCATGGGGTGCAGGGCCCAAGCACTTGGGCTATCCTCCACTGCACTCCCGGGCCACAGCAGAGAGCTGGCCTGGAAGAGGGGCCACCGGGACAGAATCCGGCGCCCTAACTGGGACTAGAACCTGGTGTGCTGGCGCCGAAAGGCGGAGGATTAGCCTAGTGAGCCGTGGTGCTGGCCCTCGTGTTCCTTTATTCCTTAAAAACATTTCTTTTCTCTCAGAGAAAAGCTTTGTGTCGTTTTTAAAGCAGCACCCTGAAGACAGAAGATTCTACACTTGTTCCTCGTAGCCATCAGGAAAGTGAGTCACAGCAAAGAAAGCTGTCTTTACCCCCGTTTCCCTGGGATGTTATGAGATGTAAGAAAAAATACCCTGAGGTGCGCTAAGGAATCATCAGGATAGTAAATAGAATCAGAGCCGCGGCAGAGACATCCACCAAGGCGGTTTTCGTCTGCCCTGATGACTGGTAAACTGCAAAGTTCTCAGCCACTTAAGCAAGACTCGTTTCGAACCCAAACACGTCAAGAAGTGTCTCTGAACAAGGTTTGCCCTCTTCCACGAGGACGTCTAATTGCCAGGAAAGGACGGATTAAACAAACACCACCAGGCCACGACTTCTCTGTCGTTTTCTGGCTTGCGAAGCAAGCGTGGGCGAGCACTTTTAAAGGACAAACCGGGCGCTTCCCCCTTGAAGTCCAGGTGGAGTGGTTACAGGTCCAGGGAGAAGCCCGGGCAGCTGGCCTGTGGCTGCCGGCAGTGGAGGGGTGGTCCCCTCAGCCAGGAATTAGGATCGATTCGTCCTGCTGGGTCTAGGTTAGCATCACTCAGGGATCTTAAAAGACTGGTTTTCTATGTAGTTTGCATCCCAAAACTCTGCTTGACCGGACCTGGTGTGGGGGTAAGAGCGCTGATCTTGGCAAAGCTCTCCAGGTGGTTATGGGCAGGGTTGGGAGGCAGCAAAGGAGTAGCCAGGGGTTCACGGACAGGCGCATCAGGATCACCTGGGGCTCACTCAACCATTCCCAAGCCCATCCCAGCCCAGGGAGCTCTCTGTGGGAGCAGCTTGGAAGCTTCTCAGATGACTTCCACTACAGCCAAGTTTGGACACCAGCGGCAGAAAAGAGAAATGACAGAGTCCTCTGAGATCAGTAACAGCTAAGGACAAGAGGGCTCCTAATTACATCTAGATTCTCCTAGTTCTAGTTTTTCTGTTTTTTTTTTTTTTTTTTTTTTTTAAGATTTTATTTATTTGAGAGGCAGAGATACAGAGAGAGAAGGAGAGAAGGAAAGAGGGAGGCAGAGAGGAAAAGAGAGGAAGGGGGGGGGGAGAAGGAATGAGAACTTCCATCTACTGGTTCACTCCCCAAATGGCCACAATGGTCGGAGCTGAGACAATCGAAGCCAGGAGCCAGGAGCTTCTTCTGGGTCTCCCATGTGGGGCAGGGGCCCAAGCGCTTGGCCATCTTCCAGTGCTTTCCCAGGCCACAACACAGAGCTGGATTGGAAGAGGAGCAGCTGGGACACGAACCAGCGCCCATGTGGGATGCTGGCGCTATAGGCAGAGGCTTAGCTTACTACGCCGCAACGCCAAATCTGGTCTAGTTTTTCTATTTTTTGGGCTGGCATTGTGGTGTGGCAGGTTAAGTCACCACTTGGGAGGCTGGCATCCCACATTGGAAGGCCAGTTAGAATCCCAGCTGCTCCACTGCCAATCTAGCTCCCTGCTCATGTGCCTGGGAGAGCGGTGGAAGATGGCCCAAGTACTTGGGTCCCTGCACCCACGTGGGAGACCCACATGAAGTTCCTAGTTCCTGGCTTCAGCTTGGCCCAGACCTAGCTGCTGTGGCCTTAGGGGAAACCAGTGAATGGAAGATCTCTCTCTGTCACTCTGCCTTTCAAATCAATCAATCTAAAAATATAATTTTTCTGTTTCTTAAAACTTCATCTAAGTAGGTATTATGTTTTCTTAAAATAATGATTAGCTAGGTGCTAATACAAGTTGTAAAGCATAACTGGAAAGAATTTGTGGTCTCTGATTTGTTGGACGGAGCTAGGGGTTTAGAAGCCCCGAGGAGGAACCACGGGCGCAGTGACTCCTGCACTCTGTGGTGTCTTTAGTACCCAGGCCAGGATGCTGGTTTGCACTGCACAACTGCGGTGCGCACCTGGAGAGGCTCGGTGTTGCCAGGCCTTGCCCCGCCTCACAATGGTAACCATCGGCTGATGTCAGCGCCGAAGCCGTCTCCGGCGACAGACGGGTCCCCAGGGCTCAGGGTGGGGGCAGCTTCCAGCGCCCTCCAGGTTCAGACCCCACACAGCACTGCTTAGAGCATCGCTGTGGCTCCGGCGGCCCTGCATTTTGTCCCGTGTTCTGCACACAGCTCAGCTGAGGGTGTAGACCTCAGGCAGTACTGGGGGGACGAGTGTGAAGTCACATAAAGAAATCCCACCAAGGCGCACTCCCAGTCCCGAGCCCGCCCGGCCCCGCCCCCGCTCACCCTGGTGGCCTCCACGTGGTGCAGCCTAAAGGCCTCTCCGGTGCTCTCGTTCACCACATCGAATTGGTGTCGGTAAGCCACACAGATGAGGTTGTCACTCTCGTCCGTCGGCCCGTCCACGAGGGTCATCACCACGGGGGAGTCGGACAGACAGATTTCCTGGGTGGGTAACGAGGAGGGAGGCGCCAGGGGTTAGGACACAAGCAGCCACCTTCCCGGCAGTGCCGAGGTCTGGATGTGCTAGAGGGTGGCCCGGGCCCCACGCGGTGAAGTCTGATCCCCATTATGAGGTGTTGAGACGAGGGTGTTTGGAGGCGGGGCCAAACTAGCCTTCTCTTCTTGACAAAGTAGCCGGCCCCCGGTGTTTTGTTACAGCCCCGAAAAGCTGATGAAGGCACTGGCCCAGTGCACTTGTTACCACACACAGATGGATGCACAGGGTCTGAGCCAGGAGCTCCTGTTACATACGTGTGCGTGCCGTGTGCAGATGCTCACTGGTGGTCTTAGACGGCCCAACACCCGACCAGAGCCAGGCTGTAACTTGTTTCAGCTGTCAGGCTGCTCTACCCCCTGGTGCATGACAGTAACAGACGTGCACAGGTGAGACTCCGAGGCCTCACCTCCAGGCAGAAGACAAGTCTCAGTTGGACTGAAGCAGCGCTGTGCCTCAGGGCCAATGCCTGCCCTATTTCACTCCCTGCTGTACCGAGATTTAAAAAAGAGTAAGCACTCCAGCCTCTCACAAGGCTGCACCCTCAGTCTAACAGGAAATCCCAGCGCCCCGGGCACGCAGGGCAGCTTCGCCCCAGCTTCCTCCCACCACTCAGCTCCCTGGCCTGGACCCTGCACCGGCCTCTTAGAGGTCTCCTGAGCCCACTCTTGGCCTCCAGGCTCTCCTCTACCCAGGAGCCAGAAACATCTTGCAAACACACGGTGCTTCTCTGCCTCACGCCTTCCGATGGCTTCCCACCTCATTGTCAAGGCCAAGGTCCTTTTCGGTGGCCTGCGGGGCTTCAGAGAATCTGGTCCCAGTTCCCCGACCTGCCTGCCTTTCCTTCTGCCCCCCCGCCCCCTGCCCGCCCCAGCAGCTCCAACAGGCCCGAGGGCCCCTGGCTGGCTGTGCCTCCTGCCTGGGCACCCTGCCCCACGCATCCTCCCCACTGCCTTCTTGGGAGACAGACCCCACCTCCCGCGCTCCATTACCCTCCGTCCCTTCTCAGTGTTTACTCCCGCCTACCACCATGGATTTATTTCTTCTTTCTGTTATCCTTCAACTAGGTCTCCACGAGGAGACGCCTGGCCTTGTTCACTGCCGTGTCTGTACTGCCTAGAGCAGCACCCACAAGGTGCTCCCTGGAGGAATGAGTTTTCTAAAGGAAATCGATTTATTTGAGAGACAGAGACAGACAGACAGACACACACACAGAGCGAGAGCGAGAGAGAGCGCGCTCATCTGCTGGTTTACTTCCCAAATGCCCACAGTGGCCAGCCTGGGCTGGGTCCAAGCTGGGAGCCAGGGACTCAACCCTGGCCTCCCATGTGTGTGACAGGGACCCAGCTACTTGAGCTATCACCTGTTGCTTCTCAGGGCCTGCATTAACAGGAAGCTGGAGCTGGAGCCAGGTGTTAAATCCAGGCCCTGCGATAGGCACCGTCAGCATCTTAGCTGGCTAGGCCACGTGCCTGCCCCAGGAATGAACTTCCGCCTTAGTCCTCTGGGGGAAGGCAGGGCATGGAGGCCAGCGGTCCCTGGCTGGTTACTGAACAAGGGGACAACCCCAGGGAATGACAAGGCTGGGTGGAAGAGCCTCTGCCTCAGGACAGAGTGGCCAGGAGAGAAGTGCTTTGAAGAGGAAACCGACCCTGATGTACTGGAATTCTTCGACGGGTGACTCGGACACGGGGGACAAGGGCGAGATGCCAGGGGCCGCGCTCGGCTTGCTCTGTTTCCTCGTGATCAGAAGCAGCTTGTTGCGGATGGCGACCACGATCCTCAGCTCCCTGCTGTGGTGGGTGTTGATGGCATACAGGTGGCAGCCTGGAAGAGAAGGCGTGGCACTGAGCACGTGCAGGGCAGCTGGGGAGCCCTGGGCCGGGGGACGCTGGCGACGAGGCGTCGCGCAACGCAGGGACCAAGAATGTCTCTGACACCAGGGAAACAGGGGACTTGAGGCTGGGCTGCAGGAACGCTAGAGAGTCACAGCGCCTGTGGCCTGGAGTGTGTGGTCTTGGCTCCCTACCGTTATCCGACAGGGATTCGAGCGAGGGGTGAGCAGGGGCCTGACCAGTCTAAAAATGTCTCCACTCACCCACCTGCTAACGGAGCTGAGCTCGCCTACGCAACCTGTGACGCAAGGCCTACACTTCCCTGCAGTCCCCAGCTGGCTTCTCTAAGTTTTCAATTATCTTATGGTCCCGGGGACACCAGCTTGTGATGCTTCTGAGTAACAAACCAAGCCGGTAAGAGCAAATTCCTACTTGTTTTAATTTTCAGCGAAACCTGGACAATTCGAGAGAGAGAAAAAAAAATCAGGTGGACAGAAGCCACGAAGCCGCCAGTCACCTTTTGTCTTCTCCAGCTTGTTTTCTCTGCAGTCGGACCTGCCCTTCCCGGCCTGCTTGGCCTGGAGGCCCTTCTGCAAGGCACTTAGCCTGAAGACAAAGAGGCGGGCATCCTTCCCTGGGGACACACAGAAGCAGGGAAAGCAGGGATGAGCTGGAGCAGCCAAATGACCTGGAGGAATTCCAAGGGCAGCCGGTGCAGGACAGCTAGGATGAGAGGTGTTCCGGAACTTGGGACCTCTGCGACTGTGGATGCACCCCCCCCAAAACAAACAAACAAACAAACAGGCCACCCGGGGACCCTGACTGCTGGGCATCAGGACAAGAAACTGCAGGCAACAATGGCCTGTGCAGACCCCGGAGACCCCTGGCGCCGGCCAGAGCGGGCGCGCGCTCTCCTGCCTCCCAGAGCACCCACCCGGAAGGGGAAGCCACCTTTGTCTGCTCGGAGAACCAGGAGGTCCAGCGTCTCCAGCACGTGCACCTGCTTCACGGGCAGCGATCGGTCGAACACGGGCACTGGGGGGAGGTCATCTGGAAGAGGAGACCCGGTTACCATCGCCGCAGCCCCGCCCGCGCTGCCGGAATGCGGGGAAGGAGCCAGGCCCGGGTCTACACAGTGAGCTCAAGCACACGCCCCTCTCGGCTCAGGGAGAAATGCTGACGCGAGGGGGCTTCGAAACATTCAGGGAGAATGGAATCGAGTTTATTTTGGTGCCAGAAGAAAAAATTGAAATCCCCCATATTTGCCTCCCAGTGGAATCCCGAGCTCTGTATAGGGACAAAGCAGCCAGGGCACAGAAATTGTATTCTTCTCAATGTACCTTAAAGGCAAAGTAACTGGGAGCTCTCATTCCCAGACGCAGTGAGGGGGCACCAAAGGACTGAGCACCAAGTTAAAAAGCAGGAAATGCGGATAGCGGTCTCTTCAGTACTTGCTTATTTGTATGTGATGTTTGGAATCGTCTCATCTCCTTAGGTCATGGTGCAAGAGAGCAAAGCTACAGCTGCCTTTTGTATTACATACTCTAGATTCTGACATGCCCTGAGTTTGCCTGCAAGTGTTCAGTATTTCTCCGTATGGGAATATGAAATCCTTTTTAGGCAAAAATAAAGGGGGCAAAATTAATTGTACTGTGGCACAAATAGCAGGAAGGAACCAATTTAAGGGGCAAATTTCAGGCGAATGGATGGTTAAAGGCACTGAAGTTGTACACAGGACTTGTTTTCACGGTTACTCACTGGGGTCTTAAGTTGTAAAAATTCCTTGCCCTAGGGGTTCCCGCGACGCAGGAGGCTGCAAGAACGAGACGGGCTGTGCTGTGCAGCAGGTTCTGCTCGGGATGCAGAAGTGGGGCAAGGCAGGGCGGCCACGGCCCGTGTAGGCCTGGCCCAGGAGAACTGGCCACCCTGCTCTGTAGCTGCTGCCCTTAGCTTTAAGCTGCTCTGCTCTGGGTTTGGGTTTATTTAACGGTAGCTCAGGTGCAAGGGCCCCGATGACATCACCTCCTGCAGAAATCTAAGTGGGATTGGGAGTGTAACCCTCCCTGTGTGGTGCCCAAGAGGGGGCAGAGCCCTTGGTGTCTGTCTCCTTGCGGCGGGGTGGGGGGCTGTCTGTTGCTCCGAAAGGCCTGGGAGGCCCTGGATAAGCTGGCATTAGACGTGGGGCTGTCTCCAATTTCTCTTAATTACTGGGGCAAACGTGAATCTGGTGATGACTCGTCAACCACTTTCCTTCCTCTTCTACTGCAGGCTGTCACAAACAAGGAACCGATTCTCACCGTCTTTGCACTTCTACCGGGGCGGCCTTAATTGTCCAAACACAGGATGATTGCTCCAACGCCCGTGGCCGCCTTTGGCCGAGTTACTGCGATCGCTCCGTTTTGAGGGAGGAGAGCAGACAACACGCCGGCCGCAATGCGGAGCGTCTCTCGTGTTAATTAAAGACGTCCCAGCGACCCTGTGAGGTGGGAACTGCTAGCATTCCCATTTAGCCAAGGAGGAACACGAGGCTTGGGGCTGTTGATAACTTGTCTGAGGTCACACCTGGAGCACGCGGCGTACAAGCCTGTGCGGGGACCCAGCTGTGCTCCGGGCCAATGTGGTGGCATCAGAGCCGCACTGCATCGTGGGTTGATGGGGTGACCACAGCAGCAGCAAAGAGTTAGTGAATGCCCGGGGCCCTTCACGCCAGAAACAGAGGGACCCTGGGTGGCTGCCAAGCAGGCGTCCATCAGTGCTGCCTCTCGGGTGGCGCACAGGTGTGTACACAGCCCAGGAAGGCAGAGGAGGCCAGGACAAGTGCCACTTGGATTCCAAGGCTGTTTTGTTACTTTTTCTCCTTCTTGTAATCTCCTAAAGTGGAAACAATCTTTTAGAGCTGGCTTTTCTAGAATTAAAATACATGGTGATGGCACAGTGAGCTGGTATTCTGCCTCCGTTCAAAGTAGATTTGGCTACATTTGGAGTGCAAAAGGATCTTGATTTGTAAGAACGCACTTGGAAGGAGCAGCCTCTCAAGGAAGGGCGAAGTCTAATGAAATTAAGCAGCGGCTAATGGGATGGAGGGGAGCCGGCCTGCGATGAAACCAGGGTGGGTCTACTCCCGGCAGCAATTCATAACGTAATTAAGTGGGAATATGAAAAAGGTACACAAACAAAGAAGAGCATTGTGGCTTAAGAGCACAAAAAGAAGCACAAAGAAAGCCTTAAGGACTCATCTCCTTCTCAGTGAAAGCAAACAGGGAAGCACTGTTGTATAATCAGGACACGAAACCAATGACCTGCAGCACAGCCTACCCGGGGGTGGGTGTGCACAGTGCTTCCTGTGCCGAACCTTCCGAGGGAAAGAATTTCCCGGAAAATCACAAGACTCCTGGAGTCTGACAGTTTCGTTACATTACGGATCCATAAAGATGGAAATTTCAGAGAAGAACGTGGTAACACTGATTTGGATTTCAATGTACACAAGGAGCGATGCACTCAGAATTTTGTCTGTTTTCAGGCAAATTACCCGCGGCCCCCAGGAAGCTGTCCCTTCGCCCAGAAGGCAGACAGGGAGGGCCTTAAATTCTTTTAAAGCATACATCTTTTCATACGTATTTGGCCAGGGCCGTATTTTTGGAAATCTGTCTCTAAACACTGGTAGAGCTTAACTTAATTTTTATAGAAGGTGGTAGGTTAGTGGGAGGAGCACTGGACTTGGAATCACACTGGGCTCCGGTTCCAGCCGCACCAGGAACCAGCTCTGTGACGCTGAGTGAGTCACGTCAGTTCTTCTGGCCCAGGCTGCTGCATCTCCAAAGTTAAAACCTCTAAGGTTTGTTTCTTTTTCAAAATAAATTGTTTTTGGTTGCACTCTTGGCAAAAATCTAAGGTTTTTGTTAACTTTTAGCAAGTTCGTAGGGACAAAGTGAAGTCGCTTACTAAGTGACCACTCTGTGCCGATACAGCTTTGAGCACCTCACGTGGGCCGCGCTGCCCCTGCACCCCTCCTTATGGTCACAAGCCTCATCCCTCTTGTAATTCATCATTTTTCATTATTATAAACTATTTGCAGCTACTCAAAAAAAAATCGCCCTTACGTTAGAGAAATCCAAGGCAAAGATCACAGAGTTTCTAATTGTTTTGTAGTTTTTAAATTAAATATTTAAATTCTAGATTTATGAATTTTGAGTTATTTGCCTTTTCTTGAGTTAGTTGCAGATTTCATTCGGTTATGGGCGCATAGTTAAGACATGTATCATAAAGACAGGGTTGGCAGGAAATCCACAAGGGAGCACGGCTCGCCTCCCCG
This sequence comes from Oryctolagus cuniculus, assembly GCF_964237555.1. NCBI lineage: Eukaryota > Metazoa > Chordata > Mammalia > Lagomorpha > Leporidae > Oryctolagus > Oryctolagus cuniculus. The sequence continues at coordinate 230,934,277 of NC_091432.1, read as the reverse complement.
GGCCCACCACCCACGGCACCTGCGCAGCGCCTGGCCCAGCAGGTGCTGAGAGGAGGCGCTGAGCCAGGCTCTGGGGGAGGCAGCGCGGCTTGTGTAGGGGGTGGGGCAACGCTGCAGGTCCAGGCCCTGGTGTCACTCTCACAGTGCTGGCTTTGGGATTTCCTCGCGACATCACTGTGGTCGCAGGGACCGGGCAGCTGCCTCTGTGAAGCCTGAGGGCATGCCCTCTGGAGTCGCTGTCCCTCGGGCTTCCTCCGAAGCTGCAGGACAGGACCCGTACCAACGTTTAGCTCTTCTGTCACCGACTGGGAGTCTGGGATAATGCAAAGGGATGTCCTGCTAGGTAGGGACCACTCCATCCTTGGATCTGCGTCCTGCCCCAACCCGCACTCGCCAAGGGCAGGTCCTGCGACGGGGAGCTGACTGCCTCCCCAGGCAGGCCGACCCGTGGGGCTGGCAGGGAGCCTGGCGCTGGAGGCCTTGAGACCTGTCTCCCTGTCAGAATCTCTTTGTTTCTACAACCATCAGAAATGGGTTATCTAAGATTCTTCTTGTTTGTTTTAGACACCAGGTGCTTCTCGGATCAGATATATGTATTCTTTAAAGGCATCAAGGTGAGCATGTCCCCGAGAGAGTGGCTCTAAATAATGTGTCCTTGTTGATTTAAGGCAAAATGCTGGGACCATGTCAAGTACTGGCCAGAAACGAGACTGCTGCAGGTCTTTGGGTAGCTGTCGACTCATCAGATTTGGGGAGGAAATGCGCCTGCGTGGCTCACCCTCCAGCAAACGTGGTTCAGAAAATATTCCTTCTGCTTGCACTGAAAACAAGGGGTTGATGTGGTTAGGAAATGACACTGCTGACCTCACACTTCCAGCATAGAGGCAGTCGGTTGGCAGTCACCCGTCTTAGCAAGACTAGAGGTTACACACATAAAGACATTCGTAGAGGCAGCTACTCACTAACCATCCACTAGCAAGACGCCAGCATCAGTGGAAACCAGCAAGGCCTGGCCCCAGGGATCTGCACACACGGCTTCGTGGGGGAAATGACTGCAGAAACACTGGGGCTCCCAAGGCTGTGAGGCGACACAAGCATGGCAAAGTAAGTGCACCTTAGAAAACGCACGCACGGCCGCCCGTCGGGGGGGAACGCACACTTCCACGCCTGAAACAGTAACACAGACACGCAGCGGGAGTCCAGCACGCCAGACCCGCGGGCTCCCGGGTGGACTCCGGAAGAGACGTCTCCTTTCCGATGCACGTGCAACAGGAAGAGAGTGAGCGCCCACGTTTCGGGCACCCAGCCACGTCTCTGCATTACAGAAACGTTCCTCAAAGGCTGCTGGAGCCCTAGTGACGTTTTCTAGGGGGATGTTTCTCTTTAACACTCGAGTGGGGGTTGGGCCGAATGGTGCCCGTTTCTTTAGAGCATTCGCATCAGTTCAATATGAGAGGAAGTCCCACATTCTGCTATAAAAAAAGTCAGATTCCTGTGTTGCTGATTCAGCAAAATTATTAAACCATACACAGTGCAAGATGTTGATAATGTCTTCATAGGAAAATGCCTGTTGACCCACATAAAGCTAAGAACTCTTAAAGAAAATCTCTTAAAAAATACAAAATCCTTAAGAAATAAAAAAATCTGTGTGTAGGACAATGGCAGATGCTGCCGAGGTAACGCCTGCTGTCCCTCCACAGGACACACACCTTCCTCGAGTCAGGGTGAAGAGTGGGTGCTCCCCCGTGTGGCTCCGGGCTGCATGTGGGTGTGGAGTGGGCAGGGTGGCTTACTGGGTCTCAGTCACACCAGCGCTGTGGACATTTTCAACACTCAGTAAGTCCCCGCCAAACCAAATGGATTGGCCTCGAAGGACAAGGGACATTTTTGCAGAGTCCCGGGGACAGGTTGAAGTCTTCCACCTTCACTTACATGCCCAGTCAGGCACAAGGGCCTGGTTAAGTCCCACTCGGGACTGGGGAGGAGCCGGTGTGTCTGCAAGCACCTGGCCAGCGTGGCCTCAATCAGAGAGAAGGGCTCCCAGGACCACCTTCGAGAGTGTCGCCGGGGCGGAGGGTAAATGCCACGTGTATCACCCCCATCCTAGACAAGCAAAGCAAGCCCCCCCTTTAGGAAACCCACGCGCCCCCAGAGGGAACATTCCAGCTGCCTAGACAGGGCCTGCACTGGTGAGCAAAAGGCACCGGCCGTGTGGACATACTGTATAAGCTAGAAAGGGACGACACAGGTGCAGGCCACTGGCCGGAACAGCTTCTCCCCAAGACCTCTGTCGATTTTAGACTCGTAGCAGGAGGACATGAAAAGCAAAGCCAACACGAGTGCCATTCGGGAGACACACAGACGCCAGCACCTCAGGTGACACCAGGACCAGAGGACCCACGCTCAGAGCAACCATGCAGAGAGCTTCTTTGCTCAGAAGATGCGAGGGTCCTGGAGGACCCACAGAGGGGTAAGGGGGTCTCTGAAACTCTAGGAGCTGCACTCACTGTGCCATTTGCACATTTCCCTGGATTGGTGTGTGCGGTATCTGCTGATCTCACAGATTCGCAGAGGTGCTGATGGAGGTGGTGAGGCGGGAAGGGCTGGCGACACCCTCAGCGCCCCTGCTCTGAGGACTGGTGCTGTGTGCTCGGCCCCAGGCCCCTTCCACGGCGTGCAGGGCTTGGTCCAGATCCTGCAGGGCCAGGAAGTGGCCCGCAGGCTTCCTGTCTAAGCGCAAGACCTCACAGGCTCCTGGAAGAACACGCTCACGGTGCGCGGGACGACGCGTGCTGGGAGGCTGACGAAGCCCAGTTCCTGGGAACAGCATGCGGAACTCCGGCCTCTGCGGAGGCAATGGCACAGCCGACTCTGGGGTCCTCTAGAGCAGTGCCACGCCCCCGGACAGCTGTGAGCTGACCCCAGTAGTGAGAGCCGCTCTTTGCAAATAAGGTACAATTCCACAGACTTCTGTTTTCCATCCATGCCTAAGAACTTCTACCGAGAGTGCTACTGAACCTTACTGGGCTTCTGTATTTAGCAAACGCTTAGAAACACTGCAAATTCTTAGGCACACGAACAAGCAGACAGCAACTTCTGCAAACTTCGCCACCAGTCCTACATGGTTTGTGGTTTTTAGGGTCAGTTGTACTTTGAGCTCATCATTTCCTTGAGACTAGATTTTAAAACACGAAGGCTCAAGTCGTCTATACTTTTATCACTGAGGTACATGTATTCATCTGTCTTGTTCTTACAACACACACTTCTCTAGTGATGTGTCTGTGGATCTGTCCCATTGATGTAACCTTTACATATTCTGAAAGTAGGTTTTATGAGATCACGTGTACAGTAAGTTCATGTTGATGTTTATTTATTTTTCTTTTCTAATCTTGATTATCACTGAGTTTTGTTTTGTTTTCCTATGAGAAGTGGGAACAGGCTGGCTGCGTGAATGGTAGGTTCAGCAGTGGTTTGGCCCTGTGGTCCATTAGCATCACCTGGGAACTTGTTAGAACTGCACCCTCCCGGCCCTGCCCGGATCAGCAGCTCTGGGTTACTAAACCCACACAAACGCGGGGAGACTCTGCCCCAGAACCCGCCTGTCTGAAGTACGTCCACGGTCAGCAGCGCGGGAGCCACATGCAAGCTGGTGGGAGTCTGAGTCAGACTCCCGGCTCGGAACGTGCATGGGGCCAGGCTGCCCGGGGGCTGGAGCACATGCGAAGCTGGGGAGGCAGCGTGGAGACCTGCCCGGCTGCCCGGGCCCGGCCACTCAGGCCGCCAGCAGCGTGTGCATGCGGTGGACACGGAGCCCTGCGGAGGCTGTGGTAGGTGAGCTCTCCCCTCCCTGCCCAAACCTTCTCCCAAGAGTCCAGGAACCTTGCTGAGGATGAAGGACACTCACAGGTCAACCTGAAGGGTTCATCAACTCACCTCCTTTTTGCAGATCCCCGAAGCTGCCAAGCTGGAGGGGGCGTCTCCTCGCACCGTGGACTTCAGTTTTAGTGCCTTACAGAACAGACAGGCCTGTTAAAGGTCAGTCCCGGGCAGGAAGGGAACCGCAGGATCGACCGTTGGGATGTGGAAGCAACATGTAACAGAACAGGGGCAGTTTCAGGCTAACGTTCTGGGTTCCTCCAACATTGCAGATGAGGGACCCAGGTGGCTGGATAAGGTGAAGCCCTGGCAACACCACTGTAGCCCCACGTGCCCCACACAGGTGCTGCCATTTCAGCTGGTCGCTGGATCACAGCCGTGAGCTCCCAACCATGGAGACGGAGCAAAATACACCTCCAGGTCTCTCCACAAACTCAGCATCTTTGGCAGGAGAGTCCCTGTGTTTGCAACCAAGGACCAAGATGGCAGAGCCCTGCAGCAATGCACCTGTTCGGGAAGAGTGGACTTCGTCTCTAAGCTTGCCCCATCACGTGCCCTTCCTTCCTCTACCTGCCTGCTGATCCTTATCTGTGAGGTGTGGGCGGGGGGAGGCCTTGGCGCTCCTGGAGCTGAGAAACACCAGTGTCAGAGCAAAGGGAGGCCATTTTCCTCCCGAGCCTGGAGTCAGGGTGCGGCTGGGAGCCGCCTCAGTGGGATGACTTTCTCCAGGTTCCAGGGGGAGCATTCAGGTCTTCCGTGACGGACACTGCCACTCCGAGCCTCCTCCTGCTGGGGAGGGGATCAGGGCGCAGCTCCCAGATTGGCTCCCTGCTTTTCAGACCCTTCCTGGGAGGCAGGCAAGTGGTCCCTGCTCCCTGGACAAGAGGGAGAGCAGGGCGGGCCCTGGACCACCTGCTGCAGGCAGCGGCAGTCCCACCTCCGCAGGTGCCGTTTGTTCTCAGCGGTCCTGAGAGAGCACGGAGCTTTCACAGCAGAGCCAGACGTCAGGCCTTTGGACGGGACTGGCCGCCGTGAGTCTCACGCAGAGGTTTCCGGGTCAGACCCACCTGCCCTATTCTGACGAACTCTGCCTGGCGGGCCTCCTCTTTCTTCCGTGCTGACTTGGGCGATTCTGGTAAAACATCACTAAAGGATCGTCTGTTGAGCATGTTCTAGAACAGAAAAATGAGTTAGGAATTCCACAGATCTCCAAAAAATTCCCCGGCTCTCTCCACAGTCCCCAGTTTTGCCTGTCCACCAACTCCATGACATCGGTAATGCTGGGTAGGATTACCAGGCACGGTCCAGGGACTGCTGACTGACACTCGTGCCTGCCCCCGCACTTGACTCCTGAAGGCCCTGGCTTCAGGAGCAGCAAGTCCCCCCCACACACACCCCATGTCCCTCCCTGCAGGGACAGGGGTGGACACCAGCCTGTGTGGCCACAGTTCCATCCCCAGCAAGGACCAAGACGATGCCTGGGCTTTTCTAACCAGGACCTGTCACTAGGACTTGCGGGCTCACCTCGGAGCCCACGTGGAGGAGAGAAGGCGGAGGACCCGGGGTTACCTTATGCAAATCCGGCATCAAATCCTGGTATAAAGATCGAATCAACATATCCAGTGTACGCCGGCGTTTCTGGGCGAAGGTGGGGGTTTCCAAAGTGGCTTTTTCACCATTAATTACTAAACAAACAAGTTGAAATGACAAACATTAATAGCTACTGAAGAACACCGTCCACCTTCTTAATACTGGTGTTACCTTTTTCACAGAATAAGACGTAAAAATCCCTCAAATGTCTCTGTGCAGGTCCACAGGTGCAACCCCCCCCCCCCCCCCCCCCGGTCTGGTGGCTCTGCAAGCTCCCTGAACAAAGGGCCCACCCAGTGGCCCGCCCACCCATTCCACCCAGCCACCACTCAGCCATGGGGCCCAATCACCTGGAAGCCGTTCAATGGGAGTGGATATATATTTGCTGCATTTTGTTAAGAGAAAATAGCTGTCTCAGTGGAGCAGTGGGATTCTGGGCCTACTGGACGTTTCTTGTGGAAGGGAGCCGGGGTCTCAGTGGCCTCTTGGCATTAGGAGCCGGTCGAGCGGCACGGGCAGTTCCACGTGGGGGCCCGGCCAGGGAGTGCACCAGAGGCTGGGAGCCCAGGCTAAGGCAGCTGCCATTGTGGCTCACTCCGCTGCCAGCTGTGTGTGTTTAAGCAGATTGTTCAATGCCGTTGGTGCCTCGGTTTTCTACCTTGTAAAGTGGGTATAACCGTATTTCCTCCCAGGGTTACTGTAGCTTAAACAAGATGATGCAAGCAGCACCGTGTTAAGCACACTGAACGAAATCAACAGCAACTATTGATCTCCTCACACAGAGGGCCAGAGACGGCCAGTGGTCCCAGACTGGGAGGCAGAACCTCGTGGGGCCAGGCACTCCGCGGACAGGATCTGTGTGCCAGGGGCAGGCTGGGTTTGTGTGTGGCAAGACTCCTCTTGAGGAACGTAGACCATGCATGTCTCTCACTTGTCTTCACATTTTTGTTTGTTTGAAAGGCAGAGACACAGAGACAGACAGACAGACGTCCATACACTCAGAGATGCACAGAGACAAGGCTATTTTTATTCTATGACTGGGAAATTTTTGTGTAAGGATTTCTTTTTTTTTCCCTTAATACCTTAGAAAAATCTATTTAAAATGACTTGTTTGGGGGCTGGCGCTGTGGTGTAGTGGATTAAGCTAATGCCTGCAGCACCGGCATCCCACATGGGCGCTGGTTCAAGTCCTGGCTGCTCCACTTCTGATCCAGCTCCCTGCTAATGTGCCTGGGAAAGCAGTGGAAGATGGCCCAAGTCCTTGGGCCCTGGCATCCATGTGGGAGACCTGGAAGAAGCTCTTGGCTCCTTGCCTCTGCCTGGCCCAGTTCTGGCCATTGAGAGTTCTGGCCATTGAGGCCATTTGGGGAGTGAGACAGCTGATGGAAGACCTCACTCTCTATGCGTCCCCCCCCCCATAACTCTGCCTCTCAAATAAAGAAAATCAGTCTTTGAAAATAAATAAATAAGGCCGGCGCCATGGCTCACTAGGCTAATCCTCCGCTTTGTGGTGCCGGCACACCGGGTTCTAGTCCCAGTCGGGGCACCAGATTCTGTCCCGGTTGCCCCTCTTCCTGGCCAGCTCTCTGCTGTGGCCAGGGAGTGCAGTGGAGGATGGCCCAAGTGCTTGGGCCCTGCACCCCATGGGAGACCAGGAGAAGCACCTGGCTCCTGCCTTCGGATCAGCGCGGTGCGCTGGCCGCAGTGTGCCAGCCGCGGCGGCCTTTGGAGGGTGAACCAACGGTAAAAAAAGGAAGACCCTTCTCTCTGTCTCTTTCTCTCACTGTCCACTCTGCCTGTAAATAAATAAATAAATAAATAAAATGTCTCGTTTGGTCTGAGTAAAGGAAAAGGTCAAGATTTTTACTGAAATGCAGTTTCCTGTTATCTCGGAGTTGTCTACCTTCCTCCCTCCTACTAAACCCACGTGGGAGCTCAAAGAACTCTGACCCCACGGCTCCCAGCCCCGCTCTCCAGGCAGCAAGCCCCCGCCCTCCTGGCCCAGCACTGCCATGCGGCCTCTCTGCTTCTCCAGCTCCCGCAGTGCCCTTCTGCTCTATCTCCCTTTCACATCTTCAGCATGAGATGGGCGGAGCCCCACATCTCCACGTCACGGGCGTCCCAGGGTGCTGAAGACCCTTCCTCATTGGCTGGCTCCACGTATATGGACAGCCTCCGTGTGTAGCCGGGGTGGTCGTGGGGTCGCTGAGGGCTCCGTGACTCCACGGTGAAGGGCCTACAGCGCCTTTGCTACAGGTACCCTACAGAGAGTGCCCACCTCATGAGCCCCAGCTTCCAGGACCTTTTGGCTCCCGGCTGCCAAACCTCCCCTCTGTTGCTGAGCCCGCCTCAGGTCGGTTCCCTCTCTGCTTGCTGGACTTGACCCGCGTGGACTCCACAGTTTTAAGACTCAGACAGATTTCACACAGAATTTCAGGTTTCTGTCTTGCTTTGAAAACTCAGACTGTCTGGCAACACCGGGTCACACCCCTGAAAGGCCGCCCAGCTCCCAGCCACCCTTCCTAACCCCTGCTTGGCCCACCTCACCCACTCACCCTTCCTGCCCCTCTAGGCCTCTGAGCTTGGGTTCTTAGTTCTAGCAATGGGTGGAACGAGTGTGGACGGGAAGGGAAGCGACAACGTCATCTCCTTTTCGAGTGGCCGGTAGTGTCTGCTGCGCCGTTACCCACAGACCCCGGTATTGGTTAAAGTGTTGGAAGTTAACTCTGGTGGCCCAGCTGGGACTCAGAGCAGCACCTGCCACGGTGCCCTTCATGTCTGCACTGTCCAAAGAAAGGTTTGGAAGGAAGGGTGGCTGTCCAGTGGCTTGGCTGAGACTGCCAGGCTGTGGTGACGGGGATTCAGCGACACCCATCCCTCTGATTGTCAGCTGCCGGGGTGGCCACACACGGGCCCTCTGTGCACCGCTGAGGGGTTCGTGTGCAGGGCTGCACAGGACATGCTGGGAGCCAAGAAGACAATGGAGGAACCACACGTTGTCTGCATGTTTCTTGGCCTGGAGAACTGAGTGGGAGAAGACTGGAAGCTGGGAGCCCCTGTCCGTGAAGGGCTCTGTGTAACTGTGGGCTCAGTCAGGGCGACCCTGGGGCCAGGGGACCCAGACAGACTCAGAGGACAGGAGCACTTCTGAATGCTCCAAGCTGCATGATGACAGTGACAGGACCAGCAAAGACTGTGTGTATGTGTGTGTGCGTGTGTGTGTGTGCATGTGTGTGTGTGTGCTGTGGGGAGGGGGCGCCCGGCAGGAGACGGGAGGCAGCCAGCAAAGCATCTGAGGGCCCAGTGTGCCTGGCCGAGGCCAGAAAGGCCTGACTGGCACTGGCACAGGGGCCGGCAAGAGGGACGTCCACGCAGAGGCCACAGCGAGCAATCTCCAGTACTTGAATCTGATCACCAAGGGCACAGCTGCACCTTAGCCCTCCCAGAGATAGCCACAAGCAATATCCTGGGGTGTGTGTGTGTGTGTGTGTGTGTGTGTGGCCGGGCTCAGACCGGGATCTGGGCACGATCAGTGGAGCCCAGATGTCTGTCAACAGCTAGCGACGCGGGGGAGTCAGGGCCCACCCACCACATTCACATCCTGCCTGTCTGCTCTCTCACACACTCCTCTCTGTCCCTACAGACAGATCCTTCACCACGCTTCCCCCACCCACGTCCTTCTCTGACAAAGACGCGGATCCACGCAGAAACACACAGGGTCTCTGGAACGGCTGTGTCTGAACACGGGGTACAGCGTCACTTCGAGGCCCCACGGCACTGCTGAGTGGGCAGTGTGGATAAACTGCAGGGCAGCTGGGCAGATGTGGGTGCAGACGGGGAAACCTACTCAGCACCCATGAAGACTAAACGTGTGGTGTAGGGAGTGCTTGAGCAAGGACGTCTCCTTGTCCAGCATCCTGGGGTGATCTGCCAAAACGCATTCTCACATAAAACAAGCAACAAAAGCATTTTAAAATGGAAACTTACATTTCACTAGCAAAAAGTCCCTGAATTCCTGGTGGTCTGTAAACACCGGTGGGGATGGCAAGGGTGGGCCGAAGAGTGGGACACTTTCTTCTGAGAATATTTTCAGCCTACGTGGAGAACATTCTAGAATCAGTGGTTTTTCTTCGAAGGTCACCAATACCTGGTGCACCACAGCAGGAATTGACACCACTCTCAGCCCTCCTCTCCATCTTGGCCAAAGCTCTGTAAGTCAGTGCAACCCACAGGCCGTGGGCAAGGCCAGGGACCCGGGGGATAACAGCCATGGCCACTTCTGAGCACCCGCTGCGTACCGGGCAGTGTGCTGGGCATTTGAGGGAACAGCAGTGACTGATTCTCAGCAAACCTGCTCGGGCGGTGCCACTGCCTTCGCCCTGCTTGAGGCCGAAGGCCCCGAGGAGATGAGCGCTTTCACAGAGTCTCAGAGTTACTCCCGGCTCCAACCCAAACCTGTCTGCCTCAAAGTGCGTGCTCTTTTCACAATATCCTGATTCTTCTCCCAGATTAACTTTTGAGGATGGAAGGATGAACGGGCAAGGATGCAGCCCGGGAGAGAGGCTACTCCTGCCAAGAGTCAACAAGTCACATTTGTTCCCATCACTACGTACCGACGCATACTGGGTCTACCGTACAGAGCAGCACTGCAGGGAGCAAAGCCTTGCTGAAGAATCGGTCACTTAGAAGAGGGCATCCATTTTGAATTGATCAAGAAACACGTACATCAAGAGTCCCACAACACTCATGCCAAATTCACAAGTAAACACGAGAGTCAGGACAGGCCACGGAGGTGAAGCCATCACCTACCTGTAGTTGTCGTTTTGTTGGTCATACCTCACTAAGGCAAAGATATCTGTGGGGATGGTTAAGGAATCTGATGCTTGCGGCCGACAGTCCGCGCTCCGAAAACCCCCGCGCGGATTCTTCTTGGCCTCGCCGTCATGGTGAGGGCCGCTGCGGCTCAGGTTGGGACAGAACTGTGATTTGCATGTAAGAGACAGCCCAGGGAAGACACGTGGAGAGCACAGTGACTAAGCCTAGTGGACCCCACCCGTCGGGAAACGTCTCACACGCTGTCCTGCTTCAGAAGGCCTGGCTCTGGCTCCTGACGCCCGGTTCCTGCTAACAAAGGCCCTGGGAGGCGGCAGTGATGGCACAAGTAACTGGGTTCCGCCACCCCGGAGGGAGACCTGGATTCAGTTCCTGCATCCCAGCTTCGGCTTGGGCCAGTCCTGGCCACTGCTGGCATCTGGAGAATTCTTTCTCTCTCTCTCTCTCTCCTCCCCTCTCTCTCCCTCCACTCCCTTCCACTCCTTTGCCTCTCAAACAAGTAAAAAATAATTTAAAAAAAGAAGAGCAAAATAAATAAACATTAAATTAGGCATCCAAAGAGGCAAAAAGAGCAGTCCCCTTGCCTGGGAATACACACAAGCTCCCAACGTGAGATCAGTCATCTACTTCATCTCACGCATTTGAAAAGGAAGACAACACCAACAATGCCACTGGGCAGCTCCCTTCACCCTCTCCTGTCTGTGGGAGGTGAAACAGAACAGAGCAGAGCACAGCAAGCCACAGGGGCTGGTGGCAGCTGCTGAGCCGAGCCCATGTTGCTGTGTCAGGGTGCGCGCTCGGTCCGAAACAGCACAGCCATGCCCACCCAGCTTCTTCCTCCCCCCATAGCCTGCCCTCCGCTCCCCTCAGCTGGGGCTGTAAAGCCCCAGGTCCCCAGTGTTTCTGTTCTGAAGCCGGGGGAGTGGATCTGCGTGAACTGTCTGCTTATCCCTGTCCAGAAACAAACGTGCCAAGCCCCAAATCTAGAACTTGTAGCTAAGGGAAATTCTGCTAAACAACACTTGCCCCTCGGTCTCTTGTAAAGTCCCTGGCTTCTCTCTTGCTCCGCACTTGGAAGCTTTCCGCTCTACAAGAAGAACCACTCCAGAGGGGGCACCAGCAGTCCTGAATCCCAGCGAACAGGGGACAACGCGGCAGTAAGCAGGAAATGAGAACAGGAGAAAATAACCACCAAGATGCAGGTGCGTATGCTTCTTTCTTACCCTTGTGGAAAAAAACCTGCAATGTTCAACTTTTCCACACTTGCTCACTCTATTGTTGGGTTATAAGGGACAAATAAAAAAATATGGAGCAAAATTTCGTGCAGATGCCATGAGCCACAGTGGTCCTGCCTCCAGACATTTTTACTGGGCCTTTAGGGAACTGGAGTAGGAAGACGGGCATCTATTCTAAAAATGCCCCAGCTGTCTTTTACTTAAGAGGGACAACTGTATGGCCACTACACCTTTGGGTTTTACTGGCATGGCCTGTGGCCTCGCTCTTGGGCTGGCCAAGCTCAGGACCTGGCTGAGCTGAGCTCAGACGCTACAGGGAACTCCAGGCCCACCACTGGAATTTGCTGGAAATATAAGCTGACTAGGGATTAGCAAAGCAAATAAAAATACCAATTACATCACTTCTCAGATTCCAAGAGATGGTGATACCGTAGCTACTGCCAGGGCTTAGTGCCAACAAGGAAGAAACAGTTCGGCTTTTTATCTTAACTTGCCACATTCTCATTCCTAAAGCAGGTTTCTTGGAGGAGTCACCACCTGCAATCCCTTTAACTCACTTATTCCCTCATTTCATGGGCTACTGAGGACACGGAATCTATTTCAGAAGTCAAGAATTCTCTGAGGGGGGAGCGTTTGGCCTAAGAGTTGAGAGCCTGCTGGAGATGCCTGTGCCCACATCGGACGGAGTGCATGGGTTTGATGCCCGCCTCCTGATTCCAGTGTCTGGGTAACGCACACCCTGGGAGGCAGCAAGTACGCCTCGGGTACTTGGGTCCCTGCCACCCAGGTGGGAGACCAGGATGGAGCACTGGGCTTCTGGCTGTTACCTGGCCTAGCTCTAGCCGCTGTGGACTTCGGGAGAGTGAACCAGTGGATGGAGCATGTCTGTCTGTCTCATTCTCTCTCTTTCTGCTTTACAAATAAAATAAATAAATAAATAATCAGTGAGACGTAATCCATCCACAAGTCCAGCGGGAGGAGACGGGGAGAGGGAAAAAGGCAGTGCTTAGGAAAAATTCTGAAACGGTGGGTCTCAGCCTTGAGCCACGCAAAACAGGTGAACTAGAACATTCGCTTTGAGGGTCCTTTCAAGTGCCGTGAGGCTGCACAGCCGGCGCGCTCTGGGGGCCCGGGATGCGTGTAAAGTGGGAGCGGATCATGGAAGGCTTGAAGGCAGGAGACGTCTCCTCTCCCTCCTGGAACACGATGGTCACGATGTCGTTGCCGATGTGGCGCTTCCTCTCCACCTGTGACGGCACAAACAGCGCGGCTGAGGAGGTCATGGAGACAGAGCTAGCTGGGACAACGCGACAGCCGCGGCAGCGATCAGGTGGCCCTGAGCTAGCCCCGTGCTCACATCCCCCTCCTGTTTCCAGCCGCGTCCGCTGGTCTCCTGGCCGTCTCCTCCCTGGCATTTGCTCGTGTGCCCTCCTAGTCCCACCCCTGCCAGGGTTCTCGCTCTGCCTTCTTCACTCAGTATCCTTGGCTTGGCATTCAAGGTCCCCAACCAGAGGCAGGTGTCAGCACTTCTGACCCGTGGGCCTCCAACAATACAGGCGGCTTCCGACGTAGGATGGCTCCACTTAGGATTTTTTGAGTTTACGATGACACGAAATAGTACCACTCTGCTTTTCGTGTTCAGCACAGTATTCAATGTATTAGCTATTCCACACTTGCTCCTAAGACAGCTTGTGTGTTAGAAGGCTCTGCTCTGAGCATGTTTAAGGTGGGCGGGCTGAGCTAGGGTGCTCCACAGTTAGGTGCAGTGAAATCATTTTTTACTTAGCAATATTCTCCGCTTACACTGCGTTTATCAGGATATAACCCAACACAAGGGGAGGAGCATCTGTAGTTTACAAATACCTTAGCAGGTTCTGAGCACAGACTTGGGGGGGACAATGGCCCTCCCTAATCTGACCTCAGCTGATCTTTCTAAAATGATTTCTTAGACCTGTGGTCAGCAAACTTTTTTTCAGTAAAGGGCCAGACGGTCAGTACTGTCAGCTCTGTGGACCACGGGTCTCTCTGCAACTCCGCAGACCACACACACACACACACACACACACACATATGGGGCTACAGCTGGGTTCTAGCAATGTGTTCTTTCCCAACACGGGCAGGCTGAATCTGGCCCATGGGCCATCATCTGCCAAGCCCCGCCCTACGCCTTGATCTGTTCATTCAAACAGATTCACCCTCCCTCTGGATCCCGGTGTGCTCTCAGCTCTGGGTCCGTGCTGGGATAAAGACGGTCGCACTTTCTCTGTCACTTGTCTCACGGAGAGGTTCCAATGCTTTCAGCTCAATTCAGTTAAAAAAGTCCTTAGTTTTGGCGATGCCCTCTGGGGTACGAAAGACGTCCGCCCCCTCCCTGCACGTGGCCAGCTGGATACTGTGGCAATGAACAAACTATAGCCAGCATGACCCTGCTCTGGCACTGAGCCTGGCCTTTACAAGGTCTGGTGGCTCCTGACGTCTTCTCCCTGGAACACGCGTTTTTGGGCGCCCTGAGGCAAGCGTTCAAAGATGGCCTTTCTGCTGGAGAGACAGCACGAGGAGACCACTGGGACACAACGCCATGCCACGCCACATCATGCCACATCACACCACGGGGAGGAGAGGCCCTGGGGCTCCACAGAGGGGGTCTCCAACCCCCCTCAGCCTCTGGGTAACTCCAGCTTAGCAGCCAGCTGTAACTAACTGATGAGACACCCTAAGTGAGACCAACAAAAACCTGCCAGTTAGGCCCAGTCAGCATGCAGACCTACGAGAAATCAAAAAATGGCCCTTCTAGTTGGTGAGTTTTCCAGTGGCTTGTTAGGCAGTGGCAGATAAGTGAAACACGGCCCCTTTTGCTTCGTCCCTCAGTCCTGGGTACCCCAAACCTGCCTGTCTGTCCAAGGGTGGACAGAGGCTTCTCCAGGAAGCCTTCCTTGTCTCTGTTTTCAAAGCACTTCTGATGCCACTCCTATGGGGCTGACAGCCTGTTTTGCATAGTCATGGTTTTCATCCCATAATCTGTACTCTATGCGCCTGGAGAACAAGACCCCTGACTGCTGAATAATGAGTATTATTCCAACTTTACCCATGAGAAAACTAAGGCTTCGAGAGGTTCTAGTAATTTTAATTCAATCCAATTAAAAAAGTGATTATTTTGGGCAGTGATTTCTTGGTTATGACACTAAAACTGCAGGCGACAAAACAGATAAATAGGACTACATCGAAACTGTAAACAGCCCTGCATCAGAGGACACTATGAACAGCGAGAAAAGGCACTCCCACAGAATGGGGAAGATGTTTGCAAATCATGTATTTGATAAGGGATGGGTGTCCAGGATATATAAAGCACTCCGCTGACTGAGCAACAAAGAACTGAATCATGAAGGACTTGAAAAGCAGCTCTCCAAAGACACACAACTGGATACCAAGCGCATGCAAAGATGCTCAACGTCACTAACTGTGAGAGCAACGCGAACCGAACCGAAACATCACTGCATTCCCCTAGGATGGCTGCTGTCCGGAAACCAGACGGTAACAAGCACTGGTGAGGATAAGGAGCAAACGGGGCCCTTGGGAGCCGCTGGTGCGGGAACGTGAAACAGAGCAGCCACTGTTGAAATGGTATGGTGGGGGCCGAGGCTGTGGTGCGGCGGGTTAACGCCCTGGCCTGAAGAGCCTGCACCCCATATGGGCGCCGGTTCGAGTCCCAGCTGCTCCTCTTCCGATCCAGCTCTCTGCTATGGCCTGGGAAAGCAGTAGAAGATGGCCCAAGTCCTTGGGCCCCTGCACCCACGTGGGAGACCTGGAAGAAGCTCCTGGCCCCTGGCTTTGGATTGGCGCAGCTCTGGCCATTGTGGCCATCTGGGGAGTGAACCAGTAGATGGAAGACCTCTGTCTCTCTCTGCCTCTCCTCTCTCTGTGTAACTCTTTCAAATAAATAAATAAATCTTAAAAAAAAGGAAAAGAAAATGGTATGGTGGTCCATCAAAAAATTAAATATAGATTTACCACGTGATCTGGCAGTTCTATAGGTGTATACTCCAGCATTCAAAGCAGGGACTCAAATAGATCTTTGTATTCCAATGTTCATAGCAGCGTTATTCACAAAAGCCAAAAGGTGGGCACGACCCAGTGTCCACTGCCAGGGGAGTAGATGCAGAGCGTGGAAGACTGCACTGAGTCCTGCCCAGCCTTGAGAAGGAAGGGAACACGGACACATGCTACGCCTGCCCGAGCCTGGAGGATGCTACGCTGCATGACGAGGAGAAGCACTGTACCATTCCACCTGCACCAGGTGCCTCATGGGTCAAGTTCCTCCAGACACAAAGAATGGTGCTGCCGGGGGTTGGGGGAGGGGGAAACGGGAAGCTATGGCTTAATGGGGTTTTAGAACATGAAAAATTTCTGGAGATGGATGGTGATGACAGTTGTGCAACAATGTGAATGCATTTAGTGCCACTGAACCGCACATTAAATATGGTTGAAATGACAGACACATTAGGCATAGTTTACTGCATAAAATAGTTATTGCTTCACCAACTGGCAGATGGATAAACAACATGTGGTAATTATTTAGCAATTAAAAGGACTAAAGAGGGAGTAGGCGTTCGGCCCAGCACTTAAGACGCCTGCATCCCACACTGGAGTGCCTGGGTTGGATGCCGGGGTCCACACCTGACTCCAGCTTCCTGCTAATGCAGACCCTGGAAGCCAGTGTTGCTGGCATAAGGAATTGGGCTCCTGCCACCCATGTGGGAGACCCTGAATGAGTCCTGGCCCTTGGCTTTGGCCCTAATCCAGCCCCAGCCATTGCAGGCAGTGGGGCATGAGCAAGTGGGTAGCAGCTCTGTCTCTCTCTCTGACTCTGAAATAAATAAATAACATTTTAGAAAAGGGATAAAACACTGATATAAGCTATCACATGACGACCACTGAAAATATGCTAAGTGCAACAAGCCAGTTACCAAAGACTGCATATTGGTTGATTTCATTTACACAAAAATGTCCAAGACAGGCTCACCTGTGGAGACAGAAAGTGGATTCGGAGCTGTGAGCGGAAGTGATGGCTAAGGGAAGCAGGCTCTCTTCAGGGGAAGGGAAATGTGCAAAAACTGACTCGAGACTGTCAGGGTCTCACTATGCTTGGAATAAAATGTGCTTTCGGCTACGTTTGTTTTCCTGAGGCCTCTTTTGTAGAAAGTTTGCATATCTGGTTACGTGGAAACCCCTCAGAACAAGCACTCATGACGTTAGGCAGACAGCTTCCGCCCTGGCCAGTGACTGCTTTCCCCTGGCGGCACCCACACTGCAGAGGCAGAACACCATCGCTAGATCAAGCCTCGTGCAACCGCAGGCCCCCAGGAAAACAAATACACACACGCCTGGGCGAGCCCCTCTGGGTCGTGGCTACTTAAGGCACAGCCCTTACGCTGTGAAGTAAAACTCTGCCAATAAACTGGTGCTGACCAATCGTGGCTCTCCCGAATACCCTGGCCCACCAAACACCTGTCAGTGAGGTAGTGTTGGGGGAGGCAGGTGTTCGGCGTAGCCGTTAAGATGCCACTTGGGATGCCCGTGATCTTTATCTGAGTGTCTGGGTTTGAGTCTTGGCTCCACTTCTGATTCCATCTTCCTGCTAACGCACAGCTGGGGAGACAGCTGGTGACGGCTAAAATACTTGGTCCCTGCCACCCATGTGGGAGACCTGGATCGAGTTCTGGGCTCCTGGCCTCAGACTGGCCTAGCTGGCCCTCTCTAGCTGTTGTGGGCATTTGGGTAGATGGGAGATTTCCCTCTGTCTCTTTCAAATAAACAGATACAAATAAAAAATGGTTAGAAAAATTTAATTAAAAGAATGAAATTGACTGTGGTGATAGCTGAATAGCACTGTGAATATACTAAAATGTATTTCAAGGGAGTCACACATATACTTGAAGAAGGTGAATTGTATAGTATGTGAGTTATACCTCGAAAAGCTTTCATTTATTACAAATTTTAAAATTTATTTATTTTCATTTTATTGATGGGGGGAGAGAGAGAGAGAAAGAGGGAGGGAGATTGATTCTGCCATTAACCCTGAGTGAGGTGGAAGCCACAGGGGTTTGAAAAGTGTCCTGATTTGTGTTTTTTTTTTTTTTTTTTTTTTTTTTTTTTTTTGACAGGCAGAGTGGATAGTGAGAGAGAGAGACAGAGAGAAAGGTCTTCCTTTTGCCGTTGGTTCACCCTCCAATGGCCACCGCGGCCGGCACGCTGCGGCCGGCGCATCGCGCTGATCCGAAGCCAGGAGCCAGGTGCTTCTCCTGGTCTCCCATGGGGTGCAGGGCCCAAGCACTTGGGCCATCCTCCACTGCACTCCCGGGCCACAGCAGAGAGCTGGCCTGGAAGAGGGGCAACTGGGACAGAATCCGGCGCCCCGACCGGGACTAGAACCCGGTGTGCCGGCGCCGCAGGTGAGGATTAGCCTAGTGAGCTGCGGCTCTGGCCCTGATTTGCATTTTAAAGGCTCCTCTGGCTCAGGATTGAGAAACAGGCTGTCTGGGGACACAGGAAAAGCAGGAGGCCAGATCCGAACAGAAATAATCCCTTCACCATGTGACGGTGGCTTAGGGCCGGGTGTAAAAGTGGTCTGGTTTCAGATGTTTTTGGAAGGTAGAGCAACAGGATTTCCTGACAACTGGACATCGGATAAGACAAGAGAATGATTCCAAGGTCATCTTGCACTGGAAGCAGGAAAGGCAGAACAGGTATCCCCTAAGATAAGGATGGCACAGGAGGAGGCGGTGGGACCTCACGGGATGTTAGGAAGAAGCGGAGTTCCAAACAGGTGGACGCCGAGGGGGCGCCCCCGCCTTCATTGTGGCGATGGAGAGTGGGGCAGAGGGAATGCAGGACCCACAGCCGCCCTGTGAGGGGCCAGTACTGTGGCATAGTGCTCAGGTTGCTGCTTGCAACCCCAGCACCCCCTAAGTGCCAGTCCTAGGTGCTCGCTTCTGATTCCTGCACCTCTGGCTGCTCTGTGTCTTCCCCTCGTCCCGGGACAAGAATCGCACACGCTCAGAAAGAAGCCTTCGCGCCCTGCCGCTTGCCCTCTGTGGGCTCCTGTTTCCTGAACGACTGTCCACTCACATGACTGCCAGTTGTCCACACAGACGCCTTCAATGTGTGAACACGGGGCAAGGAGCCCCGAAAAGCGAGCAGACCCTCCAGCCCCTTGGGAGCCAGCAGCATTGTGTAATGCTGCAGTGTCTTCTCCCGACACGGCCGATCCCTGGGGTGGGCGGCTCGGGCACATGGAGGGGTCACTGAGAGAGGCAGTGTAAGTGAGATGTAAGGCAATGTCTCTCAGCAGGCCGCTAAGCTTTGCATACGACTGACCACGTCCCCAGATGGCTCATGGCCTGGAAGCTTGGCGCCCAGGGAGGCAATTCTAACAGGTGGTGAACCACGTAAGAGGGCAGCCTCGTGGGTGATGGCCAGGTCTAGACGACAGTTCGCTGCAAGACCCTGCGAGCTGTTAAAAGCGAGCCTGGCACAGGGGTCCCCTGCTTCTTGTCCTGCCTGTGAGCTCTTCCAGACACACACACACACACACACACACACACACTCCTGCCCTAGGGCTACCGTCCACCATAAGACTCTCACTGGAGCTCAGTAGATGCTCCTGAGCCTCACAACCACTAGCTAAATAAACCTCTTCTCTTTATGAGTAGCTGACCCGATATCTTGTTACGGCCACACGACATGGACAAGTATGACTTTCTAAAATTACATCGACACGTGCAAATCATATACACACGCATACACAAACACGCATGCACGCCATTACCATGGACCCTTTATTTCTTTAAGGTGTAGTACCGGTGGGAACAGTTCTTCCCAAGGCTTGTCAAGGGCACCCCTAAAGTAGCAGCTGTGGTTCAGCTCGTGTGTTAACATGTGTGGTCTCTAATTCTGTGATGCCAGACCAGTGCTCTCTCTACATTCGGGTCACTCTCTGATGGTACGTGTGCTCTCAGAGAGCCTGTGTTCCACATACCTGCTGTTTGTTCTCTTTGGAATACGGCAACATGGTGGAAGCATGGAACATGATCTCGTGCCCTTGGTACACCGTATACACCGAATGTATGCCTGTGGTGTCATCTGGAAAATACAAATTTGCATTTAGTGGATATGAGAATTCTGCGGCCGGAAGGACACAGCTGTTATATGCAGACAAGGGGGTACAGTGCACAGTCAGAACATTCGCAAAGACCAGTCTAGACTGTCCTTCCCAATGGGAGCCAGGGAGGGTCACCCCAGCGTCCACTTCCCACTCGGCGGCAGGCTCCTCCAAGCTCCCTGCTCCCTGCTCCACGCCTGGCAGGTCATGATGCCGTGCCTCGCCGCGGTGCACGCACAGCACAGAATTCACACGCGGGGAAGCACCAACAATCGTGGTGCCCATGAGACAACGAGAAGCACTGGTTCTGGCAGCACTGTGTCGTGATTACGCGCCTGGGCCTTGAGGTTAGGACCTGGATTCAAGTTCTCATCAGCTGTGTCACTTTTGACAAGTGGCCTCAATTTGAAAATGGGGAGACAAATAGTATTGAACTCCTAGGGAAGATGGGAAGGCGCAAGAAGAGTCTTTGTGAAATGCTCACCAGCACGCTTGCACCACGAGAGAGAGGCTGAGTGCTGGCCACGGATGACGCACTGTAGGCAGTAAAGACTCCACCACGTGCACAGAGCGGGGGTCTGACATCCGGGGACAAATCTTTCATCTCTGCGCCTGTCAGTTAAGGCACCCCCGGTGTACTGTACTGCTCAGCCCCTCTCTATACAGATCTGTACGGCCTGATGCCAGGGTGGGCTGGAGGGGAGGCTGAGGGTGCTTGGATGGACGCCGTCACACACAGGCCAGATGCACCTTCCACTGCCTGCTTGATCTTCCTCCAGGACTGACTGTGAAAGTCAAACGAGCTGACCGAGGGAGAAGCGCTGGGAGAAGCTGGACACACCGCCCAGCTGCAAGGTTGCGAAAGCAATTCCCGAGCCTGTGATCACCTGTGTCCCCTCTGCAGACCCCGTCCCCCAGATGCCTCCTCTCAGGCAGCTGGCGCCACCACCACCAGCAGAAATCCTTACCTCCTCACCCCAGTCTCCGCGGCCTTTGAATGAGTTCCCTCTGTAGCCTCCGCCAAGGTGCCAGCCCCTGGCCTGCCCAGCAGCCGGCCTCTCCCGGCCATCCCCCTTGCACGTTCAAATCCGACCTCGCCACTTTAAACCCCTCAAAGACACTCGATTCGATTTCTAACAGAATCTGAAACTCTCGATGTGGCCTCAAAGTCCCTGCAGGGCCACCCCACCCTCTGCAGTCTGGCAGCACCACTCGGCCCTCCAGCCGTGAAGGCCTTCTTTCAGGTTCCAGAACACACCACGCTGTCTCCTGCCTCCGGGGCTCCACAGATGTTCTCAGCACGTGGAACCCTCTTCCCTCCAGACACTCGAATCTCATCGCTCCCACTCATCACTCCCACTCATCGCTCCGGAGGAGAAGCCTACCCTAATCCCCAGCTTGGGCAGAATGCCTGGAAGGCGCCCTGTACTTTTTCTTTTTAGTTCTTGCAAGTGCCTGACACTAAACCGCTTGGTCTTTAGCTGTTCAATGCCCGTGTTGCCCCCACGACAGGCTCCTAGAGAACCAGGGGTCCATGTTGCTTTTCCCACTGCTGTGTCCCCCGGGCTCTGCCCTGTCCCAGCACACAGAGAGGTCTCAACGGCAAGCCACCCAATGTCAGGGGCACGTTCTGAGAAAGGCACCGTTAGAGGAGACTTGTGTCATTGTGCAAAGCTCCCGGAGCCACGCACGGAGCCGGCTGCGACATCACCAGGCGTATAATCTTACGGGACCACCATCATATCTGGGGGCCGGCACTGACGGGAACCTCACTACGTGGTACACGACTGCATTTCTGGGCAGACCTTAACTCCTGCCGCCACCGAGGGGCTGCGAGGGCTGATCTGGTCTTGCAAAGCCCAGCGGAGGCACCAAATGTGCATCAAGACCCCATTGTACTGGGTGTGGCGCTCGATGCTCCTCCAGGCGTAGCTGGTCTCTCTCCCTCCTTCTTGGGGCAGAAGTTCAAACAGAACTAACAAAAGTCACACAGATCAGGGGAACAGGCGAAGAGGCAAGCTTACTTTTGGTGTCCAGACCGCCGCGGTAGCCTGTCCAGCCCTTTAGTGTGATTGTGTCACCCAGGAGATTTAAAAACTTTTGAAAAGCTTCACTTCCGATTTCTGCAGATTGAAGCACAGTGTGAAGAACGTGTGGGTATCAGCGCGCTCTCAAGCACGCCCTGGACTCACGCCAACGTGTGCATGCCAACGGCGTGGAGAAACCGCGTTTCCTTCCTTCTGGGGCCGGGAGGAAGGTTCACGATCCCCGAGACTCCAAGGGAAGGAAAACCACAGAACCAGATGATCCGACCACTGCCAGACGCGGATCACAGGGATCCAGGATTGTGGCAAATGAAAACATCGTTACTGCTTCCATTCATAGCAAGCAGGCATTTACCAGGGAAGGGCACATCATCTCATAATTCTCTCAACCACTCAAACTACAGAAAAACCTCCCGCTGCTCAGAGACTGCGTGGGAACGAATCATTCTGATCCTTGGGCTTTCCCACTGGGGCCGTCCCACCAGCGCCCAGAGCAGCGGCTGGTGCAGGTCAGGTGACCGACAAGTGTGGTTTTGCTTTCCGTGGTTCCAGGGACCCAAGGTCAGCCACGTTTTGGAAATATTAAGTGGAAAATTCCAGAAATAGTTCCAAAGTTTAAACACTTTTTACTACAGATACGGTTAAGGTTGTTCTGATTTATGATGCTGTTGCTGTCAGTCTCTTACTATGGCAGTTTAGAAATTCAGCTTTGCCACAGGTGTGTGGGTAGGAAAAGACACAGTGTACAGAGAGCTTGCCGGGGGCCGGAACGGATCCCCAGGGGACAAGGGAGGACTCCTCTGTTTGCTAAAGGGACGACCCCTGGCGACAGCTGCCCTCTGAGCTTCTGTGCAAGTGTGCCTGTGCAGTCGGGACTCCCGCTGGCTGCCACGTGCGGCGAGCGGGGCAGGGTTTCTGCTAGCGGAAAGGGGAGATCACTCACCATTGCTGAACATTTCATCGTCAGTGAGCTGCCCGTCTCTGGCAAAAAGAACCCCAAACTTGAAATTCACAGAGCCCTTACAGTGAGACAACAAAAGGTAAGAAAGTTGATTTTGTCCTCGGAGCACAAACAGCAGTGAGAGGTGACGCGAGTTACGCGGGGTGGCAGCAGCCCCCAGAGGGATTCCTCCTCCTTCCTGGCCACCCTAACTTTGACCGACATTAGCAACAGTCTTTCCTTCATTTCTATAGCTCATGGATGCGACTGTGTGCTTTTATGTGAGCTACTGGTGGCATCTGTTGGATGCCAGGTCCACTCTGGGGCAAACTGGGCTGGAAAGAGTCGCAGGAACCCACAGCGCCCGCACCGTCTTCTGTCACGGCCAGCAGCAGGCCATGCCCAGTCAGCAGAGGAGGAGGGCTCATTGTCATTCCAGGCTGAACGCGACAGCCTGAGGCCGACAGCTCGGGGACTCTTTTAGAAACAGAAATGGAAACCGTAAGCGTTTTACACTCTAAGCTCATTTTCCCCAGTTCCTGAAGATACTTAATCTAAAGAAGTCGCGAAGCAGATGTGCAGGGCAGGGGTGGGGGTGCTGAGGGCGGCAGCAGCAAGCCAAGCACTCGCTAGCTGGGTCCGACTTTACATACGGAATTAAAACCCAATCCCATGGCTGTGATAAACACCGAACAAATCGCAGCTTCCGCAGGGAAGGGAGGAATGGGGTCAGTGAGCGGGAAACAGGGTCTCACTTGTATTTTTGTTTTTCCTTTTCCTTAAGCTGGGCAACGTATTTATAGATCTTCATTACATTATTCTCCATACTCCTCTGTACGTTGCAATATTTCATAACAACAACAACAAGAAATCTGATGTTGGGGGCCGGCGTTGTGGCACACAGAGCAAGGCCACTGTTTGCAATGCTGGCATCCAATATGAGCACCGGTTCATGCCCTGGCTGCTCCACTTCCGACCCAGCTCTGTTAGTGGCCTGGGATAAGCAGTGGAGGACGGTCCAAGTGTTTGGGCCCCTGCCACCCACGTGGGAGACCTGGATGAAGATCCTGGCTCCTGGCTTTGGTCTGTCCCAGCCCTGGCCATTGCTGCCATCTAGGGAGTGAATCAATGGATGGAAAATCTGTCTCTTCCTTTCTCTCTCTCCCTCTCTCTCTATATATATATATTTAAAACTCTGCCTTTCTGGCCGGCACTACAGCTCAATAGGCTAATCCTCTGCCTGCGGCACCGTCATACTGGGTTCTAGTCCTGGTTGGGGTGCTGGATCCTGCCCCAGTTGCTCCTCTTCCAGTCCAGCTCTCTGCTGTGGCCCGGGAGTGCAGTGGAGGATGGCCCAAGTGCTTGGTCCCTGCACCCGCATGGGAGACCAGGAGAAGCACCTGGCTCCTGGCTTCGGAGCAGTGCGGTACGCCGGCTGCAGCGCGCCAGCCGCAGCGGCCATTGGAGGGTGAACCAATGGTAAAGGAAGACCTTTCTCTCTGTCTCTCTCACTATCCACTCTACCTGTCAAAACAACAACAACAACAACAACAAACAAAACAAAACAAAACAAAACTCTGCCTTTCAAATCAATAAATAAATCTTTTTAAAAAATACGGTGTTGGAAGAGAGGTGGCCTCTCTGCATGGCTGTTGGCCCATCACTGGACTGAGGAATTCAGAGTGGTCAGTCGAGGGCCGACAGGGAACACAGGTGTTTAAAGCACTGGTCAGACTTGGGAGGTTAAGGCACAATGCCTAGATTCAGGACAGCTGGACCTGGAGGAATTAAGAATCTGAAACTCCACGAGTCTGAAACTTGGCTTTTTCTAAACATCTTTCAGCCCACAGCACACCCAAGGGACAGTCATGGTCGCTTTCACACGGTTAGGCTGGGGGAGGGCACTTCCAGCTGATCTCTGCCCGAGAGCTTTTTCCAGCTCCTTGTCTCAGGTAGGCCTTGGCGCCACTGTCAATTTCCACAGAGCCCTTTCCTGATCTCTGGGTATAAGGCCACACTTCCCACAATCCTCTCCTTCACAGCACTGCTTATTCTTCTCGGTGTACTACTCACACCCCGTAGTTCTTTTACTTAAGGATTTAATTAATTTATTTGACAGGCAGAGTAACAGAGACAGAAAGAGATCTTCCATTCACTGGTTCACTCCCCAAGTGGCTGCAATGGCTGGGGCTGGGTCAGGCTGAAGCCAGGAGCCTGGAACTCCAAGGGTGTCAGGGGTCCTAGTACTTGGGCCATCTCCACTGTCTTCCCAGGAGCACTAGGAGGGAGATGGATCAGAAGCAGAGCAGCTAGGACTTGAACTGATCAGGAATGCCAGCATTGTAGGTGGTGGCTTAATCTACTGCGCCACAATGTCGGGCTCTGTAATTCCTTTATTGAACTTGAATCTATATTTTTCAAAATTTTATTTCCTTATTTTCATCTTGTTTGAAAGGCAGAGAGACAAAGATCTTCTAT
This sequence comes from Oryctolagus cuniculus, assembly GCF_964237555.1. Taxonomy (NCBI): domain Eukaryota; kingdom Metazoa; phylum Chordata; class Mammalia; order Lagomorpha; family Leporidae; genus Oryctolagus; species Oryctolagus cuniculus. The sequence goes on along the minus strand of NC_091432.1, from coordinate 230,909,122 downwards.
TTGTTGGTTCACTTCCCAAATGCCTGCAACAGCCAGGGCTAGACCAGACTGAAGCCAGGAGCCAGGCTTCAGTTCTTGTTCTTCAAGAACCAGGTCTCTCAGATGGGCAGCAGGGGCCCGTGCACTTGGACTATCGGCTGCAGCCTCCCAGGATGCACTGACAGGAAGCTGGATTGGAAGCGGAGTAGCTGGGACTCGAACCGGCACTCCACTACGGGACATCAGTGTCTCAAGCAGCAATTTAACCCCCTGCGCTCCAAGGCCCATCCTGGAGACCAGGTTTCTACATATGGATTTTCTGACCACAGCAGTCCACTTCACTCTTTCGTGGCTTCGAGACATTTCACAATTTATTCATTTCCTTTGTTCAACCAACATTTCCTCTGTGCCCTCTGTGTGCACTGCTGCAGGACCTGAGGCTAAGCAGTGAACACAGAACAGGAAGGCCCTGCTCCTGGTGGTCGGATTCTTGTGGAGGGACAGACACTATACAAATGAATAAAAATACCAGGATTAAGAAGAAAAGCAAAACAGAGGAATGGGGGCCGAGGGTGAGGCAGGGGAAGGCCTCTGTGAGCAGAGGTCTCGGAGGCGGAGCGCACACGTGCCGCGAGGAGCCCTGCGGGCAGATGCCCTGGCGGCGGGAGTGACAGGCTCCTTCCGAGCGGGCAGAGGGATGAGGACGGCAGTTCAGTCAGCCTGCGGCATACGACCGGCGAGGCCCTGGCACACAGACCACGCAGGCCCTGGCGCGCAGGGGGAGGATTCAGTGCCTCACGTTTCTTTAAAAAAAGATTTGTTCACTTATTTGAAAGGCACAGTGACAGAGAGAAAGATCTTTCTTTGGATGGTTCATTCCCCAGATGGCCTCAACAGCCAGGCTGAAGCCAGGAGCCAGGAACCCCATCCAGGTCTCCCATGTGGATGCAGGCCCCAATTACTTGCGCCCTCATCTACTGCCTTCCCAGGCAATTCAGCAGGAGCTGGACGGGAAACGGAGTAGCTGGGACCCAAAGCTGCTCTCTGAAATGGGATGTCGCTGCTCGAGCAGCGGCTTAAACACTGCACACAATGCCCGCCCCAGGATGGAAAGTCACTGGAGCTCGGAGCAGAGGGAGGACCTGATGTCGTAAAAGGACTGCTTGGTGCTGAGTGGAAAACAGGCAAGGGGCCGAGGCCGGGAGAGGGAGCAGCAGCAGGAGACTGCGCGGCCCAGGACAGCGGTGAGGGGGCAGCGTCATCGTGCTGAGAGGCAGCACGGGGAAGAGTCTGGAGTAGGGATGATCTAGGAAGAGGTGCCAGTGGGATGTGAGGTGCATTAGGCATGGCCCGTGGGAGGAAGAGAGGCCTGAACACTGGGACAGCTGACGCTGGCCTCACTGGGAGGCCGCACCGATTCACCCGGTGGCTTACTGATAACCTGTTGGATATCTGCCTCTATTAGGCAACTATTTCGAATGGAAACGTGACTATGACGTTTTACGTACGGAGAGCCTGCTCCGAGGCACAGACGCCTGGCTTTAACTGGATGAGAACGGAGACCTCATTACCCGGGTCACAAAGGTAACATCCGAATGTTTTGGAGCAGATGTAAGTAGTTCGATTGTTCTTCTATCTTTACAGCTGGCTGCATAAAAAAGCCCTGAGCTATGTCTTGCAAATGTCCTGTCGGTAGTGTTGCGGTGGGGACTATGACGCACACCGTGCAAATCCACGCGGAGGTTCCCCTGACAGACGGGGCTGCACACGTGGTGACGGGAGAGGCTCATGTACACCCACGGAGGCAGAGCGCAGCAGAAGCAAATGTCTCCATCAAATCACTCACCTCTTGCTCTTCAAGAACCAGCAAGTCCTGTCAAATAAAGTTGGAAAAGTTACGTCCGTGCTTAACAGAGAGAAATTTGTGCACAGCCAAGCTTCAGTTTACCCACATTGCTTAACTTGAAAGTAATGAAAGTTGGTTATGGGAACTTTCTTTTGGGGGAAAAAAAAGACCAACAAAAAGAAGCAGAAGCCAAGACTCTTTGTACTTTCCCCGTCACCCGCCTGCCACTAACTCGGTTCCTGCAGGCGGCTCTTTCCTAAGAGCCCCAGGGAGCGGTGTGCAGAAATAATCCTGACTTTGACCTTCTGCCCTGTCACGTCCTTAACTGCGTTTGGGAACAAGTCCTTTAGCCCGCGTGGGTCTCTGTTTCCTTATCCGTGGCCCAAGGTCTGACTTGACTGCTGCGAAGGTTACTGTGTGTGGAAGGCCTGGTGGGTAACAGATTTAGTCAACTACCACGTACGCTCCCTCTCACCCTCAGTCACCCCCTACATGCACCTGTAAATTCATTTACATCGAGTCTCCTCCTGGTTGATCAGATGACGCGGAGGAGTGGAGGGGAGAGGGCGGGCTGCAGGGACCCACACGCTCCCTCTTCCCAAGGCTCTCCGTGTCTCCCGGAGGCCTGGGGAACCTGAAGAACCGTGCGAGGTGCCCACACCTCCACTTTACTTAACAGAAAGCCTCCGAAGCAGAACTCGGCCATCTTTATTCCATTTGAATTCTGAGAAAAAGGGAGCCAGCTTTCACAGGAGGGCATCTTCCTATTTGCAGGTCACAGGCGTTTCCTCAGAAAACGCCCTGTTCCCCGGCTCTGGATTTTCTCAGGGCTCTGGCCTGCACCGCAGGGGAGGCAGCGTCTGGGTCGGGGTCACGTGGCAGGAAGCACACGCACTGAATCTCGTGTCCAGCTCTAAGACCCGGGCCAGCTCCTTCCACGCTCACTGCAGTGAGTGAGAAGGAAACGCTCGCACCTGTCACTTCCTGGCAGCCACGAGCCCAGCGGGTGCCAGCGCTGGGAGGTGTTGTCAGCCCCGGCCCTCGTTTAGAGGCTGCTCCGCAGCCCACCAGGCCAAAGAAGCCCGAGCCCGGCAGCAGGAGTCCTGGCTGAGCTCCTGGGCCCGCATCCAGCCCCTCAGCTCCAGGCCAGGAGGATGTCACGCTCGCCGTAGGCCACCTTCCCTTTTTGTGTTCAGAAGGGACACTCCTGGACCGCCAGGGTCCCACTGAACACAATTCGGGCTTTTAAATATTCTTGTCCCCGAACCTCTGAGCAGGACCTACGTCCTTTTATTTTTTCGCATTGCCCAGTTGACAATTTTAGCCCAGAAGGCACCATTTCGGCCAGTAACGTGTTTCTCAACAGTCTCATTGGCACTGTTTTTGATGGGAATTTTTTTTTTCTTCAGAAATATGGGACTGGGGAGAGAGTGATATTCCACACACTTAAAAAAGAATCTAGAAATGCTTTAAAAATTCAAGTTTAGCTCTATGGATTTTTATAAAATATCTGATCGTTTAGGAAAGTTACACCATACCACCGCTGTCTGGAAACAAAGCCGATGGAGAGAAACAGAAAGGAACATGAAGACCCCCCCCTTGGGTTTGACCCCCCATGTTTCTCTGTCCATTTAAAGCAAGCACAACCATGCATTGCTTCTAGAAAGATTTTGGTCAAGAAAAATGGTACTGTGGTGCAACAGCCAGACGCATTCTTAAACAGCACCAAGCGCTCTCCTCTTGATGATAAAGTTGGTTTATGCTGTTTACTCTTTGGATCCTGTGGTTTTAGGAATTCTCTCCCCTGCACTACAGGCTGCTGCTCAAGGCTTCCTGAGGGAAATCTACAGACACTTGACGGCAGCTGCAATACTGCAGCCACAGAGGTGCACACATGTGCACACGCAATGCTCACACACACACACACACACACAGAGGAGGAGGAGAGAGCTCATGTATGGTTCCTTGTCAAGGGAAAAAGTCAAAACACAAATGCAGGGAAAGCCTGAAAGTACCTTTTGGGTGCAGAAAACAGACTCAGAGTGATGACGTAAGTAGGGAGAAGGTTGCTGAATCTTGTTTTCTTGTCCTATTCATTTATTTATTATTTATAAGACAGAATTACAGAGAAAGAGGTGGGGAGAGAGAGAGGTCTGGGCCGATGCTGTGGTGTGGCAGGTAAAGCCGCCATCTGCAGTGCCTGCAGTGCGGGCATTCCATATGGGCTCTGGTTCAAGTCCCAGCTGCTCCATTTCCCATCCAGCTCTCTGCTATGGCCTGGGAAAGCAGTGGAAGATGGCCCAAGTCCTTGGGCCCCTGTACCCACGTGGAAGACTCAGAAGAAGCTCCTGGCTTCAGATCGGTACAGCTCTGGCCATTGTGGCCAACTGGGGAGTGAACCAGTAGATGAAAGACCTCTCTCTCTGCCTCTCCTTTCTTTTTTCTTTTAAAGATATATTTTATTTATTTGAAAGACAGAGTTACAGAGAGAGGTAGAGACAGAGAAAGAGGTCTTCCATCCTCTGGTTCACTCCCAAATTGGCTGCAATGGTGGGAGCTGCGCTGATCTGAAGCCAGGGGCCAGGAGCTTCTTCTGGGTCTCCCATGTGGGTGCAGGGACTCAAGGACTTAGGCCACCTTCTACTGCTATTCCAGGCCATAGCAGAGAGCTGGATCGGAAGAGGAGCAGCTGGGACTAGAACCAGCACCCATATGGGATGCTGGCACTCAGGCCAGGGTGTTAACACGCTGTGCCACAGCGCTGGCCCCTCTGCCTCTCCTTTCTCTCTCTGCTCCTCCTTCTCTCTCTCTGTAACTCTGACTTTCAAATAAATAAATAAATCTTTTGACAGAGAGAGGGAGGTCTTCCATCTACTAGCTTCTCCCGAAATGCTCACTACAGCCAGGGCTGGGCCACGCTGAAACCAGGAGTCTGGAACTGGGTGTGGCTTTCGCATGTGAGTGGCAGGGAGTCACACACTGGAGCCATCACTTGTTGCCTCCCAGGGTATGCAGGAAGCTGGGAGCAGAGTCAGGATTTGAACCCAGGCACCCCAACATGGGATGCCAGTGTCTCGAATGGCAGCTGAACCGCTGCACTGCATGTCTGCCTCTTGTCTTTTTATGTTGTGGAGAAGAGAAAGCAGACAGGGACCAAGCCGAGCTCTGCTGAGAGCATGGCTCGGAGGCACGAGACAGGAGGAAGCACTGCAGAGCTGGCTGGGGGGGTTTGGGGGCCGTGTCTGGAGAGCAGCTTGGTCACACCCAGACTTGAAGCAGCAAAGGATTAGGAATGATAATCTGTGTGAATGAGATGAGAAAGGCATGCTGGTACTGCCATATTTATAACTCCAATTTGTTTTAAAGTTTGCTTTACAGAATCACTTTTGAGCATAGTGTGGTCTGAAGGTGCTTAAGGTTTAACTGGACACACGCAGTTTTAAGCTTGAGTTCCTCTGGGCTCGGGACACGGTGGGAGGACTGTTTCAAAAAGCACATGGAAACAGAAGGCTTGGGGAGTCACCGCCTCCTAAGCTGATAGGCAACACCCTCATTCGGAAAGCCTGCCGCGCCTTAAAGGTACCTAAACCGAGATTCCTCGCGCTCCGCCCACCCTCCGTGTTCCCTGGGACGCAGCCTTTCGCACACAGCCCCCTGCGAAAGACCCCAGGGGCTCCTGCTGCCTCCAGGACAGAATCCCAGCTGCCTCACTGCTGCTGCCCTGCACACTGGGCCCAGCTCCCTGAACCGCGTTTGTGACCTGCGACTGGCGCCCCTCCAGGCATGGCTAAAACTGGAGGTACCCAGGGAAGCTTTCGAGGCCAGACTGATTACAACTGCAAGACAGGAGTGTGGTTGACATTCTTCGGATGAACTGTTATCTAGGGTATGAATCAAAACTCTTTGTTTTTCTCCCAAGACAGACTGCTCTTCCTTAACAGCATTAAGTCCCAAGAACACAGGGCTGATTGCCACAGGTTCCTTATTCTTGGGGGCAGCCAGCCCAGTGTTCGGCATGAGTGGGAGCTCAGGGACCGTGCTTCGTATTTTCCCAAGTTTGGAAAATCTCACTCCCATTCTACACATTTCTGCAGCACTCAGGAAAAAGACTGGCTTTATGCCAGTGAGATCTTTCCGGTACACGCTCCGTCTCTCGGCTCACGGATCGAGGACCACATGGAGCTGGAAACGCAGATTCCCAGGCCCCACTGCAGATGCAGAGAGGCAGAACCTCAGGCGCGAGCTTCCCTGCCCCGGACAGCGCGTGTAAAACTGCGCAAGCGCCCTGGCTCCGTACCCTAGACTCAGAGCCCCCGACGCTCGCAGTTCTCGCCTAACACGGGGATGGATTCCCTGCAATCACGAAGCATGAAATTTCCCGTTACCTTTTGTATCTCAGGATGAAAAATCTCCCTGGGGCCTTTCTCAAATTTGTCCAGATTCATGGCACTGAAACAGAACGGACAGAGTGAGCTGCAGTGGGAGGGAAGCGACACAACGTGGAAGCAGCCCCAGCTGTCCACAGAAGCCAAGCGACAGTGCCTAGGAAGTCGCAGCTGCACTCCTGGAGGGCCCGGCACACGGGAGAACAAACCCCCAAGTGAGTGACGCACGAATGCGTGTGGAGGCCGCGGGCGGCACGCGTGTTCACCCGTGTCACGAGAGAGGCAGGGAGGGAGAAGCAGCATCTGTTCCAGGCCACCTCGATTTGTCTTCCAGACTGATTTTTATTTAACAGGAAAACGATGAAATTCAATTCTCTGCCGTTTCTGCCTTCCTCTGGCAATTCCTCTGCCACTCAGGGCAAAAGGTCGCCTTAAACAAGACATTTTGGCACCGGGTCCTCTGCACAAGCAACATTATTTCCTAAAGTTCTTCTAGAGGTAAAACAAGGAAGCCAAACTAGACACCTCTAAGGCCCCTTCAGCTGGATTCCAATGTCCATCAGAGAAAGGCAACGGCCAGCCGCAGGAACTAACCTTCACAGAGCCCCCGCCATGAGCCAGGCCCCCCCGGCCATGAGCCAGGTCCCCCCTACCATGAGCCAGGCTGCCCCCTGCCACATGCCAGGCCCCCGGCACAAGCCAGGCCTTCCCACACCACGCACCACATGCCCCTCGCCACGAGCCAGGCCTCCCCTTGCCACAGCCAGGCCTCCCGCCACAAGCCAGGCCCTCCCCCGCCATGCACCAGGCCCCCCACCACGAGCCAGGTCCCCCCGCCACGAGCCAGGCCTCCCCCTGCCACAAGCCAGGCCCCAACACGAGCCAGGCCTCCACCCGCCACACACCAGGCCTCCCTCCACCACACACCAGGCCTCCCCCCACCACACACCAGGCCCCTGCCACAAGCCAGGCCCCAACACGAGCCAGGCCTCCACCCGCCACACACCAGGCCTCCCTCCACCACACACCAGGCCTCCCCCCACCACACACCAGGCCCCTGACACAAGCCAGGCCCCCCGCCACGAGTCAGGCCTCCCCCTGCCACACACCAGGCCTCCCCCCGCCACGAGCCAGGCTCCCCTCCATGAGCCAGGCCCCCCGCCATGAGCCAGGACCCACCATGAGCCAGGCCCCCTGCCACGAGCCAGGCCCCCGCCATGTGCTCTTCATGGACTATCTCATTTGGCCCCTAAGAGGCAAGTACCACTTATGCCCAATTTAAGGATGAGGAAATTGAGGCTGTGATGTTAAATGAGTCCAGGTTTATCTGTCTCCATAGTATTTCTATTTTAATTTCTTCTTCAGTTTTTAAGTTCATGCTCATTACAAGATAGTCTTCCTTTTACTGTAGAAAATGTAGAAATCTTCATTTTTCCACATCTTTAAAATTTGCTTTGGCTGTGAATGGTAGCTGGGAAAGCAAATCCTGCTGTATCACATATCTCATCTTTTTTTTTTTTTTTTTAGCATTTTTGCAATTTTTTAATGTGTCTCATCTTTAAACATAAAGAAGAAAGAGGCTGGAGTAACTTCTTTTTAGGGCAAAAAAGAGTCACAGAAATCCAAGCTAGCACAGTTGAAAATACTGTCTCAGAGAAAGTTAAAATACAAAGCCCCGAGAAACAGTAGCATGTTTCTGTGCTCAAAAAAATTAGACACCTCTTTGCCCAGGCTTGATTAACTCAGCTGCAGCCAGCACAGGAGGAAAGACAGGAGGAGATCTGCGACCTGGAGATCAAATGAAGCTTGGAAATGGGGTTGGAGCCCCTGCTTCTGAATCGCGGTGCCATTTAGCCAGCCAGGAGCAACTCTGGACCGAGTCAAGTCCCTCCCCTCCGAGGAGTGCGAGTGATGCTGTGTGTGACCTGGGGACACACAAGCACACTCCTGCCACCACCCAGCTGCACTGGAGCGGACAGGAAACTGCCGGGCCCTGGCATGAGCCCTTCCCCGCCAGGATTCGGCGTTAGTGGTTAACAGCCCGAACTCTGGGGCCCATGGACCTGAGCTGGAATCCCAGCTGTGAGAGCCTCGTCGAATCCTTCACCTCTCCGATGCGCCCACACCTGCTGCATGGAATGCGGGTGGTAAGGAGCCATGTTCAAGGTTTACTGAGAGAACGCTCCCAGTGACTGTGACCCCACGTCTTAGCTGGTGACAAAGCAAGACAGGATGTGAGTGGTGGCGTCCCCGGGAGAGGTTAGGGGGGACGGTGGGACGTGAGCAGGGGGCGGCCGATGTTCTCCTCAGCCCACCTCCTGTTTGGTGGAGAATGAGCACATTCTTCCTAGAGAAGCCTTTGCTGACGTCTGGGTTTCTATTTCAAAGTAGAAAGAAACACGAAAGAAAAAATATTTCTTGATTTCCTCTATAAAACCAAAGTATCTGAGTGAATGCAGCAAAAATCCAGCAGGTGACTGTTGTCCTCAGCAGTGAGCTGGGGCAGCACCAGTCCTTGCCTTGTGGGGGCGCCGCGGGGGCGCCAGGCGCACACAGTCACGGCACGAATGGGGGAGCTGCCATCAGAACGGCCAAACGAAACAGTGTGCAGAGGCCTGCGACGTGTGGTGTGGGGCTCTGACCCCTCAGTACTCACCTTAAGATGGACTTCACAGACAGAGTTTTTGTGGGACTGTAGGGAAGGCATATTTTCTGGGTACCCTGGAAAAGCGGAAGCACCACATCAGTGAGGGAGCTGGCAACTTCCGTCTGTCAGAGGACCTCAGGTGAGAGGAAGGCCTGTCTAGTCTTCCTCCTTCCTCTCTGAGAGGCATGTACCGGAATAAACACGCATAACACTGGGAAAAATCTGACAGCATCTTCCGCTGTCGCCCTCTCCCCAGCATCTACGGATCCGAGCCTGACTCTCCACCATCCGGGACTTCATCGTCCGAGTGACTGTGGGGAGCAGACGTTCCATCAAAACCAGGTCTCTGAGCTGAGAAATCAGGTAAGCCTCAGAGACCCTAAGGAAACAGTCTCCGCACGCTCAACGGGACCCAGATGTAGTGTTTCCAAGTCAGAGACTTTGAATTACGTGCCACCTGAATCTAGACAGGTTTTCTTTTCTTTTCTTTTTTTTTTTCTGACAGGCAGAGTGGACCGTGAGAGAGAGAGACAGAGAGAAAGGTCTTCCTTTGCCGTTGGTTCACCCTCCAATGGCCGCCGTGGCCGGCGTACCGCTGATCCGATGGCAGGAGTCAGGTACTTATCCTGGTCTCCCATGGGGTGCAGGGCCCAAGCACTTGGGCCATCCTCCACTGCACTCCCTGGCCACAGCAGAGAGCTGGCCTGGAAGAGGGGCAACCGGGACAGAATCCAGCGGCCCAACCGGGACTAGAACTCGGAGTGCCGGCGCCGCAAGGCGGAGGATTAGCCTAGTGAGCCGCGGCGCTGGCTTAGACAGGTTTTCATAATGTGTGCCTTTCTATATATTGTTTTTTTTTTAATTTTTTAAATTTATTTTACTTGAAAGTCAGAGTTACACACAGACAGAAGGAGAGGCAGAGAGAGAGAGAGAGAAGTCTTCCACCTGCTGGTTCACTCCCCAGATGGCCACACGGCCGGAGCTGCGCCAATCTGAAGCCAGGAGCCAGGAGCTTCTTCCAGGTCTCCCACGTGGGTGCAGTGGCCCAAGGACTTGGGCCACCTTCCACTGCTTTCCCAGGCTACAGCAGAGAGCTGGATCGGAAGTGGAGCAGCCAGGTCTTGAACTGGCGCCCATATGGGATGGTGGTACTTCAGGCCAGGGCGTTAGCCCGCTGCACCACAGCACTGGCCCAATATATATTGCTTTAATTTAAGGCGGATTTCCTCCTCGCTCCAGGAGTACCGCTGTGTCTAACTCCAGGAAGCACCCAGAGAACGCGCACTGACTGAGAAGGGAATGACACAGTCCCACGTTCAAGACACCCAGGGCAGGCGCCGGCTGTTCTCCTTCTAACTGTCTAAACAGGAGAGGACACCGATTCACAATCCACCAAGGATTTATACTACAGTTAGCAAAAGGGAGTTTCACATGGCACACAGTTAAAGCTCTCTTCCTAACAATCATAGAGTTGGCATCACAAATAGCTAAGGAAGGGTCTGGGCACCTCTTGCAGGAAACTGCAAACAAGAAGGTAGGACTTTTGGGAGTGTTGTGGCCTAGCAGGTAAAGTAGGTAAAGCAAAGCTGCCACCTGCAAGCACTGGCATCCCACAGGGGCGCTGGTTCAAGTCCTGGCTGCTCCACTGCTGGTCCGGCTCCCTGCTAATAGGCCTGGGAGAGCAGCAGAGGATGGCCCAAGTACTTGGGCCCCTGCCACCATGTGGAAGACCCCAAACAAGCTCCTGGCTCCTGGCTTCCATCTAGGGAATGAAACAGAAGATAAAGGTCTCCCTCTCTGTTTTTCCCTCTCTCTCTCTCTCTGTTTCTACCTCTTTCTCTGTAACTCTCACTTTCAAGTGAATATATAGAAATCTTAAAAAAAAAAAAAAAAAAAAAAGTAGAACTTTTCTCTTGTTTTGGGGACATAGCTGCCAAAGCCCTGGACAGTGGCCTGGGAGAGTTCTTCAACCTTCTCAAGCCCACAGTCCCTTTCCTTTCCCTTCTTTCTCTTTGTTTTTAAAGATTTATTTATTTGAAAGGCAGAGTTACAGAGACCCTCCATCTGCTGGCTCACTCATCAACTTCATTTGCAGCTCCCTTGGGCCATCCTCTGCTGCTTTCCCAGGCACATTAGCAGGGAGCTGGACAGGAAGTGCAGCAGCCGGGATTCCAACCACCGCCCATATGGGATGCTGGCGCTCTGGGCAGCCACTGAGCCCACTGTGCCACAACATTGGCCTCCCAATCTCTTTTCGGGAACAGGACTTTCTGTCTCCACCCTGAGGCCTCACTTTGCCCACTGCAGGCAGGCAGGGAGCAGGCTCTCCGCAGCCAAGCACGGAGCCTGTGCTAGAAGCCAGCCTTCTGCAGGCACCCAGGCTGAGTTTCTTCTTTTGTAACCTGTGTGGAGATTTTAACATTTTTCTCAGTATGGAGGACTACTCGGATAGGAATGCGTGTTAGCAAATTCCACAGATGCCAGCCATGAGACCCGAGTTCTGCCTGTGGCCCTGCTCTTCAGTGGCCACTGCCCACCTCCCACACGCTCACCGGCTCGAGCAAGAGCGTGTGGAGCGGGAGACAACACCACCTTCCTCCGTGGCCTCTGGGGCTATGGAACCTGGAGACAGAGGATTTGCGTTTTCTTCACTGCAAACTGGTCAAGGCCTTTCTCTCCATCTCCAGCGCCTCGTAGCTTTCCAGAGTCAGCATTCAAGTCAGAGGGTTTGTTTTCCAGCGGGGCCATCAAACGAGGGGGTCAAGCGCGTGCACGGGCAGGACACGGCAGCGCTGACCTCCCTTCGCCTGGCTTAGGTAGCAGGTGAGTGTGCGTGCAGGTGTGTGTGTGTGCAGGTGAGTGTGTGTGCAGGTGAGTGTGTGTGTGCAGGTGTGTGTGCGTGCAGGTGTGTGCGTGCAGGTGAGTGTGCGTGCAGGTGAGTGTGTGTGCAGGTGAGTGTGCGTGCAGGTGAGTGTGTGTGCAGGTGTGTGTGCGTGCAGGTGAGTGTGCGTGTGTGCAGGTGTGTGTGTGCAGGTGAGTGTGTGTGCATGCAGGTGTGTGTGTGCAGGTGTGTGTGCGTGCAGGTGTGTGCGTGCAGGTGTGTGTGCGTGCGGGTGAGTGTGCGTGCAGGTGAGTGTGCGTGCAGGTGTGTGTGTGTGCAGGTGTGTGTGCGTGCAGGCGTGTGTGTGCAGGTGAGTGTGTGTGCATGCAGGTGTGTGTGTGCAGGTGTGTGTGCGTGCAGGTGAGTGTGCAGGTGTGTGTGTAGGTGAGTGAGTGTGCATGCAGGTGAGTGTGTGCAGGTGAGTGTGCAGGTGTGTGTGTGTGCAGGTGAGTGTGCATGCAGGTGTGTGCGTGCAGGTGAGTGTGCGTGCAGGTGTGTGTGCGTGCGGGTGTGTATGCGTGCAGGTGTGTGTGCGTGCAGGTGAGTGTGTGCATGCAGGTGAGTGTGCGTGCAGGTGTGTGTGTGCAGGTGTGTGTGCATGCAGGTGTGTGCACAGCCCTGGGTCTTGGGGGGGGGCTGTGAATGATCTCTTTGTCACCGGATTCTTTTTCACTTGCTGTATTTTCTGGATGGAATTTTTCCAAAAGCATGAATCCTTTTTTTTAAAGTCTTTTCTTCGTGTTTGGAAGAAACCCAGTGGGGATGTGCAGGGCCGTGTAAAGCTGCGTGATGCACTGCTGTACTGCTGCATTTTTCTGACTGTTATAACCGGACAGAACGGGAGCTCACGGTAGGGGAGAGAGGGCCGAGGCCCTCGGGTGTCCCACAGCCTCCAGCACCCGTCTTGGGGCAGGGGGCCTCAGTAAGGACTCTGAGGCCAGTGTTCTGCTTTGCTTTCTCAGTTCCCCACACCTATTCAGCTCTTCGTCTTGTATCTGGGAACAAACACTTCCCCCGCTCCAGACATGTAACTGAGGGTCTAGGTAAGAGGCTTTGCATGAAGGAGGGGCCCGGCCCTGCTGCCTTCACAGTGGGCCTGGGGTGAAATCCCACCCCCTGGCATCTCTAATGGCAGCCAGGAGTGACGGCAGAGAGCACTCCGTGTCTGTCCGCCCTGTCCTCCCTTCTGCCTGGAACACGTCCCGCTGCCGTCCCTTCCTCTGGTCTCTCTAGATGACACCCCCTCAGGAAGCGCTCCCATCTCCTGTGCCATCCCCAGCTTTGTCCTCAGAGTGCAGACCACACTTTATAATGAGATAAAGGCGATCTCTTTGCAAATGGAAACAAAGGGCTATTACCCCTGCACCTGCCTCACTCTCTCTGGCCCAGTCTCGGGTAAGGAGGTGAGGTGACTTACTTCCTGGAGGGGGAAGATATGACGTTGAGAAAATCCATTCTCAAAAGGCAGAAGCCTACCCTTTCCTGCTCCTGTGGAAGGAGAAGGAAGGAAGATGGCAGGGAGGCCAAGGGCTTAGGGGCCAGGACCTCGATTCCGGTGCCTTGAAGGGAGGCGGGAGATGCTGCAAGTTATGACCGGGAGGCCCTGAGGCCGCGTCCCAGGCATGGCCTTTCCCGGGAACCTTAGGGCTGTGCGGCACCTGCTTCTTTGCACAGGCTGATGGTGAGGGGCAGTGACTCAATAGCTGCAAGTGCTGATGACCAGGCAGAGTCCAGACTTTGGCCTGAGGCAAAGGTCCTGCCTCCTCCCATCCGATCCGTGGCTTGCAGGTGGGAGGCAGAGCTTCTGAGAGGTCCAGAGAATAGTGGAGACCTGGGATCAGGCTGGAGTGACTCCCCAAGCAGCCAATGGCTGTTCCCTGGGCGTCACGGGCGGGTGCTTCCCATGACCCACAAGAATCAGAATGACTCAGTGGTCACTGGTCAGATCAGCCACAACACACAAGAAAGCAGGAAGCGGGGGGGGGGGGGGGCTGTGGCTCCAAGGTCCTCTTCTGCCACCCCGAGGCCCCGTCAAACCTCTCCCCCTGTCCTCAACCATCAAGTTGAAGCAAAGAAATGGGAAAGACTGATTCTTTGTCCCCCGAGAGAGAATTCTGAACCCAGAGAGGCAGGAATACTGTAACCAACAGACATTAAACAAATACATTGCTTTAAAAAGTAGGCCAGAAAACAGCGTGCCTGGTGCAGGAGATAAGAGGCTTTGGAAGAAGGCACTGTCACTTCCCACTAGGGGAGTAATGAGAAGACCATGATGCGTGCACTCCGGAGAAAGGCACACACAGTTCCCCACCACCATCTCCCTAAGCTGTCATGTGAACTTGGCTTGCAGTAGAGTTGTGCTGAACGTGGGACTGACCCCCAGAGACAGGCTTTGGAAGGCGGCAGTGCCAAAATTTCCCTGCAGGAAATAATTTCATGAGTAGGACTTTACATCAGATGGATTTTTTTTTTTTTACCCTTAAAGTTGCTTCAGGGTGGCCGGCGCCGCGGCTCAATAGGCTAATCCTCCGCCTAGCGGCGCCGGCACACCGGGTTCTAGTCCAGGTCGGGGCGCCGGATTCTGTCCCGGTTGCCCCTCTTCCAGGCCAGCTCTCTGCTGTGCTTGGGCCCTGCACCCCATGGGAGACCAGGAGAAGCACCTGGCTCCTGCCTTCGGATCAGCGCAGTGTGCCGGCCTCTGCCCACCGGCCGCGGCGGCCATTGGAGGGTGAGCCAATGGAAAAAGGAAGACCCTCTCTCTGTCTCTCTCTCTCACTGTCCACTCTGCCTGTCAAAAAAAAAAAAAAAGTTGCTTTAGGAAACAAAAATTTCTGAGGCATACCATGGAAGCTTTTAGGCACAGAGGTTTAGCTGGACTTTGGTGTCATTGAGTAATTAGTTCAATAGATATTTATCAAGCTCCCACCATGTGCCAGGCACTGCAGCAGTGGTAGGGACACTGAGCACAAGCAGGCATGCTCCTGACTCTCAGGAGCTCAGAGTCTGGGAGAGGCTTTGCACACAGAGCTGGTGTTACACAGTGGCGGGGGCTCAGCCCCTCAGGCCTAGGTTTTCCCGGTCTTTGTCTTGGCCGCGTCATTTGATCTCCCTGACGGCAAGAGCGTCCATGGAGATAATGCATTTGCAGGACTTAGGGTAGTTCTTGGCATGTAGAAAGTGCTCAACAAATGTTAAATGTTATTGTTATTACATTGGCCACAGTGGCCGGAGCTGCGCCGATCAGGAGCCAGGAGCTTCCTCCGGGTCTCCCACATGGGTGCAGGGGCCCAAGGATTTGGGCCATCTTCTGCTGTTTCTCCAAGCCGTATCAGAGAGCTGGATCATAAGTGGAGCAGCCAGGACTTGAACCGGCACTCATATGGGATGCCAGCACTGCAGGCGGCAGCTTTACCCGCTATGCCACAGCGCTGGCCCCTATTTTAAGTCATTATAAAAAGTTCCTAATCACAGTTCACTGTGTAGTGCTCCTTGGAAATTCGGGTTTTTTTTTTGAAGTTACACAAAAATGAGGGTGTATATGTAAGTACACACATGTGTATATTTGTAAATATATCTCATAAAAATCAAATTATTCCATCTTTAAATTTCTACATTATTTCTTTTCTAGATATAGTTACATATAGTTACATTGGAATTTTTTTGGTACACCATGGAGCAGAGATCAAAACCAGCATGCACTTATTTAAATACTGATGTCAACAATTATCCCCAGAAAGTCACCAACTAGCAGGATCAGCAGTTTCTGAGCAGGATTTGTTTACTGCTTTTAAATCGTACACTGTCTTCACCAATTCAAGAGTAAAATGTGGGGGCCAGTGCTGTGGTGTAGTGGGTAAAGCCGCCGCCTGCAGTGCAGGCATTCCATATGGGTGCCGGTTCGAGACCCGGCTGCTCCACTTCCGATCCACTCTCTGCTATGGCCTGGGAAAGCAGTAGGGGATGGCCCAAGTCCTTGGGCCCCGGAACCCACGTGGGAGACTGGGAAGAAGCTCCTGGCTTCTGGCTTTGGGTCGGCTCAGCTCTTGCCATTGCAGCCATTTGGGGAGTGAACCAGTGGATGGAGGACCTCACTCTCTCTCTCTCTTTCTCTCTCTCTCTCTCTGCCTCTCTGTAGCTCTGTCTTTCAAATAAATAAATAAATCTTTAAAAAATGAGTCAAATGTGTTGTGCTTTAGGCAGTTTAAGATCTGACGATTTGGGATACTGGGCAAAAGTGGCTTTATCAAACAAGATCTCACTTAATGGAATAGCTTTACCCCTCCTCACCCTTTGTGCTATGGCCCAGGGCTTTCCCCCTCATTTTTTTAAAAAATTTTTTTTATTTTTGACAGGCAGAGTGGACAGTGAGAGAGAGAGACAGAGAGAAAGGTCTTCCTTTTGCCGTTGGTTCACCCTCCAATGGCCGCTGTGGCCGGCGCATCGCGCTGATCTGATGGCAGGAGCCAGGTGCTTCTCCTGGTCTCCCATGGGGTGCAGGGCCCAAGCACTTGGGCCATCCTCCACTGCACTCCCTGGCCACAGCAGAGAGCTGGCCTGGAAGAGGAGCAACCGGGACAGAATCCCGCACCCCGACCGGGACTAGAACCTGGTGTGCCGGCGCCGCAAGGTGGAGGATTAGCCTAGTGAGCCAGGGCGCCGGCCGGGCTTTCCCCTCATTACAAAGACGAAAATGCAGGCTCAGAGGACACAGGCAGCCTCCTCAGATTCACGTAACAGGAGTCTGTCATTGGCTCTGACTTGCTTGCCCCAAACCCTCAGTTCTTTCCAGTGCGCTGCACTGTCTCGGAAAACTCTCCCGTAAAAGAAATACCAGGAGAAGAGAAAAATGAGGAAAGTGAGAAAGATCCAATGTCAAGAATTCCTAGAAAAAGAATGCAGAACACAGGAGAAAAAGGAAGACATAGCGTAAGGAAGCCGTCCCGGGCTGCAGACAGACCTGCGTCTTTGAGTTGAAAGAGCAGCTTTCGGCTCCCCGCTCTCCCGTAAGAGCTCAGAGCCCGCAAGCCGGGCGCCGTTGTCACGTCGAGTCCTGAACTGTTTTTCTGCCCAGAAAGACTGACGAAAGGGGCTAAACCTCAACCACAGCTGAGGCGGTGGCTGATGGAGTGGCTCCCGAGACAGGGCCACGTGGGTGGTCCCCACGTGGTGTGACGGCGTCCCTGCACTAGGTTTGCTTCTTGTGGGTGGACATGAGCCTGCTCATCATCACCTCAGCCTGGGAGACCACGGAGGTGCGCGCACTGAGACCCTCCGTGACTACAGCGCTGTCTTCCCGGCGGCCAGGAGGGAGGCAGTGGCTGCGTCTGGTTAGCGGCACGCAGGGGAGAAGCTGCTGCAAGCTCAGGGCGCGTAGCTCCCATCTCTGGACGGTGGAATCCTGGAGCAGCCAAACTCAAAGGGCCGCCGGAAAAAGGCTTCCCTGAGCCACTCGGGCCGCCCTGCGAATTCACCTCTGGATTGGCGATGGAGGTTAGGTACTCACCGTTTTCCTCCAAAGAATTGCCCGGTACTGAGGGACTCGCTGATTGTTCTGGTCGGAGAGGGTCACAGACAAGAAGAAGGGGCTCTTCTCTGCGTCGTTCCCGATGTAGTTCTGATGGACTGGAAAAGAAAGAGGCTTGGAACAGCGAGCACGTGGCACGGTCTCCCAGGCACGGGCTGCAGCGGATGCCGCAGGAGGTGTCCGGCCCTCCCCAAGCCCAGCTCAGGACAGAACCTGATCCCCCTCTGCTGATCATGCACTCCCCCGTCAGAGACTGCCGACATCTGGTCCCTTGCCGGACAGTTAAACAAGACGGGAAAGCTGCCGGGGGCTTCTGGAAGGGCCTTCTCACACCTAAAGCTACTCTGCTTCCTCCGGCTGCGGTGGTGGCTGCAAGTGACCCCGGGACGGCTGTATCCAGCTTGGGACCTAGAGGAGGGTCAGCCTGAGGGCCAAGGGTGCCACACCAAGGCTGGGGAGGCAGAAAGAGGGCATCACGGAGCCTCTGAACCCACCAACCCTGAGCCTGCTCCCTCTGGGTTTCTTGTTCCGCCCCTTACTGCCTAAGCCAGTGTGAGGCGGGCTTCCTGCTACTTGTAACTTGCGGTACTGTTTTTCTGTCGTCTTAACTGCTCTGGGCACAATGCTTGTCTGTATCTGGGAAGATGACAGCATTCCTGCTGGTTTCTTTCTTTATAAATGCTTCTACATTTCCCACCCACCTGAATAAATTCTGCCTGATCAAATCGATATGAACTTAGAATAATGTAGAAGTTTTTTAAAAAATATTTATTTAAAAGGCAAGAGAAGTGTGCACACATACACACCCATGAGAGAGAGAGAGAGGGAGGGAGAGAGAGAGAGAGAGAGAGAGAGAGAGAGAGAGAATCTCCCAGGCACTGGTTTCCTGCAAAAGGGAGGCTGGGCTAGACCAAAGCCAGAAGCCAGGAACTCACTCCAGGTCTCCCACCTGGATGGCAGCCACCCAACCAGCTGAGTCATCACCACGCTAACAGGAAGCCGGAGTGGGAGCAGCGCGGGTCACTGAACCCAGGTGCTCCGGTACGGCGACCGTCCACGCGGCATCTTAGCTGCCACGCCAAGCGCCTGCCCCAGGATCAGGTTTTTTGAAAGATATCATTTAGGTTAGCGCTCTCCTTTCATGCTCCATCGTCACATCCGCTGCAAACGAATGCATTGGCCTGACACGCAGTTTCTCTACCTCATTTTTACCCTCCATTCCTAACGTCTTCTGTCATTAACCACACTCCCACCTTCCGCCTTGCCGTGTATTTCCACGTGAGCGGTTCCCTTTAAATGTGCACAGCTGTTCATGGTTGACCTTGTGCTTTGTGCCAGGTGCCAGGCTTAGTTTCACTCCTGCACATCAGATTGAAACTTCTGCTCAGACCTACTGGGTAGCTACTAGCAATGCCCTCACTTCACACATGGGAAACTCACACCCGGAGAACTGGAGAGGAACTAGAGTGAGGCCCAATGATCAGTAACGGCGGAAGCAGGAAGAAAGCCGCACTATGGGCTCCACGAGGGCAGGCGTTCCGACCTCCTTTACCTGCACCCCCACTGCTCTGCATGTCGCCTGGTGATAACAAACACGCGTCACTGGTGAATGGACGATGCCGGAGTCTAGCGCCTCGCTCAGGACACCAGCTCTGTCTCTCACGCCCTGGAACTGAGTCACAAAACCCACAGCAGGCAGGCTGCTTGCCTTGCTAAGTGTAAAGGTGTTTCTCCCAACCCCCTGAAAATTTTATTTATTTCACAAATCACTCATTATCTACTAATCTCTTCTACTTTCCCAGGGACTCCCCCGCCAAAAAAAAAAAAAAAAAAGTAAAAAAAAACACAAAAAACAAAAAACAAAACAAAAAAACCCCAAAACCAAAAACCCAGCCCACCCAACCAAAACAAGAAAAGTCTTGGGCCACGACTCTGACTTCAACCGCTGAATTTACAGAGCTGACTGTGGACGCTGAGTGAAATGCCCTGATGCTGTCCCTCCACGGGTGGGTTCCACTTATCCAGGGCACCAGGAATTACGCCCACACCCATTCTCATTTTGAATATCCTTTCTTCCCGGTCACCACAGTGGCATCATTACCTTGTCCTAAAAAATACTTGAAATACCATCTGGTGTGGTATTCTGGGTTCTCCAAGTGCACGTCCGTTCTTCGCCAAGTGCCTGGCAGTGCCGTCGCATTCTGTAACGGTACAGAGTTGTGCCGTAAGAGGCTTATCCAGAAAGTGAACCAGACTCTGGCCAAGAACCAGAGGATAAAGAGCCAGAAACAATCACCATTAACAGCGTCTACCCAACAGCCATGACCACTCGCTGTCATCTGAGAAGACACAGCCTGAATTCACACCCCGCAAGCATTCAAGCATTTCCCACACCGGCCGTAGGAGAAAGAACCCAGGCATCAGCGAGCTTGGCTCTTCATGACAAGGATCAGGTCCCATTCAAGTTTTCACGTGTCTTGGAGTTGGCGCCCCCTAGAGGTACCTCTTTTATGTGCTCTCTTTTCTAGGCCTAGAATACATCTTGGCGGCATCTTACTTCTGGGCTTCCCAGAATTTGAATAAAAGTGTCATAAAAATCACCCAACCAATGTGAAAAATATGGACGAACATAAATTACTGGAACCTTTTATCCAAAGAAATCGTCATTCATGCTCTGGTATGGCTTCTTTTCTAATTTTTCCCTATGCATACACCTTTGTATCTTTGTTACCAAAACGGAATCTTACTGCACACACAGTTTCACGGATCACTTTCCCACTTAGTATTTTTCCATAGCAATAAATTTGCTTCTTCAATACTAACCTTAAATTAATTAACTGATTTTTTAAAAATTTATTTGAAAGACAGAGACACACAGTGACAGACAGGGAGCCCTTCCATCTGCGGGCTCACTCCCGAAATACCTGCAAAATCCAGGGCTGTGCCAGGAAGAGCCAGGGCCTAGACTCCCTCTGGGTCTCCCATGTGAGTGGCAGGGGCCTAGACTCACTCTGGGTCTCCCATGTGAGTGGCAGGGGCCTAGACTCCCTCTGGGTCTCCCATGTGAGTGGCAGGCCCAAGTACTTGGCCACTCATCTCAGGGTGTGCCTCAGCAGAAGCTGTAGTCAGAGGAGGAGGTGGGCCTCAAACCCATGCACTCTGACACGGGGTGCTGGAGTCCCAAGTGGCGTCTTAACTGTTGCACCAAATGTCTACTTCTGTAATACTAATGTTAGTGGCTCTACATTATTTTCTTATACGGACATAATTACTGGACAATTGGAATGCTTCTAATATTTTATTATTGTAAATGAAGTTGTGACCAACATCTTCTAATTCTGTGTTTGCATACTTATAGTCTAATTATTTGTTGTTTTAAAAATATATTTATTTAGAGATTCAGAGAAAGAAGAGAAAGGGGAAGGAAAGAGGAAGAAAGGAGGGAAGATGGGCGGGCGCCGCGGCTCACTAGGCTAATCCTCCGCCTAGCGGCGCCGGCACACCAGGTTCTAGTCCCGGTTGGGGCGCCGGATTCTGTCCCGGTTGCCCCTCTTCCAGGCCAGCCCTCTGCTGTGGCCCGGGAGTGCAGTGGAGGATGGCCCAGGTGCTTGGGCCCTGCACCCCACGGGAGACCAGGAAAAGCATCTGGCTCCTGGCTCCTGCCATTGGATCAGCGCGGTGCGCCGGCCGCAGCACGCCAGCTGTGGTGGCCATTGGAGGGTGAACCCCTTTCTCTCTGTCTCTCTCTCTCACTGTCCACTCTGCCTGTCAAAAAAAAAAAAAAAAAAAAAAAAAAAGGAGGAGAGAGAGAGAGAGAGAGAGAGAGAGAGAGATCCCTTTTGCAGGCTCACTCCCCAAGTGCTTGTCACAGCTCCCAACTAGGGCTGAAGCCGGAGCCTGTAGCCTGTAGCCTGTAATTCAACCCAGGTTGCCCGTTAGATGGCACCCAACTGAGCCGTCACTGCCGCCTCTCAGGGTTTGCATAGCAAGAAGCTGGAGTCAGGAGCTGGGAACAGAACCCAGGGACACTAATATAGGATGCAGGCAGCTTAACTGCTGGACTAAATGCCCACCCCCGATTGTTTCTTTTTTTTTTCTTTCTTTTTTTTTTTTGACAGACAGAATGGGTAGTGAGAGAGAGAGACAGAGAGAAAGGTCTTCCTTTTGCCGTTGGTTCACCCTCCAATGGCCGCCATGGCTGGCGCGCTGCGGCCGGTGCACCGTGCTGATCCGAAGGCAGGAGCCAGGTGCTTCTCCTGGTCTCCCATGGGGTGCAGGGCCCAAGCACTTGGGTCATCCTCCACTTCACTCCCTGGCCACAGCAGAGAGCTGGCCTGGAAGAGGGGCAACCGGGACAGAATCCGGTGCCCCGACCGGAACTAGAACCCGGTGTGCCGGCGCTGCAAGGCGGAGGATTAGCCTATTGAGCCACAGCGCCAGCCTGGAATATTTTATTCATATTTTTATTGGTCATTTACAATTCTTTTTTGGCTTACCTGTTGGAGTCCTTTGCTAGTTGTTCAATTATTCTTTTTTCTTCACAAATTACTTATGAAGCAGACTGCAAATAATTTATCCTAAATAAATTCTTACTTCTAAATGTGGTTAATGGTATTTTGGGCCACACAGATATTTTAAAATGTGTATGTAAGCAAATTTCTTGAATTTTTCCCTTTTATGGTTTCTATCTTTAGTACCATTATATTAAAAGCCTTTTCATACCAGTATTAACCAGACTATCGACCTCTTTTTCTAGATGGTTTATGACTCAACTTTTATATTCCACTCTCAAGGCTATCCAACACTTCCTTTGAAGTGTGCCATGAGATGAGGATCAAGGATCTCCAAACAGCTTCTCTGTTAATCCAGTACTAATTAAACATTATCTTCTCCTACCTCTGTGACATCTGACTTCATTGCAAACGTCCGACTCTCCCACGGCCTGGGAGGAGACTGCTGGATGGATGTCGGATTCTCTGAGAGATTGGGTGCCACTGTGTTCAGGTGCTGCTGGCATCTGCCCTGTGCCAAGTGCGCAAGACAGACGACCGGAACACACTTTTGGATTGTGATAGACGTCTCGCGACTTATCAAGGTATTCGTGGTCAGCTTCCTTATTGTGTTGAGGAAGTTTTCTCTCATCGTGACTTTACAAAGAGGCTTTTCCCAGGAAGAATACTGAAGGTTGTTGAATGATTTTTTTTTTTTTTTGGGTGTGGAGTGGGGGGGGGACTACTGAGAGACTAGGTAAAGCGGGGTTGGGGGGACTGTAGAAACGTACAGAACTATAGGAACAGCTCTTCTGACGATGACGGGCTCTTAGCTGTCTGGAATGCACCCTACCACTGCATCATGGCATGGTATTTTTTTAAAGTTTTATTTTGTTTACTTGAAAGGCAGAGTTATGGGGAAGGGGGAGGGGAGAGAGAGGGGGAGAGAGAGAGATAGTCCATCCACAGTTTCACTCCCGAAATGGCTGCAATGGCCAAGACTGGGCCAGGCCGAAGGCAGGAGTCTGGAATTCCATCCGGGTCTCCCATGTGAGTGCAGGGGCCCAAGCTCTTGGGCCATCTTGTGCTGCTTTCCCAGGTGCATTAGTAGAGAGCTGGATTGGAAGTGGAGCAGCTGGGATCTGAACCAGTGCGCCTGTGGAATGCCAGCATTGCAGGCAGTGGCTCAGCCCTCTGCGCCACAGTCCTGGCCCTAGTATCCTTTTAATCGCTGCTGGATTTTAAAAATGATTTCTCTGTGCCCTTTGCTAGTGAGATGGACGGACAGGCTTCTCTGCACGTGTTTCTGGGTCACGTCACTTTATGAAGTGAACCAGGGTGGTTTCCGTGTTTGTCGTTGTTCTGCTAAGAGCGCTGAACGCCAAAGCACCAGGCTCAGCTCTGTCCACGCGTTTCCTGCAGAACCACCCCGCCAGCTCGATGAGACAGATTCTATTTTAGCCCTTTTCTTTCGGACGAGGAAAGTGAAGCTTAGAGACTAACAATTCGCCTGAGACCACAAGCTGGGGAGCTGGGGAGCCGGGACAGAAGCCAGTTCCATTTCCAGAGGGGTTTTCTCTTTCCTTTTTATATCTGAACCATCACATCATCTTCTGTCTCCTTTTTTATGTCCTGCCTTTTCAACCTCTCCAGGAGTAAAAACATAGCTTAAAGTTTCTTCTTATTTTGGTGTTTTTACCAGTTTTTCTTCAAATCTTAAACACTAATATTGCTACATACGTGTAAGTTTTTATTTAGAAATAATTTTAAATTTATGAGCACATAAAAGCTGCAAAAGACGCTGGCACTGTGCTGCAATGAGTTAAGCCACCGTCTGCAACGCTGACATCTCATAAGGGCACAGTTCGAGTCCCGGCTGCTCCACTTCCGGTCCAGCTCCCTGCTAATGCAGGGCAAAGGCAGCAGAAGATGGCCCAAGTGCTTGGGCCCCTGCACCCACGTGGGAGACCCAGAGAAGGCTCCTGGCTCCTGGCTTTGGATCGGCCCAGCTCCAGCTGTTGCAGCCAACTGGGGAGTGAACCAGAGAATGGAAGATATCTCTCTCTCTCTCTCTCTCTCTCCCTCCCTCCCTCTCTCTAACTCTGCCTTTCAAATAAATAAATAAAAAATTTTAACAAGTCTACAGTTAACTGAAGAAAAGCTGCAATAAGAACAGTGCAGGGGGCTGGTGCTGTGGTACAGTAGGCTAAGCCTCCACCCGCGATGCTGGCATCCTATAGGGGCGCCGGTTCAAGTTCCGGCTGCTCTTCTTCTGATCTAGCTCCCTGCTAATGGCCCGGGAAAGCAGACGAGGATAGCCCAAGTGCTTGGGCCCCTGTACCTGCATGGGAGACCCAGGAGAAGCTCCTGGCTCCTGGTCATATCAGCCCAGCTCTGGCTGTTGTGGCCACTTGGGGAGTGAACCAGCAGATGGAAGACCTCTGTCTGTCTCTCCCTCTCTCTGTAACTCTGTATCCCAAATAAATAATGAATCTTAAGGAACTAGAACAGCGCAGGGAGCATCTGTATATCCTTTACCAGATTCACCTGCTATTACTGTTTTACCCCCTGGCTTATTTGCTTGTTCATTCCCTTCCTACACACATGCACACACACACACACACAGAGAATCTTTCTGAGCCATTTAATACTCAGATGCATAAATAATAAGCCTTCCTCCCTAAATACTTTAACATGTATCCCCCAAGAATATGAACGTTTTATTGCATGAGCACAATGCCCACACAGTTTTATCAATTTTTAACGACTTTGCGTAGACCATTTCCATGGGATCCCAGAGTTGTCAGCTGACTCCGCAGTGCTGTTGGAAGAGTCTCCCTCTTCAGAACAGACTGCGTGGCCCGTGTCTGCACAGCCCCTTCACCTGGGACATGTCACAGATTCCTTGTCTTTCATGGCACAGACACTTCTGAGGGTGCAGCACCCCCCCTTCTGCACTTGGGGTTTCTGACATCTCCCCGTGATTAGATTCAGAGTGGCCCGCTTGGTCAGGAGGTCGGCACGGGGACGGCTTGTCCTCAGCTTATTCGAGATCCCCACCTGCTCCACTAGGGATGGTGACTTTTATCACGTGTCCCAGGTGTTGCCTCTGAGCTGGGACTCCAGAGGAGCAAATACCAGGATTTTGTCCCTTACAGGATTTCTGCGTGATCCGTTATCAACAGTCATTCATTTGATAACCATGAGCCCCCAGCAGTACTCCTGGTCCAGGACACCAGGCAGTTCTGGCTTGACCCTGAGGTCCATCAGCCAGTCTCAGGCACCAGCTGGCCACACATGGGCAGAGTCCACCCAGGAAGCTGGACTTTGCATCAGACTCCATGGTTGTTGCTGCTATAGTTCCAAGGCACTGGGTCTTAGAAAGCTTCCACAGAGCCTGCAGGGGAAGCTCTTATGTTACCAGCACATGGAAGTCCCTGGCCTCCAAGACTTGCAAAGCACAGACAGGCGGGCAGAGCCAGACCCTTGCTCAGTGCTTCTCAAATTTGTTGAAACACACAGTCCTGGACCCATGGCAGAGCTCCTCCCCAGGACCTCCGGCGGTGGGATCTCGAATCTGTACTTTCTTTAAAGATGTATTTATTTATTTGAAAGTCAGAGTTCCAGAGAGAGGAAGAGGGGGAGAGAGGGAAAGACGGGAGAGAGAGAGAGAGAATATGAAAGAGAAAGAGAGATGGAGAAAGAGAGACCTTCCATCTCCTGGTTCACTCCCCAGGTGGCCAGAATGGCCAGCACTATCCAGGCTGAAGCCAGGAGTCAGGAGCTTCATCCAAGTCTCCCATGTGGGTGCAGGGCCTACACACTTGGGCCATCCTCTGCTGCTTTTCCCAGGCCACCAGCAGGAGCTGGACTGGAAGTGGAGCAGCCATGACAAGAATCTGTGCCCAGGTGAGATGCCGGTGTCACAGGCGGCAGCTTTACACGCTATGCCGCAACGGACTCCCAGACTCTGCATTTTAACAAGCATCCAGCTGCTTCTGAGGGCCACTGGACTTCCAGAACCAGTGCTCTTGACCAAGGTATTAACAGAATCGGGAGCAGAAGAAGGGATCAGCAATGTGGATGGGCACAAATGTCTTTTTCTCTCTGGCTAAAGTTCAGTATTTCATTCCACGATGAATACACGTGAAAAACCACAGTAAAACAAGTAGTCCTGGTAACCATGCCACACCCCCATACATACAAAGAAGAAAAAGAAGAGAAAGATCACAGACATTTTCAAAACTTGTCCAGTGACTGGCGACATCTCCAGATAGTTCATGTTCTCCACTCAGAATTATATGGAGCTGTGAGACTCGCTACTGGGCTGGTTATTTAATGTATTAAATTAAGCATATATATATTACTACATTATGAATTAGGCTTAGAAGTCATTTTGATAACTCTATTTTTTTTTTAAAAAACAGGCAGAGTAAGACAGTGAGAGAGAGAGACAGAGAGAAAAGTCTTCCTTCCATTGGTTCACCCCCCAAATGGCTGCTACGGCCGGCGCGCTGCGCTGATTCGAAGCCAGGAGCCAAGAGCTTCCTTCCGGTCTCCCATGCAGGTGCAGGGCCCAAGCACTTGGGCCATCCTCCACTGCCTTCCCGGGCCACAGCAGAGAGCTGGACTGGAAGAGGGGCAACCGGGACAGAATCCGGCGCCCCAACCGGGACTAGAACCCGGTGTGCCGGCACCGCAAGGCGGAGGATTAGCCTAGTGAGCCGCGGCGCTGGCCTGGGTTGGTCTTTTGTCACACACAGCCCTCCTTTCTGTTGGGTCACATCCTGGGACACCGCAGATGCACACGTTCAGCTTTCGTAGACACGGACAGTTTCCTGAAGAGGCTGCCTACTAGCAACACAGATGAGAATTCTAGCTGGCCCACAACCTCTGACAAAACTCAGCATTTCAGTCCTTTTTATTTCACTGTTCTGGAGTGAGTATATCGGTACCTAATCATGCTTTAATTTGCAATAAAGCCTGGCTGCTTTAAGTATGACCTGCTTTACAAAGGACTTCAGAGCCATTTAAACAGCAACTGCATCTATGACAATTTAGGGTGATAATGAAACGGGGACATGTTGCGCATTTGACATCAACAGGAAAACTAGGAGGATATATTCTGATGGGTCCGTTTCCCAGATAACTGAAGTTTATCATTGCAAGCACCCACACTTATTTCACGCCCTTTTAAATCAACATTGGCCAGAAGGTATGCTGGGGGTGGGTGATGGACTTGAACTGTCCACGTGCTGCGGACATGCACGCTGCCCTTGTCCACACGTGTGGTGAGTGCTGAGACGGAGAACTCCTGAAGCATTTGTGCATCAAATTCCAAAGCCCACTAAAGCTTCCGGCTGCCTCCATTGCTTTTTAAAAACTTATTTATTTATTCATTTGTTGTGGGGGCAGACAGAGACAGAGAAAGGGACAGAGAGTTTCCATTTGCTGGTCCACTCCCCAAATACCTACAATGGCTGGAACTGGGCAGGGTGGAAGCTGGGAAGTGGGACTCTAATCCCAGCCTGGAACTCAGTCCAGGTATCTATCACATGTGGGTGGCAGGAAGGTGAAATCAGGAGTTGGAGCCAGGTATTGAACCCGGGTTCTCCAACATGGGATGCGGGCATCTTAACCGCTAGGCTACACCTAGCTTGTAGGTGGCCTGCTCCTACTTCATTTGTACCTGTAGGCTATGAAGGAGGAAGGCTGAGTCAGGCTGGGGTATTCTGAGGAGAATTTTAGCTAGGAATGCACGTATAACATCCTGATTTTACTTGAATGTTCTCAAATATTTGACAAGAGGGAAGCCACGCAATGCGGACGCTCAGACTACAGACGAGCGCACAGGTTTAGGTGCTGCCCCTGGCTTCACTGAGTGTCTCAGAGTGAGTTCAGTAAGGAGGGATGTGTTTAATTGATTTCACGTTGGTTTCCAGGTTACACTGCTGAGATAAAGCAGGCAGCAGGAAAGATAGATTAAACAAATAAACCACAAAGCTTTGGATTACAAATGTAAACACAAATATAAGCTGGTTGTAAAAAAGTGAAGCCACTCAAAAAAATTAAAGTATCTTTCTCTCCCATCGTCCATGCCCCAGTCCGCTTCTTCCCCCTGTAATAGTCATGCTACTGGATCCATTTGGCTAGTGTCAGATCTTTTATATGCGTCAGCAAAGATGTGCTTACTTTATACATATACACACATACCACACATTAACATACATATAGATTCTCTCTCTGTTTATATATGCATGTGTATACACACACATAATGTTTTCATAAATGGGATAGTCATGTTGGTATTACATTGACACTTGTTTTTTTCCGCTAAAGAAAACACCTTGTGACTACTTTGGGTCAGTACCTATAGATTCACTTTGTTCTTAACGACTACATAGATTCTTTTTTGAAAAGTTAAACACTTCTTTGAGTGCAGATGTTGTAGAGTAGCATGCAGTGCCCAGCGGAGAACCTCCAACTTCTTCCCTCATTTCCCTCTCTAAGCAGAAGGGATTTCTATTAAGTTCTCTGTCTCTGCAAATTTTCCTGCATACTAACAAACAGGGACGACATTACACAAATCCTTGTGGCACTTGCTTTTGTGTCTCACACTGGCCCTGAAATATTTCTCTGTGGTGGTACATACACCTCTGCCTCATCCGTTCTAGAAGTTACTACACATTTCACATTTTGATGTACCCTAGAGGAGTAATATCATTCCTCACTCTTAGAAACTGAGGCTGTTTCTTGTTTCGCCTTTTTTCCCCCCTATTTTTACTCATGCTATGATGTACGTCCTAGTAATAGAACTGCTGGCCAAATGCTACACACATTTTTAATTACCGCTAATTGCTCTCCCAAAAGATTATTCTATCTTACACACCCCCCAGCAATGTATGAGAGAATTCTCCCCATGCTGAAGTAGACAGATTTGCAAAATCTGGAAGCTTGTCCCCTCTGTGCCACCACCTACTAATTGATACATGCAAGTGAATTGGAAGGGAGAGCCTTGGGGATCCACCTGGGGGTTACACTTATTCTAATTAATAATCTGGATGAGCACACAGATGGCAAGACAACCACATCTGAAGCTTAATATAAAGCCGCTCAGTGGGTTAGCTAAGGGGACAGGTGACAGAATCAAGATGTCACCAACAACTCTTGACAACGAGCAATTATGGGACACACTAATGAGATCAAAGTTACCGTGCACAATGCACAATGCACAACGCTACACTTAGGTACAAAACACAAATCGCTCAAGCACAGGACGGGGACGGCCAGGCGCTGCACAGCAGGCTTCGTCAGCCTTTTCGTCCATCAGGAAACTGAGGCTCGGAGACTCTGAGCGGGAGCTGCTGGGGCTGTCTGATTCTAAAATGTTCTCTGCGACACCTTCCTGCTGCCTCACAGCTGGACGCCTACACACATGGAAACGTCTAGAGTGGTGGGAGGTGGCATACTGTGGGCTCATCGTCAGCGTCAGGATTCACAGAAAGAGGTGGAGGGTCTACAGTAAGGAAGAGGAAGGGCCTGCCCTGACCTGCCCTGCAGCTGTGTGCAGCCACCAGAGCCACGTGTTCTACTGGAGACCTCTGTGTATCCAGGGGACAGCACTGAGGGCGGAGATGGTGGAACCGAGTCCTTGACTCGGGAGGAAACCGATGATGTCTTCAAGAGCCTGAAGGCCTGTCATGCTGAAGAGTGCTGAGCCTTGGCCCACAGGCTATGGAGGACGGAAGTAGCAACTCCAAATGGAATACAGAGGCAGCCTACTGTTCAATAAGAAGTTTCTAGCAATGAGGCGAAGGAATGAACTGCCTGAGAGATCTGGTATGAGGGGAAATATTTACTTGATCTTTGTCCCTGGTTCTTGGCGTACAGTGCCCCAAACCCTAGGGGTATCCTGGGTGACAACGGTGATAGGAATGTCTTTGTTCTGAGGTGGTGACTCTTGGGAGAACCCCTAGGTAGCTTCAGGATGAGGGTGGGCTCCCAAAAAGATGAAGCCTTGGGTAGAATCTTCTGGAGTTTTCAGCCCTACCCTCAACCTCAAGAGAAAGGGGAGGGGCTGGAGACTGAGTCAATTCTCAATGGCCAGCGATGTAATTAATCATGCCTACCTGGTGAAATCTCCGGAAACCCCTAAACCAGAAGGCTCTCCCAGGTTGGTGAGCAGGTTGAGTTGTGGGGAAGTTGAAGCTGGCATGTCCCGAGAAGGTTTGGAAGCTCCGTGCCATCCCAACCCCATGCCTTGCCCTATGCATCTCTTCCATTTGGCCGTTCCTGAGTTGTGTCCTTTAGAGTAAACCATTAACAGTAAGTAAACCATTTCTCTGAGTTCTGCGAGTCATTTTAGCAAGTTGGGGGACCTCAGGAAGAGGGCTGTGGGAATCTGATTTTGTACCCAGTCAGACAGGAATCTGGCTCCTTCTGAAGTGAGGACAGTCTTGTGGGACCAAGTCCTTAAACCTCGGCAGTGTGCCGCTAACTCCAGATAGTTGGTGTTGAAACCAAGTGGAACTACAGGACAATCAGTTGGGTCAGAACTGGTTGGTGTCAGCAAGGAAGAAAACTGATCAAAAAGTAGCAAGTTTCCCACGACCAGAGAGATGTTTGGGCAGGGAGAGATCCACTGACCCTGGGTAAAGTTGCTGAGTGGGTCTATGTGTTGGACAGAGAATGGCCTAACGAACCCTGGGCCGGCAAGGCAGGCTCCATGCTAACAGAGCTGACTGGTAACCTGTGTACCAGCCCATGACCAAGTGTACGGGAATGGAGAGAAGGCATTAGCAAGTTCTATAGCCAAGTGATCTCACTGCGTCATTGGAATACACACTCAGCGGTTCATCTCGTTCAAGAGTCCAGTCCCAACTGGGGGTTACCGAATTCCCTGCTGAGTGGCCTAAGGTGGTGCTGTACACTAGTCAGGCAGGGTGGGTCACAGGGAGTTCTTCAACAGGCTGGAAATCTAGGCAGGGCCTTCACCACAGATAGGCCGAGGAGCACTGCTTGGAGGCTTGGCCTTCCTGCCACATCCCTGGGAAAGCCTTGTCTGACCACCTTATCTGAAGGTGGCCTCTTCCGGTTACACTCCGCACGATGGTACGCTGTTTCTCTACAGTACTCGCCCACACGTGCAACCTTCCCATGTATTTGGGTTACGACTGACCACTCTCCCTTCCAGTTCCTAAGCCCACAAGGGCAGGGACCTCAGCGCTCTCATTCACCCCTGTACCCAGTGGCACCGAGCAATGACCCTATGAGTGCACACTGAATGAATGGTTCCTCACATTACATGAAAGACACTCCTGATACAACTTATGCTTTTTTTTTGTAGCAATGATGCACTATAGTATTCAGACTCATTCTTCCTCTGAAAAGCACTCTAAGTACCAGGAAAATATTAAAATCATCTCCTTAGAAGTTTTGGAGCACTTAGCAGAGAGTAAGGACTTCACAACCCAAACTGAGAGGCAGAGACCCCAAAGAGGTAAGTGCAACCCAGAAGCCACCCCACCCCCCTTGTTTTTGGCTTGAGGGTATTTGTCAACCCTAGCAAAAACTGAACGAGGGTTGTGCTGACCTCATGGGGCCAGGGGGCAAAGAATCCAATCCCTAGCCCCAGTGAAGGAGGCCAGCAGGAGACTACCCCATGGTATGCTGGGATCCCAAAGGGCCACCTGCTCAAGGAAGAGTGAACTGAAGAAAACACCTCCACCACCAAGACGGCAGGGAAGGCTCTGTGTGGCCGCGGAGCCGCCTGGGGAGGGTCTCTGCGGGGCGGTGCCCACAGGTCAGCGCCAGCCTGTATTCCCTGGGTTAGTGTAAAAGGCTTCAAGTTGGGAATTCACTTTACAGGGGTCTCGTGTTAGCAAACATAAAGCCTTCCTTCCAAAGGGCAACTCATCTTAGGCCTCATATTGTTCCTAAAAACTAATTTCCAAGAACAACAGACAGCACACCATCAGGCAGCAAAAGACAGGAAGAAACACATTACACCACAAGCAGACGCCAGGAGGAAAGAAATCAAACAGAAAACCTCATACATTAGGAATATCAGTCACAGAGGAACTATAATAAAGGTTTAAGAAGACAAAAAGCAAAGTTTGGAAGAGTAAACTGTGAGAAGTGACTGTGCAACCTTGGATTAAGGCAATGGTGTTTTCAGTCATGAAGGCACAAGCAACAACAACAACAACAAATACAGACCAACCGGCCATCCTCAAATTTAAAAATTTCAGTGCCTCAAAGGACACAGTCAAGAGAGTGAAAAGACAATCCAAGGAACAGGAGAAAACTTTTGCAAATTAAATATACGATGAGACTAAATAAAGAACGTTTATAATTCAACAATAAAAAGACAACCAAATCATGAAACTGCTATGCAATTTGTTCATGGTTTGAACAGTCGTAGGCCACTAGACTGAGTTAAGGACGGTAACTCATCCAGAGGAAGCCTCTGTTCTCCCCCTCTCGGCATCAGGTGCTCGCATGACCCTTTACTGGGTTGAGCGGTAACACTGGCCAGAAGCTTGAAACTGAAGACCACCGACATCAGACACAGCCGGGGGGCTCCAGCCGAGCACTCCTTCTCAGCAGCTCTGTGGAACCCAAATCTATAAAAATATTTGGCCCGTGACATCCTATTTCCTGGGAGAAATCTGAAACAGGACGGTGTTTTGAACACAGCAGACCATGGCAATCTGTGCAGCCAATGATTCCACCAAATGGCTCCCAACATGGCAAGTGAAGAGCTTGGGGCCACACGGCTGGGTGCTGCAGAGCCAGGGTGGAACCCCAGCCGTCTGACTCCAGAGCCGGAGCACAGGACACTTGAGGACCTGCCCCAGTGTTCGGCAGGACAAGGTGACAGCCAGGGGACCTCTGCTTGATGACTGCAGTGTCTGCTGCGTCTGGTTCCACAGGCAGGCTCTGTTTGCACCTTTCCTGTGTGTGTTTCCTCCAGGTGTGCGTGTGTGTTTCCTCCAGGGGTGTGTGTGTGTGTGTGTGTTTCCTCCAGGTGTGTGTGTGTGTGTGTGTGTTTCCTCCAGGTGTGTGTGTGTGTGTTTCCTCCAGGTAGGGTGTGTGTATGTAGGTTCTCCAGGTGTGTGTGTGTTTCCTCCAGGTGTGTGTGTGTGTATGTGTTTGTGTGTACTTCCCCCAGGTGCTGGCCCTGGGAGGGGCCAGAGCTGTGTTTCTGTAGGGTGAGGTGTGTGTGTGTGTGTGTGTGCTTTCTCCAGGTGTATGCGTGTGTGTGTATGTGTGTGTGTACTTCCTCCAGGCATTGGCCCTGTGAGGGACCAGAGCTGTGTTTCTGTAGGGTGAGGGGTGTGTGTGTGTGTGTGTTTCCTCCAGGTGTGTGTGTGTGTGTTTCCTCCAGGTGTGTGTGTGTGTGCTTTCTCCAGGTGTGTGTGTGTGTATGTGTGTGTGTATTTCCTCCAGGCACTGGCCCTGGGAGGGGCCAGAGCTGTGTTTCTGTAGGGTGAGGGGTGTGTGTGTGTGTGTGTGTGTGTACTTCCCCCAGGCGCTGGCCCTGGGAGGGGCCAGAGCTGTGTTTCTGTAGGGTGAGATGTGTGTGTGTGTTTCCTCCAGGTGTGTGTGTGTGTATGTGTGTGTGTGTACTTCCTCCAGGCGCTGGCCCTGGGAGGGGCCAGAGCTGTGTTTCTGAAGGGTGAGGACAGCCCGGTGCTGCTTGTTTACTTCAGACTGGGCTCAAGTTCTGCTGCAGGAGGTCGTCAGGCACAGCTGTCTCTGGGGCTCTGGTACTTGGCTTCTCAAAGCAGCTTGACAGGGAAACACAAATCCTGGGCTCCTGCTCCTGGCCTGGCTCCTGGGCCACAGGTGGGGCCTGGTGTGGTGATGACTGCCTCATTTCAGGAGCTGGGCCACTCAGGGAGGGCTGGTTCCACGCTGCAGGAGCCAGCTTCCCTGGGTGTTCCTTCTGCCTGGGCCAGCTGCCATGGTTCTGGAAGAGTGGGCACGCGTTCAGGGCCCAGCCCAAGACGGGACACAGCAACGTGAGGGCATCGTGTCTGGGTGAGTGGGTGCTGAGCTAAGGCCTAAGGTGAAGGTGAGCAATGAGCTCCCAAATGCTGGGGCCTCCCAGTGCCACCCAGGGCCCTGTCCCAAGAACCTGCCCTAGGCGGCGGTCCGGGGGCAGCGCCGGCGATATGCAGTGATGACAACAGCAACAGCCAGAACCGTTAGCGCTCACACCTGCTGATGCTACAGGCCGCTCACTCCCGGCCAGGCACCGCACCAAGAGCTTTACCAGCTCGGCTCACGGGATCCTGCCAGTGACCCAGCACAGTTTCTACTGTTCAGTGGGTGAGAGGGAGGTGCAGACAGCTGGGGGTGCTCGGGCACGGGGCAAGCTACCTTCCCAAAGAGCAGCACGGGAAGGAAACCTGGGGAGCTCATGGTGTACCCTGAGCTTTTGGGGGCAGACCCCAAGAGACAGGGAAGACAGTGACAGTTCTAAAGAGGACAGAGGATGGAAAAGCAAGGTGAGCCCCTGCGGCCTGCAGCAAGGAAGA
The DNA here is from genome assembly GCF_964237555.1 of Oryctolagus cuniculus. Lineage (NCBI taxonomy): Eukaryota > Metazoa > Chordata > Mammalia > Lagomorpha > Leporidae > Oryctolagus > Oryctolagus cuniculus. Next base: position 230,874,825 of record NC_091432.1, on the reverse strand, counting down.
CTTGGAGGGCCCAGAGAGAGGGCGGGGGGCCAGGAGGTGTAGACAGCGAGGGCCTCTTCCCTGTGTTTTCTCTGGAGGAAGGTGGCATTTTTCAGTCGCAGTAACTTTCTTGCCTCGCCCTCCTGGGCCTGGTGCTGCTCGTAGGGGGGCCATTCACAAAGGACACTGAGGTTCTCTCTGCTCCATCGCTGGCAGAACAGCTTGGGGTCCACCTCGAGAGGGTGTGTGTCCCCCTGTACAGCATCCTCCGGGCCACAGTCACGGCCTTTCCCCTTTCCCGCCGGCTTCCAGCACAGTGCCGGGAGGCTCCGTTCACCCCCTCCAGAGCGCCGCTGGGGCACGAGGCTCCCCGACTGCTCACGGCTGCGTCACACGTGCTCACACTCTCACAGGCACAGGGCAGGTGTCCTTACCTCATCTGAGGAGCCGTTCTCCACCCGGAATCTCCCGGCCCTCTGGATGGCTCCATCGGCGTCACTGGAAATGAGCTGGAAGAAGAAAGCATTCAGTGAGGCAGCAGGGCCACCAGGAGCCACGCTCCCTCTGCCTGGATGCAGCCATCCACAAGGAAGCGACCAAACATCTGACAACATGAGCTAGAGGGCCCAGCCTACAAGCTAACAAGCCTTTTATCTATTTACTTATTTTTTAAAAGTTTATTTATTCACTGGTTCAGTCCCCAAATGCCCACAACATCTGCAACTGGGCCAGGCCAAAGCCAGAAGCCAGGAACTCCATCCTGGTCTCCCATGTGGGTGGCAGGGACCCAAGCACTTGGGCCACCATCCACCGCCTTCCCAGGTGCGTTAGCAGGAAGCTGGATTGGAAGCTGAGGCAGCATGGCGAGCGGCTTAACAACGTGGGCCCCGCTAACAGGCCGTTTAGAGCTCAGGCCCCCGAGCTGGGCTCCATAGTCTATGGGTGCCCGAGAGGAAGGAGCACCTAATCTTTAAGAGTGGAAACGGGAGCATCAGATCTAAACTGAACACATTCTCATACTAGAAATCACGAAAGCAATGCTTTCCAGAAAGGGGATCTTCATATTGCATCGCATGCGGGCAGGCGGCGGCTCACAGATGGCAGTGCTGAGAGCCAAGTCCCCAGTCCAGCTGCCTTCACGGGATGGCCCAAAGAACAATCAGTGGCTGGCATGAACTCAAGGCTCTCCCGACATCAGAGAAAGCCTGCGTGCTTCATCTGGTTTTAAATAGTTTCCCAAAGGCCAATTAGTCCTTGCAAGGGGAGCTCTGGCAATGCGAGGCTTGCAAACAGACGGCCTTCCAGGGCTCGTGCTAGGAGGAGAGACGTGGAAAGGAAACCGGGGCTTGGCACCACCGGTCCTGAAGTTCCCGACTCAACTTCTACCGCCTTCTCCCCTTCTCGATTTCTTGGTAGCAACTTGGGAAAATGACATCTTTCTTTCTTAACGTTTGAATCCACCCACAATTTGTAGATCTGCCAACGGTTTCCACATCCTGGATTCACTAAAGCACCTTGCCCCGGGGCCGCTTCTCACGGCTCTAGCTTAAGGCTCACAGTGAGACAGAGACACAAGTTCTCAGGGAAGGTTGTTATCTCAGACTGTCGCTGGTGTGTAAGAGATACGCGGGTGTGGAAATACATGGACGGGTTTCAGGAAAATAACGTCCACAGATTTTCCCAAGGAAAATCATTTTTAAAAGATTCGTGATTTTTTTTCCCCATGGCAAGTGTGATAGCAGTATCTGGGATTTATGGGGTGCTTCTGTGTGCCGTGTACTCCTCTGCCTCTAACAGGCAGTGTCTCGTTGAATTCTCATAAGAACAACACAAGGCGGGCACTGTTAGCTTCCTCACGTATGAAGGAGCAAACCGCAGCGGGGAAACGTGAAGTCAGCAGCCAAGGTCACGTGAATGGCTAGCGTGGGGGAGGACCGTGATGATGCGGGCCAAAGCAACCCGACTCCAGACGTCCATCACCCCCTCTAGCCACCACCCTACCCGACCGTCCTCTGGGGAATGTTGGCAATAAGGTCCAGTTTTCACACCTAACCTTTAACCTGAAAAATGCTTTCTCAAAAGACTTGCGTCTGTGTTTAGCTACTGATGACGTAAGAGCACCCCAATGCCCGTAATCCAAGGATGGCCCACAGAGGCTGTGCAGTACACAATTTCCCTTTGTCCACAGAGGGCCCTGGCCTTCGCCCTCGGCTCCTGGGAGGGGATCTCCACGCCCTGGGGGATGCCCTGTGTGAGCACCTGTTTACTTAGGACCTGGGAACCCTGCTGCACAATACACATGATTTATGGTGGGGGCTTCGGGTCACCTGGAGTCAGCTCTAGCTCTGGAGGCTGAGGTCAGCCCCGTGGATGGCCAACCATGTCCACGTGACCACGCCCTCCTAAAAACTGTACAGCACGACTCAGGTGCGCTCTGGTTCTCAACACACACGTCATTGCCAGGAGGCATCAGGTGCTGCCCGTGACCCTACCAGGAGAGGACCACCAGAAGCTCCGTATTTGGATCTTCTGGGCTCTGTCCCACAAGTCTCTGCCTTTGGCTGATTCTAACCTGTGCCTTTTCCCTGCAATAAACCATAAATGAGATCAAGAGCTTTTGGAGGGTTCTGTGAGTCTTTCTAGAACACTGTGGAGCCTGAGGGTGACCCAAGGACCCCTGAACTCTGCAGGTGATGTGAATATGAGGGTGAGCCTGTGGACCATGCTCTAACTTCACGGAGGTCAATTCTGAAGTGTAAGGCAAATGTAGGTCTCCTGGGGTCACTGCCGTTTACACAGAGGAAGCAGAGAGGACTCAGTGTCTGTCTTCTCTGTGGGCTCCTACCTGCTGTCTGACAGACGAGCGGTAAATGGGCTGCTAGCTGAGGGTTACTGGTATAGGCTGTCTCAAGGGCTTTAGGAGAAGCATCTGGACTTGGCAAGAAAAGAGTACTGCGACCAATTACTAACGTCTGGTACAGGTACATAAAGAGAGAGGGGGCCACATACACCTCTCACGTGCCACCCTTTACTAGAGGTTGGTAGACAGAGTCCTAAGACCAAGCCTCATCTAGGACCCAATGAGAAGAGCTCACAGTGATTCACTCACTCATTCATTGATACAAAAAACATAAAGAGGAGATTGCACTGTGGCATCCCATATGGGCGCCGGTTCGAGTCCTGGCTGCTCCACTTCTGATCCAACTCTCTGCTATGGCCTAGGAAAGCAGTGGAAGATGGCCCAAGTCCTTGGGCCCCTGCACCTGCATGGGAGACCTGGAAGAAGCTCCTGGCTCCTGGCTTCAGATCAGCCCAGCTGTGGACGTTGCAGCCATATGGAGAGTGAACTAGCAGATGGAAGACCTCTCTCTCTCTCTCTCTCTCTCTCTCTCTCTCTGTCTTCTGCCTCTCTGTAACTCTGCTTTTCAAATAAATAAATAAATCTTTAAAAATAAAACATGAAGATCTGCCACCTGCCGCTATATGCCAAGCACTGCCAGGCACGGGCAGTCATACTTTTTTCGGGGTGGCAGGTGAGGGGCCACTTGAGACTTTGCACACAGCACTGGCCGTCGAGTGGTTTTGGTGAACTGCAAAACTGTTCCCCCTCAGGTCCCCATGTCTTCCCATCAGAGGGCACGCACACCTGGGACTCCCTGGCTTGGAAGGCACTCCCTCCCACCTTCCCCACATCCCCACTGCTCCGAGATTCCGTCCCTGACCTCACGGCCTGGGCAAACGATTCCGCCTTAGGGTTCCAGAGTACTCACAGGTGTGACTTCCTTTCTTGGAGTGAGTCCCGGATTCCTGCTTCTCTCTCTAGGCACCCTCCTGACTCCCCAGTAAGCTCTATGAAGGCAGAGACTACGTTTTTATGTTCCTCACCACTGCCTCCCCAGAGTGGACTTGGTATGGACTTTCATTAAGTATTTATAAACAAGAACTATGTCAACAGATGAAGGCCAAATTCCTACACAAATGACCACAGGGATCTAACCATGGGGAAAGACCCGTGCCAGCCCTGGAAACACAGAAAGTTCATCGCTTATGCAAGAAATGTCGGAGAAATTCTGCCAGATCTATCACAAGGAGGGACCAAAGGGAAGGGCAGGCCAAATAGCCGAAGTAACCAGGTGCCAAGGCATGGCAACGTGAATCGTGACTTAAGCCTCACGGATTCTAACTAATGCCCCGACCTCACACACCAGGGCCTGCCTGAGGTTGGCGGCGGTGGAAGGGCAGTGGCTGGGAAGGAGATCCTCTGCCCTCCCCTGCCCTCCAGCTGACTCCAGCGGCCGTGGTGGCTGGCGCCTGGCACACTGGCTGATGTGAAGAAGACGGTGACCCTGTGAACCCAGGGGTGAACACGCAAACAGCACAGAAAAACATTTTCCAACACAGCTAAGACTCAGCTGACTCCACCAGTTCTCTTTCTGTCATTCTGTCCACAGCTCTGACCCAGCCAATTAAAACCAGAGAAGAGGCCGGCACTGTGGTGTAGCGCGTTAAGCCACACTGCCTGCAGCACCAGCATCCCATATGGGCCAGGAACAAGCTCCTGGCTCCTGGCTTCGGATCGGCGCAGCTCCGGCTGTTGCGGCCATCTAGGGAGTGAACCAGCAGATGGGAGACCTCTCTGGCTCTACCTCTTTCTGTAACTCTTTCAAATAAATAAAATAAAATCTTAAAAATAAAATAAACTGACACTCTTCCTTTGTGGGAAGGTTTGGTTCAGGAATGACAGGGTCTGTAGCAGAACCCATCTAAATGTGCAATACTGCCCAACTCAGAAGCCCTCTCCCCAATTCGTCCTACGTGGTGCAGAGTTCCAGGTGCCACCAAAACCGACTCGCACCATTCTCCAGGGTAATCCCGCCTCCAAGGCAGCCATGTGACACACTTCTCTCTGCCTACAAGGGGGCCAGAGTCCTGGGGGGCATTTATGGGACCCGAGCCTGTAGAAGGGTGGTGCTTTTCTCCTCTCCCCTCCCCACTGGCCAGAACACTGATAACCAGAGGCCATGAAATGTCACACTGAAGACCGTGGGCCCGTCCTGTGCTTGAACGGGGTGAGTGCAGAGCTGCCATCCACTTAGAATGCCTGGCTAGATGTGCATTTGTGCACTAATCCAACCCATAAAGGAGAACACAGGAAAACCACTGATCCTGGGTGTTAGTAAAATGATGTGGCACCATCTAACCCCAGACGCCATCACAGGCCCTGGCCCCTGTCGCCATGTTGCATGGTAGGCTTTGGCCCTAGACCTCATGCTCCAACCACTGGTGCCAAGTTTCACCTCCACCCTAATGGGATTGGATACTCCTACTTCCCTGCCTGCCCCCAGCAAAGTTCTAAAAGGAAGTGTTCCTGAACACCTGGCTCTCTTTCTCTGCGGCTCCTGATCTCTCTACCAGTCTGTTTCTGTCTCTGCCTCTGTCTCTCTGGATCTCTCTCTTACATTCTCCTTCTCTCTCTCTTTTTATTTATTTATTTTTTGACAGGCAGAGTTAGTGAGAGAGAGAGACAGAGACAGAGAGAAAGGTCTTCCTTCTGTTGGTTCACCCCCCAAATGGCTGCAATGGCCGGAGCTGCGCTGATCCAAAGCCAGAAGCCAGGTGCTTCTCCTGGTCTCCCATGCGGGTGCAGGGCCCAGGCACCTGGGCCATCCTCCACTGCACTCCCGGGCCACAGCAGAGAGCTGGACTGGAAGAGGGGCAACCAGGACAGAACCGGCGCCCCGACTGGGACTAGAACCCGGGGTGCCGGCGCTGCAGGCGGAGGATTAGCCTAGTGAGCCGCGGTGCCGGCCATCCTTCTCTCTCTTTTTCCTTCTTTGCCCCTCCCCTCCGGTCTGTCAGGCTTCCCCAGTGAACCCTTTCCCTAACTCTGGTGTTCGGTGTGTTTTGTGGCGGCCTTACATTAGGTTCTTAGTTTAACCTGTGGAACCTGACATGGAGCACCAGAGCAAACGTTCTACGGAACAGACCTACCACAAAAGCACAAGGAAATCTTAGAAAACCTCAAATGATGGTAACGACTTGGGAGCAAAATGGATCTACAAAAACAGAACAACTGTGATCAGCTCTCAGAATTCTGAAGTCCGGTGGCCACAGTGAACCAAAAACCAGATACCGAGAAGAAAATCCCCCCAGAGAGTAAACGGGAATTTCAGTTTGAGATAGACACAGGAAGTTGGTTAGCGACATCTCAGAGAACACAGCTGGGAGACAGTGCAGAGAAGGATGGATGGCGACGTTGCGAAGGAGGCCTTCGGGCACAGCACCCAGGGATAACAAATTATCCCGCCCTCTGTGTTAAGGCAGCTGGGTATACATTAGCTTATGTGCGTAAGAGGGGCCACAGAAAATGAGAGTTTTTAAAGAAAACAAATTTATGTGCCAGGAATGAGGAAACAAGCCCTGGAAGCAGGGCCCACCCAGCTTCCTGTCTGTCGTCCCCCGCCCAAGGAGCCTTCGATTCACTGAACCAGGGAAGTGACGTTCTAATCTCTGGACTGAGCGAGCCGTTTGCTCCGCCAGTAGATGAGAACCCTGATGGCCAGCGTTGTCCGGAGGGGTTTGCACAGGGGAGTTCCACATCTGAAACCCCTCCACCCACACTTCTGCAGAAGAGGCAGTGGGATGCAGAAACAGGGACCTACACTCATGTCCATAAAACCCCAGTCTGAGTGCAGACTGGGTCCTCAGTGCTTCACTGAGAGGCCAGCCTGGTCCATCAGGTGCAGGAATGGCTGTCTCTTCCCTTTTTCCAATGAACTATGATAAAATAGGCTCTGCTCGTTCCTTGGCTGCACGTTTCGTCATCAATGGAACGAGTCCGGGTGCTGGAATCGGCGGTGACACGGGGAGCCAGGGGAGAGCGCCGCCTGTTGAAGGTGGCTGGGCCTTCAACAAGGGGACGAAAGCAGAGAGCACGGCCGGCCGGCTGAGGCCCTCGAGCCCCAGGGCCAGCGAAGCTGCAGGCGCTGGGCGGGTGTCCTCTCCCCCAGGAAGAAGCGTCCATAAAAGAGGCCTTTACAAATGCAGCCCTGCCTACCCTGGAGCCGGTGGTCGCTGGTCATCAGCTGCCTTAGAATCTGCTGGGTGCAGCCCTGCACTTCTGAGGGGTGGAGCTGGGGGAGGGGAGCTTGGACGCCTCCCGGAGGCAGACAGAGAGCTCCGATGGGTGGGCTACAGTCCATACGAAAGGAGGAGACCTGGTGACCGGGAGCAGACAAAATCAGCCAGCTGCAAATGACATGCTAAATACTATCCAGCAATCACACAAAAGAAAGCAACATAAAAAATAATTCCTGGTAAGTTGGAATGAAAACAAAATGATGAGTGAATGATAAAATCAGAATTTAGGAGAAAAAGTTTTCAAGGAAAAAAAAAGTTGTTTTTTTTTTAGGAATAAATAGAATCAGTAAGCCCTCAAATATAATTATAAACATTTAGATAATGAGTAATAATTGCAAAACAAAAACTATTATAAATAGGATTTATAAAATTATAATTACAATGGAAAATTTAGTATGTTTCTCTCCTAATAGATAAAAGTAAAAACTAGTAAATATTTATAGAAGAATTAAAAATAAAATGGATAAGCAGCCGGCGCCGCGGCTCACTAGGCTAATCCTCCGCCTGCGGCGCCGGCACACCATGTTCTAGTCCCAGTTGGGGTGTTGGTTCTGTCCCAGTTGCTCCTCTTCCAGTCCAGCTCTCTGCTGTGGCCCAGGAAGGCAGTGGAGGATGGCCCAGGTCCTTGGGCCCTGCACCCGCATGGGAGACCAGGAGGAAGCACCTGGCTCCTGGCTTCGGATCAGCGCAGCATGCCGGCCGCAATGATATGACCGTAGTGGCCACTTGGAGGGGTGAACCAACGGAAAAAGGAAGACCTTTCTCTCTGTCTGTCTCTCTCACTGTCCACTCTGTCAAAAAAAAAAAAAAATGTATAAGCACAATTTAATAAACATAATACATTTATTAAGGTACACAGAATTTGTACCTTTTAAAACTGTCCACTCAACTTTAAAACGCTGACTTAATTTTGAAAGAAAGATTGAAAAGCACTATAGAATTCCTTCACATAAAAAATTCTATAAAACTACAGAAAAAAAACAAGAGAAAAAATTATAGATCACATTTAGCCTAATATAATTGAGTGAAAAACTGTGTTCAAAACATAAAAAACAGAAATTAAAAAATATACATCTGAAAAAACTCTAGGATTAAACAGAAATGGCAAAATTGGACACTCTTCCAGAGTAAACCATGTGCTGCCACAGACGCTGTGTGCACAGGGAAACTCGTGTTCTTAAATGCTTTCATTATTACACAAGAAATGATAAAAACAATGAAATAAACAAAAACCTCTAGAAAATACAAAGAAGAACAATGAAAGGGAAAAAACACCAGAAATGCAGAGAAAATAAAACAAGATCAGAACAGAAATTACAGAATGAGGACAGCAGTAAGGATAAACCTGCCGAGGGTCTCAGGCAAGCCTGACCTGGAAAAGCAAAGAACAGAGACAGACACAGAGCGCTACGAAAGGAAATGTAGCCGCTGACGAAGATTTTAGGGAGAGTAAGAGAACACCGTATGGAACTACTCAAGTACCAGCAACTTTAACGAAGAGAGAGAGAGAGAGAGAGAGAGAGAGAGAGATTTGTCCATCTGTCGGTTCACTTCCCAAATGCCTGTAACAGCAGGGTTGGCCAGGCTGAAGTCTGGAGCCAGGAACTCCATCCATGTCTCCCACAGGGTGGCAGGGGCCCAGGCACCTGGACCATCCTTTGCTGACTTTCCAGGCACATTAGCGGGGATCGGGTTGGACGCAGCGGAGCCAGGACTCGAACCAGCACTCCGATATGAGATGCTGTTTGCAAGAGGTGGCTCAGCCCACCGCACCAGCCACGCTGGCTTCCCACAGTGAAAATTATTTTAAGAAAATAAAGGGATGTGAATATGCCAGTAAGTATTTGCAAAACCGAAGACGCCATCAGAACACTGCGCAATGGCATTCCTGGCCCAGGGGGTCTTCCAGGAGGGGAAGGGTCCCGTCTCCCAGAGCAGCAACTCACTCACAGGAAGCCGGGCTGAGTTTCCTCAGAGAAGAACTAGCAAATCATCTACGTTTAGTTTGGTGGAGAAGCTCGGAGAAAGGAGTTAATGTATGTTCAACTTCAGTGATGCTAAGAAAAGAGGACAACATCTGTATTTCTTCTTCTTCTTCTTTTTTTTTTTTTTAAGATTTATTTATTTATTTGAAAGGCAGAGTTACAGAGAAACAGAGGCAGAGAGAAGTCTTCCATCTGCTGGTTCACTCCCCGAATGGCCGCTACAGCTGTAGCTAGGCCTATCTTTTTTTTTTTTTTTTTTTTTTTCACAGGCAGAGTGGACAGTGAGAGAGAGAGACAGAGAGAAAGGTCTTCCTTTGCCGTTGGTTCACCCTCCAATGGCCACCGCGGCCGGCGCACCGCACTGATCCGATGGCAGGAGACAGGAGCCAGGCGCTTTTCCTGGTTTCCCATGGGGTGCAGGGCCCAAGCACCTGGGCCATCCTCCACCGCACTCCCTGGCCACAGCAGAGAGCTGGCCTGGAAGAGGGGCAACCGGGACAGAATCCGGCGCCCCGACCGGGACTAGAACCCGGTGTGCCGGCGCCGCTAGTCGGAGGATTAGCCTAGTGAGCCGCGGCGCCGGCTGTAGCTAGGCCTATCTGAACCCAGGAGCCTGGAGCTCCTTTGGGGTCCCCCATGTGGGTGCAGGGGCCCAAGTACTTGGGCCAGCTCCCACTGCTTTCCCAGGTGCATTAGCAGGGAGCTGGATCAGAAGTGGAGCAGCTGGGACTGGAACCGGCGCCCATATGGGATGCCGGTGCTGCAGTCAGAGGTTGAACCCACTAGGCCACAGCACTGGCCCCCAACATATGTCTTTGATTCACTGAATCTGGCCTCACACCTCTGACCGGGTCACACACCAATGGGTCAGAGCTCAGGGAAGACAGTGTCAGGGCCGAGAAGGCAGATGCCAGTACGTGATCGCTGGCCAGGAGCCGCCAGGCCCGGGGAGGGACTCCCCTGGGCGCTCAGGCACTGTCCGATGCTGTGGCCACAAGTTCTGTTTAAGTTTAAGGTAAAATTAGTTTAAAATGGTCCTGCTCCTCAGTTACACATCTGCACCCTAAGCGCTGCCGTGGCCTGTGGCCTCCCCAGTGGACAGAGCGGGTGTGAGCACTTCTGTAAACGCAGGAAGTTCTACTGCGCCGGACGTCCCCGGGGCTCTGGGCGCCAGGCTCAGCTCGGCTTCCCTTCCTGTGAAACATGAGAAGTGGGGGAACCCGTGGGACTCAACTCGAGCCCAGGCTCTGGTCCAGTGTCAGCCAAACTGTGTCCGATTCACTTAAGGCCAAACAGGGTTCAGTGCACCGCATTTTTTTTTTTTTTTTTCAGGAAAAAGGTACTATCTAAGCAATAATATCCATGTGCAGGATTTAACAAATTAATTTAACAGAAAATCAAAGCCAGGATGTGTGAAATGTTATTCATTAGCTACTGTAAATAAGAATATTATCATTTTTATATTATAGGTGAGTAAATGAGAATCTTGGAGGCTGGCGCTTAGCAAAGACAGGCTAATCTTCTGCCTGTGGTGCAGGCATCCCTTGTGGGTGCTGGTTCCAGTCCCAGCTGTTCCTCTTCCGATCCAGCTCTCTGCTGTGGCCTGGGAAAGCAGTGGAAGATGGTCCAAGTCCTTGGGCCCTGCACCCGCGTGGGAGACCAGGAACAAGCTCCTGGCTCCTGGCTTCAGATCAGCTCAGCTCCGGACATGGTGGCCATCTGGGGAGGGAACCAGCAGACAGAAGACCTTCCTGTTTCTCCCTCTCTCTGTCTGTAACTCTACCTCTCAAACAAACAAATAAAATTTTTAAAGAAATGAGAATCTTTCTTACATTCATAGAAATATGGAATTTTTTGAAAAGGAAAAGCTCTCCCCTCTACTTGGCTGCCTTGTTTCATTGGCCTGGAACCAGTTTCTGCCGTAAATCGTGAAATGCTTGTATATTTTTATGAGGCACAGGGTAACATCTCAACATGCGTGTACAGCAGGGACGCCGTCTAAGCAGGCAGTTCACATTTAGGTTTCCTTCCTGGGTCTCTGTGCTTGGAGTCTCTGGGACCTGTGCCCTAAGCAGGCACCGTGTGCTTGGCATTCAGGCACACAAACCGAAGGCACAATAGATTTACTCACAAAACCAGCTCCAGAAGGTCATGTGAAGTGCATCTTTAAAAATCACATTTCACATGGCCCTCTGGATCGCCTTCCTTTAAAAGGAGAGGTTATGGGGGCTGGTGCTGTGGCACAGTGGGTTAATCCTCCGTTTGTGGTGCCAGCATCCCAAATAGGCACTGGTTCTAGTCCCGGCTGTTGCTCTTCCAATCCAGCTCTCTGCTGTGGCCTGGGAAAGCAGCAGAAGATGGCCCAAGTCCTTGGGCCCCTGCACCCACGAGGAGACCAGGAACAAGCTCCTGGCTCCTGGCTTCAGATCGGCACTGTGGGGAGTAACTGGGAGCAACTTGGACTAGACTAAGTTACTGGAATTAAGACGTATTCTATGCATCTGCTCTCCCACAATATGGCGCTGAGAAGGGAGGAAACAGCTTCTACACAGCTGCCTCCAGTTCAACCAATAAACAGCAGGACCTGCTCCTGATTGGAGGAGAGCAGCGTACTCGGCGTGTGGGTAGCAGAGTTGGGATTGGTGGAAGAGGACTATAAAGGAGGAGAGAGACAACATGCACCAGGAACATCTATCTGAAGGAACACCTGAGCAGCCCCCGAGAGAGCCGGCCGGCGGTGTGCCGCTCCCCCGCGGAAGTGGGGAAAGTGGCAGGGGGAACCGCCCTTCCACGGAGGTGGAAGGGTCGGTAGCCAACCTGGGAAGAACCAGCAGCAAACCCGGGGAGGGCCGAGCAGACAAAAGAACAGCGCAGGGTCCTGTGTCGTTCCTCCACGAAGAGGGGGAGCGACAGGCACAGCTCCGACGATTGCGGCCACTGGGGAGTGAACTGACAGAAGGAAGACCTTTCTCTTTGTCTCTCCCTCTCACTGTCTGTAACTCTACCTCTCAAATAAATAAATAAAAACTCTTTAAAAAATAAAGGAGAGGTTATGAGTGGGTCCCACTGACCAGGTTCCAATCTCAGTGCCACACTTATTGGCTCTGTGGTCTTGGGAACATCATTTATTTTTTTTCTTCTTCCAATTTTAGTCTCTTTATATACAAAATGGGAACAATGACTACATTCACTTCTCAGGTCAGGAGGAGGATTCAACAAGGCAAAATATGTAATGAGACCAGAACAGTGTCTGGACATAAATTAGTGCCTAATAGATGTTCTAACACCACAATATACATTATTAACATATGATAATGATTAATATAAATGCTCCGATTAGTTCTAAACCACTAAGTAATGGATTAGTGATTAAACCACTTTTATACTGACTTTAATGTGGATTAGTGATTAAACCTCTTTACCGGCACATTTAAATTCTTGGAAGCTCTGCTTAAACATCTGTCCACCCAACAAATGTTACTGAAATCTATTTTTCAGGGTGTGTACTAACTGCTGGACTTATAAAGATAAACGCAACAGGAGCCCAGCCCTAGAGGAATGCAGCTCCTGCAGGGAGAGACGTGTTCACAACAACAGATAAGTCGCAGCGCGAGCTGGTCCAAAGGCCGTCGTAACAGAGCAAGAACGGGCGCCCGGGAGGTCAGAGGCCGCACAGGGACTCCGCCTGGGGGAGCTGCGGAAGGGTGCACTGCTATAATGCGATTTATTCTGAGCTGTAATGTAATTTATTGTGGGACAGGACTGATGATTTCCAACATAAGCAGGTTTTTTTTTTTTTTTTAACTGCAAATACTGGTCAAGAAAGCAGATCCTGTATACGCAAATCTCCTTCTCTCTCTCTCTCTCTCTCTCTCTCTCTCTCACACACACACACACACACACACACCTGATTTAGCAAATACTATTCTAAAGGGAAGAAAGTTCAAATGGCTGCAACAGGAAGAGGGAGGGAGGCAGAAACCCAGGCAGAGTGAGCCATCCTTCACTGGTGTGTGTGGCTCTGGGCCCTGTCTCTGGTCTCTCTCACTTTACTCCACTGCCTGCCGGTAGGGAGAGGCAGGGGACGGGGTTCAGGGAGGGGCTCTACGGCAGAGGCTGGCAGCCAGAGTGCTGACAACACCATGGCGCACGAAGGAACACCCAGCTGCTTCTAAGGCTCTCTGCCGAGCAGGCTACGTGTTGGCTGAAGGAGAGCCACCGAGGCCCTGGATCTGGGCTCAGACTTCCCTTTCTTGTCTAAGATTTATTTATTTGAAAGGCAGAGTGACAGATGGGAGTGGGACAGAGGGGCATGGAGAAAGCTATCTTCCAGGAGAGATATCATCCGTCCACTGGTTCACCCCCTAAATGGCTGCAGCAGCTAGGCCCAATGCCAGCCCAGAACCCCACCAGAGTCCCACACGGGCAGCAGGGGCCCAAGTACTTGCGCCACCACCTGCTGCCTTCTCAGGTACAACAGCAGGGAGGTGGACTGGAAGCAGAGAAGCTGAGACTCAGACCGATGCTCTGATACGGGATGCCAGTGTCACAAGCTGTGGCTTAACCCACTGTGCTGCAACCCCAGTCCCCGGGCTTCTGTTTCTTAAAGATGTATTTATTTATTTTAAAGTCAGAGTTACAGAGAGAGGGGAACACACACACACACACACACACACACAGATCATCCATCTGCTGACTCAATCCCCAGATGGACACAATGACCAAGGCCAAAGCCAGAAGCCACAAGGTTCATCTGGGTCTCCCACACGGGCGGCCGGGGCCCAAGCACTGGGGCCATCTTCTGCTGCCTTTCCCAGGCCATTAACAGGGAGCCCTATCCGAGGTGGAGCAGCCGGGACTCCATGGCCCCCGTATGGGATGCTGACGTGGCAGGCAGCAGCTTTACCCGCGACGCCACAATGCCAGCCCCTCCAGACCTTTCTGATCATCACTCCTGACCACCGTCCCCAGCAAGCCCAACATCCATCAGGATGATTTATCTGATGGCCTGCGCGCATGTCCTCCGTCTTTCCAAGTCTCATGACCAAGCTTCACAGCTCTGCCGTCCACTCCTAAGGCTCCAACAACACCCTCCCATCCACGCTGCCACCGCTCTGTCACCACTGCACCCAGTGAATAACCGACCCCGCTCTTCTGGGTCATGTTGTAACGGGGGGGTCCCTGGCTAATCAAGTCAACACTGCACGCCCCAGCACACACACCCTGCTCATTGCCAACTTCTCCTCATGCTCACAGAGTCAAGAGCCAACACTCAGTCACTCCTACTAACGGAACGCTCATGCTCCCTCTGCTGTGTCCACAGAGACAAGTTTGCACATGACCAGGCCTGCAACCCCTCACTCATGCTACTCGACAAAGGCTAGATCGTCACACCAGCCCCCAGGCCTTAGGTCTATTCCTGCCTCACTTCTCATCACATCTTGCACCTGTCCATCAGGGACACCCTTTCTCCTGACACCTGCTGCGCTGGGAATGGGGGGCGGGGCGGAGGAGGGCTGTCATGTGACCCTCCCACTCAGAGTGCATCTGTCAGGGCTTCCCAGCTAACGTAGCGTCTTGACGCGCAACTGCCCGGTAAATGCCCGAGAAGAGCTGCCACGAGCAGATGACCATCCGGAGTCTGCAGGAAGACGGACTGCCCAGGGACGTGTCTGGTGACGGGCCTGTGGCCTGTGGCAGTTACAGAAGGCTGCAAGACACTTCATTCTCTGTCCACTCACTCCCACATCTCGGCCGAGAGGCACCGGGTGCAGATGGAGAGCAACAGAGCACTGGCAATCTTGCTGTGCTGCAACTGGAGTGGCCCCGCAATGGGACCACCCCACCCACGCCAGCACCTCCTCTTCGCTCCCAGGAAACACCGGGGGAGGAGACAGGTGCCAGCTCAGAAAACACGGTCCTCACACGGAGTAGCACAGCGCAGGGGCAGGCACCCTGGGAAGCACAGGTTTCCCGACGTGCCAGGCGCTGGCCACACCAAAGGGCTGGGAGAAGACTTAACCTCGTCGTGATCTCCATCCTGCTCTTTGATCCAGACAGCCGGCGTTTCCTCACGTCTATGTGAAGAGCCAAACAAACGTCACTCCACGTGGCTCTTCCAGGCCCCGACACTCCCCGCTCAAGTTCTGGAGCCACCGGTGCACAGCATCAGGCAGCCTGGCTCAGGAGAGCATCGCGGCCGAGCACCAGTGGCCGCGGGATGCCCAACGCCAGCCACCCAGCCGGTCCCCGAAGGACAGAGAGCTGCTGTCCACCTACACACTCTGAACGCGGGCAAGTGCAAGGCGTGAGGAACAACTGGCTTTTGTGTGAAGATTTCATAAGAAAGGAAGAAAAAAACCAACATGGGAGCCATAAAAAATGCGATACACAACCCCACCCCCCCACCAAATGAGAAAGGAAGCATGTCGATAACCAGTCTCCACTGCAAAGCAAGATGAAATTTTAGATGCGCAGCTGCTGTGCTCGGGGAGATGGGAGACAAGATCTCTCTGCGATGGCATAAAAGCCGCGCGTGTGCTGAGAGAAAAGAGCAAACAATGCAAAAATGCGGGATTAAAACCCTCACTGGAGGGGGAAGACGAAACGTGAATTTTAGCAAAACCGAAATAGTAGCATCTTCATAATTTTAAATGCTGACGTTAGGATGAAAAGAAACAAGATAAAATGAGAATAAGAAAGAAAAGTCAGTCAGGAGGACAGAGAAGAAAGGTCTTTGCCATTTTTGGGGGGTCATGAACAGCAATCAAAGATAAAGCAGAAGAAAATATTCATCCCTGACTAAAGACCTGGCTAAGAATTACATAGAACACAATGTTTTAGGTAAAAGAACCATAAGAGAAATGTGCAGAGATTACAGGAAACATTTTTCATTTTTTTAAAGTTTAAAAAAATGTTTAAAATATTTATTCATTTATTTTGAAGTCAGAAATTTAGAGAAAGGGAAAGGAGAACAGAGAGAGAGAGAGAGAGAGATCTGCCAGTTCACTCCTCAAGAGGCTGCAATGGCCATCGCTGGGCCAGGCTGAAACCAAGAGCCAGGAGCCTCATCAAGGTCTCCCATGTGGGTAGCAAGGGCCCACGCACATGGGCCAGTTTCCACTGCTTTTCCCTGGCCATTAACAAGGCGCCAAATTGCAAGTGGAGCAGCCAGGACTCGAATCAGTGCCCTGTGGGAGGCCAGCATCGCAGGTGGCAGCTCACCTGCCGTACCACAACTCTGGCCACAGGAAATATTTTTTTTAAAAAAACAAACAAACAAAAAACAAAACAAAACAAAAAAACAACAAGAAAAATTCAGGCTGGAGAGGTTACCTAGGAAGAAAATAAACTCCAGAGGCAAGAAGAGAACTGTGCTGGATTGAAAAGTGTTCCCCTAAATTCAGGACAACTTGGAACCTCAGAATATGACCTTATTTACAAATGAGGTCTTTGCAGATGAAGCCCCGATGGGGTTCAGGTGCACCCTGAATCCAATGACTGGTGTCTTTACAGAGAAAAAGAGAGCAGATTCAGAGACACGGGAGCTGGCAGGGTGATGATGGGGGCAGAGGTGGCAGCAGGACACCGACACATAGCAGGTCAGAAGTTGTAAAGTTCTAAGAGAAAAAAAAGTGCCAACTCAGAAGTTTTAAAACCAGCCAAGTGGTTCTTGGGGAGGCTGTAACCCAGAAACATTCTCAGATGGCGCATGACAAGGAAAAGCCGCCACCACGGACTGTCTAAAACACCCGCCAGGCCTCCAGGACAGCACCACCTACTACTGCTCCGGAGGCCGTGGCCAGGACACGTAGACACGAAGAACAGATAAGAGGTTCGCCGATGCGGGCAACGTGGCTTGTGCAGCAGCATCTATGCCTTCAAGATTTCACTTTAGGACCAGCATTGTGGTGCACTGGGACAGGCCACCACCTGCGACTCCGGGATCCCACACGACACTTTAGGACCAGCATTGTGGTGCACTGGGACAGGCCACCACCTGCGACTCCGGAATCCCACATGAGCACCAGTTCAAGTCCCAGCTGCTCCACTGCCCATCTCACTCCCTGCTAATGCGTCTGGACAAGCAGCAGGGGATGGCCTAAGTGCTGGGTTCCTAGCACCTGTGTGGGAGACCTGGATGGAGTTCTGGGCTCCTTGCTTCAGCCTGGCCCTGTCGGGCCATTGTGGCCATTTGAGGAGTGAACCAGAGGATGGAACAGCTCACTCTGTGTTTCTCCTCTCTCTGTGACTCTGCCTTTCAAATCAATCAATCAATATATATGTTTAAAAGAGTGGATATAGGGGGCCAGAGCTGTAGTGTAGCTGGTAAAGTCACTGCCTGCAGTGCCGGCATCCCATATGGACGCTGGTTCAAGTCCCAGTTGCTGCAACTTCCCATCCAGCTCCCCGCTAATGCGCCTGGGGAAGCAGCAGAAGATGGCCCAAGGGCTTTGGCCCCTGCCACCCATGTGAGAGACCTTGAGGAAGCTCCAGGCTCCTGGCTTCGGATCGGCCCAGCTCCAGTCATTTCAGCTATTTGGAGAGTAAACCAGCAGATGGAAGACCTCTCTCTCTGCCTCTGACTCTCTCTCTCTCTCGCTCTGTCTTTCAAATAAATAAATAAAACCTTAAAAAGAAAAAAAGAGTGGATTTAAAAAGTGGATTTATTGACCTTCTAGTATGTACTGTTTGGGGAAAAATAATTTTTAAAAAAGATTACACTTTAAGTAAAGAAGCACAATAAAATCTATGCATAAAACCATTTTATATATGAATTTTTTTTGACAGGCAGAGTTAGTGAGAGAGAGAGACAGAGAGAAAGGTTTTCCTTCCGTTGGTTCAACTCCCAGATGGCTGCTACAGCCAGCGCGCTGCGCGGATCTGAAGCCAGGAGCTTTTCCTGGTCTCCCATGCGGGTGCAGGGCCCAAGCACTTGGGCCATCCTCCACTGCCTTCCCGGGCCACAGCAGAGAGCTGGATTGGAAGAGGAGCAACCGGGACAGAACTGGCGCCCCAACTGGGACTAGAACCCGTTGTGCCGGCGCCACAGGCGGAGGATTAGCCTAGTGAGCCGCAGCGCCGCCTCTATATAAGAATTTAATTACTAAAGGGACATATACTAAATCTGAATAGTGATTATCTATAGGTGATAGGACTACAGATGAATTTAATTTTCCTCTTTGTGGTTTTCAGTACATTTCAAATTTCCCATGAGTATATGTTCCTTTCATAATCATAAAAGTTTATTAAAAAGTATATTGGCATGCACCAACAACACACACCTACAAAGACTGAGATGTAATATAAAAAATCTAAGGAGGCCGGCACCGCGCCTCACTAGGCTAATCCTTTGCCTGCGGTGCCGGCACCCCGGGTTCTAGTTCCGGTTGGGGCGCCGGATTCTGTCCCCGTTGCCCCTCTTCCAGTGCAGCTCTCTGCTGTGGCCAGGGAAGGCAGTGGAGGATGGCCCAGGTGCTTGGGCCTGCACCTGCATGGGAGACCAGGAGGAGGCGCCTGGCTCCAGGCTTTGGATCAGCGCAGTGCCGGCCGTGGCGGCCATTTGGGGGGCTGAACCAACAGAAGGAAGACCTTTCTCTCTCTCTCTCTCATTGTCTAACTCTGCCTGTCCAAAAAAAAAAAAAAAAAAAAAAAAGAAAGAAAGAAATCTAAGGAAACGTTTATCAGACACTAGATTTTTAGCAAAATTGATCTTCTAACTAATACGTGGACATCCGGCAGTGAGCTAACTGCCACTGGGGGTACAACAGAGACAGAACCATGACCTCGTCTGCTAGGAAAGGTGAGAAACGTTCGCAGACAACTGCAGTGTAAATATGACAGTGCTGCCGGGAGAAGGGTGCAGTACCGGAGGCTTCTAAAGAGTGCAAGACGCCCAGGGAAGGCCGCTCGGAGGAGCAGGGGCTTGGCAGAGGCCATCTCAGGGCGCATCCTCGACGGACAGGACGGCCTGAGCCCCCGAGGCCCGGGCGTGGGGGTAAAGGCCTGTCTGTAGGATCGTGGGTCGCGTGCAGCAGGGCTGGAGAGCCTGGCGGGCCAAGCTAAACAGCGCCCAGATGTGGAAGGGGTTCCTGTTCTTACTGCTCTGCCCGTGTGAGAGCAGAAAGGTGGACGTTATGGAAGACCCTCTTCGTGGCAGCGAGGGACTGCAGCTCCCAGGCTCGGGTTAATTACAGCTGAGAATATGGGCACATCAGATGCAATCTTGTCAAGAACTTGCTGGGTGGAATCTGAGAAGTCAGGGAGAGCCAGAGAAAGTGCCAGAATGACACAAGTGTCACACAAAAAAGGAGCACCCAGAAGCAAACATCCCTGCCACCTTCTTGTTCCCATCTCAGCAGACCAAACAAGAACACAGAAGGAATTATGTCTCTCACAGTGGACGCTTGTAGAAAGTGCACACCCCCAGCCCACGCCAGACGGACCAAACTGAAACGTGGGTCCCTCCCTTCCTTCTTCCTTTCTTTCTTTCTCTTTCTCTCTCTTTCTTTCTTTCTTTCTTTCTTTCTTTCTTTCTTTCTTTCTTTCTTTCTTTCTTTCTCTTTCTTTCTTTCTCTTTCTTTCTTTCTTTCTTTCTTTCTTTCTTTCTTTCTTTCTTTCTAAGATTTATTTATTTGAAAGACAGAGTCACACAGAGAGAGAAGGAGAGGCAGAGAGAATGAGAGAGAGAGAGAGAGAGAGAATGAGAGAGAGAGAGGTCTTCCATCTGCTGGTTCACTCCCCAGTCGGCTGCAATGGCCGGAGCTGCGCAAATCTGAAGCCAGGAGCCAGGAGTTTCCTCCAGGTCTCCCACGTGAGAGTTTCTGAACTCTGCCTTTCAAATAAATAAATAAATAAATAAATCTTTTTTTTTTTTTAAAGTCAGAGTTACACAGAGAGAGGAGAGAGAGAGAGAGAGAGAGAGAGAGAGGTCTTCCATCCAATGGTTCACTCCCCAACTGGCTGCAATGGACAGAGCTGCGCCGATCCAAAGTCTGGAGCCGGGAGATTCTTCCAGGTCTCCCATGTGGGTGCAGGGGCCCACGGACTTGGGCATCTTCTACTGCTTTCCCAGGCCACAGCAGAGAGCTGGACCGGAAGAGGAGCAGCCGGGACTAGAACCAGCACCCATATGGGATGCCGGCACTTCAGGCCATGGTGTTAACCCGCTGTGCCACAACACTGGCCCCTAAATAAATAAGTCTTAAAAAAAAAAAAAAAAACAAACTATTGTGGCTCAGTGTAACAGTGAGGGCATGAAAACTTTGAGCCTTTTTGTGTCAATTATAGCAGGTTATGCTGGACTTTTCTTGTATAACTTTCCTTAAATTCATCTGGTGGGAAAAAAGGGGGGTGGGTGGAAGCAAATCTTAGACATTTAGAAAGGGAGCAAAAAACCTGCACAAACCCTGGAACAGAGGTGAGACCAAGAAAGCAGGCACCTTCCCAGAGACTGGAGAGGCTGGAAGACGGGGGTCTCACCTGGGGGCATTGAGAAAGACTCTGATGAGCTCTCGGGTGCTCCCACAGCCCCAGGGAGCCCCGTCCCTGCCGCCACCCAGGGGCAGCCAGTCAGTTAGAAGGGCTGGGTCTTCTTCTGAAGGCCCGGAGAGCTCGGGAAGTGCGGAGCCCACCGGGGAAAGGCTGGAGAGAAGACAGAATTCCTTGCCACCTTGAGCAGCTCTGAAGGAAGGAAGAGAACGGCTTCCACCCTGCGTGTTC
This sequence comes from Oryctolagus cuniculus, assembly GCF_964237555.1. NCBI lineage: Eukaryota > Metazoa > Chordata > Mammalia > Lagomorpha > Leporidae > Oryctolagus > Oryctolagus cuniculus. The sequence continues at coordinate 230,854,000 of NC_091432.1, read as the reverse complement.
GTGGCGCTGTCCACCCTGCGGTTTGACGGAGGACCTGCACGCATGCAGGAGGACGCACGCGGAGGTTCCTAGGCAGCAACTTTCAGAAAATGCGTTCTCTTCCCAGAGTGCACCTACAGGCACACAGCATGACGTAGGCTGATCACACCACTGAGCCTGGCCTCACCGGTCCACGAGGAAAGGTGGACACAGGGCAGAGAGCAAAGACTTTCATCCATGGGTACCGAGACAGCTGTGTGTCTGTCCAGACTCACACGGCGGTTTCCCCTCCTGAGCACACAGGAAGCCACCCCTAAGGCAGAAAGACATTCTACTCCATCTCCTGTGCTGAACAATGGCCACTCGGTGAGCACTGTGTTCACCTACCTCCAGCCGAAGACGAACTGTTCCGCGCTCATCAAACTTTGACAGTGGTTGTGCGGGAGAGCAGGGTACCACATCCCAGCAGATGAAGGCCGCTGGGGTCCAAGAACAAAGACTCAGGATAGAGGCCAGAGATTGTGAGTGAAGCCCCGAGGCGGAATGACTGGGCGGTGCGGGAAGTGGAGACTTGTGTGGAGGGAGGGGGCGTCTGCAGCCCTGGTTTGGAGAGCAAGTCTGCGCCAAATATCATGGAGGTGGCTCTTCCCGATGTTGATTTTGCCTGGGAAAATTTGGAGGACTTATCTGAATTTGATACAGGATGTGTGTAGCCAGGGGTTTGGTACAGCTTTGTGTCCCAGCTAACCGTGTCATTAGCCAGAGAGCAGAGCTCAGAACCATGGCCAAGAGGTGGGGTCAGGTGATGCGGATTCTACCCTTGCCCAGCTAGTCCTGGGAAAACAGATCAGAAAAACACACCACCTCTGAAAGCAGGGAGAGCAGGTGATAGCAGTCAAAACCGTTCTGCGAACCAGGCGGCTGTCCTTGGGGGACGGGAGGGCTGTGCTGCAGAAATACTTCCTTGTTTACGCTCTACCTTACTGTTGTTAAACAGGATAAAATTAGATGCAGAGCACACTCAGCACAAGGGAAAATCGGGATGGGGCAACCAACTGCAACAGTGAGTTAAAAGTCCTTTAAAAGGCTGTTGCTGGAGGCGGACCCTGGGTGGAACTCTGAGCTCCTAGGAGCCAGTGCAAAGAGGAAGGGACCCCTTTGTTTACAGGATTTCTACTGCTTAGAAAGCTCCTGACAAGTCATCTTCTCTGGTCCCGAGAACAAAGTTTCTCATGGGTCCTCCGAAAGGAGATGCCGTGTGACGGACTGAGACAGACCCCCAGCGGCAGCCGGCACGGGACACACCACCAAGCCCATCTGGCCGTGTCACACTGTGCCCATCACAGCAGGGCACGGGCACGAGGCCAAGGCACGAGTCTTACCAGGGCCAGGAAACGCAGGCCAGGTGCATGCAGCTGTCTCATGGCCGGGCTTGGTTCAGGAGTTAAACTTAAAGCACGGACATCTCTTTGGATAACTTGAAAACTCGTCTTAAAACCAAGCGTTTGTTACGATTTGGACAAAAAATAGTTTGCAACTATATGTTTGGGTTAAAACCTAAAGCAGAGTTACCCTCTGCTACTGGCTGAAGGCAGTGTATTTGCTGGTTCAAATTTCCTTTGAAAATGCTCCCTAAGAATGTGGACTCACAGACAGACCCGGGCTTCCACGTCCCCTCTGCCATCTGTGAGGCCTCCCTGAGGTCATCAGTTACACAGGGATCTACTCAATACCCTGAAGGTCCTCCGAGCCTTCAGTGTGCGGCGTGATCGAAAGCACCTTCCTCATGTGCTCAGCGTCTGTAAGGTCTGGTGCACCGTTAGTGTCTCATCAACGTGAAAACTAATTGCACCAACAAAATAATCATGAAAGACGTCTGGTTCCACTCTAATGCACCCTAAATCACTGGAAGAGCAAGATCTCCAAGTTCTGCCCCCCAGAGAATGGCTGTGATAATTTCAGCCTGGAGAAGTTTCCAAGTCAGCATCACCAATCACCCTCCAAGGCGGCACAATCATTAAAAAAAAAAAAAAAAAAAAAAAAAAAATTCACCTGCAGTTGTAAACCTGGTTATCTTCAGTTGATGCCACAAAATGAATGGCGTGTGCAAGGCACCCAGGTGAACTGGCACGGGAGACTCAGGCACAGGGCCGGTGCAGTGTTGGGGGACCTTGCCCAGGCTGTAGGTGTTTCAGTTGTAGGTGTTGACGTGTTGATGTTTTCACATCCCCGAGGGAAACTTGATGGTCCCTTCACCAATTTCCCAATTTTCTAAGACCACATAGAATATAATTCCTCCCCTAAACTGTCCACGAAAACAAAAAGTTCTGAGTGGAGAACAACGCTGCCCTGCGTTAGGGATGCTGGGCAGGCAGCTAAGTCATTCGCTAACAGAGGACCATCTTCCTGCACACGGCATCATTCACACTCGTGCTGGAGCAAAAACACAAATTACCACACATCAGCCTTGGAGAGTCCTCGAACAGTCACAAACTCAAATGTTAAAATCTGCGAACTGTCCATAAGATGGCACCGCCAGATACCCTCCGAGGCCACCTGTAGTCTACACCCACGAAACCGCGCCATCCTCATGGGAAAGTGTGTATACATTCCTTTCCCGTAAAGTAAGAGAGCATCCATGCAGCTCATCCAAATGCAGTCTGAGTCAATAAGAGATGAGGAATGGACAGTAAACTCCCCTGTCTTATCCTGACTTGAAATGAGCTGCAGATGGCGGCTTCCCAGAGGCACGAGGAGGGGGTTGTGTGAGAACCCACAGCTGCCCTAGGCAGGGGAGAGGTCTCTCTCATGTATCATTTTACGCACATCACTTTCCTGTTCATGCAGTCCAGGGCCTAAGAAGTTCAATAAAAGCTACAGTCTTATGCTTCTCCTGACAGATTTCGATACAAAGTGATGAAGAATGGTTGATGGCGTAATAGCTGTGCTTTGCTTAGAATGCTGCCGCGGGAGACCGGATGTGCAATTCATCAGGAAGAAAAACGCACACGTTTTAGGTGGAACGCACGGCAAACTCGGGAGCCTGGCAAACTCGGGAGCCTGGCGATCTCCGGAGCTGCGGGTCAGCAGGCATGGCCTCTCCTTTCCCTCGTCTGCGTCGTGCTAGGCTGCTCTCCTAATTTCTGCTTGTGCATGGTACCAGGATGCTGTGGCCCCCATTTTTAGGGAGCTTATTATCTCTATCCCTATTCATGGGATGAAAGAGTGCCGGGGGTAGACACTTAGCCGAACAGTTAAGGTACCTGCGTTCCAATTCCTGGCTCTGGCTTCTGGAGGCAGTGGTGATGGCTCAAACATGTGGGCTCCTGTCACCCGCGCATGAGAGCTGGATTGAGCTCCTGGATCCCAGCCCCAGACTCCCCCATTGCCTCCCCCCGCCCCCACCGCAGGGAGTGAGCCAGTGGATGACGGCTCTGTCTCTGTCTCATTCTTTCTTTCTGTAACTCTCTCAATCTGTGTCTTCAAGTAAGTAGACAGTCATCTACTAACTCTCCGAGGCAATATTAGAGACACATCCTGAGGCCTCAGACAGCTCATGCCCTTCTTTGAACCTGATACTTGTGGGGCTGGCATAGCGGGTAAAGCTGCTGCCTGAGACACTGGCGTCCCACATGGGCAATGGTTTGAGTCCTTGGTTGTCCCACTTCTGATCCGGCTCCCTGCTATGGCCTGGGAAGGCAGCAGAGGATGGCCCGGGTGCTTGGACCCCTGCACCCATGTGGGATGACGCTCCTGGCTTCAGATCTGCCCGGCTCTGTTGGGGCTGCTGGGGCCATTTTGGGGGTGAACCAGCAAATGGAAGATATCTCTCTCTCTCTCTCTCTCTTTCTCTCTCTCTCTCCATTCCTCCACCCCCAACCCTGTATCTCTATAACTCTACCTTTCAAATAAATAAATTCAATAAATAAATTCAAATAAATAAATAAATATTTCAAAATAAATAAATATTTGGAAAAAGAAAGAAAAGAAAAGAAACTGATACTTGTCTACAACCCCTTCAGGGAGAATCTGTCCTGTCCACGAACTCCTAAGGGTAAGTGTAGGACACGTTTATACCACGTGACCAGGCCCTACCCTAAGCTCTACTCTTTGAACCAGAGACAGATACCTGAACCCAGAGAAACCAATCCATATTATTCTACTCGGAATTTGAAATTAAGGCCCAAGAACAAAGAGGCGGTGGTGGCAGTGGAGTTGTAACCCATGTAAATCTGGGGGATTCGGGCTTGGAAATCAATTGTGCAGTAACAAACATTTATGAGAATTTATGACGTGCCAGCTTCTAGAACACAACAATGGACAAGACAGACCATGAGATGAGAGGGTACTAAGTAAGTAAGCAGACAGAGGGAATGACACCTACTGTGAGAGGCACTGTTGGAAAATCAGCAGGTGCTGAGCTTAGGGAACAGCAGGTGCACTGGGTGGCCGAGGAGGCCTCTCTGAGTAGGCGGTGGTTAGGCTGAGACTGGCCTTGAGAAGCACTGGGCAAGCCTGGTTCAGTGAGGAGGACTAGTCCGTGCACAAGTCCTGGGGCAGGGATCGAGAAGTCGGACGCACGGTGAGTGGGTGGCACAAGAGGAGGAGAGGAGCAAGGCGGAGCAGGGAGCAGGACGGCTCTCTAAGGACGGATAAGTAGTCTGGCCTGGAAGTGCAGTGGGCAGCCAACAGGGGTTTTAACAAAGAAAAGACGTTGTGTTGCCAACATTTTAAAACGTCACTTTGTCATAAGGACAGACATATAGACCAACGAGGTAGAAGAGAAAGCTCAGAAATCAACCCTTTTGTTCACAGTCAACTGGGTTTTGACAAGATCACTCGGTGAGGAGAAGCCAGGTTTTCACCAGTGGTGCTGGGAAAGCTGGATGACCACATGCAGGAGGATGAGCTGGACTCTCATCCACCACCACGTGGCAGAATAATCCTACGGGGCCAAAGACAGATGTGGAAGCTAAAATGATAAAACCTCTTAGAAGCAAACACAGGGGGAAATCGCCAGGACATTGGATTTGGCAGTGAGTTCTTGGCTGTAACACCAAAGACATAGGCGACACAAGAAAAATTGATAAAATGGACTTCAAAAATAAAAATATTTGTGCATCAAATAATGTTATCAACAGAGCAAAAGACAACCTACAGAATGGAAAAAATATATTTCCAAGTCATATGTCTGATAAGGGATCAGTATCTAGAATATATAAAGAACTTCCACATCTCAATAATAAAAAAGCTAACAACTTGATTCAAAAGTGAGTCAAGGACTTGAATGGCTATTCCCTCAAAGAAGAACATGTAAGTGGTAAACAGGTACTTCAAAAGATGCTCAGGGGCTGGTGCTGTGGCGTAGTGGGTGAAGTCGCTGTCTGCGATTTGCTGATATCTCACACGGGTGCTGATTTGAGTCCCGGCTGCTCCACTTCCAGTCCAGCTCCCTGCTAATGCACCCTGCTAATGGCCCAAGAGTTTGGGCCCCTGCATCCACGTGGGAGACCCAAAAGAAGCTCCTGGCTCCTGGCTTTGGCCCGGCTCAGCCTTGGCCACTGAGGCCATCTGGGGAATGGACTAGTGGCTATAAGATCCTCTCTCTCTGTCTCTCCCTGTTTCTCTGTAACTGACTTTCAAAATAAATAAATAAATCTTTTAAAAAAGAGAGATGGTCAGCATCACTAATTATTAGGGGATATAAATCAAAACCACAACGAGACGCCATTCCATACCCATCAGAACGGCTATTACTGAGAAGACAGGTAAACCCGGTGTTGGCAAGAACGTGGAGAAGCTGGGATGCCTGAGCATTACTGGGGGAAATGTAAAGTGGCGCACTCAGTGCAGAGCCACGTCTGGCAGCTTCTCAAGAAGTTGAAAACCGAGTTAGCGCGCCACCCAGCAGTTCCACTCCTGGTTAATACACCTGGAATTGAGAGCAAGAACGGAGAAGCCTGTGTACACCACTGTTCAGAACCACATGAATCACAAGAGCTAAATGGTCAAAACCATCCAAGCGTGCACCCACGGTGGAGACAGGAAGACTGCATAAGGAAAATGGGATCCAGGCGTCCAACGGAGTCGTAGTCAGCGCTCAAGAGGACTGGGCTTCTGGGGCCTGCTCTAACACGGATGCGCCTTGGAAGCATTATGCTAAATGAACGAAACCGGACACAGAGGGCGGATGCCGCATGAGGTTTCTGGAGCAGGCCGATGCAGAGCCAGGAAGCAGGGTGGAAGTTACCGGGGCTGAGGAGAGCTCATGTTTAACGGGGAGAGTTTGTGTTTGGGGTCATGGAAAATTGTTCTGAAAGTAGACGGTGGTGCTGGCTGCGTGACACAGTGGACATATGCAATGCCCCTGAACTCTACACTTAACAGTGGTTAAAATGGTGAATTTTATGTTGTATTTGTTTCATTACCAAAAAGAAAACTGGAAACCACCACGCTGGCTACTGAGGGACATGGCCTGGAGCTGGGTGGCTGTGCTGTCGGGGAAGCTTGGCCTGTGAAGCCGAGAGCGGCTCCAACAGACGAGAGGCACAAAATCACGCAGACCAGAGAGAAACAGAGCAGAGGCTCCCGGTGGCCCAGCTGCTCCTGGCTTTCACCTCCCAGACTCATCCACTCCTGTCACTGAATTACTTCACACAGGCGCTGCTCCTTAAGGAAACAAGGCCCGTTCAGGCAGGGAGCACAGCTGACATCCGGCTCCCACGGGGCCCGGGACTTGGGGCTCCAGGCAACTGATCTCCAAAGCCAGGCCCCTGCTGCAGGAAAGCAGAGAACCGGTTTTGTTTCTTCCCTTCCTCTCGGGGCCTAGCACAGTGCCTGGCACCTGTACGCCTTCAATACATATTTGTTGAATGAAGACTAAGAACTCTTTCACGCATTGTCTGTCTGTAGGGACCTGGGCTTCCAGGTTCTTACCCCTCAGATCCACATCCGCTTTGAAACCCAGGGAACTAAGCCCCTGGGTCTGCCCATATTACTAGGTTGCGTGGTTGAGCTTCGTCCTTTACAAGGACTTAACTCGGTCAAGGTCAGGAGAAGTTCTCACGCATTTCGGTTTTGTACGTGTGTAATCCTGGCTACCCTTCTACAAAGCTGGTGTTGCAGGAAGCCCAATCTGTACTGGGTTCCCAACGATTTTCATCACACCGCTTCCTCTGAACACAGAACACCTAAGACAGTTGTTAATTCAATAATGTAGTTGGGCTCGTCATACCAGTGGGTTCCACATCTATGGATTCAACCAACCGCAGGAAGGAAATATTTGGGAAAAAATTGCATGGGTACTGAATGTGCACAAACTTTTTCCTTGGCATTGTTCCCTAAACAATACACGTGTATTGTTATAACATATATGTATTTAACATGCATATGTAATGTGATAAAACATAGTATTTACATTGTGTTCAGTATTATCCATCACCTAGAACTGAGTTAAAGTACATGGGAAGACAGGCACGGGTTGCAGGCAAATACTACACCATTTTAGATAAGGGATTTGGGCACCCAGGGATTTTAGTATACATGGGGTGGGGGTGGGGGATCCTGGACCCAACCCCCCTGTGGACGGGGGTTTGTTTGTCAGAAGTGAGAGAAAGCATCATCTTCCTGTAAGACACTGGGGTCGGATCTCCAACAGCTCCTGAGATAGCAAACACGGAGCTCATTTCTTTCCTCGACCACCAAGCCATCGTGTGCACGTCACTTAGAAGTAACCTAGCTTCACAAAGGGAGAAAACGTCACACAGACAACTGCTGGTCGCCATGCTGGGCTATCAGAGCTGATTAGAGAAGTGACTCTGTAGACTACCCAGGAAAGACACTGACAGACACAGTCACATGAAAGAAGAGGGATGCAAAATTAAATGCATCTTTCACCCTTGTGAAAACGAGGCTTGTGGCTACAAACACTGACGGGTACCAAATGCAGATGAAAACAGGTGCCGCGAGGTGAGACTGTACACGGAATTTTGAAAAGTGGTTACATTTTGCTTTGTAGTATTTTTAAAAGTCAACAATAAACATGAGCACGCACAGTCGGCTCAGGAGGAAAAACCTGAGTAAGGGGGTGCAGAACTTCCGGTGGCCGTGCTGTCCCGTCGGTGCGGGGTAACTGGCGGCCTGTCTGGGATTCCCCCAGGACCAGCGACATCAGCATCGACCTGGCAAGCTGTTAGACACTGCGGGTTGACCCCAGACCTATGGAGTTTGAAACTCTCGGGCCGGGGCCCTGCAGTCTGTGGTTTAAGAACCCTCCTGGGTGATTCTGTTGCCTGCTCCGGTGGGAGACCCACTGGTTTCGACGACCGTTCTGATCCACTGTGATTCCCACGCGTCTGCAAGGACTCCACCTCTCCTACCCCTGTTGCCTCCTCAGACACCATGCTCCCTGCACACGGGTGCGCCGTGTTGCTCGCTGCAAAGTTCTCACCTGATGGACAGGGTTCTACTTCTGTGACCAGATTTTACCTCCACTACACAGCCAGTTAACAGCTGATGTGCTAAATCTGCTCATTTAATATTTGTAACAATATAACATAGCTACTATTACTACCCCCATTTTATAGATGAGAAAACTGAGGCCAAATGAAGTCCAGGGTCGTACAACAGGTAAGTGAGGACACCTGGAGGGCTCTGGGGTGCAAGTCCCCCAGCACCGCTGTGGGAGAGAAGTGACGTGACTGGACTGGACTGCGGGGTGGCAGTGGGGCAGCGCTGTGATGGCAGCCCTGTCGGACCCTGTAACTGCTGTGTGGCCCGACCTCCTGGCCGCTGCCTTTGCAACGCGTCACTGCCAACATCTCGCCACTTGCCCACCTGCACCCTCACTTCCCTGAGACCCCGGGCTAGGCTGGGTGCTCCCTCCACCTGGCAGTGCTCTGTCTGTGTCTCCCACGGCCTTTGCCACTTCCCACTCGGAGTCATGGTTGTGCACCTGCTCCTAGGTGAGGCGGGGTCCCAGGCGGTAACTGACACACAGCTGGCGAGAGCTGGGTCTTTGATGTGACTAAATTCATCCTTCAGATGGGTTCTGTATCTCCCCTGCCCAGCTAGGAGATAGTAAGCTCCTTAAGAACAAGGGCCAAATCTTGTTCTTTTATGTCCTCAGGAAAGCTTAGCCCTGCGCCGGGTAGACAGTCGCGTCTGTAATATACGCTTGAATTCAAGCAGAATGCTACTGGCATGCAACTCTGCTGCAATTTTTCTACTACTTAAAATCTGCATGAAGGCAACTTACAGGAATGGGGGATGACTAGGTACCACACTAACGGATATACACAACTCGGTTTTTAAATTAATAGAAATCACAGCTTAACACTTTTAATAGTTAAATAACAAGCAATAGAATTTTATGAGTACATTTTCCTGAAAATTAGTTTAGATTTCCATGCAACTGGGGAAAAAAAAAATCACAGTTTTATCTTCTAAGCAACTGAGACTATGACAGGCTTGCTTTCCTTACTCCTCTTTTATAAAGAAAACATACTATTAAAAATAAAGACAGACCACGCTAGGCAAATGCGGATATTTTCATTCCAAATATCTGTCATCTATTACAGTCATTTCTGTAGACCAACCAACGTTCTTTCACCAGGAGAAGAAAAAAGATCTTGTAAATATTCTACCTCCTAACACTTAAGCACAAAGCAAAGGTACATGGAACCAGAACAGGCATCGAGTAGGTAACATTCAAACCTGGAAAACCAGATTTGTAAACTTCTAGGAACAAGATCATATAAAAACTAAGAGCTGCCTTTCTTAATACATAATTATTTTATTTAATTATGTACATTAACAGAAAAATACCAAGGCACAAAATATTTTTTAACAAAGTGGAAGGCACAGGATTAAAAGTACGTAATCATAAAAACAAATGGACAAAGACGACCAAGCGATCAAATCAACACAAGCCTTAATGGTTATTTATTCCGATCCGCTCCTTCTACTGTACCCACACGGTCTCACGGTAAACAGACAACAAAGGCCTGACGAGCTTGGCGATCGTCTCTAACTCAAAATCAATGCACTAGCACTGAACAGACAGCGTCCACTTACCAGCTCCACAGATCCATAATGCTTCCTACTGAAATCCCCACGTCTACAGCCTAGGTCTTCCGAGACAGAGCTGGAACAAAAATGCTTCATCAGTATCACACATAGCGATCGGGCCACAGAGCTTCCGCAAAAATCCACTACCATTTGCAAAAAGGGCTGCCAGGGAACAGGCTCCCAGTGCCCGGCTCCTCACTGCAGGGGAGCCTGCTCGCCACAGCCAGGAGGGCCCCAGCAGCCATTGCACAGCCTGGCTTTCATGGAGCCCTCAGCAAAGAGAAAAACGCCCGAGTCATCCCTGGAAGTAGAGGCGATGATTGAATTAAACATTCAGTCATTTGGAATCGATTGCAATGTCCGAGGCTATTGGTGTTTCATAATTTCATTTCTGCGTAACCAGGGGGCTTGGAAGCCCTGCAGGAAACTGGGGGCCAGGGACGGAGCTGCTGAACCAGATCTTACAACTGTCTTTCCTTCAAGCCAGCCTCTTTGCCCCAAATATGCAACACAAAAATAACCAGCATTATTTAAGGCTGTATTTTAAGCAGGAGAAAAAAAAACTTCAAAATCCCAGTAGGTCCCACTCTGCCCTGCCCCCCTGCCCCTTGTTAAGATGTTTATGTGGCTATATGAAAAAAAAAAAAAAAAGACCAGGACTAACAGAAAATCTCAATTCCTAACCCCAAGGATATTTAGCGTTTACACAGCAGCAGTCAATGCCTACCCCCCACCAACGCACACACCGAAGGCTTAAAGCAGGCGGGCAAACCACATGCACTGTTGAGGAGCGATTAGAACAAGGGCGAAATTGTTGCTGCATTTGCATCGTGAGTGCACAGTTAAACACTCAAAAGGCACGGCTCTTCCTGACTGATTAGCATATTTAGGACCCCAGGCAGTACTCAAGGAACCGGCAGAGATCCGTAAAACACAAATAGTCATATTAAGTTTGGTTCTAATATGTCATGCAAATAACGCTAACAAAACACAGAAAATTACAGGTTTAATGTATTCAAAATATTCGGGATCTAACATGCAAAGAGAGAGGTGCACCGAGTACCTTTTCATCCTTCCTTACAAGGTAGGCTACATTTTCTAAATCAGAGAGCGGCTGAGATGTTTAGCAGCCACAGGCCTGACTCTCTGCCAGGACACTGTCTGATAGGCTCCAAGGAAGACAGCACGAGAGAAATGAGATTAGAGAGTCTAATGCTATTCTGCCTCCACCATTTCACCGAGATGGCCGAATTAATCTTATCTGAGAAATTTAACCTTTTGTAGTCCTCACTGCCTTCACTGAAAATGCACAATGAATCAGCTGTGGCAGGGGGCCCGGCTACCTTCCTGCCTCCAGTGACCTCATTTTCTACTTAAAAAAAAAATCACCTAAAGAGAGTAAGAAACGTCCCTCCACGGCGTGTTCCAGCCTGGGTTAAATGCGTGCTCTGTGCCCACCTTCTGAGTGCCTGGAGAACACTGTCACTGCCCTACACGCACATCAGTTCCAGGGTCCTTCCCGGCAGCCCGGGGTTACCCAGAGAGAGGAGTGTCCACACCAGGGACAGAGGGCCGGCACACACGGAAGCCCAGCGGCTGCTGCCTGAATGCTGTGTGTGCCGGGATGGCAGCCCACCGCTGCAGACGCAGCCAAGCCCACCATGCAATCGGCCACGGCGGCGGCGGCGGCGGCTTCTAACATGACTGGCTGGGAGCATGAAAGGAGCAGGATGTGGGGCTCTGGGCGGTGCCTCGGCTGCCCTCAGCACCACCCAGGCGAGTAAGTCTAAGACACTGGGCCAGCTCCCTAACAAACAACAAAAGATGACACCCCTACACCCTGGAGCAATCACCTCCCTTGGAGGCCTCAGAGAAGGAAAGAGTGCCCTACGGAACCAGGGCGGCCACAGGCAACCGGCTGCTCTCTGCCGCCCTCCGCCTCCTCCTGAGTTCCTTTCAGGCGCCACACCGCAGGCAGTGCGGCTGCTCACGGTGCGAACCGCGCTGGACTGTATGGGCTTTGTCTCTCCAGACACTGGAGCACGAACAGCAGCCATGCTAAAAAGTCCTTCCAACCCCCGCTCCCGGCTCCCCCACGCAGGGAGCACAAAGCTTGGGAACAGAGGGGATCACCCAGAGCTCTGAGAGGACCTGAGTCCTCCTCCCAGTCCCCAGGTCTGGTCACGGCCTGGCGTAGAGAATGCTCGCTATGCTAATGAAGGTATTTGCGCTTCTCTGAATCTGATTAGCAAATGCCTGACAGCTCCCCTGTGAGCGCGGAGGCAGCCTGCCTGTCGTCATCCTCCCAGATGAGCAACTGGCCGTTAGTCCCCGTGCTCACGGCCCTGGTCCAGGAGGCGGACTCTCCAGGCCAGGCCCGCACCTGGTCTTCCTTCCTGGGCTTGCCCCTGGACTGCACTCCCAAGGCCCCTCACAGTACATGAAAGCACGGGACTGGGCTCTGGCCAGCCGATCCAGGCAGAATCAAGAGCACCACTTCCAGGCAGCCCTCGGGAAGGCACTCCCGGCTGGGCGGGAAGACGACTAGGATGTAAGGAGGGCAGGGCTTCAAAATGGGAGAAACTTGGCTCTCTGAAGGAACACGCAGAAGGCCACAGCTTTACCAGAACTTCTGTCTTGTATGGTCAAGAAATAAACGTTTAGTTGCATAATCCAGGTGGCTTGGGGTTTACCTGTCAGTGCCTCTGTGTTCCCCAAACTCATACAAGGCGGGATCTCGCAGTGGGGTGCCACCATGGCAACAATCTCAAGGCCACGGCACAGCCTTAGTGGACAGGCACCAACCAGGAAAGAAACTGACTTCAAAGGCTGGAGAGATGGGGTCTCTATGACGTGGCAGCCGAATGCATGGTAACACTGACACCGCCGTAACTCAGAAGGCGGATCGTGTGCCTCCTGAGCCGACGGCTCCAGGGGAGGTATCTAGAGAGAAGCGCAGTGAAGCGGCATGCTGGCTCCTGCTGGCCGACCTCGGCAAGGTTTCTCACAAGGCAGAGGTGAGCCTGGGAGAGCGCTGGATGGCTTTCAAGGAAAGAAAAACAGGGAAGAGCGAGATGCCAGAGACCAGTGGGCTTGCAAAATCCATGTTTCTGGACCCCAAGTCCTAAGAGTTCTAACCAGTGAGATCTGGGTGAAAGTGATGGGTGCCTCTTCCAGACCCAGCTCAGAACATACCTCGTGAATGATCAACCCTGGGTCTCCTTCCTTCCTCCCTCATCCACTGGCTGAATGGAGAGGACCCTGAACACCCAGGGGGACGACCCCACACGCAAAGGAGCCTTACTCTGAAATGCCACACAGGAGATTCCATAAGGAATGCCCTCAGTGAGGCTGTGCCAGGAATGAGAAGCAGTCTTCCTCGTTTTAGATCTATGAGGGCCAGCGCCGCAGCTCACTAGGCTAATCCTCCGCCTGTGGCGTTGGCACCCCAGGTTCTAGTCCCGGTTGGGGCACCGGATTCAGTCCCCGTTGCTCCTCTTCCAGTCCAGCTCTCTGCTGTGGCCCAGGAAGGCGGTGGAGGATGGCCCAAGTCCTTGGGCCCTGCACCCCATGGGAGACCAGGAGAGGCGCCTGGCTCCTGGCTTCGGATCAGCGCAGCGCACTGGCCATAGCAGCCATTTGGGGGGTGAACCAATGGAAGGAAGACCTTTCTCTCTGTCTCTCTGTCTCTCTCTCACTGTCTAACTCTGCCTGTCAAAAAAAAAAAAAAAAAAAGAAATAAAGAAAAAGAAAATATCACTATGAATCAGGGTTTATCTACTACAATAGGTCATTTCGTTTTAACCGATACAACTCTCCAGAGGTAACAGAAGAAGTATAGAATAATTTCCACAGAAGGAGGCTGTCAGGGGCTGGTGGGCCAGAGTGACTCTATCAGAGGTTAGCAGACTGGGCTGGGCTTGGTTTTTATCTGAGAGGGAGGCGGGGGGGGGGGGGGGAAGAGGGAGGGAGAGAGAGGGAGAGGGAGAGAGAGAGAGGGAGGCAGAAAGAGGGAGAGGGGGAGAGGGAGAGAGAGGGAGAGAGAGACATGTTCCCATGTGTGGGTTGACTTCCCAGATGCTGCAATGACAAACTGGGCTGGGCCAAAGGCAGCAGCTGGGAACGCAATCAGGTTTCCTACGTGGGCAGCAGGAACCCAATCACTTGAGCCATCAACGCTGCCTCCCAGGTCTGCGTTAGCAGGAACCAGAACCAAGAATCAAACTCAGGCATTCTGATAGGGGACCCGGGCGTCTCAACTGCTGGGTCAAATGCTTGCTTCTGCCCTTCCCCCCCCCCCCCCCCGGCCTGTTTTTCTTGAAAACAAAGTTTTACTGGAACACAGCCATGTCGACTGGTTTCAGACTATCTAAGGCTGTTTGTGTTACAACACAGAGCCGAGAAGTCCGTATGACTCCCAAAGCCCAATCTGTCTGCTCTCTGGCCCTGTCCAGAGGGGCCAAGCCCTGCACTACAGCCCAGGTGCCCCTGCTGCTGGCTTTGGGTCTACCCGGACCCTGTGACTAGCACGGCAGTGAAGACACTCCAGAGCGGGGTTTCCCAGACTACGCTCCCTTGGACTAGACCCCTCAGGAGCTTCGTGGAAGCACAGACGCCCACGCTATTCCTCATTTGGCACTTCCGTGATTCCAACAACGGTGCGGGGTGGGGGCCAGGGAAAGAGGGTTCTGAGCCGGAGGGGCACAGAAATGACGGCTTTTCCAGGTGACTCAGAACGGCCACGCTGCGCACCGTTCCAGGAGGAGGGGCAAGCCTGGTGCTCCCCCAGGGGGAGGGGGCAATGTAGGCCTTGAGTGGCAGCTTCAGCCATAGACGGGGGGCCATGGCCTCCTGGGCACTAGGTCTCTTATGTATAAAACGTGGTTGACAACACCCGTCGCCTAACGGGGTTATAAAGAACAAGCAAGCAGAAGCAGAGCGAGTTCTCAGCCCAGCCGGTCAGTGCGTGAGACCGGTCATGACTGGTCTTCCTAAACTGATGGATTCCCCTTCGCAGGTCTCCTGAGACCCGGGAAGGGGCGATCAGCATAAATGACTGCTCGCTTTCTGAGGAGTTTAAGATAAAACCGCTTCTCCCCCAGCCAGGCCGAGCTGCAGCCTGCCCAGGGCACGGCTGAGGGCAGCAGCTCAGCACCACGCCTCCTCCACGCTGAGTGCTCGCTTAGCAGGGTGACCTCACCGAGCACAGACGTGGGACCCACTGTTGTCACGGCAGGGGAGGGGACGTGAACCCTGGCGAGAGCACGGCGTCAGGACAAGGCAGGCGCAACCGAGACCCAGGGCGCTTCCAGCTCCCGCGTGCAGTGCGGTCCAGGCTCTGAATAGAAACCTTCTGTGTTGGCAAACTGATGTGTGAGGACGCTGGATCCGCTCGGCAAGCGTGAACAGAGCCGAGGAGCTCCGCGCTACACCTCTACATATGGCCTGGGATGGCAGCAAAGATCCCAGCTCCACACAGAGACGGGACAGGCGGCCTCGATCTCTGTCAGCCTCCTGGAAAGCGGAGGATCTCTTCCAGAGTCCAGCGCTGCTGCAACTGGATAGGGCAAAAGAGGTAGGCAGGCCACCTCGGGAGTGGGGGTGGGGAGGCACGCCTCCTTACGTGGGTCCCCACTCGCGTTTTGTGACCCACCCTCGGGGCTGGTCAGACCCCACCATCCACCCCTTAATGGCCTTGGCCTCCAGCCCTCTGGAAGGGTTAAAGCCAACGGCGAGAAAGGGGACTGTCCGCGGACAAGGAGGGTTTGTGTGAAGCAACCAGCAGTCGAATGTCAGGACTCCAGGGCAAGGCGTCAGCCCCCCGACAAGCTGGCAGTAAGAGACAGATGGGAGGGATCCCCCTTTTGAGGACAGAGAAGCTGAAAAACATGCCAGGTACAGATTTAGGCTTGGAGGGAGCCCAGGGCCTCCTAACAACAGGAAGTAGAACAGCTTATTGCAAAAGGGGACCAGCTGTCTGCTTCTGAAGTCAAGTGACATGGGAAGGCAGAGAGGCGATCACATGCTAACGCCTACCGGGAGAACGGGGGGGTGGGGGGGCTGTCCCCTGCTGAAGGCACAGGACCCCAGGAAGCAGCAAAGACACAGGACCACTTCTTAGGACAAGGGGCCCGGGAGTCCGAGCCCCTTGATGACTGCCCCTTGTTGGGAGCCGTTCTGGGGCTCCCTGTGCCCGCACCCTGGGTTTACCACCCCTTAGCAAGACCCACCTCTCACACAGTGGGCAGACAGTCCTAGATCGGGCCTTCAGCCGCATCACACGCTACCCCTGCGGCCTCGGACGCGCTACCCTTTTCTGAGCCCACGTCCCCATTGGTAACACGGGGTTGAAAATACGCCTTTCTCCACAGGGAGACAAAAAGCAATCGTAAGGTGCTCAGCGTGTTGTGGGGCACACGGCAGTCACTAACTCAGTGCCAGTGACCCTGTCAGGGACTTGGTCTACCTTGAACATCCAGCGCCCCCATGTGTCTTTCAGAGCACCCGGTGTAGGAATGTCCCTCAACAGATATTTGCTGAACAAACGCCTACCTCGGCTCTCCTTTGCCACACCGGGACAGAGCGGGCTCCGTCCTGTCACCTTCTCCTCTCCATCCAGCCCCCACTGGCACACATCCTCTGACACGCCTTCGGCATATCTGATGCTGTTTTCACCACTGTCTGGTCATATTTCTCATTCTAACCCTCTTTTCTCTAACATTCTGGAATGCATCGGTCCTATGGTATTCAGATGTCCTCTACGTTTCTGACACAGACATGTGCCCCTGGAGTAAGTCTGGTTCTCTGGGATTCACAATGTCTTAGGATGAGTCACCGCAAGGCTCCCTGCACTAGTGCTCTCTGCCGGGACCTTGAAAACCGTTATCTCCAAAATGAAAAATGGCAACCGGCAAAACGAGGGAGAGGAGGCGAAGGAACCAGGCCGCTCGCTCGCACCCTGCAGGTGAGGACGCACCACGCAAGCCAAGCCTTCGTGGAGAACAGTTTGGTAGTTCCTCAGAGAACGAAACACCTTTATCCCAGAGAAGTGAGAACGTGTTCACAAACACCTGTAAAAACGCCCACGGAAGCTTCATTCACAACAGGCAAGAACTGGAAACAATCCAGACGTTCTTCAAGGGACAAACTGTTAAACAAACTGACATACCCACACCACGGAATACTACTCAGCAGTGAAAAGGAACCACCTGGGTGAGTCTCCGGAGAACTATCCTGCGTGGAAAAAGCCAATCCCGAGAGTTACCTACCGTAGGATTCCATTTATATGGCGATACTGAAATGACATATGACAGCAGGAGGAGGGGCCACCTGAGGGACCCAGAGGGGATGGGACCGTTCTGTGTTCTCTGGGGTGACAGATGCAGGAGCCTCCACGTGACCCATGTGTGCAATCCTGGGAAATCTAAACACGACCAGTGGAGGGTACAAATGTCAGTTTCCTGGCTGTGATATTGTAGGGGGAACTTGGTGATGGGCTCTCTCTGTTATTTCTTCTAACTGCACAGGAGTCTGAAATTGTCTCAAGATACAAAGTTTAACTAAAACAAAATCTGAGTCAAAATTCTTTCACTTATTCAACACTCAGTTACCAAGCACCTAAGAGGACCAGGAACCATGCCGGGTGCCGACCCTGGGATGCTTGGACCCTGCTGTCCCAGAGTCTGTGGTGCAGTAGGAAAGAAAAACAGGATCTCATAGGAATAACAGCACTGTGCACGCAAAGCACACCTGCATGTAGCAAGCCTGGTAAATCACAAACAGTCCCTTTGCATCCTTTTTTAAGTGACTTCTGCAGCCTTTGGTGCAGGGGCCCACAGCAGGAGCCTGGTGGGGGGAGGGGGTCTGTCACACTCTTCTGAGCTCCAGACCCTCCACCCAGAAACCTGGGAAATGCGCCCCAGATGACGACCCCTGTGAAGCCCGTGTCTGCCTGCCTGCTCCCTCCCTTCCCCACTCTGCACTGACCTTGGCTTCTCCTCTCGTGTGAGGCCAAGGCTTGTGGGTTTTCTAGCCCACAGTATAATTTGGTTTGGGAAACACTGATCCACGTGGGATCTATAAATGTATGAGCAGAAAGTGTCAGACAGAAACCGAAAGTAAGGGGAAAGTCAGCAGCCGCCATATGCACCACCTGCAGGCACACCTGCTTCTGTGGGGAACCCCTCCCAAGGCCGTCTCCTCAGGGGCTCGAAGTCTCCAGGTTCACGAGATCTGCCACCCACTGCACCCAGACCTGGAAGCTGCAAGTGCTTCTCTGTGGTCCCTAGATGGTCAGAATCCAAGACTCCGAGCCCCGCTGCTCAGTGTATTCCCTGGGCCTGCGCGGGGGAGAAACACAGGGTCTCAGGCCCAGCCCGTCACTGCAGCCATCTGGGGAGTGAACCAGCAGATGCAAGACCTCTCTCTCTCTCGCTCTCTCTCTCTGTAACTCTGCCTTTGAAATATACATATAAATCTTTACAAAAAATAAATGCATACATACAGGGCCTCAGGCCCCACTCCAGACCTAATGGAACAGAACCAGCATGTTACAAGATCTCCCGGGGATGCATATACATGTTGAAATTGAGAAACACTTATTCTAGATCTAGCTATATATCAGAATCATCTGGATTTTTTTCCTCTTCTAGTTTGTTGCACCATGAAATATTTCAAAACACAGAACAGTAAATAACTACATGATAGACACTAGAGATACACTGAAGGGGCCGGCGCTGTGGAGTAGCAGGTAAAGCCGCCGCCTACGATGCCAGCATCTCATATGAGCGCCGGTATAAGACCAGGCTGCTCCACTTCTGAACCAGCTCTCTACTGTGGTCTGGGAAAGCAGTGGAAGATGACCCAAGTACTTGGGCCCCTGCACCTATGTGGTAGACTCAGAAGAATATCCGGTTTTCTGGCTTCAGCCTGGCCCAGCCCTGGCTGTAGCAGCACAAATCGAGGGCCAGCCTTGTGGCATAGTAGGTTAAGCCTCTGCACTGGCATCCCACATGGGTGCCGGTTCGAGTCCTGGCTGTTCTTCTTCCCATCCAACTCTCTGCTGTGGCCCAGGAAAGCAGTAGAAGATGGCCCAAGTGCTTGGGTCCCTGCATCCCTGTGGAAGACGCGGAAGCTCCTGGCTCCTGATCAGCCCAACCCTGGCCGTTGCAGCCATTTGTGGAGAGAACCAGTGGGTGAAAGATCTCTCTGTCTCTCCTCTCTGCCTGTAACACTGCCTCTTAAATAAACAAATCTTTTTTAATGTAATAAGTCATTTATTTGTAAATCAATAAATAACTTAAAAATTTAGACAATCAAGACTACATTGATAGGCTGGTGCCGCGGCTCAATAGGCTAATCCTCTGCCTGCGGTGGGGTCACCGGATTCTGTCCCGGTTGCCCCTCTTCCAGTCCAGCTCTCTGCTGTGGCCCGGGAGGGCAGTGGAGGATGGCCTAAGTCCTTGGGCCCTGCACCCGCATGGGAGACCAGGAGAAGTACCTGGCTCCTGGCTTTGGATCAGCGCAGTGTGCCAGCCGCAGCGGCCATTGCGGGGTGAGCCAACAGAAAAGGAAGACCTTTGTCTCTCTTGGTGTCCACTCTGCCTGTCCAAAAAAAAAAAAAAAAAGACTACATTGGTAATCCAGGAGCAGCAGAATGACTCCATGTGCAGAGCTGAATGTTATGTGAACAGCAACTGCTGCACAGGAGTATCCTAACACACACCATCGATCATCTCATCAAATAAACAAATCTGAAAAAACAAAACTTACACAAATGACAACTGCACCGGGCACATCTTCCTGCAAGTGGCTGTGTACGAACATTCTGCTTCTGGGATCTGTGACGCAGCAGCTCTGCCGCTCACGTACACCGCTGCACAATGTCCCGCGTTCCCCGACTGTCAGATATTTATTGCTCCCGATTGCTGTACTAAACATTCTTTTAGAGTCTCTTTCCAGACGAGTGCAATCATATCCCTGGATTGTAACCCAGCAGTGGAACTGTAGGGTGATAAAGCACGTATCATTTTTTTCTACCTAGTGACAACTCTGCTGCCCAAAGTAAGTACACGAATTTGCTCTCCCCTGAGCAGTTTACGTACGAGTTCTGTTTGGGGCTGCCAGACACTAGTTTTGGTCAGTCGGAAGGATATGAAGTGGTGCCTCATGGAGAATGTTTTTTTTGTTTTGTTTTGTTTTTTTTTTTTGTTTGTTTGTTTGTTTGTTTTGTTTTTTGACAGGCAGAGTGGACAGTGAGAGAGAGAGAGACAGAGAGAAAAGTCTTCCTTTTTTTGCCGTTGGTTCACCCTCCAATGGCCGCTGCGGCCAGCGCACTGGGGCCGGCACACCGCGCTGATCCGATGGCAGGAGCTAGGTACTTATCCTGGTCTCCCATGGGGTGCAGGGCCCAAGCACCTGGGCCATCCTCCACTGCCTTCCCGGGCCACAGCAGAGAACTGGCCTGGAAGAGGGGCAACTGGGACAGAATCCGGCGCCCCGACCGGGACTAGAACCCGGTGTGCCGGCGCTGCAAGGCGGAGGATTAGCCTAGTGAGCCGCGGCGCCGGCGGGAGAACGGTTTTAATCTGCTCTCCCCTGATAGCTGAACAGCCTAAACATCCTACTGTGCTTATCAACCGCCTGGGCTACCTTTTCATGACTTCCCTGTTCCAAGTCCCTTGCCTACCCCCTTTTTGTGTGTGTGTTGTTGGTCTTTTTCTAAGTGATCTGTAGGATATACATATTCTGAATATCAACTCCACCCCACCCCCTTTTAAGGTCAAGGAGCCAGGAGCTTCTTCCAGGTCTCCCACATGGGTGCAGGGGCCCAAGCACTTGGGCCATCTTCTACTGCTTTCCCAGGCCATAGCAGAGAGCTGGATTGGAAAAGGAGCAGCTGGGACTAGAACTGGTGCCCATAAAGGATGCTGGTGCCGCAGGCGGAGGCTTAACTTACTACGTCACAGTGCTGGTCCCCAATCCAACCCTTTTATGGCTAATAAATTGAAGATTCCTTCTTCCAGACTGTGGTTTTTTTTTTTTTTTTATTTGCTTATAGGACCTCTGATCATGTGGAAGTTTATAAACTCTTCATAGACATTCTCACACTTCCTTTATGGCCTTGTTTCTCTGACTCAAGAAATGCTTCACCACCATGATGTCATAAAGTCTCTATTGTTCCCTGCAAGTTTTCAAGTTTGCTTTTACAATATTCTTAATTTAAATATGTAAATGGCCACTTTCCACCCCAGACCTCCTCAATCAGAATCCTCAGGAGAGGGATCGAAGCATCTGATTTTGTAACTGAATGCATTCCTTCTGTGGTTCTGTGACAGCCAGACCAAGACACACAGCAGACCCAATTCTCACCCATGGGTGCTAATGGCAGGCAGCTCCTCCACAAAATCCCACAAAACACCTCATCTCCGTCACCCTCACCGCGTGGGTAGAGACTTTGACAGACTTCCAGGCCCAGAGACCAGACGTCCATCAGCGTCCAGGCCAGCATGTGCGACTGTGCCCTCTCCCTGTATCTGACAAACAGTGCTCAAGTGCCTGCTTACCCCTCTCATAAGAAACACTGCGTCCCGAGGTTCTCCTTCTTCCTGTCACACAGTTCTTTTCTCTATTCAGCTGAAATCTATCACAGCCGAACCTCCACCAGCTGGTCCCACGTCCACACCCTTCCATTTCCTGACATCACATCCTCACTCACGCCCCCGTGCACCTGTCAAGTCTGGCACCCCCGCCCCTCCCCGGGAGCCCTCCAGCCAGGCTGCCTCTCTTCCTTCCCAACCAACTTGCTGAGCTGCTTCTCACGTTGGGACCTGGAATGCTCCCTCCAAAGCCCTCCTCTTTCTTCTTCTGGACCCCTTCCCTCCAGACTAGGAATTACAGAGCGTACTGGATCAACATCTGCCTCCCCACTAGAACAGGAGCCTCAAAATGGCAGGCTCCCTGTTGCTTCTGGTCAAGGCTGAAGCCTTACACGTAACACAACACCTGGCATGGAGTTAGTCTTCGCAGGATTTTGTTGAACAAGGGAGGGATGGACGGATGGACAGTTAGATGAGAGAAAACAAGCCAGTTAACCCTTTGGGGTCAAATAAGACAAATTAAGGTCACTTCTACAGGAAGGTCCTTCAAATGTCCAAGGAAAGCCATCATGTCCCTTAGGTTTTTCGTCTTT
The DNA here is from genome assembly GCF_964237555.1 of Oryctolagus cuniculus. Lineage (NCBI taxonomy): Eukaryota > Metazoa > Chordata > Mammalia > Lagomorpha > Leporidae > Oryctolagus > Oryctolagus cuniculus. The sequence goes on along the minus strand of NC_091432.1, from coordinate 230,831,763 downwards.
ACAGGAAGCTGGGTAACCCAGGAGGGTGGATCCGCTATACTCGGCAGGTGCCTACAGCGGGACAGCGCAAATATGCAGACCACTTCGTAACTTACTCTGGGATCGGGAGAGACGATCCTTATGACCGACCACAATCCCACTGATGGCTGAACTGAGCTGCCTGATTTAGCATATTTATGACATTTTTAAAAAAGATTTACTTATTGGAGAGGCAGAGATACACACACACAGAGGGTGAGACACAGAGAGATCTTCCATTCACTAGTTCACTCCCAGATAGTCGCACCAGGCAGAGCTGGAGCAATCCAAAACCAGGAGCCAGGAGTTTCTTTGGGGTTTCCCATGGGGGTGCAAGGGCCCAAGCACTTGGGTCATCCTCCATTGCTTCCCAGGTCAGCAGGCAGCTGTATCAGAAGTGGAGTGGACAGGACTCAAACTTGTGCCCACATGGGATGATGGCTCCTGTGGTGCAGGGGCTCACCCGACGACACCACAGCGCTGGCCCCGTGACATTGGCTTTTAGCCAGCCATCAAAATACTGCAGGTAACTGCCTCACATTAATCTCAGAAAGTTCATTTCATAGGTTAATACAATGCCAGTAATATGAATGAGCAAAGAAAACGCTTTGGGAACCATCACAATGGACAAATGGTGGCTCGGCTCACTGGCTGTCAGTTCATCATGAAGCTGACGTCTATGTCTCGTGACTGGCATCTCTGAACAAACAGTAAATACGGTGAGGTGGCGCTGACTGACACCGTAACAGTAAAAGTCAAGCTCTCAAAACTCAGCCAACTGTTCTACTTAAGCTAAAGAGCGTTTTACGGCATTTAAAGGAGAACTCAAACAAAAAAAAAATCTTAAAAGTTATGCAAAGAAAATAATAGAATCCTGAACTTAAACTGAAATAAATTAGCATCCAATGAGTAGAGACGATACACACCCAGAGATGTTTCCACATAGTCACTCAACCTTGTCCAACCCATCATGAACTCAGTCTCCGACCTGGCGACAAACCTCCCCTTCTGGGCCTCAATTCACGCAGCTGTATAGAGGGGCCGGATCAACGAGTTAATCCCACAAGTGCTGATAAATAGGACGACAGGCATATGAAGCACTTATCTGGCGTACAGTTTGAGTACAATGAAAATTTGAAGAAACAGAGGCTGGCACCCTGGCCTCCCTCAGGGAGCAGCACACCTGACAACACAACACAGAGGATAAAACTAGGGGAACACCAGAGCCTACGCAGAATTTGCCACAGCCTAAAATGTCCTCGCTGCAGAAGCACAGTTACCAGGTAGGAGACACTTTTGTTTAAATCTTACGCTCCGTTCTTGATGCCTGCAAATTAAACTGCCAAGAGACAGATGAGCAAGCAAAAAGGCAAATAAATTCTATGCTTGATTTTACTAGCGTGAGGGGTCCACAGACAAGAAATGAAAACTCACAGGAGCAGTTAGACTTGGGGGCTTCTCCGCGACTTTAACAGAGGGCAGAGGACTGTGGATAAGGCACTGGACAAAGGAGAGGGGTTCTGGGCTTCCAAGGGCGGTACTCTGTAGGAAGCAAAATGTGGGCACGAATGGCAGAGCGGGCCGCTCAGCAAGGTAGCTGGTGCAGATTCACGCGGCGCCCTCAGCAGTCCGTCCCTCCCCGTTGGTGCAGGAGAGGAGCGGGGACACCTTCCCAAAGCGGGAGCTCTGCCCTGCCTTTACTCGACGTGGGGAGAAATGAGGGCTTTCTCTCCCTTTGCTCAACCCCCTCTGCTCACATCGATGCTTATGCCAAAGTGGCCTAGTTTGGGGTGGCGTATGTTGACGCCTCTCACGGCCGATACCAATTTGTGGAAAACGAATGTCTGCGGAATGGATGAGAACTTTGCCTTAGGTAACCCAGGAGAGGGGGACGTCACCCTGTAGATGATCTCAGGGTCTCATTCTAGGTCCACTCTGCTATCTGCGCTGCTCCCCCCAGGCACATTCAGGCCGTGGGGAAGGAAAGCAGCTTCCTGTGGGCTTTTAAGGTCCAACTGCAGTCCTGGAAGATTTTCTGAAATGTTCACTTCACCAAGCTCTTCTGATTCGGAGATAGGTTCCAAGGAAAATGAAATGGTGATGGGGCCGGTGCTGTGGTGTAGCGGGTGGGGCCGCTGCCTGCAGTGCCGGCATCCCATATGGGCGCTGGTTTGAGACCCAGCTGCTCCACTTCTGATCCAGCTCTCTGCTATGGTCTGGGAAAGCAGTGGAAGATGCCCCTAGTCCTTGGGCCCCTGCACCCGTGTGGGAAACCTGGAAGAAGCTCCTGGCTCCTGGCCTCAGATCGGCGCAGCTCCAGCTGTTGCGGCCAATTGGAGAGTGAACCAGTGGATGGAAGACCTCTCTCTCTCTCTCTCTCTGCCTCTCCTTCTCTCCCTGTGTAACTCTGACTTTCAAATAAATAAAATAAATCTTAAAAAAAAAGAAAGAAAATGAAACGGTGAAACCAACCAAGGGTGACCCAAGGAGGTGAGGTGAGGGAAGGCGGGAAGTTCTTCAAAAGAAGCCAAATACCGCACACGGCACCCATACTGGAATACAGGCTGCAGTGCAGTGAAGCTAAGATCACTGATTACTATAGGATATGACAAGAAAGTGACCAGTCTGTCTCCAAGGCAGCGATGGGATTGATATAAATGAGTGCTGGCTAAGGTGAATTTAGGGCAGGGTGGCCTACACGATGGCCTCTGTCTCTTGAAAATACTGATTAAAAAAAAGAAAAACTACCTAATTCCTATTTATAGTGTGTCCTTCCCATGTTCTGTCCTGTTCTTTGAGATGAGGTGAGCATCAAAAATGGGTTGCTGGTCCTTCAGGAATACAAAATGTGAAAGACCTGAAGACTTGAATAGTCAAAGGAATACAATTCTTAGCAACGGCATAACCTCCTGGAGGACAACGCCTGCTGTTAGCAGCTATTTCTGTGGTGGAGGCTGAGCTCAACGGTGAGCCGAGCATCAGAAAGGGGCCAGGGGGTCTTTACAGAGACGCAGAAGCCACGGGGCAGCAGCCCGGAGTCCTGCCGCGTGCCTGCAGGCTGCATCTTTGACCCCACAGCACCTGGACTGGTGGAGATGGACCTCCCCTCCCGGCAGTCCAGGCTGCCACCCTTCCCGGGGACCTCACCTCTCCTGAGTCCTCACGTATTACCTCTGTCCGGACGACCCCCGAGCCAAACCTCCAACTCTCTCTCCCCCACTGTAAGCTCAGACTGACAGCTGCCAGACTTAGTTCCAGGGACACCGTAGCAGTCCCCCAAACATGAGGTGCCCCAGAGCAGGCTCACGCCCACTTCTCGCATTCCTGTCCCGGCCAGCAGAACTGCCACCCTCTTCCCACACGAGTTCAGAGCCACCACTCATGTCTCCTCTCCCCTCCACCGTCTCCTCGGTCATGTGGCCCTGCACAGGGTTGCTTTTGAAAACTGTACGGCTGTGTCTGTACAGCCAGATTTCACTCTGAAGAGACAACGCACTCTCTTGGTTCGAAACTGAAGAGCACAGCAGGCCGTGAGGGGAGCTTCCTCACCTCCTGGGCCCGGCTGCCTGCACATACCAGAGATGCTGCAGGCATTTATAGAGCAAGAGCTGCATATACTCCACTTTCCGCTGTGTTTCCCCAAATGGCAGCACACTACCCAGAATCAATACCAAAAACATGGGGCCGGCACTGTGGCATAGCGGGCTAAGCCTCCACCCGTGGTGCCGGCATCCATATGGGAGCCAGGTCCTGTCTCGGCTGTTCCTCTTCCGATCCAGCTCTGTGCTTATGGCCTGGGGAAGCAGTGGAAGATGGCTCAAGTGCTTGGGCCCCTGCACCCATGTGGGAGATCCAGAAGAAGCTCCTGGCTCCTGGCTTCGGATCGGTCCAGCTCTGGCTGTTGCGGCCACTTCTGGAGTAGACCAGCAGATATAAGACCTTTCTCTCTGTCTCTCCTTCTCTCTGTCTATAACTCTACCTCTCAAATAAATAATTTTTTTTTGACAGGCAGAGTGGACAGTGAGAGAGAGAGACAGAGAGAAAGGTCTTCCTTTGCCGTTGGTTCACCCTCCAATGGCCGCCGCGGCCGGCGCGCTGCGGCCGGCGCACCGCGCTGATCCGATGGCAGGAGCCAGGAGCCAGGTGTTTTTCCTGGTCTCCCATGGGGTGCAGGGCCCAAGCACCTGGACCATCCTCCACTGCACTCCCGGGCCACAGCAGAGGGCTGGCCTGGAAGAGGGGCAACTGGGACAGAATCCGGTGCCCCAACCGGGACTAGAACCCGGTGTGCCGGCGCCGCTAGAATAAATTTTTTTGACAGGCAGAGTGGATAGTGAGAGAGAGAGACAGAGAGAAAGGTCTTCCTTTGCCGTTGGTTCACCCTCCAATGCCCACTGTGGCTGGTGCACTGTGGCCAGCGCACCGCGCTGATCCGATAGCAGGAGCCAGGTGCTTCTCCTGGTCTCCCATGGGGTGCAAGGCCCAAGTACCTGGGCCATCCTCCACTGCACTCCCGGGCCACAGCAGAGAGCTGGCCTGGAAGAGGGGCAACCGGGACAGAATCCGGCGCTCCGACCGGGACTAGAACCCCGGGGTGCGGGTGCCGCAGGTGGAGGATTAGCCTAGTGAGCCGCAGTGCCGGCCTTAGGGCCTTAAATAAATATTTTTTAAAAATAACAGAAACATGTGTATTCTTTCTTATGGTTACATATTATTCCATAATATTTTATTTAATCAATCCCCTAGTAAAATGGTTCTTAATCTTTCCCTGTTACACTGCATTGATAACCGGTACATGTCATTTTGCATGTGGGAATATCTGCAGAATTCCATGTCTTCCTTTCTTGCTCCGATGTCCTCTGGGCTTAGACCACCACTGCTCCAGAAGCGATACCTGGGATGCATGCTTGAATTCTCCTAAATGACACCCCCCAAAAATACTTAGTGAGCACTTTCTGCTTGCCAGGTACCCTGTAAGACAGGGAAGAAGGCGGGCACTGGTGTAGTAGTTGAGATGCTGCGTAGGGGCCCATGCTGTGGCGTAGCAGGTTTAGCCCTGGCCTGCAGTGCTGGCATCCCATATGGGCACCAGTTCAAGTCTTGGCTGCTCCACTTCCCATCCAGCTCCCTGCTAATGTGCCTGGGAAAGCAGCAGAGGATGGCCCAAGTCCCTGGGCCTCTGCCACCCATGTGGGAGACCTGGAAGAAGCTCCTGGCTTCAGCCTGTCCCAGCCTTGATCATTGCAGCCATTTGAAGAGTGAACACATGGATGGTAGATCAATTGATCTCTCTCTCTCTCTCTGCCTATCAAATAAACATTTTTTTTTTAAAGACACTGCTTAGGATATCTGCATCCCACACTGGAGAGCTTGGTTCAAATACCAGCTACTCTCTTTCCAATCCAGCTTCCTGCTAATGTGTGCCCTGGGAGGGAGCAGGTGATGGCTCAAATACCTGAGTCCCTGTTACTCAGGAGGGAGACCCGGATTGGGCTCTTGGCTCTTGGTTTCAGCCTGCCCAGAATTAGGGGAGTGAACCAACAGATGGAAGATCTCTAGCTCTCTACCTTCCAAATAAAATGAAAATAAACTTTTAAAAATTTGTTAAGAACAGGGAAGAACACGGGAATAATCCGAGAGCAGGCAGGCCGACCCCACAAGTCCTCACCTGGCTCAGGGCTGCTGGAGCACTGGGAGCTTATCAACAGATCAACCCCTCTCTCTGTGTGTTTGGGATCAGTTGAGAATTAGTGACAGGAATCAGGCGAATGCAGATCAGAACATGGAAGTCCTTACCGTCAGGGTTTCATTGGCAAACGAGACTGACTTCTGTAGCCAAAGAGGCTTCCTACTCCTTCCCCGAGTTCAGACCTCGGGACAGCCCTCTAGGAGGAGAGCCGGGTCTGTAGAGGGCCAGACACTGCCTGGGGTTGCCGGGGGAACTGCTGTCTCACGACTGCCAGGCCCGGCAGGGGACAGGGACAGATGCATGTGCACACCCGCCTCTCGAAGACTCAGGTGTGTTTTCCCATACGGAAACAGGAGGCGAGACAATGTACAAGCCCTTTTGGCAACCACACCCCCAGAGTGTAACTTCTTAAAAGCTCTCCAAAGGACCTGAACGTGAGGCCACTGGATTAAACTCTCAGAGATATACCACCCCCATACGGGTGCATCATTGTTTCGTTGTTAAAAAAAAAAAAGATTTATTTATGTGTTTGAAAGACAGAATTAGAGAGAGAGAGAGAGAGAGAGGTCTTCCATCGCTGGTTCACTCCTCAAATGGCCGCAATAGCTGGAGCTGGGCAGATCTGAAGCCAAGAGCTTCTTTTGGGTCTCCCTTGGGCCATCTTCTACTGCTTTCCCAGGCACATCAGCAGGGAGCTGGATCGGAAGTGGAGCAGCCTGGACTTGAACCTGCACCCATATGGGATGTTGGCGCCACAGGCACAGCTTAAGCTGCTATGCCACAGCGCTGACCTGTTTCATTATTTTCCTTGATGTAGAATGCTCTCCATTTCCAATCTAATTCACCTGAGAGAGCATGTCAGCTGCTGCATGATGGGGGGGGGGGGGTTACCTGCATAACTTCAGTGACTCTCATTAGGTCTGTGATTCCCACTCACAGAAAGCTCTGCCCATCTGAGACGACACAGAACCAGTGTCACCGGGGGCTTTCTGGGGGTTACAGCACCCCATCGTCTTCACCTGAATCACGCAGGTCTCCCGAGGGTTTCTGGCTCTATTTGAAAAGCTGCTGGCCTTCCCGCTGCGGAAAGGGGGAAGGGGCGAGTTAGCCACCCAACCTCCTTCTCCAAGGATAGGAAGGTTTCCTCACGGAAACAGAACAGTGGGGGAACAGAGCTCACCGGAAACCTGGAGGCTCACTGTGCAGCAGTGTGTTCTAAGACAGTGTCCTGTCACTCAGGGGCCAACTAGGTCTTTCAAAGCGTTTGAAAGCATACACTTGCCTGGTGTTTGTATGACGCCTGGGGGACAAGCTCTTTAAAACACATGCCCATTTCCCTCAAAAGACAGGAAGGTACACTACTGCTAATTCAGCTTGGTGGAAGAAATTTAGCCGGAAACAGACTTTGAAAGAAATCTAACTTTACTGAGGGACGTTGTAATTAACCCAGAGGAAGGGCGGATAGCAGGGAATAATTTGCCGATAATTCTGTGAGACTAAAATCTCTGCCGACTATTTTCTCTCCCCTTGTGGCTGACCTCCTGGGCCTGAACGACCGCCTTCCTGACACCTTCCTTTGCCTTCTCCAGTTGTGCTGGGCTGATGCCCGATGGAGGAACTGTCCCCTGTCCCTGACGTGTGGTCCATAGGCCCGGAGCAAAGCCACGTGCTGGCTGCATCACAAAGCCTCGCATCTGCCTTGGCCTCCCTCTCCCATGCCAGCTGTGACCTCAAAGGTGTCCCACGGCTTCTACCGCTCCAGGGCGACCGCCAGCGCTTTTTGATCTTCAAACTTTCTGTTGTGCTCAGCACCTTAAGCCAGGTTCCCGGGTCCCACCCACAGGCATCCTAATAGGTCCCACACTACTGTCTTTGAAAAGACTTCCTGAGCTATTTTTGTGACTAGCTACGGACTGTGCCTCACCAGCTTCCGTGACCCAGTTCACCAGCCCCTGACCGTTCCTTTTGGTCCACTCACAAGGACAGACAGAAGGACCCGCTCCTCCCCTGGGAGCAGCCTCCCCCAGGTCCAGGCTGGGCAGCTGGGGGCCTCTCCCTCTCAAGTTGCAGGGCTGTGAGGACAGACCCCAGGCTGCGGGAGGTCTCACGGCCTGCTGCATGGTGAAACGCACAAGCGGTAGGAGCCAAGAAGGCCCCGCGGTAGAGAGCTGGGCTGAGACAGGGCCTGGGGGCGGCGGCAGGGTGGGAGAAAGCCTGCGACCTGGTGGCATTCGCGGCTTCGCATCTGGTCATCCCTAAGCCGGAGCCTCCCTTTCTGTAGTCTGGTCACACGAACCCATGCACTCTCCTTTTTGGCCTCAGCCGATCTGAGCTGGGTTTCTGTCACTTACAACCAACAAGCCCCACCACAGTCCACCTGGTAACTGGCCTCCTGGCCTCTTCACTGAACACAGCTGTGAAATGCACTTCTCTAAGGGAGAACTCAAACCATTACTTGCCTGTCTTGAAAACCATTCAGAGCCCCCCACCCCCGACACACCCAGGACCCAGTATAACATCTTCCACAGTCTGTCCCCCAGATTGACCCTTCCTTCCTTCCTTCCTTCCTTCCTTCCTTCCTCCCTTCCTTCCTTCCTTCCTTCCTTCCTTCCTTCCTTCCTTCCTTCCTTCCTTCCTTCCACAGGCAGAGTGGACAGTGAGAGAGAGAGACAGAGAGAAAGGTCTTCCTTTTCCGTTGGTTCACCCCCCAATGGCTGTGCTGATCCGAAGGCAGGAGCCAGATGCTTCTCTTGGTCTCCCATGGGGTGCAGGGCCCAAGCACCTGGGCCATCCTCCACTGCACTCCCTGGCCACAGCAGAGAGCTGGCCTGGAAGAGGGGCAACCGGGAAAGAATCCGGTGCCCCAACCGGGACTAGAACCCGGTGTGCTGGCGCCGCAGGTGGAGGATTAGCCTAGTGAGCTGCGGTGCCAGCCTAGACCTTTCATCACCCCCCACAAAAAAGGCAAACAACGGCCCGGTGCATAGTGGGTAAAAACTGCCACCTGTGACTCCAGCATCTCATATGGACATTAGTTCAAGACCCGGCTGCCCCACTTCTGATCCAGTTTCCTGCTACTGTGCCTGGGAGAGCAGCGGAAGATGGCCCAAGTGCTTGGGCCCCTGCACTCTACATGGGAGAGCCGGAAGAAGCTCCCAGGCTCCTGGCTTTGGTCTGGCCCAGCCCTGGCCATCACAGCCATTTGGGGAGTGAACCAATGGATGGAAGATCTCTCTTTGTGTCTCACTCCCTTTCTGTAATGCTGTCTTTCAAATAAATAAGTAAATCTTTAAAAATAAATCTACCCAAGAAAAAGAAAAGTAGGAAGGTCCTACTCCTTTTTCAGGGCCCATTTTACACTACTCAAGACTTCCCTAAGTACTCTCTACCCCTGGATATGCAGCCATGTCCCTTTTCAGACCTGACGGCATTTATCTCATGACCTTTGTCTTCGTCTATCGGGGGTTTTGTGCTCTGGTCTCAGGGCCCTCTTGTTAACATCAGCTGCCCCAGTCAAAACTCCCATGCCCTCTTCCTTACCCCACAACCACATGTTCACCAGGGCTGCTCTGATGTCTCGCTAAAGTCCTCCAATCAGCCGCATTGTGCCTGCCACCCCCCCAGAACCCTGAATATCTCCCAAGGTAACGTCTCTCACTCGAGTAGGACTCCAGGCCACCAGCCATATCCTACTGCAACCATCTGCCCACTGACACCGGTTACCTTCCCCACACGCAAATCTGATCACCCATATCCCGGCCTAGAGCCAGCATCAACGGCCCCCACTGCCCAGTGGCTCAGCTGCTCTCTGCCCTCCCAGGCTCGCTGCCCACTACTCCCCAAGAAGCACCGCTAAGCCACTGTGCTCAAGGTTCCCACACCACCACCACCACCACCATCACCACCACCCACCCCTCCCGCAAGAGTGCCTTGCTGCTGCTGCTGCTCTCTGCACATCCAGTCGCCTCTGTCCGGGAAGGCCTCTCCCACCTCTGCCGGGGACGGCCCCCACATTTCGAGTCCGTTGTCCCCTGAGAAATCTGGGGCTGCCCCGACTTGATCTGGAAGGAGACACCCTCAGCGCCTGGCAGAAGGCCCCGTACAGCACACAGGAGCCCGACAGAGCTTACTGGAGACCAGACGCCTCTCCTGCCAGGAGCAGGGCTTTGCATTACTGTGGCACCCAACACGGGCCCAGTTCGGGGCTGGCCAACCTCCTTGGTGTCTAGCACTGGACTATTTTCTTTTCATGACAATACCAAACACCCTGTGGACACAGACATTCCATAAGCGCTTTTCTCCTGATGACACACCAGACACGGCATGGTCGAGGTGGGCACTGGAGTTAGACAGATGTAGGTTCAAACCCCTGCCCTGTCACTTATAAGCTGCGTGTCCTGGCCACGTCTCCCAGTCTTTCGAGGCCTCAGCTTCCTTATCATAAGGCGCAGCTAACAGCGGCCCCTCACTGGGTTTCTGGGAAGACTGAATGAGAAGGCACATTTAAGATGTTTGGGCAAGTGTCGGTGACTGAGAAATACTTGTTGAATGAATGCGTTGCCCACAAAATGGCAGTGGTTCTTAAAGACACATCTTTTCTGGTCCATTTTCCAGAGAATCCGACATCTGGCTCCTGCAGGAATCAAGTTTCAAACCTGGCCCCGACCCTGGAGTCCACTCCGAGGCCTGACTCCACCCAAGGCCACTTGGCGAGCCTGGCGGGCGAGGGACACACCTTAGGAACTGGACCGGTTCTCGGATGGGTCCCAGCCAGCCAACAGCCACCGGCACCCTCGCACCCCTAAACCCTCCCTGCGTTCCGTTTTCACCGCCGCACTGCCGCCCCTACGGCTGCCAATTACCAGGTCCCGGTCCCACCCCTAAGCGGATCCACCAATAACAACTGGAAGCCGACCGGCCGGGTTGCTGCCACTGTGCCTCATAGGCTCTCCAGCAGTCCGGCCCGCCCCCTTGACACGTCACCGCCTGGTGCACTGTGGGACTTGTAGTCTACAAAGGAGGCTGCGGGTCAGGTAGGCGGTGATGGCCTCCCGCCCAGCTCCCGCGCCAGGGGCCTCGGGTTATCGCCAGCCCCCTGGACGCACAATGCCTCTTCTAACGAGGAATTAGGGGAGAAGGAAGCTCGGCCCTCTCCCACCCCTCGCCTTTGACAGCTGATGCTGGGACCCCCTCTCTCCCCCTATAGCATGCTGGGGCCACCAACGATGTTGACCACGGATTTCCAAAAAATTCCGCACCAAAATAAGCCTCTCTTTTAACTACATTTTTGTCATGAACTTTTTGAAGTACCCTCGTAGAAGGCATTCCATAAATGTTGATTGCATCCAGGCCACACAGTTCACAGCTTGTAATTTCTTGGTGTTAATTTGTGGCTGGCTATCCCCTAAGCTGTAAGACTCCTGGAGACAGGATCTGAATTTATTTTTTGCTGCCAGATGAATAAGATATCATTAAGAACACAATGCCATCTCCTCCCCTGCACCCCAATAGGAGCATGTACGCTCCCTGAGCGCTAAGGGCCTTCCAGGTGCCGGGACATGAGCGCAAACCGGAACGACGCTTCTCTTACTTACTTACAGGTTGACCTGGGACTCTAGTTCAGGGTCTTTCGCTGGCCACGTCTGAAGGGGCTGGATGCCGAAGGAGAGAGATGACTTTGCTTTCCAGAGAAGGGTTTGGGCCATCTGACTCCCACAGGACCCCTTGGTCAGCGGATCCATCAGTGGGCCTGGAGGCTGAGGTGCTGTACTGAAGCAGAAGGAGTTGGGACAGGCACTGAGAAACACAGAAGAATGGCGGGCCAGTCGCCGGCCTGGCGCCGGCACTCCTACCCCAAGACCAGCCCCGTTCACAAGCTAGAGGAGTGAGAAGCCAAGGCCCTCCCTCCTCCAGGAGCACCACTGGGGCTGCACCACGACCTCGCTGCACAAAGCAGTGCAGCGTGCCCTGAACCACACAGATCCTGCCCCTCCCTCGGCAGTGAGGTAAGCCATCCACGTGGCCAAGTCAGTGGGGCCTAAGGATGGGGAGCAAGTTTCAAACAATTGCAGACTGATTTAGAACAAGGAAATACTGACCTGGCAGGGGAAGCTAAGTCCACAAGGTTCCCAGAGAATAGCAAGTGTGGGACTTCATGACCATGACCCCTGGGCAGCTCAGGAGTGCTGGGTTTACCTCCTAATGTCCAATTTAAAAAAAAAAGCCATACAAAGAGGCTAGTCTGGCAAATAACACCGGAGACACAAAGGACCCCAACCTGTGTTGAGGAGTAGTGGCGTGTAGCCTTACACTGTGAATGCCTGAGGGATTGCCATGTGGACTGCTCGTGGAAGTAAACAAACGGAGAAATGCATCCCTGGAGTGTGCCTGCTGCCTTCTCTGAGGATGCAGGGAAGCAGGTCGGAGAGGGAGTTCTGAGGCCGTGGGGCTGCTGCGTGGGCAGGGAGGCACCCAGGCCCCTGCCGGAATGGTTTTCCAAGCCAGTTAGCAGCATCTCTTCCCACCTCGACCTCGAACCACAGATAAGCCAACCAAGTGCGACTGCTTGGCAGTGGGAAAGCCAAAATAAAAAGCAATCTCAGAGAACACTTCGGTCCGGAGGGACTCTTTGTAACGTCTTCTTCAGAGGACTGTGACGGGGTAAAAGGCGAAAGGTCCAGTGGTTCTTCGGGACAGTGCTGTCCACAAGGAGGGAGCCCGCGGGGCTGGAGGCAAGAGAAGTGACTTCCCACTGATGGGCATCTGGTGCCAGATAGGCACTGCCCACTTCCAGGCTGCTATGCAGTGCCATCAGGCCCAAGGCTGCAGGCACGTTAAAAAGACAACCAAAGTCACTCTTGTGACCTCTGCCCCACCTGACCGCCACCTGTTTCCCATGAGGCATCTCTCCTGCCAGGTCCCCCTGGCATTCCTCCTTTCTAAGCGGTGACTCAGCTCCCCGCCTTGGTCATTCCGGGGCCCGAGAGGCTACCCGCCGAACACCTGACCAGGAATGATCATGCCCTAGGCTGGCTTCAAGCCACTTACTTGACAGCCAGTGCACACACACCAAAGGTGCGAGCCTTCCCCTCAGGACAGAGGACAAGGGACCAAGGTCCTGGGATGTGTTCAGCTGTTTATTCAAAGGCACCTGGTGTCAAGAGAGCTTATGGCTGCCTTAGCCATAAAGCAACAACAAAAATAGTGAGGCGGGGATTCAGGATGCGAGACACAGTCTCTTCTGAGGCCACCTCGATTTCTTTTAACTACCAAGATGATACTTGTATGCAAAAGATGTATTAAGAGGGTGCTCCCAAAAGAAACTGGTAAGAGTGGAGGAAGCAGTGCAGGGAAGGCAAGAGGCTGAGTAAGGCTTCTGTTTCAAGAGAATCTCTGAGAAGGGGCAGCCTCAAGTGGTCTGGAGCCACGCAGCCCAGCTTGGGGGCCACTGACCACGGGTGAGCTACGGGCAAGAGAATGTGAGCAGTCGAAGTGGGGTGTGCGAGTGTTACATACACGCTGGCTTTTGAACATGTGGTACAAACAGGGAAGAATGTGAAACAGTGCATCAGTTTTTACACTGATTACATACTGAATGACAATAAAGTAAATTATTCAAATTTTAATATAGCTAGTAGAAAATATAAAATTACAAACGTAACTTGCCTCTTAGAAGGGTACTTCAAAAACTTCATGCAAAGTGGAATTAAAAGATAAATTCAGGGGCAGGCGCTGTGGTACAGCAGGTTAAACCGCTGCTTGGGACCCCAAGCCCCATATAGCAGTGCTGGTTTGAGCTCTGGCTCAATCCAGCTTCTGGCTAACCTGCTGGGGAAGTCAGCGATGACGGTGCACGTGCCTGGGGGACCCAGACGGAGTTCCTGGCTGCTCTTGCAGGCGTGCGGGGGAGTAAACCAGTGAACAGAAGATTCTCTCCCTCCCTCACTCCACCTTCCACATGAACAAACAAATCTCTTTTTAAAAAACTAAAGATAAATTGGGGGGAAGGCATTCGGCGTGGTGGTTAGGACACCTCCTGGGACAACCGCATCACACACTGAGTGTCTGGGTCCAGTTCCAGCTCTGCTCTTGACCCCAGCTTCCTGCAGTGCGCACCCTGGGGGGCAGCAGGTGATGGCTCAAGTACTTGGGTCCCTGACATACACAGGAGACTGGAAACATTTGTCTGTCTCCGTCTCTCTCTCTCCATCTTTCAAGAAAAATTTTTTTTAAAAAAAGAATACAACGCCGGCGCCGTGGCTCAATAGGCTAATCCTCCACCTTGCGGCGCCGGCACACCGGGTTCTAGTCCCGGTTGGGGCGCCGGATTCTGTCCCGGTTGCCCCTCTTCCAGGCCAGCTCTCTGCTGTGGCCAGGGAGTGCAGTGGAGGATGGCCCAGGTGCTTGGGCCCTGCACCCCATGGGAGACCAGGAAAAGCACCTGGATCCTGGCTCCTGCCATCGGATCAGCGCGGTGCGCCGGCTGCAGCGGCAGCCATTGGAGGGTGAACCAACGGCAAAGGAAGACCTTTCTCTCTCTGTCTCTCTCTCTGTCCACTCTGCCTGTCAAAAAAAAAAAAAAAAAAAAGAATACATTTATTTTGGTGCAAAAAAGTTTACATCCATGCATACAAAGAATCTTCAAAAAGTTCATGGAAAATGCATGTTATGAAAAACCTGCATGGATTTCAAAAATTTTTCCACCAAAATAAACTTATCTTTTTTTTTTAATTTTTTTTTTTTGACAGGCAGAGTGGACAGTGAGAGAGAGAGACAGAGAGAAAGGTCTTCCTTTTTGCCGTTGGTTCACCCTCCAATGGCCGCTGCGGCCGGCACGCTGCAGCTGGCGCACCGCGCTGATCCGAAGCCAGGAGCCAGGTGCTTCTCCTGGTCTCCCATGGGGTGCAGGGCCCAAGCACTTGGGCCATCCTCCACTGCACTCCCGGGCCACAGCAGAGAGCTGGCCTGGAAGAGGGGCAACCGGGACAGAATCTGGTGCCCCGACCGGGACTAGAACCCGGTGTGCCGGCGCCGCAAGGCAGAGGATTAGCCTAGTGAGCCGTGGCGCCGGCCTAAACTTATCTTTTAATTCCATTTTTCTACAAACCTCCTGAATCCCCCTTGTGTTCTGGACAGCACTGCTCAAAGTAATGACGCCTCGGAACCGGCTCCACCTTCCTGCAGCCTCAGTTGTTGGCTGAGGGCCGTGGGTGGGGGCCGGGGCGAGGAGGGCCCCTGCGGATCCGGAGCTTTCTGGATCCACGGGCAAAGCAGCTCCAGGGGTGCAAGGGGAGTGCACCTAAGAGCTCCTGGTGCGGATGCCGGGGTGCACCGAAGCAGGGTCGGTGGGGAAACGCACAGAAATGGAGAAGGGAGCCCAGCGGCTCCAAGGGGACTTCCCCCACCCCACTCCCCTTCCTTGCCACTTCAGTTTGGTCTCTACCACTCCTTTCCCTACACATCTGCAAATCTTACAGTGACAGGATGCTTCGACTATCCAGTGTCCTGTGACTCGCTTTTAGACCTCAGTCCTAGGTCTTGGACGTCATTCTACATCAGTAAATACAGATGCATACCTAACAGGGATACTACAGAGGGGCCAGCGTGGTGGCACAGGTTAAGCTACTGCCTGTGACGTCAGCATCCCATATGGGCGCTGGTGCAAGTCCTGGCTGCTCCACTTCTGATCCAGCTCCCTGGTAATGTGCCCGAGAAGGCACCAGAAGATGGCCCAGGTACTTAGGCTCCTGCCATCCACGTGGGAGACCTGGATGGAGTTCCAAGCTACTGGCTCTGGCGTGGACCACCTGCAGCCATTGTGGTCATTTGGAGAATGAACTAGCAGGTGGAAGATTTCTCTTTCTCTGTAACTCTGACTCTCAAATAACTAAGTCTTAAAAAAAAAAAAAAGGAATATTGTAGAGATCACCTTATTTGCTTGCATTATTTTTAATTTAAATACTGATATTACTTGTCTTAGAATATTATTCTAGCTTTTTTTTAAAGAAAGATTTATGTTTATTTACTTGAAACAGAATTACAGAGAGAGGGAGAGACAGAGAGAAAGGTCGTCCATCCACTGATTCACTCCCCAGATGGCCAGAGCTAAGCTGATCCAAAGCCAGGAGCCAGGAGCTTCATCTGGGTCTCCCACACAGGTGCAGAGGCCCGAGGACTTGGGCCATCCTCTGCTGCTTCCCCCGGTGCATTAGCAGGCAGCTGGATCAGAAGAGGAGCAGCTGGGACTTGAACCAGTGCCCATATGCGATGTCAGCACCACATGCCAGGGCTTTAACCAGCTGTGTCACAGCACCGGCCCCTATTTCTGACCTTTTAAACTTTATGGTTTTGTTTTTAAAATTTTAAATGCTAGCTTTTTAAAGCCTTTCTCACCTTTTATTTTAAATCATAACTAGACTTGGAATTTTTTCACTTTTTTCTAATCCTTTAACTTCTAATCCTTTAACTTCTGCTCAGATTTTGTCTCATCACTAATTGTAATCTGCTCACTTATTTTTATCTTTTCTGGTCTTAAATGTATCATTAAAGATGTGTGCTCCCCATAACCTTCTGACGTATTTTATCTTCACTGCCTCCCTGTTCAGAAGCAGTTGACAGTTGAAGCGCTTCCTGGAAAGACGGCAGTGTAAATGTTCATTTGCATAACTCCTTGGAACTCAGGGAAATAAGCAAAAAATAGCCCAGTTATACAGAAGACTTAGAGACAAAGGAATGGCCAAACCCCCTGCCGTACCTCTGGCGACCTGGGTGCTTACAATCAAGTGTAGACAGCCCAAGACACCTCTGAGTGTCGGCAGATCTTACATCATGTGAGCGAGGGCAATGTCCACAGGGCTGATCGTGCCCACCGTGGAGGGAGGAGGACGGGCCAGGGCAGGTTTCTTCCCCTTCTCCATGCCCCAGGTTTCTACTAAGGGAGGTGGCTCTGTGAAGAGGCTGCAGGATCAGCCTGTCTTAGGAGATCCTTGACCCTCTTGACAGATACTAAGCCAAGGTTCACATGAAGCTGCCCAGAGAAGGCCCAAAGGCACTGTCTGGGAAAATACCCCCCCAGACCCTCTGTGGAGCCGGCGTGCCTTGAAGTTGGGGAGAAGTGGAAATCGGGGGACACCTTGCCCGGGGTCTGATCAGCGCACGGAGAGGAAGCACAGGTCGCGGGAAGCAGGAGACACTGAGGGTGTGGGAACTGCTGCCTCTGGACCTCCACCCCTCCAGGCCAGACGTTAGCCCGGGTTCCGAAGGAGAGGATCCCAACACCGCTCAGAGGGAGGAGAGCGGGGGTGAATCCCCGTCCCTTTGTTAACGTGAGCAGATGCAGCCCCAGACGGCGCTGCTCCCATTTAAAGATGAATACTTGGGACTAACAAGCACAGGACCTGGGAAAAGCGACAGCCAGGGCAGGTGATGAGCACACAGATCAGAAGATTCTAAAAGGTTCAGACAAAAAAAAAAAAAAAAAAAATCAAAGACAATGGCTTTGTTGTCTCACAAAAATGAGAACAGGGGCCGGTGCTGTGGCATAGCAGGTTAAGCTTCTGCCCGCAGTGCCGCATCCCATATGGGCACTGGTTCGAGTCCCAGCTGCTCCACTTTCCATTCAGCTCCCTGCTGATGGCCTGGGAGGGCAGTGGAAGATGGCTCAAGTGCTCGGGCCCCTGCACCCAAGTGGAAGACCCAGAGGAAGCTCCTGGCTCCTGGCTTTGTATTGGCCTGGCTCCGGCCACTGCAGCCATTTGGGGAGTGAACCGGCAGATAGAAGACCTCTCTGTCTCTCCCTCCCTCTCTGTCTGTTAAATAAATAAATTAAAAAAAAAAAAAAGAAAGAAAATGAGAACAAGGCCTCTCTCAAACAAAAGATCAAGTAGTACAATAGACAGACTTCACATGACTCTGAGATTAAAAACCCCAAAATGTGGCACGAAAAAGGTCAATTCAGCGTTTAGCGGTTTTCTGGGCGAGCAGACCTGGAGGACAGGAGATGAGGGAGTCCTTGCACCGGTCTCCTGTGGTGAGCATTTTTGTATGCATGGGGTTGCTGTATTTATTTATCTATTTATTTTTAGTATTTATTCATTTGCAAGGCAGAGTGACACAGTGGGAGGGGGGAGGGTCCTCCATCCACTGGTTCATTCTCAAATATCCACCACAACGAGGTCTTAGCCGGGCTAATGCCAGGAACCAGAAACTCCTTCCACTGCCTGCCCAGCACACTAGCAGGGAGCTGGGTCAGGAGAGAAGGTGCTGGACTCAGCAGGTGCTCTGACACGGACTGTGGCCTGCGGCAGCACAACACCCTGCTCCGTGTGGGTTCCTATTAGACTGGGGTCAGCCCCAAGAACACGCAGTTTGTAATTCTCTCCTCCCCCATTGTAACCCCCAAGCCTTTCGTGCGCCTGGAGTCTCAGTATGGTGAGTCTGAAGCGATGGCGGGAAGGAGAAACGTGGCCCACTTCACAGCCAGCCTCTGCCGGTGACCACAGAGCAGCCACGGCCGCCCAGTGGGAGCTTGCCGGGGAGTTCCAGACAGGGCCCAGGAGCCCCAGCAGCCCACAGCCAGGCCCGGGGAGGCCCAGTGACGCAGGGGAAGAGACCACGGCAGGATCTAACCGTGGCAAACAAGGGAGGTCTCCCACGCTTCTAAGGAGATCCCTGAATCAGCCAAACAGCGTAAAAGGCAGCAAGCTCTGTTCCGGCTCCTTCAGGTCGTCAGGCATCGCACCGCACGGATCACTGAACTTCAGCCGGCTTCCACGAGCAGCACGGAGGGCGGCAGGGTGCCGCACCTGCTCACCAGCACTCGCAATCCTGGACATTCCTGTTCCAGTTGTTTGCTGGGAACCACCTTGGCCCAAGCGTAAAATCCTCACTCCTGCCTGTCTTCAAACCAAGCGGCCTGAGCTGACTCAGCTGCCAAGAGGGAGGAGGCCCCCGCAGAGCGGACGGTGGGAGACACAGCGAGCTGCAGCTGCATGAATCAGGAGTGGACACCGCAAACCCCCGCTTCCTCTCAGCCCCTCCCCCCCAGGGACTGCTTATCCTGTGCCGCCTTTCTCTGCCGACGCCAGCCCAGCTCCCATCTGCTTACGGGATGTAGCCCATCTCCACGTTGGCTCCGTGGGAGAGAGCAGCCTGCTCCGTTCCTTTCACACAGAGATGTCCCACAACTCTTCGCTGAATGAGTGAGTGACGATGTGATCGCACAAAACAGAAAAGTATGTACTTGGAACAGCGAAAAATTGTGTCAGTTTGTTTTGCCTTTTTTTTTTTTTTAAGACTATTTGAAAGTTGGACAGAGAGAGAGAGAGAGAGAGAGAGATCTTCCATATGCTGGTTCATTCTCCAGGTGGCCAAACGGCCAGGTCTGGGCCAGGCCGAAGCCAGGAGCTTCATATGGGTCTCCCACATGGGTGGCAGGGTCCCCAGCACTTGGGCCGTCTTCCACCGCTTTCCAGGGAGAGCAGCTGAGATACAGACCGGCGCCTACAAGGGACGCCAGGGATGCAGTGGCAGCTTTACCCGCTACGCCACAATGCTGGCCCGTTTGGTCTTTCTCGGAGGTCATGGGTAGCTTCAGCCAGAGGGATGTAAATCCTGTCCATTACTTTACCCGTCTGCACCAGGGAGCTGCTTTGTGAGGACGGGGCAGGGGCACTGAGTAGAGGGGTCAGTCCAGGCTGGACGCACGGAGCTAATACAAGGAAGCACCCGATGGCTGTCAGCGCACGCAGACACGGTTCTCTCTGGTGCCATCAATGTCCTCGCACCCACTTGTGCTGAAGCTATGGATCGCTGACAGTCATGGTTGGGAAGTCCACTTCAACCACCCCTGCGAGGCGGGCGTGCCCATTTCCACCTCCTCGCCCAATAAAGAGGCTCCCAAGAGCGGCGCGCCAGCTTGTGCCCGGTGCTGCCGGTGCCCAGCGTGTCTGTGTTTTGCTCTGACTGAAGACAGACACTGTGGCACACGATGGTTTGCACACAGATGATCTGCTCCACACCACTTCAATCCGCTTTGGTGTGCACAAGTCAGAAAGCTGAAGCCTGAGTGTCCCCTGCTGCGCTGTGGTGAGCTCTGGACAGGATGTGGAGCCCACAGAGCAGGCGCACCCACGGGAGACTCCCCTCTGGAGTGAGCCAGGCCGAGCGGGAGAAGGCACACGGCGTCGCCCGGCTCTTGCAGCTCCCACCGGCTGCTGTGGTTCTGGGCTGGCAGCTTCCTGCGGCAGTAGGGCAGGTTCTGGGATCAGGGCGGAGCCAGCAGAGCTGCTGTACAGTGAGGGCCGGCGGCCTCCCGCCGGACGAACGTCGCCTCGGGGAAGGCAGTTCCCCTTTCCCGAGCAGGGCAGAGCGGACCGGTTCCGGTTCCTGGGGTCTCCAGCCAGTCTGCTTCCCAGCCCTCCCAGCGACTCACTCAGTTCCCCGGATCAGTAGGCGAGCGCACGCCACAGCTGGCGGGTGGAGGTCTCTCCTAGTGGCCGTCGGTGGGACTGCGTCTGACGGTGTGCGTGCCTCTTGCACAGCTCAGCGCAGGGCACACGTGTCTTCTGGTAAAGCCTCCAGTGGGGAAACCATTGTGTGCACAGTCGTCTCTACGTTCTGCGACGCCCAGTGGACGCCTGCATCGAGGGCCGGACTGAACTCTGTTTTCCTACACACACACACCTGCGACAGCTCCCGCCTTTCAGTTGAAGAAGACACCTGGCAGCTTCCCGACGGCCGTCAGCACCAGTCTGGTACTTCAGGGCCATTATTAGGAGGAGGAAGGTGACTTGGACACGGGCTCTGTGCCACCACAGCAACAGGTGGGAGCTGAGACAGCAGCTGAGGGACTAACGGGCGGGTGGCAACGTAGCACGGGGAAGCGGGACAAAGGAGCACTCACACCCCGGGCAGGACGTCGTGGGACCTCGTCACAGCGCCCAGAATAGTGCACGACCTCAGGTGTATGGACTGGCTATTCCTGGAATTCTCCGTTTACCATTTTCAGCCTGTAGCTGAGAGCAGGTAACTTAAACTGTGGAAAGGGAGGGCTATTTTTATTATTTTATTATTATTTTTATTAGAACAGGTAGGAAGGCTGCCTTTGTAGTACAGAAGAGCTTGCCCAGAGCACGAAGCGAGTCTGCTCACCTCAAAGAGGTTGTGACGGGCGACCGCGAGCACACACAGCTGCGGACACTTCTGAGCCACGCCCAGTAGACCGGGGGATGCCTGCCCGGCTAGCGCGGCTGCGGGCTTGCTTCACACTGCTGTGAATCTTTGCAAGTATCCCGCTAAACACTGTTATAGCCGAAGAGTGGCGGACACATGAAAGAGCTGCAAGATACTAGTTAGCTTCTAGGTGCTTTACCATATCCAGGAACAAAAACATGACTGCATCCTAAAGGGAGCCAGCCTAGCACGGGGTGGCTCTGACGGCGGGATGCACTTCCACAAACAGTCCCATCTGTGTTGCTGTCTCCCAGCCCGGGGCCATACACGGAGTGCGCCTAAATCCTACCATACCCTCTGTGAATTCTCCTTTCATCAGTAAAACTGCCTTACTCCCTGCTAAGGAAAATTTCTCCCTTTACTGATCATTTCTATCACATATAAACATATTTCTAAATCAAAAGCAAAACCAAACAAAAATCAGTTCTTCAACCCATGCATACAAAGAGAGGACCACATTCGTTGCTTCTGACTCACGTTCGTCGTCTCTTGAATCCATCCAGGGAATTTTTTTTTCTTCTTAAAGATTTATTTATTTGAAAGTCAGAGTTATACAGAGAGAGAAGGAGGTTGAGAGAGAGAGAGAGAGGTCTTCCATCCACTGGTTCACTCCCAGTTGGCCACAATGGCCGGAGCTATGCCAATCCAAGGCCAGGAGCCAGGAGCTTCTTCCGGGTCTCCCACGCAGGTGCAGGGGCCCAAGGACTTGGGC
The DNA here is from genome assembly GCF_964237555.1 of Oryctolagus cuniculus. Lineage (NCBI taxonomy): Eukaryota > Metazoa > Chordata > Mammalia > Lagomorpha > Leporidae > Oryctolagus > Oryctolagus cuniculus. Next base: position 230,810,113 of record NC_091432.1, on the reverse strand, counting down.
CATCTTCCACTGCTTCCCCAGGCCATAGCAGAGAGCTGGATGGGAAGTGGAGCAGCCGGGACTAGAACCGACGCCCATATGGGATGCCGGCACTGCAGGTGGCGGCTTTAACCCGCTGCGCCACAGCACCAGCCCCATCCAGGGAGTTTTTCATCCTTGCTGTTCTCAGTCTCGTCAGAGGCTACGGGTGACCCCCATGACCCCCATGACGCTGACTCCAGTGGTCAGCTCTTAGTTCTTTGAACAGCCAGCAAATCACTGACAAGACAAATCATTCCCTGGTTTTTTGTTTTTTGGTAAAAAAATGATTTATACTAATCTTATTTCCCCAAAATAAAAAAAAAAAAACTTCACTCATGTATCCATAACACAATGGCTTCAGATATAAGTCTCAACATTTAAATTTAAAATAATTTGTGGGAAAATGAAGCTTTAAAAAGTTTGTTTTGGGGGCTGGTGCTGTGATATAGCTGGTAAGGCCGCCGCCTGCAGTGCTGGCATCCCACATGGGCGCCAGTTCTAGTCTCGGCTCTTCCACTTCCCATCCAGCTCTCTGCTATGGCCTGGGGAAGCAGTGGGAGACGGCCCAAGTGCTTGGGTCCCTGCACCCAGAAGAAGCTCCTGGCTCCTGGTTTCAGATTGGCTCAGCTCTGGCTGTTGCCATCTGGGGAGTAAACTGGCATATGGAAGACCTCTCTCTCTCTCTCTTTCTCTCCCTCTCTACCTCTCTGTAACTTTCAAATAAATAAATAAATCTTACCAAAAAAGTCTGTTTTGGTGCAAAAAATTTTTTTAAAGATGTGCTTATAGGGCCAGCATTGTGTCATAGCAGGTTAACCTGCTGCCTGCAATGCCAGCATCCCACATTGCCTTCCCATCCAGCTCCCTGCTAATGGCCTGGGAAAGCAGTGGCAGATGGCCCAAGTGCTCAGGCCCCTGCACCCACATGGGAGGCCTGGATGAAGCTCCTGGCAGCCACCGATTACATGTGGCTAGTGAGTACCTAAGATGTGGCTAGTCCGAATTGAATGTGCTGTCAGTGGAAAGCACGCAACAGTACTGCAGAGACCAGTGTTGTGGCGCAGAAGGTTAAACCACTACTCGGGATATCAGCATCACATACTGCAGTGCCGGGTTGAGTCCCAGCTGCTCCACTTCTAATCCAGCTCCCTGCTAATGTACCTGGGAAAGCAAGGAAGGCGGCCTGAGTGCTTGGTTCCCTGCCACCCATGTGGGAGACCCAGATGGAGTTCCAGGCTCCCGACTTTGTCCTGGTCCAGCCCTGGCCATTGTGGCCATCTGGGGAGTGAACCACTGGATGGAAGATCTCTCCTTCTCTGTATCTCCCTCACTGTCTGTAATTCTGCCTTTCAAATCAATAACTAAACTTAAGAAAAACATATACGTATATATAGATCCAGTCTCCGGCATTCTGTTACAGTGGCCTGAAAGGACTAAGACAACAAGTGACCTCCAGGGGGCGCCTTTCTGGGTAAATCTTTTTGGGCGGCTGCACCTCACTGCTAAGCCGTTTGCTTACTGTCCTCCGGAGCCGACCAGAGGTGTGGCTCCTGTTTTCCCACACTCTGCATCTCGACGCTGCTTTAGAATTTTCTTTATCTCCAGGAAAACCAGCAGTGAGTCTCAGTGCAGAGGCCAAAGCTCTTAGAATTTCCCTACAGTGCTGTTTGTCAGACTCTTCAGATCTTCTACTCTGGACACCAGACAACCAAACATAATTTCTCATGTTAACCTTCTAAAGCAAAACTAATTTGACCATTGTCTTCCTCCAAGAAAGGAAGCTGGTTTGCATTAATTTAAAATCTTAGTGGATAATAAGAGTTGTTTTTTTCCCTGCTCTTAGGAGAACAGACATAATATGAAAATTAATTTTCTTCTGTTGGCCCTGGGAGCCCATTATGTCAGCCCAATACAAGACAGCTTTTCATAGTCTTTCCCAGGAAGACTGCTGTTTCTCCAAAAGGAAACTGACAGTAGCAGATTTATTTGTGATTAAATACTTAAGGGCTTGACACAAACAGAGAGAATAAAGACATTATATAGAGGAACAAACGCAATCAAAACAGTGCCCGTTCAAATACGTGCTTACAAAACTACCGGGAAAAAAAAATGAAAGTAACCTGGAAAACAATGACAGAAACACCAGCACCTGAGAGCCAGCAGGAGCAGAAGGAAGCGAGAAGGCAGCCGAGTGCGTGCGGGGAACTGCTCTTTTCTGGACCCCTCCCGGCCTGGGAAGCCACACTCGGGGACGGGCAAGCATTTGTTCTCCCAGGCGTGGGTTCTGTGCATCACTAACGAGGAAGCCGCGTGCACGGAGCAGTATTTGGGAAAGTCGAAAATATGGTTTCCATTTGTATTTCAGAGTCTCTGTCTGTGGTAGGGCTCTGCACCCACACGGGCTAAACTTAGTAACCGTAATTTAACTGCGGAACTGAACTGAGGTGCCCTTTCACAACCAGGACCGGAACACGGACCCCCCCCCCCCCCCCAGGTTCCGGAGTTCTGGCTGCTGCCTGGCCATCCACATTCTGGAGAAGCCCCCAGATGAACCGGTGCAGTACGCGCTCCTCCTCCTGGTGACAACGGTGCAATTTTTCTTCACCACCTCTTGGTTTCCGCGAATGGAAGTGATTTAACCCCTCAGTTCTAGGCTGAATCCAGGACCAGGCCCAGTCAACTGGTTCAAGAAATGATCAAAGAATCCCAGAAAACCGAAGACTGTCTGTCCTGGGGCAGGCTCCAGAATTCTCGAGAAAAAAAGTCCCATTTCCATCTGGGCTTGGACACGGGTAGAAAGTGGGCCTGGGGTGGTTGATCCTTTGCCTCCATGAGGACAGGCCTTGAGAATAAAGCCAGCAGGGGGATGAAGCCGACCCAGGATGTTATTTAAGCTCCTAACGCTGGATCTACCGACGCATCGCACAACGGCATGAACCCACAAGCGTCCTCTCTCATGCACAGCTGTTGTGAATATTGTTCAAAAACTTTCAATTACTGGTAAGGCTTAGACACCAACCAGAAAAGACGCTGGGGAGTAGGCAGATAGCCTAGCTAAGAGGCCCATGTCCCACGGTGGGAGTGTCCGCTTAAGCTCAATTAATGACCCGAGCTCTGGCTCCTGACTTCCCACCAGTGCAGACCCTGGGAGGCAGCAGCTATGACTCAAGTAATTGGGTACCTGCAACCCAGTGTGGGGGACCTAGATTGAGTGCCCGGCTGCCAGCACTGTAGGCCCTGGGGAGTGAGCCGGGGAATGGCAGCGCTCTCTCTCTCTCTTTCTCTCTCAAGTTAAAAAAAAAAAAAGAAATTCATGTGAAAATTAAATTAAAAAATAATGGACAGTTCCATTAACTTAAAAAAAAACAACTTTACAAAGATGCTGATGTAGCTGAGGGAGAGCCGTCCGAGGGAGATGACCGCTGGGCGGCCGGGAGTTGGAACGAGCTGACCGCCAAGGCTGCACCCCACAGTCTAGGCCATCACCTTCCCTCTGTGGTCAGAAGCGGGGGCATTGGCACAGCTGGTGGCTGTGAAGGTGGAATCGTGAGTGGTGGGTGGGGGGACAACCTCACTCCTGGGGAAAGAGCACAGGCTCACCCTACGGAGCAGTGGGCCCCCCACCTCGGATACCACCAGGAGAAGCGGGGCGGGCAGCCACAACGGTTGCCCACAGAAGATTCCTGCTTTATCCCAGACCATTGGTTTTCCAAGCACATCCTCAGGCCGGCAGTACTGGCACTAACGGAGAGCTCGTCAGAAATACAAATTCACAGAACCCAACCTGGCCTTGGGAATCGGAACCTGGGGGTCGGGACTAGGAAACAGGTTTTTTTATTATTATTTTTTTTTATTTATTTATTTATTTGACAGGCTGAGTTAGACAGAGAGAGAGAGAGAGAGACAGAGAGAAAGGTCTTCCTTCCATTGGTTCACCCTCCAAATGGCCACTACGGCCGGCGTTGCGCCGATCCAAAGCCAGGAGCCAGGCGCTTCCTCCTGGTCTCCCACGTGGGTGCAGGGCCCGAGCACGTGGGCCGCCCTCCACTGCCTTAGGAAAGTTTTCAGAAGCCCTCCTGCCACGGATGCGGAGTCTCTGTAGCAGACTGAAAAGCACTGGGTCTCAGCCGAGGTTTCCCGAGCCCCGCCCCAGGGCCGATGGAGTAGAGCTGAGGTCAGGCCGGAGAACGGGCAGTTCCCAGGGAATGCTGACGCCACCAGCCCGGGAACTACCCTTTGAGAACCACGGTGGAGAAGGACGGGGGACGCTGGACGAGCCAGTCAATTCTGAGAGTTTTCTGATCTTCAGGTGTGCCGCCCACACGTAATCCCGCTGATCTGTAACCCCGCTGAAGTTGCGCTTCGAGTGTGACTCGGCCTCCATGAAGGGCTGAGCCAGACCGGCACAGCTCGGGAATCAGACCGTTAGAATAGCGCCGGTCCATTCGTTGTGGTTCTTGATCGCCACAAAGGGACAAAAGGCAGCAAGTGCATTTCTTAAACTATCACGCACCTGCCTAGCAGCTTCTCTCCTGTAAAGTGGGCTGTTTCTGGACATCTCACCTGCAGACATCCCTCGAAAGTTGTTTTTTTTTTTTTTTTTTTTTCTCCAGCCAGTCCTAATCAGTGTCCTGTGTCACCTGCTATGCTTTGAACAGGATTTGGCTTCCAAACTCATACATTCAAAAATTAATGGTACTAAGAGGTGGCTTAGACCGACTGTGGGGTGTAGGGCGGTGGGCCTAGTGGGAGATCCTTAGTTACTCGGGGCGTGCCCTGCGAAGGTGCTTCTCGCGAGAGGACTGGTTCTGAAGGCCCCACGCGCTCTGCTTCCTGGCTGCCCACCTGACCCTTCCTTGGCCCATTCCCCATGCTCCACCACGGCCACCCTTACCCGAGGCCAAACCAATAGGGCCGCCCAATCTTGACCTTAAACCTCCAAAACTGCGGGCCAAATAAACCGCTTCTCTTGATAAAGTTAGCTGTGGCGGGGGTTTCGCTGTTAATGACATAAAAGCGAGTACAAAAAAGCTAATACGGTACCTGCTGTCCATCCCCTCACCCCTTCTCTTCCTAAATCCGCAGCTCAAACCCTAACGAGGGGACGAGGAAGCTGCTCGGCGAGGCCAGTTTCATCAGGTAAGGGGAGGGAAAGGTCAGACTTTCAGATAAACGTCGCTCGTTTCTGTTCGTCCCGGTTCCTGGTCAGCAATGCTTTTAAGTCAGGCAATGGTTTCGGCCCTGCGCGTAAATGACTGCATTCAGCCGTGAGGCGGGCGGGGCATTTTACAGAGCCGCTACCAAGGCCACTCGTCCCGCTTCTACACATGGTGGAAAGTGAGGAGCTGGACACTGGAACCCAGGTCCACCTCACGCCGGGGCCCTTGCTCCTCAACACCGTTTGACGTGCCTCCCGCAAAACCAGGCCGGACACGCCCAGAGAAGTGGCCACGCGGGCCAGGTGCCGCCGACTGCCTCCTAGCGGGGCCTGTGCCTGGAGCCCGGCCACGCCTTGCCCCTGCACACTCACTCCCTTGCTGTGTCTGCACACCAGGCACCAGAGCCGGCTCGGGACACCTAGCCAAGAGAGTTGCCAAAGTGAAAAGAATGCCTCGTCTCCCCGATGCCAACAAGATGACTGCATAAACACGACTCAGGCAGACTGTCAAAGCACTCATGGATACGACAGGGAATGAGGGCGAACTTCGGATAAGGGAGGCTAACCTGACAACAGGTCCACAACCGAGGCAGCCCCCCACCCCCCGCCCGTGGCTCCCTGGACTTTCTGGGTCAGTGGGCCCAGAGCAGGGCAGCAACACCTGTGTGGTTAAGCGAGCCCACAGCTGATTCTGATGCAATGCTTTTTTTTTTTTTAAGGAACAAAAATAATGGGACAGTTTGTAGGGAACATTGATCTGCTTTAAGCTCAGTAATTCTCTTCCTACTTAAGTATAAACAGAAGGAAGAAATCAGTAAATCTGACGAAATTCAGAAATAACCCTCACCACATTAAAACACCACTAGGGAGGGCCATGTGGCACAGGGCTCTAACAGCTGCGACCACACCTGCACCTCACACCACAGAGCTGGTGTCGGTTCCTGCTGCTCGGCTTCCCACCCAGCTTCCTGCTAGCGTATCCTGAGAGGTGGCAGATGATGGCCCAAGGACTTGCCTCCCTGTCAATCAAGTGGGAGACCTGGATGGAGCTCCTGGCTCCTGGCTTCAGCCTGGCTCAGCCCTCACTGTTTCAGGGATTTGAAAATTTTTATGTGGCAAAACAAACTCATAAGCTGGCGCCACGGCTCACTAGGCTAATCCTCCGCCTTGCGGCGCTGGCACACCGGGTTGTAGTCCCGGTCGGGGCGCCGGATTCTGTCCCGGTTGCCCCTCTTCCAGGCCAGCCCTCTGCTGTGGCCCGGGAGTGCAGTGGAGGATGGCCCAGGTGCTTGGGCCCTGCACCCCATGGGAGACCAGGAGAAGCACCTGGCTCCTGCCATCGGATCAGCGCAGTGTGCCAGCCGCATTGCGCCGGCCGCGGCGGCCATTGGAGGGTGAACCAACGGCAAAGGAAGACCTTTCTCTCTGTCTCTCTCTCTCACTGTCCACTCTGCCTGTCAAAAAGAAAGAAAAAAACCTCATAGTTGTAATTCCATTTTCCACCTACTTTTTGAAGTTCCATAATATTCTTTTTTATTTTTTTTTATTTTTTTTTTAAGATTTACCTATTTGAAAGGCAAAGTGACAGAGAGGAAGAGACAGAATGAGAGGACAGAGAGAGACTCTGCCATCCACTGGCTGTCTCCCTGAGTGCCCAAAAGAGCCAGACCTGGGACACAGCCAGAAGCCCGGAGCTCAGTCAGGCTTCCCACCGACGTGGCGAGGACCCAAGGACACCCTCCCAGGGTGTGCACCAGCGGGGAGCTGGACTCGGAAGACGAGCCGCGACTGGAGCCCAGGCGCTCCAATATGGCGTGCTGGCGTCGCAGGCAGCGGCGTAAGCACCGTGCCTAGTGCCAGCTCCCACAGCCTTTTCAGATCATGCATTTTCCACATATGATGGAAAGGTTTTGCACCAAAATAAATCGATCCTTTTAATCCCGTTTTTCCATGAACATTTTGAAACACCTTTTCTTATGTACAGAACTGGAAAAAGTCTTCGCTACATATTTAACCAAAAGGAAAAAAAATAAAAATCCCTTCATTAATAAAAAAAAACTGCTTTAAGTCCATAAGGAAAAGATAAACATTCCAAAAGAAAAATAGACAAAGTCCATGTATATGTATTTCACAAGTACATATTATGAGTACACGGGAGAAAATATTTCACCTCACTACTAAACAAAGACACTCGAATTAAAACAAGACACCGCTTCGGCAGTTATTTATAGGTCAGGATGCCGCCCGTCCCGGCAGCTGAGGAAGAGGTGGCACACCGGGCCCCGAGGCTCTGAGACGGCCTGGTGAGCAACCCGACGTCCTGCTCCGAAGCCTTTCAAAGCCCCCGCTCGGATTCAAAGACCCCTGTCCCCATCCCGCTCTGGAATCGCCTCACGGGAATGATGGCCTCTCCACACACAGGCTAGGGGACCCGGCCCCGGCTCACGCATCCTTAAGAAAGGAAAACTGGACTGAGCCGCAGGTCCGGTCAGAGCGCGGGCTGACTTCTCATGAGACAGACACGCGCGGCAGCGGAGGCGGGTTTTCTGAAGAAATGCTGAGAGGTGTGGGCAGATCCTTACCCAGAGGAAGCGAAAATGTCACCGCAAACACACCTGGACCCTCACACGGGAAGTACTGCCCAAACCTGGTGGGACTACGGGTAAATACAAATCTAATTATCTGTATATTTCTGTCGATATATCCAATTTCCTCTTATTAAGACAAATTCTTGCCGGTGCTGCGGCTCACTAGGCTAATCCTCCGCCTTGCGGTGCCGGCACACCGGGTTCTAGCCCCGGTTGGGGCGCCGGATTCTGTCCCGGTTGCCCCTCTTCCAGGCCAGCTCTCTGCTGTGGCCAGGGAGTGCAGTGGAGGATGGCCCAGGTGCTTGGGCCCTGCACCCCATGGGAGACCAGGAGAAGCACCTGGCTCCTGCCACCGGATCAGCGCGGTGCGCCGGCCACAGCGTGCCGGCCGCAGCGGCCATTGGAGGGTGAACCAACAGCAAAAGGAAGACCTTTCTCTCTGTCTCTCTCTCTCACTGTCCACTCTGCCTGTCAAAAAATAAAAAAATACAAAAAAAGACAAATTCTTTTTTATAATCAAGAAACACAATCAAGATTATCTTAAGGTTTATGCGCTGATGTCAGGGGGGTGTCAAAGAGAGAACAAAAAGCCCTCCCTGGAGTCATGGAGTCACAAAGACAAAGGGGGGTGGTGCTGGTGGGATAATTCAGAGAAAGAAACATGTTCCAAATCATCCCTGTCCAATGTGAAAAACGTCCACCATTTATTTAATTATAGCCAAGTGCAACGAAAAACTCAGTTCCTTCTTCGAGGCAGCCATGCTGCAGGTGCCCAGCTGCCCTCGGTGCTAACGCCAACCCTGCGAGACGGCGAGGAGGGCAGGGCAGGGCTTCCGTCACCGGGAGGTCCGCGGGGCAGCGCAGCGCTGGCCAGGCCTCAGGGACCCCGCGCTGCCCCGTCCCCCCAGTCTCAGCCCTGCGTGCCCCGTTCCCAGGCTTCGTGCTCCAGCAAGAACACGGGAGCCCCGTGAGAACGGGACCGCATCTGTTCCCCCAGGCTGGTGGGGTGGGCACATCCTCTGGGCAGCTGGCCACAGTGGTACCTGGCCTCACAGGCACTGGCTGCTGAGAGCCAACCAAGTCAGCCTGCAGTTCAGGGAAGCCTTCCTGGAGGAGGAGGGGGAGGCACTATCCAAACAGCAGAGAATGAGGAGAGAAAAGATCCCAGTGCAGGCACAGCAGGGCAGGAGGGAGGGGCCGGGCCAGGCCGCAGGCACTTCTGGGGACACTGTGAGGGTCCCCGTCCTCCCATCACAATGCTGGGGCACCAAGGGAGGGCGGGGCAGGGTTGGGGGCAGACAGAGGGGACAGAGAGGGCCCTGGACTCCAGGTTAAGGGTTCTGGTTGTGCGGCTTCTCCCTCCACAACAGCCCGCCTCCCAGCCTCGGTGGGGCAGAGCCCCACGCCCTCTCCCCACGCCCTCTCCCCGGGCCCCACAGCCGCGCTGGGCAGGGGAGAAGCCCTCAGGGTGCCCGCAGCAGAGGGCGCGGTCCAAGCTTCAGCCAGGCGAGCGGCCGGGTTTAAGAACAGAGGTGGGAGTCTTGCCGGGGGCATGGGGGTGAGGGGTGGCTGGAATCACCCAGAAGAGGAGGAGGGGGCTGAACAAACGGCAGGGCCGACGGGAGCGACGTCGGAGCCCGAGAACGCGCTCCAAGTTCCCGAAACGCCTGGGAGGCAGGAGCCCCGAGCCGCCGCACGGTGGGCGCCTGGGCTGGGGGCGCCCCGAGGTCACGGGGGTGGGGGGCGCCCAAGCTCCGGCGGAGGGAGGCGTCCGCGCGGGCCGGGGGCCCTGGGCTTCCGCAAATGCGAAGGCCGGGCGCCAGGCTGGGCGGGGCCGTGCAGGCAGCAGGTGCGCGGGCACCCGGGGCGCGAGGGTGGGTGGCCGAGGGGCAGGGGCCTCCGGGACAAGGAAGACCTCACTTGAATGAGGGGGCTATTTCTCGACCTTGTCCTTGACATTTACGGGACGTTCTCCCCCGCGAACACCTGCCGAGGCCCGCGGGGCGCCAGGACAGCCACCGCACCGGCGTCCGTCGGGGGCCGCGGCCCGGCCCTCACACCCTGCCCTTCCCGCTGCGCGGCCCCGGGGCCCCCTCAGACAACCCCCGGCCGCTCGGCCCCGGCTCCTCGCTGGAGCCCGAGTCTCCGCCGACCCCCTCCCACACCGCAGCCTCCCGTGCTCGGCCCCCTCACACCGCCACCCCCACACACACGTGGCTTCCGCCCCTCCCGGCTGCACCCCTCCCGGGCCGCGATACCTGGGGCTCTCGAAGCTGCACCCCCTGCGCCGCAGCGCCGCCCTCTTCTGCCGCAGGAGCGCCGCGGCCGCCCCGCCGGGCTCCGGCTCCATCGCCCCGGGCGGGGGCCTCGGGCTCGGGCGCACTCGGGTGGGCTCGGGCCTCAGCGGGCTCGGCCGGCCGCTCGGCTCGCGCGCCGCAGCCCACGCCCCGCCCCGCGCCCCTCCGCCGGCCCAGGCCCCGCCCCCGCCCGGCCCCGCCGCGGGCTCCGGCCCCTCGGGCTGCAGCCCAGCCGGCCCCTCGCCCCACAGCCAGGCCCAGGTCCTGACCCGCCCCGCCCCACCCGAGCTCCAGGCCTGTCGGCCCCTCGCTCCAGCCGGACCTGGGCCGAACTACAGCCCCACGGACCCCCAGCTCCTCAGCCGGGCCCCGCCCCAAACTCCAGCTCAGTCAGCCTTTAGTCGGGGACCAGGCCCCGCCCCAGTCCCGCCCTACCCCGCCCTGAGATTCGGTCCGATCGACCCCTCGCCCCTCAGCCGGGCCTAGGCCCCGCCCTGGCCCCGCCTGCTCCGAGCGGACCAGGCCCCGCCCCGAATCCAGCCCGGCCCACCCCGCACCCCTCTGACGGGACCAGCCCCGCCCCGGGCCCGCCCCTAGCTTCCGCTCCCTCGGCCCTACGCCTGTTAGCCAGGCTCTGGCCCCGCCCCGGCCCCGCCCCGAATCCAGCCCTGCCCGCCCCGCGCCCCTCTGCCAGGGCCAGCTCCGCCCCAGGCCCGCCCCTAGCTTCCGTTCCCTCGACCCCACGCCTGTTAGCCAGGCTCTGGCCCCGCCCCGGCCCCGCCCCGAGCTCCAGCCGCACTTCGGGTTTCTCTGGCCGGCTCGCCACACCCCTGGAGAACCCACAGGCCTCGTACACCCCACCCAACTGTCCGCCCACGGCTCTGGTCCTCTGGCTTCTCGCCCTTCAACACGGACCCAGGCCCGCCCATCTGCTACTGAGCTCCCGCGCGGCGCCCCCTCCTCACTCCAGCCCTCCTGGCCCCATCTATCATAGCCCCGCCCCATGTTAGGGCCGCTCTTCCCGGAGTCCCGCCTACAGGCACGACCCCGTCCCTTCCTCTCCCGGGTGCCCCAGTCAGCGGTCATCCCCGCTCGTGTCCCAGGCCGGTCAGGGCTCCACCACAGCTCCGCCGCGGCGGGTAGGACTGCCCCGCCCACAGCGCCAGAGGCTCCGCCCACCGGGCCGCGCCCTCCCCCACTCCGCTCACCCCTGGGTCCTCCTGGCTGCAGGCGTCCGACATTGGCTCGGGGTCGCTCCATCCACCTAGGGGAGGTACCGCTGTGTCCTGCGCGCAGCGAGGCTGAGGGGCTGGCGCTTTGCAGGCTGCACCAGCCGCGAGTTCAAGTACTGACTGGTCACTATCCAACTTTGGGACCACCCCAGGTCACCCCCCCACTCCCCGCAACCACCACCACCATCCTCACTCCCAAAGTCAGATGCATCGTCTCAGAGCCCTCAAACTGCACTGCGGCTAAGGATAAAGCTGGGGGGTCGCCTTGCCATCTGAATCCCAAGGAGATGGGCTAGGGCTCCCTCTGCAAGCCGGGCTTGGTCACACACACACCGAGGGAAGCGTGGCCGCGAAGGCGGGCCTGGAACGGGGTGGTGGTGTAGGGCCCATGAATGTGCTCCGAGAACGGGCCACTGGCGCTTTGGAGCCTGAGGCCAGCAGGGCTCGGGGACCCCACGGTCAGCCCGGGTCACCCGCTTCCCAGGGCACCCGTCCCCCAGGGACGTCCAGGTGCTTTCTGTCCAGGCCTGGCCTGCTCTGCTGCTGCAGGTGCAAAGTGGAGGTGCCGGTGCGAGAGAAGGAATGGGGTGCTGGACGAGGAGCCTGGGGGGCCAGGGGAGAGAGACGTGAGACGCCAGCTCCCCTCTCCGCGCAGCCCCTGCCCTCAGGTGTGCGTGGGACAGGCCCAGGCAGGCTGGCGGGGGCTTCCAGGAAGCCCTCCCCGCCTTCTGTTTCTTTCCGGCCTGGACTCTGCCACTCCCGCGCCTGCTGCTCCCCATTCTCCCTGCCTCTTCCGCCCTGCAGGCTCTCAGGGGAATCTCCCAACGGCCCCGGCCCCGTGGCTTCCCCAGGTCCTCACCCCAGCCCTGTGCCCAGGCGCTGTCCCCGCCCTGTCCGAGGACACCGCTCCTCTGTGTTTCTTTCATCCTGGTCGCCTCCCGGCTGAGCTCCGGGCGTCCCATGCCTCCTCCACGCTGGCGTCTGGCGCAGCAACTGTTTGCTAAGGAACGCGTGTGAGTTTAATAAACTGAGCGACAGTCATTGGAAAACACATTTAATTTCCAAGTAAACAAAGATGTTTGTACATGAAAGTCTTTCATTAGTGAAACAATTATTATCAGAGTAACGAGCTGAAAAATACAGCAACTTGGTACAAGACTGAGGTAACAAAATACTTCACACCAAGAACCTAGAGAACACCACAGAGGGCTGCCGCCCGGCGTGGCTGACTGCGGCGCGGAGGTTCACAGGGACAAAGTGCACACACAGCTGCATGCGGGGGGCTGCCCGGGGCAGAGTGCAACAGAGCCCACGGGGAAGGAACGGAAATGCAGAGACTCGTAAGCAACGGAAAGCTACGCTCCGCGCCACATTTTGAATGCTAAGTGGAAAACCATGCATTTTGGCACGAAGATTTACTGAAGATTATACCATACTAATAACTTAAGTACTATTGTTTCGTTACCGAAGGGTCACAGTCGTTCAGAGATGGGGCGCGCTGCGAGCAGGACTTCGGCGCTGCCCGAGGGGGCCACAGCCTCGTGCGGCCCACGCCCTGAGGCGGTCTCCAGTCCAGGCTACAAGCTCCCAACGCCCAAGGGAACGCGGCTCTTGCCCATACTGTACTTGTATTTAACACTGACTTTTTTTTTAAGCCTACGACATAAACACTGTGAACATTCTGACCCAACTCTCCTTGCACGGATGGACTCGCTCTGCTCCCGGCTGCTCGGAGCCAAGCGGCCCCTGGGCCAGCGCCTCGCCTGGCCCTCACTGCCGCTGCCTTGTGCATCCAGAGGCCGGTCAGTCTGTCAAACCCTTCTGAAGCCTTTCCAGGGAAATCTGCTCGAGACTGTACCCCGTGCCCGGAGAGAGCAGGGGCTGGGTGGGGGGACTGCCTTGTTCAGGCCCATGAGGGCGGGGCTGGGTCTGTCCTGGCACACAGGAAGCACTGGCAGGGGTGTGAGTGAATGAACTGTGCAGATGGCCTCTTATTTCTAAGGGACTCTTACAGGGGTTTCTGTTTCTTGCCTTTTTAAACATGAAATCACTCAACATGTCAGTCGGCTGGAGGGCTAAAAAGTCACTTCTGGTGTCACCAAAAGGAAGCCCTCGTTTTGGCAACGTCCACCTGGTGGCTGCCGGCACCTGCAGCGCGGGCACAGAGCTGGGCCCCACGCGAAGACTATAGCGGACCTGGCTGTGCGAACGGCCTCCTGTTTTCATGGACCACCTGTGAGATACACATCTCCTGGGCTTGGGAGGTGGGAGGCCATGATCAAAGACATATTGGCCATCTCGGTGAGAAAGAGGAAAATCAAAACTATCAATTCAGCTGGCGAGGGAGAGCAGGTCTCCCCTAGACAAAGTCCCCCAAGTGTCACCCCTTCACGTCGCACAGTCCGACGGGGCGCCCAGTGTGCTGCCGGCCAGGGAGGAGGGGCCTGCACGCTCACCGGGCAAGTTAAGGGCGGGATTTCTGCTGCCCTCCCCGCAAATCCATCCTCCGCAGAGTAGCTCAGCTGCCTTGAGTTACAAAATGCATTCCACTGAGGGCCAACAAAGGACTTCCAGGGAGCGGCGGGTGTCTTCCTGGGACAGAGCCACCAGCTGCCTATTCCACAGGCCATAGATACTTCTCTATATCTTTCATTTTGGGGGTGCCATGATCCATTGCTTAAAAACAAACCACCTGCACCCTATTCCACAGAACGCCTCCAGTGGTTTCGCCAGCGTTTGTGCGTGGTGGCCAGCCAAGGAGCCACACACAGAGGAGCTTTCTTCCAGGCTGAGTCCACCTCCAGATCTCCCCCGCGCCCCGGCTCACAGGCCTCCGCGTCCGCAGCGCGAGGACCAGCAGCACGGCGCTCGCGTGCTTGGCCCCAGCTCCCAGGCAGAGCCGAGCATCACCCGGCTCCGTCCCAGGCACTCTTCTGCTGTAGTGGAGGCTCCCACGTGGCGCTACGAGGCTCTGAGCCAACAACGTCTAACCAGATTCTCCAAGAGTCCAAGCTAAGAACGTCTCTGGGAGGGGATGAGGGATCGGTCCCAACTCGTGAAGAGACTGAACACTGAATTGTGGTTGTGCCGTTTCAGATTAGCTCAGAACAAAGTGCTCATGACAAAGAAGAACGACCAGAAGACAGTCTGACTTAAGGGAGCCCAAGATTCCGGGGTTTGGGGACTGCCATTTGTGTGTGCCCCACAGGGCAGTGGGAAGAGTGGAGAAACTCAAGGAAAACAAGTAGCCGATGTTCTGATCCGAACTTAAGACAGAATCAGATTCAAGGTAGGGTAGGTATGAACGCTGCGTGGTTCCGGGCAGAGGTGTCTGGAGCGGCTGGTGTTGTCACGCAGATCCCCACGGCCCATCTGAACTCACTGGTAGAGCTGGGTGCACGCGTCCAGGCCCCGGCTAGGGGTGGCTGTGCACAGCACCTGTGGCCAAGGTTTGGTGCGTCCACTTTGCCATCTGGATGGACGTCCCTAGTCTTTGCTTGAACAGGGGGCTGGTTTCCGAGCACAGCCAGGCTCAGCTGCAGAAGGCGATCCTGACGACAACTCCTTTCCTAACCGGATCGCTCCAGTCTGTCACCATGTGAGCCCAATCCAGTGGCGGGTCCTATTCCCGGTTCCTGGCATAGATGCTGATGGCGTGCGTCTCACCCAGGAGCTCTGAAGGGTGGTTTGATGCCTGGAAGATGTGAACTTGGAAATCACCATAGCAATGGGGACCAGAAACTCGGTCTCTTTCAGAAAACTGCTTTGGGGTTTCCTTCTCCCAGTTAGGATATCCGAGCGAGAAACAGACAGACAGACAGACAGAGGGGAGGAAGGAAAAGGAAGATGAGGGGGTGGGGAGGAAGAGGAGGGAGAGAGAAGCTATGATGACAGAGGAACTTATTATTTTGAATAAAAATGTATTTGTGCAAAATAAAAGGTGAGCGGTCAAGGCTGACATTTGTGGGAAGAGCTCCTAACTGGACGCAGACGCTGGACGGTTCACTCCCTGGCTTGGCTCTCCGGTCACATGGCCATCACCAATGGTGCCCTTGGACTTGGATGATGGAGGACTTGCTGGTGACTGCATCTGGGGGCAAGACTGGAGGAGCTTAAGGCCTCAGTGTCACTCAGCTCCCCGGCGTGATGATCAGGAGTCCCGGCGGGGTCCTGTCCTGGCAGTGCAGGCAAATGGGGGAGATGAGGGCAGCGGAAGCCTCGCCCTGCGGGGCCAGGTTGGTGCCACGTGGCTTCTGTGCACCCCAACTCTGTGAGCTCCGTGGCCTCCAGGCTGCTTCCAGGGAGAAAAATGTCGCAACCTCCCATCTGGGCGTGGTGGGGCAGGGAGAGGAGAGAAGGGCTCCAGGCCCTGCCAAGAGGGGGCACAGGAGCAAGCGAGCTGGCCAGCGGCCCAGTCCACAGTCCTGGGCCAGGTCCTGTCTCAGAAGGGCTGACAGCGACAAGGCCTGGAAGGGCCCCAGGGGCCCAGGGAGCAGGCCTTCCAGATGAATAGCACCCATAGGGACAGAAAACAAGACACGAGTTAAGGCATTGTTTGTTTACAGTAAAAGAACGCAAGGGACCCTTAACACAGGAGGAACCTGGGCTCGCTCTCGGCATTCATGGAGGACAGGGTTAAAGCGGGCCTCAAAGCGAACGAAGTGTGTGATGTCACCAGTCTCGTGCCAAAATGCATGTTTCTCCGAGTTCACACCTGCTCGTGCACGTTGTACAAAATCTGTACAGAATCTGCGGCGGCGCCGTGGGCGAGCAACGCCGTGTGTCGTTGGGTTGTGACAAGCCTGCGGCACAGCCTGTCCCTGCTCCCTGGCCCCGCTCGCCGCCACGCGCTGCTGCTGGCCGCTGTCCACTCTGCGTGCGGCGGGAAGCACGGAGAACCCAACGCGGGCCGACTGCGCTCCAGCGGCAGAAGCAGCTGGTGGACGGACGAAGACCCAGAGTCAGAGAGCGCAGGGCGGAGAGTCTGGGGTCCAGCACCGGCCCCCGCGGGGTGGCGCCGCGGAATGAGCGTCATGAGAGTCGCTGGGGGCTGACAGGTGGATCCTGCACTGGGGGAGCCCTCGGGCGCTGTGAGGCCGGCGCAGGCCGTGCCCCCGAGTCTGGCTGTGGGGGGCCCAGCGCCCTGGCCCCAGCCTGTGCCCAGGACTGCTCTTCACCACCAGGCCCGGGCTGGGCTCCCAGAAGCCTTTGCAGTCACGCCAAGTCCTGCAGAGACTCATTCAAACGACATAAGGTTTGCAGGTACCTAGAAGAGAAAGCTCAGCCTCTTGTCAAAGTTCCTACCTCTTAGAAAGGGCCAAGGGGCGTTCTTTAGGAGAAGGGGCAGGTCGGGGGAGCGGGCACAGTGCTAACGACAGCCAGCAGGTGTTCAGTGACCATCCTGTGCCGGGCACTGCTCTGAACTCCTCAAATGTGCCACGACCTCGAGTCCTCCCATCGACCCCGCTGGGCAGGTGCCGGGAGCACACCCATTATGAAGATGAGCAAACTGAGGCTTAGAGAGGCTACGTGTCACAGTAAGTAAGCCCAGGCCCTCAGCCACTGTCCCGTGACCAAAACAAGCCTGTGCCTGGGGTGGGGAGGAGACGAACCCTGCAGGAATGGGGCCAAGGCCCCCGGGGGTCAAACCAGCGCACTCAGAGAGAGGGGTGTGGTCGGGAGACGGGAAGTCGGCACGAGGAAGCACAGGAGGAGGAGAAGAAAGCTTGGGAATACTGGGAACCCCAAGACCTCCCCACTGCTGGGCCCCAGGACCGGAACGTGGGAAGATCCCAGCCCTGAGGTCAGAGTGGTTCCGCGTCTGGCCCAGCGGCCCTCAGCCTCCCAGCCCCGGGACGCCTACCCCAGCACTGTGGTGGGTTCCAGATATGAACAGGATTTCATGCAAATAAACCCAACCAGGTGTTCACTTGCTCAGAATGATAAACTGGAAAAAAAAAAAGTGTGTCCTTGTGCGCAGGAGACTTGTCAGAACGGCCACGGCAGTGCTGCCGGCAGGAGAAAAGGCAAGACGGCGAGGGTCACTCGCATGAGCAGCTCCCAGCGGGCTGGGCGGCTCCAGGCGCCACAGGGACTGACTGATGGCCCGAGGTGGGCCCCCTGGGTGGCGGTGGGCTGGGCGGAGCGACAAGGCAAGGCCTTAGCTTCTGCCCTGTGGTAGCAGAAGAATGGGTTTGAAAACTCAGTACAAATAAGCGGATGACAGCGCCGTGGGTGCAGAGAGATGTCGGGAATGCATGGGAGGAGACTCCAGGTCACTGAAGAAATGTACGGCTCTGGTTCTATTTATGAAAAAATAATTGTAAAAATGCACCAAGACGACGCAGGGAGGAATCCAGTGTGTTCTCTGAGATGGTGAGCGGTGAACGCATCGGGGGTGAGGACAGAAGTAGGAGGAGGCCTGTCGAGGAGGGAGGGGGGGTGTTCCAGGGCCCCGGGGATGACTGTGTTTAGACGGGGAGCTAGGTACGCGCGTGCTCACTGCTGTGTTTACATCTTACACGGAGGACATAAACACGGCTGAAGTGGACTCAGTGTTGGCTAAGCTCAGCGTTGAGAAACGCAGTGCTGGGATTCCCCGTGTGAGCAGGTGTCTCCCCGGCACCTGCCGTACCCTCCTTGCGCCCCTGTAACTGGCTTGGATGACCCTCGGCTATCCGATTCTTAGGGTATTGCCAACGTTTTCTTACCTACGTATAGCCCAGAGTGGGAACACTTGGTGGAAACTAAATTAGAAATAAAAAGGGGAAAATGAAAAATATTTCCTCCCCAGGTCTGAAGATTGGACAAAAAGACTTTAAAGTTGCAAGACCTTGCTGTGGCACTGTGCATCTGCCAGTACCTGAAATTCCATCCTCTGTCCTTCCAACCAAAACCACCCCTCCCGGTGGGTTCGCCCCGCCCCCTCTGCCCCCACCTGCTGTAGAGCGGCTGCTGGCTGCTGCCCTAGACAGGGACAAGGGGTTCTTGCTCAGGGCCCCCCTGGCTATTCCTGCCAGGTGTAAGGCTGCCGGCACAGACAGGGCAGAGACCAAGCCTTGCTCCGTCCCCACCCCTCACCCTGCCTCTCCTTCCTCCTGCAGCCAGGTGGCCACCTGGGAGCTGTCAGGGCCACCTGTGAGGCACCTGCACGTGGCTTCAGTGTGCTGTGTTCTTAGTGGTGCTCACGGCTCACGAGGGCCCCAGGCACAGCAGTGGGAGCAGGCGGAGGGGCTGCCCTCTTGGAGGACAGGGAGCTGAGGTGCAGCCCCTGGGTCCTTCTGACCCACCTGGGGACAGCTGGCGGCCAGAACCCCTGGTCTTCCCTCCCAGGGACAGAACGCCACCTTGGCTTAACCTGCAATGGTATGAGAGCAGTCTGGCAATGACAGGCTTGGGGTGGCTGTGTGTCGGTTTCCAAATGTGATATGCACAGACCTCCACAAGGTTGTGAAGTGGAATTCTGGTGCAAAACGTTTTTAAACCCACGCACAGCTCTTTCCATGAACGTTCCGGAGGCGTCTCGCGGGTCCTGGACACAGCGGGGACCCGGCTTTCGCAGTGCTGGCCCCCTGGCTCCGCTACCTCTACCTGGTGCTCCTTTCAGGCCACCACACGCCCACCTCCCACCAGGGGTCACACGACAGGGGTCTCCTGAAGGTGGCGCAGGTGCCGGGGCCTGTGTCGAGGACAGCACTGCAGGGGACATTCTTGGGCGTATGTTTTGGAGGTCAGGAGTGAGCACATCCCCGAGGCAAATTCCTAGCAGTCAGGGAAGTGTCATGGCAGGTGCCGGCTCCCCCCCCCCCCCCATATGGGTGCCAGTCAGGGAAGTGTCGTGGCACCACAACTGAAGCTGCCACCTGCGGCGCCGGCACCCGCCCCCCCATATGGGTGCCAGTTTGTGTTCTGGCTGCTCTACTTCTGATCCAGCTCCTTGCTAATGGCCTGAGAAAGTCACGGAGGATGGCCCACATGAGAGACCCACTGGCTACCCACATGGGAGACCCAGATGAAACTCCTGGCTCCTGGCTTCAGCCTGGCCCAGCCCCAGCCGTTGTAGCCAATTGGGGAGTGAACCAGCAGATGGAAGATCAATATCTCTCCCTCTCTCTCTCTCTCTTTATCTCTCTCTCTCTCTCCCCATAACTTTGACTTTCAAAGAAACAAATGAATCTTTAAAAAGAATTCCTAGCAGTCACCAGGGTGAGTCACAGGTTCACCCTTGGACTGGTCCTGTCCTGCGGTGTTAGTTTGTTGGGGACTATAATCTATAATCTATAATCTCCACCAGCTTCTCACGCATGTCTTCATCACATCACAGATGCGACTCTGACCTGGGCGCGGACCCTGGGGCCTGCCCCTAGAGCCCTCCCCCTGCTGTCCACAGGCATTGCTTTGAGGGGCCAAGCAGTCTGTGCTGTCCCTGTCCTCCTGGACCCAAACACCTGGTGTGAGCTCGCCTGTGCTGAGGTCCCCTGGCCTTGGAGCTGCTGCCCACCCTTCCTCCGGAAGCTGTCACCATCTAGCGCGCGCCCGCTGCTCACTCCCCAGACAGGCCGAGGGGAGGGGTCCAGCGACCCCAGCTCCCTCCCATCACTGTGCATGTTTCTGCTGCCCACGGGGTCCTGCCTGCCCACCTCAAGGCGGGAGCTGGGAGCAGCCTCTTCTCTCCAGGCCTTTTGCTCATCTGTAGTGGGCTGGGACGGGGGAAGTAGAGGCAGCAGAGCTCGTGGCTTAAGTTCAGGATCCCAGCCCCACCGCTCCCTAACGGAGGGGACTGGGTCGAGTGCCTGCTGCTTGCTGAGCCTTGGGAGCCTCAGAGTGAAACGGACACAGCGAGAGGACCTACCTCCGAGGGGCGTGGGGAGGATTCGGCCGATTCCTGCATGTGACGCATTTCGCACAACGCCTGGCGAGGAGAGGGTGGGCGTGGTGGGGGAGCAGCCAGGCCAGAGCCAGGCCCGGCAGCCAGAGGGGGCGCGCAGCAACGCAGATGCCCCGGGGCGCCACACAGCGGGAAGCGCTGGCCCCTTCTCGGCAGCCCTGCCTGGCTCCTGGTTGGCCCGCAGGTGGGTTCGCTGCTGTGCCTCTTCCCGAGGGTTGGGGACAGGGAGGCCCCTTGTCACTGTGCAGTGTCCCCCAAGAGCAGCAGCTGAATAGATGCTGGGGCCCGACCCCTGGGCCACCTGACTGTGCTCCCAGTGGGTGTTTGGTGGCATTTCCTTCAGTGGGGAAGACACGGGCACTGGACTGGAAGCTGCGATGTGGAGCAGGGCTTGGTTCTGAGTGGAGAAAGGATCCCTCGTCTAAGATGGGGATTCCAAGGCGGGGGTGTGCTGGGAGCAGAGCTAATGGGCTCGCAGGGGAGCCGGAGCCTTGTTCCCCGAGGCCCCCCAGTCTCAGGGCGAGGGCGGCCGTTTCTGCGGACAGGCGGGGCCTGGGGCCTTTACCTGAGGCCTGTTGCTTTTACACGCGTCGTCCAGGTGCTTGTGCCACAGTATTGCATGGAATCGGGAGCCAGTCTGGAACTTGTAAACATTGCCTGGGGGGCAGAGAAACCACTGGTTACCGAGAGGGGTACCTGGCAGGTCGGCCTGTGCCTGTGACGGGAGGGAAACAGGGGACTAAACCTAGGGAGCTCAGCCGCAGCCCCCTCCCCCGCGCCGCCTCCTGGGAACGGGCTCAGAGCCATGCTTCGGGCCCCGGTGCCTCTGGCTATCTGGTGGAGCCCGGCCGTTACACATGCGTAATGTAAAGTGCACAGCACATCTGCAGTCCTGTGGAACCAAGGGGTGACGCACTGCACGCAGGCTGCTGTGTTCACGCACTGACTGTGAGGACCAAGGGCAGCCCTGGCGCTGTGCTGTGCTTTCACAGAGCATAAATGGGGTTTCAACGCATCGGCGACATGGGTGACTTCCCTGGGACACTGCTACATTTTGGTTTGGGGTTTACACTCACAGTGGATGGGTTCAGAGGTCACTGAGCGTTAACTAAGACGTGACTTCTTCCCTGCTCCGGCTCTCGGGCCCCTTGGATTCTACTCACTGACCCTGGCCACCCCTGCGTCACCTTCCCTCTGCGTGGGGACAATGCCTTCCTCCGGCATTCCAAGGTCCCTTGGCTGGCACCGCTGTGCACTGAGCACCGCCTAGGGGCTTGCTATGAATGCAAGGGTCTGGGTCTCCGTCCCAGATCTGCCGACTCCAGGTCTGAACTGCAGCAAGACCCCGGGGTTGTGTACGCACGGGACCCTAAGCTCAGATCCTAAGCTCAGTATTCCTGCTGGGGGGCTTTCCAGGCCGCAGTCAGAACCTAGGACCTGGGCAGCCTGGGAGCTTTGCCACGCCCCTCTTCCCCAGCAAGGTTGTGGGGGGAGGGTGGGACCAGAGACACTGGGAGACAGCAGGGAAGGTCAAGTTAGAGCTTCTGGTAGACACAGGTTTCCGCCCTGGGTTGTCTGTGGACTTGTACAGCCTCCTGGCACAGGCATGCTGAGGTGGGGGATGGGGGTCCCTGAAGTCTCCCAAGAGCCACAGTGCTTCTAGCCACCATGTGGCCCGCCCTGTGCAGCTTCACGTTATTTACTGAGAGACCCTGAAGTTACTGCTCCAGCGGTGATGGGTCCCGGCAGCCACAGGTAAGGCCCACAGCCCCACATCCCGCACACGGCCGCCATGCCCTAAGCAGTGTCCTGGACAGCGAGGGGCCGGGTGAGCAGCGGCACCCGGAGCGCTGCACGGCTGCAGAACGCACTCTCGGCGGGCACGGAGGCGGGAGCGAGGGGAGGGCGGCTCGCTCCGCTGCCCACCTTTGTCAGGGTTGTTCAGCTGGAAGACGTCCGGGTGCGCGGGGTCGTCGGGCAGCTGCGCCATCCAGCCCACGATGGACACCTTCTTGCCGGGCGTGGATTTGTACTGGAGGAAAGTGACAGAGGCGGAGGCCCAGGCCTGAGGCCGTCCCTTCACAGGGAGGCTGATCTGGGCCGAGCCAGGCTCCTTCCCACCCCCACCCCCACCCCCGCAGGCCGCCCAGCTCCCTCCTCTGCTAGCCCGAGCCCCACCCGGGAGTCCTCACATGACACTTACGTGTTTCCGGTCTGTGCCCCGCAAGGACTTGGCTCCGTAGTACAGCAGGGTGGATCCTGAGAGAATGACCCAGTACCTGGTCCACGAGGACAGCTACAGAGGAAGGCGAGGCACAGTGACCACAGCCCCCGGCTGCCTGATTACCCGCCTTGCAGCCCTGCCGATGCCGGCGCAGGCCTCAGGCTCCCCAGCCCTCCGCCATCTGCCGGCAATACCAACTCCAGTCAGGGCCAGGAGGCAGGCAGGCTTCTCCTGCCCCCACTTCCTCACTCCCTAAGTCCTCCTTTCTGAAGGCAGGGCCAGGACACCCCTCCTACTTGTTTAGGTGACCTGGGCCTCAGAGGGCCCTAGGAAAGGCACGTTAGCACCCACACATGCTACCCTGCGGCCCAGAGGGAGCCCCCACGTGTCCTCTGGGGTGGGGGGGGCACTATTCTGTCCTGATTTCTGGATGTAGCAATGGAGGCTCTTCCCACTCGGGGCACGGCCAGGGCTGGCCCCAGGCCCCTTGCTGCTGCCTCTGCTGCAGGTGCGCCTGCACTCACCGCGGGCTTCCGGCCCTCCTTGAGCAGGGTTTTCCTTCTCAGAGGTCCCTCTATGGTGGGCACGGCCGTCGAGCTCCCCAGGGTGCAGATGCAGGGACCTGTGGGGCTGAGGGAGACGCAGTCAGGTGTGGCCTTGGAACTCCCCAGGGTTCCCAGGGGCCCCGTCGCTAAGGCCATGCTGTTGCTGCAGGCAGAGCCCCACCAGGGCTGGGGCGAGGCCAGGGGGCAGGGGTCAAGGCCACCGGAGAGCACAACGGTCTGCTGGCAGCTGAGTGCTTCCGTCCCTGTCTTCCTGAGGGCTGCGAAGCTCCAGGCTTAGGCACCAAGTGCCCCACAGCCCTGCCCCTGGCAGCCCCCTACCCAATCCTGACACCTCCGCCGTGGCTTCCTCCTGGCCATGTCCAGGGCTCACACCTGCAGGTTTCCTCTGCACCTGGGAACAGCAGGCCTTGCAGCCTCAGCTCTGGCAGTGGGGACGAGGCAGAGGGACGGGCGGACTGGGAGGAGGGAGGAGGGACGGAGCCAAGGCCACCATGGCCAGCTCCTCCTCCAGCTCTTCCTCCCACCCTTTCCCTTGGGGATCAGGCGCCACCTACAGGCAAGGATATCCAAGTGCACGGCCCGCCCAGCCCTCTCCCATGCCCAGATCTGCATCTGCTGCCGGGGCTGGAGGCACCTCAGCCATCGCGCCTTCTCCCCACGCCTGCCCACAGCTCGAGCACCAACATTGGGGTTTCTTCTTTCTTCCCTGCCCTCACAGCCTAAGCAATCCCAAGACGTACTGAGTCTGCCTCTACTTTTCCACCTTAGGCCCCTGGATCTTCGGACGGCTGCTCAGTGCTGTCCTGCGTCCACTCTTGCCTTCTTCCTGAGCCCTCTCCACACTGTGGCCAAGATCAAGGTCATGCCACCACCTGCTCCTCCCCACCCAATGGCTCCTCCCTGCTTTTTAAGGTATGGGTTCCAGCCTCATTTTGGGCCCCCTCCCCTCTCATTCCTTACAACACTGGTGACCCTTCCCCCGCCCTTGGAATCACCTTCACTTCCTGCCTCGTGGCCCCTGGGCTGTCCCTTTGGCTGGGGACATTTCCCCTACTTGGGACTTCCCGTTATTTGGCCAGTTCCTTCCACTCTTCCGGTCTTTGCCCACATCGCCTCTCTGGGGTGTCGCTCATAGACGCAGCCTTTATCTACATGCCTGGCACCCAGCAAGCACCCAGACAAATAAATGAGTACCTGTAGACGCAGCTCCGGGTCCTGGGAGAATTCCGAACCGGAACCCGCCAGTTAGGCCCCAGCGTGGCATAGAGACGTCCCCTGCTTCAGAGGAAAAGCGCTGAATTTTAGCAAGAGCCCGGGAAGACCAGACACTCCCCAAGGCGCCTGGATGGCCATTAGCTCAGGAAAGCCTGTGGTCACCCTCCCCGATCCCTGCCCCAGGCCCCCGCGTCCCTGCAAGTTCATCTCGGGCACGGCTGGAGCTGCCTGCTCAGTGCACGCGACACTCCTCAGAGCCCGCGTGCCGTCTCCACCTCCACGCTCTTTTTCTCATTAACTTGTATTGAGTGCTCCCTCCCTTCCCCCTCCCCCCAGTGTGAGGCTGAGATGTTTCACAGGAGTCGGTGGCCGGCCCGTAAGGCCATGGAAAAGCAGACACAGAGTTGCAGACGACCTCGCACACCGGGCCGGGCGTAGGTGCAGCATCACCAGGACACAGCTGAATTCCGCACGCCACGTCCTCAGCGGACAGGCTCCTTGGCCACCGCCCAGCAAACCCCGCGCTGCTCCAGGAGCTCCCCGCGGGCTGCCCAGCTGGCCTTTCTCTCGCCTGTCCTCCCCAGCGTGGGTCTTCCCAGGAGGACGTGCAGCTTCCCGCTCCACTGCTTTCGGGGAAGGCGGCACCCTTTCCCGTCTTAGAAGCCTCCCTTCCTGGGGTGGGTGCGTGGTGCGGGGCTTGAGCCACTTCTTCACTCACGTCCTGTATCGGAGGGCCTGGCTTCAGGTCCCGGCTCTGCTCCTGACTCCAGCTTCCAGCTAATGCAGACCCCGGGAGGCAGCGGTAATGGCTCGAGGACTGCACTCCTTGCCATCCATGTGGGAGACCTGGACTGAATTCCCGGCTCCTGGCTTTGGCCTGGCCCAGCCCTGGCCATTGCAGGCATTTGGGAAGTGAACCAGTGGATGGAAGACCTCTCCCTTCCTCACTCTTTCTCTGTCTCGTCCTACAAACGAGTGAATGAAAACTCACTTTCTGCACGAACACGAGGCTCCGCCTCTCAAGCCCCCTGCAGCACGTCTACCCCTCAGCTGTCTGCTGGCCAGAAGGTGAAGAAACCCCTTTTGTTGAGTCAGACAAGGTCTGCACCTCCTTTCCGAACAATCCGTGTTCTTCGCAGCGAGTCCTGCGCTGCCGCTCGTTGCCCATCACCAGCCACGTGTGGGGACATCCACACGCACAGCAGGTGCACTGCATACCCCTGAGCCCAGGGCCTCCATCCTCCACCCAGAAAAGAACCGTTCTTGTCTGGCACTGAGGGCCCAGTCTCCAGGGGCCCAAATTCAGGAGTGGAGGGAGTGCACTGGCCCTCCAGGGTGGCTGCCCCAGGACCCTCCCCCTCTGCCCACCATGTGCTCAACCCCCCAACTCCTCTAATGTTACAGGTCCTCATGACGGTCATGGGCTGACACCCCCTTCTCCCCCCCACCCCGGTGAGCTAGGACACAGATGAGACGCCCTGGTATGCTCAACTCCCAGCCCATGGGCCAGGCCGGACAACCTCCACCGCCTCCACCCTCTCCTCCCCTAAGAAAGGGGCTGGGCTGTGTGAGCGAGTTCCACGCTCTACAGGAAGCCAGGAGCCGCGGTGATTCAGATCCAGGGGAAGCACCCGCAGATGCCAGGACTCTCCCCTACGATGGAAGCACCTGCCAGAGCCAGGCCAGAGCCCCGCGCCGAGCACAAGAGGTCACAGCCCCGCGCCGAGCACTGCCAGGGCTGACAGTGAGCTTCTCTGTGTGACGTCTTCATGGCGCCGTCTCTTCCCCTCTTCTCCTGAGCCCAGAGCAGTGCGTGAGCATGGGGACTGTGTGCAGGCACCTGTGGTTCCTCAGTCGGGCCTGTGGCCAGTGCCACCACCTTCTTTCCATCCTTCTCCCCGTGCTGCGTGGTGAGGAGACGTGCGGCAGAACCGGCATTTATCCACAGACAGCCCGAAACCAGCGACTTCTAAGCAGTCTGGCCTTGTAGACAGCCTCTCCTCATGTCCTCCCGGGCTGGAGGACTGACGGGGAGTGCAGGGCGCTGGGGGTCGCAGGCAGACCCAGGGGCCACTGCGTAGTTCATGCTCACGGTGCCTGCTTGCTGACCAGAGCTTTGCTTAGGACCATGTCCCCCGTCCCCCACTAGAGGAAGCCAGGATTTGAGCCTAGGTCTGTCCAGCTCCATAGCCTGGGTGGAGGGAGAGGCAGAGGGGTTGACGCGGCACGGTCTGCCACTAGGACTGGGACTGGGACCATGTCTGGAGGCGCCCACCCCAGGGTCACCCCCGGCCTTCCGCAGGTCTCCCTGGGCTTGCTCAGTGTCTGTTATGCTGCGTGGCTACTCGATGCTGTGGCCCTGGGCTCTCCTGGGGTGGCGTGCTTCCACATTCCCTGGCAGCTTTGGCTGCCTGGCACTTAGGGCAGCACCCTCTCGACCACTGCTTACCATGAGCCAGCAAGTGCTCCTGCCACGAGCCCCAGCCCCGGGGAGGGGCAGTTATCTTGCCCTGTTTTCTAGGACACTGAGGCTCGGGGAGGCAAAGCCACTTGTCCCAGCTGTCATTAGGGATGGAGATGTAAGTTCCCCCCAGCGGGACGCGCACTTCCCCACGTGGGCCAAGGGCCTGAGCCACTGTGGCTGCTCCAGGCTGACGAGGCCAGAGTCACGGTGACCTTCCCCAGGCCAAGCCTTCAGGGGAAGAGAGTTAGGGGGCTAGTGACCAGCCACGTGAGCCCCATGGTGCCAGAGGAGGGCGTGATGGGCTGGGGGGCTCCAGCGGGTCCAGGTAATCTGGCCACTTCCTGCTTTGACAAGACTCGGGAGCTGAAAGCTTGGGGCCAGCAAACACCAAAGGAATGAGTAGTGGCAGCAGGTGAACCCCAGAAGTCACACAACTTCTCGGACTGCCATGGGGGCTCCCCCAGACCAGCTCCCTTTCCCACTGTCACTCTGGCAACACGTGGCTGAACACAATGTGTCCCAGGAAGGCCATGGGACACGAGACTATCATCTCCTTTCAGGTGCAGCTCACTGGGGAAGACAAAGCTGGCAACCAGGTCTGTACCCAGGGTGTGCAGGATGACGACGACGATGATGATGGCGATGAAGGTGGTGGTGACGGTGACAGTGGTGGTGACGGTGACGGGTGGCAGGCACAGTACTCAGCAGTATTCATTCATTATCTCACTTCATCACACCACTCGGTGAGGTTGGTGCTGTTAGGATCCCCCTGAGGCTTGGAGGGGTGGAGCCACTTGCCCAAGGTCACGCCATCAGGAGCAGGAAGGGTAGGGGGTGCTGTTGAGGCGCAGGCAACCGGGGTAGAGTAGGCCAACAGCACCACGGGCATTCAGACCAGCCCAAGTGAGTCTGAAAGGCACCGCCCCCCGCCATCATATTCTAGGGTGCAGATCTCCTGGGGGTTAAAGGTCACAAGGCTCTGAGTCCCCGTTGCTAGTCTAGGGGGCTGGGGAATGGAGGGCAGTCTCGGATAATAGCCACGCTGAAGCCTCGGTCATCTTGTTCCTAGCAGAGGGAGGGCTCCCCACCCGCACCCTTGCTCAAGCGCAGAGAGGCCCTGGTCGGAGTGCACCCGTGGAAGTGGCCAGGTGATGCTGCTCATCCACCTGCACCTGCAAACCCCTGATGGGAAGCAGTCCCATGAAGCTTTGTCTGGCCTTGGCTACTTCCTGTTGACTCACCCTCATCTGCAGGCAGGAAGCTGCCACCCTGAACTGTGCTGGCCCTGGGAGGCCCCTGGCCCCAGGCAGTGCTCTGGGAGGCCCTTGACTCCCTGCGAGCCGCACCCCTCCCTGGCCCAGCTGTAGCCTGGACAGCGTGCCTGATTCACGCGGCAGGTCCCTGGGAGCCACACTTGTACGCCAGGCCTCCATCCTTCTGAACAACACACAATCCAGCCAAGTTCACCAGATTTTCTCTTCTGGCAGAACTGGACAGGAGCGGCTTCAGGTCAGGCCTCGGGGCCAGGGTCAGCCTGGGAGCTGCAGCACGGACCGCTCTGCATGCTGACAAGTGTGGAGTCTGGCCTGCAGCGAGCGGGGAGGACAGACACAGGCGTGGCAGAGCCCTGCCCACCTCCAAGGCACTGACTCTGGAGCAGGTGAGGCCCGAGGCAGGGGTGCTGCGGGCAGAGGCTTCTTGGTTCCCTGAGCAGCGGCAGCAGTGGACCGGCAGGGCCAAGCCCTGTCTGCAGGGCCAAGGACAGAGGCAAGCACCAGGCTGTGGGACCCAGGGCCCAGGGATCTTCACTCCTTCGGAGAGTCTGCTGGAGGGGCCTCACTCGCCAGGGATCGAGGCAAGAGATTGTGTTTTGTGCATGGGGAGGGGCATGGGGAGGGTGGGCATAAACAGAAGCTTGGCAAATTGTTTCACACGGCCACCACCCCCAGGGGCTGGGCAGAGCCCCAGATTCAGGTACAGGACAGCAGGAGAGGCTCCAAGTGTCTGCGGCAGCCTCCCCGGGGACCCTCCCCACCCTTCACTGCCACCCCAAAGGCCAGCGTGGGCTCCGAGACCGCCTTCAGTCCTGTCCGTCTGTCCCGTCATGGCTGTACCGGAACCCCTGGGTGGCTTTCCTGCCAGTGGGAGGTCCCCATGGGGGGAAAGTCATCGACACCCGAGCGGCCACGTGTATCCTCTCTACAGAGCTGCGCACTGGGCTCAGGGAGGCTGAGGCCGTGCGGTCCCGACTGTGGCGGGAGACACACGGGGACTTGCGAGGTCGGCACACATCCGGGCCCCTCTCTCCAAGAGACCCCAGACACTGCCGGGCCCCACTCCCATTCCACACGACTCAAGGCTCCTGGGGCCTCCACTTGGTCCCCGCGGGCTGCTTGTCGGAGCCTCCCGCTGCACCCTGCAGGCCGCCTGTTGGAGCTTCCTGCTGCACCCTGAGTGTGAGCTTTGCCACCCCTGATGCGCCCACCTATTTCCTCCACAGCCCCGAGAGCGCTGCGCCGCCAGTGCGCCATCTTCCCTCCCCTCCCCTCTCCCACTGAAGGGGCTTCCTCTGCCGCTTAGTCCCCCCCCCCCCACACACACTATGGGCTGTCTCTCTTGCGTGACAAGACCCTCAGCAGAGCCTGGCGACTCTGAGGCCTTGGGGAGGCGGTGGCCACGTGCTCTGTGACACATACGTCATTTCTGGCTGTGTTCCTTTCAAAAAAGCGGAATATTTGTTTTCTGGGTAGAACAGCAACACTTGCCCAAGGTGGGAAATTTGGAGACTACAGGAGACGAAGGAAAGAAGTTCCTTCAGCAACCCCAGGGCTGGGTGATGGTCAGGAGGACGAAGCTCCCACACACGCAGGCGCTGGCCTCTCAAGCGTCCGTCCCGCCCTAGAAACAAACAGCCTGCGCCTCTCTGGGAAGATCCTGATCAGCCAGCGCCTCTCCCTGCAGCTGCTGCTGCAAACGCCCCCTCCTCTCACTTCTCAGGAGCAGGGGGCTCTAGGGCCTGCCTGGGAGCCCTGCCCCGCCCCGCCCCGCCGGCCCCTGCCACTCCCCGGCCTTGGGCCACTCCCCGCCCCCTTTGTCCCCATAGCTCTGGGGCGTCAGGTGGATCACAGGGAAGAGTGGGCCCACTCCCTGGGCCCAGACCACTGCGCTGTCCACACTCTGGGCCCTGAGGACAGGAGAGGGTCTTCAGGGCCACCCAGGAGCAGAGAAACGACCCCCACACGACTCCCTGGGTCTGCCCGCTCCTCCCCAGCCCTGCAGGCCTGTGGCCTTGCTGGAGCTGACGTGGAGGAGGGGACAGGTGGAGCAAGGACAGGGTTAGTGCTGCACCCCCCACCCCCACCCGACCCTCCCCACAGAGCAGTGCAGGGGCCCATGGGCTCAGGGACACCGTGCAGGAGCTCTTGAAGGCCGGCCACTTGGAGGACACAGTGGACACATGTGGCCTGAGCTCTGGCTGCCACCGAGGGCTGCCTTCGGCCACCAGGCTGAGCAGCCCAGGTGCGAAAACTCAGGGGAGGCAAACTCCACAGATGGGGCCAAAGAAGCCCACCGAGGCTGGACGATGCCCCCTCCTGCCTGCCTGTTCACAGGGGCATGAATGGTGACCCAGAGGTGGCCCTGAGCCAGCAGACAGGCACGTGCTGCGGGGCCACTGGCCGGGTGGCCCTGCCTTTGCTCGTGGTATCTGCCTCCATTTCTCTTCCGGGCCTGAACTAAGCTTGTTACAAGGAATGGGTCTCTGGGGAAGGTCAAAGGTCATGACCCCCCCCAGCTTTGGCACTGTCAGGCAAGGTGCTGCTCCCCCCCCCCCCAGGCTCTTCCCCTCTCAAGTGGGCCCCGCCTCCTCTGTCCCTGGCTCTGGTTCCTGTGCCCGCAGGTGTTAGTGCAGGGTACGCAGCACCTGAGGGAGCAGCGGGCGGTCTCCGGGCAGGGGGCTGCACTGGCTGACATCCAGGCTTCTGGGGGAGGGGGCAGGACTATTTCCCCTGGGGGAGATGCACGGCTGCGTGCTGGGTGGTGCGGTGGCAGCGGGAGAAGGGAGCGACGCCGAGGGAGGAGTTTCGGGCTGCGAGAGCCGAGCCCTCCCTCCCGCTCTCCCAGGGATCTGTGCGTCCCGCCTGCTGACAGCACGGTCTCTCTAGGGAGGACAAGTAGAGGCCAGAGTGGAATGGAAATGGGGGCTGGTGGTCAAGCCACGGGAGCTGGGGCTATGGCTCGATGGGAGAGGACCCCCTTGAAGCAGGGGGTCTCCTGATCCCCCCAGCAAGGAGCAGGTGGCCCTGAAGGCTGCTGGAGAGGCCAGGGGCAGGGCTGGCCATCAGCCTCTGCTCCGAGGGGCTCCCACCCAACTAAGTGCTCGCTGTGGACAGAAAGAGGGTGACCTAGCTGCAGCCACAGGCCGAGGCACCACGCCCTGCACAGTAGCTCTGCCCTGAGGCACGGGGCCTTGGCATGGCTGTCTCTGCTACACCCGGAGCAGCCAGTGCACTCTCCGGCCGGACACAGCTGCTTCCTAAACAGCTACCGGATGAATGGGTGAGTGAGTGAATGAACGATGGACAAGTGAAGAATGAGCGCATGAACGGACAGGTCCAGCTCTGGTTGCTCTTCCCATCTCAGCCTGTGCCTGCCTTTCCCGTCTGATGTCCTCGCTGGCCTGTGTCAGGGCAGATGCTGGCCTGCCTGTCGCCCTCTCCCCAGGAGACGCCTGGCTGGGGCTCAGAGCTCTCCTCCCTGGGCTGGGGTGGCTCCCTGGCTGGGGCTGCCTAAGCTCCCCTAAGGGGAATGGAGCCAGCGGCCTCCGGGAGTCTGGAGGCCCGGGTGTCCAGGGGGAAGGAGCCTCTGAGGTGCGTCCATGGCCTCGGGCCGCCACGCCAGCCCTCCATGTGCGTGAATGGTGAGCATGAACAGCTGTATGCGGGAGAGTGTCAGCATGTGAGCATGCTTGCGTGGGCGTGTACGTTGTGACAGTGTGTGTGTGAGAGTGAGCCAATGTGTGTCTGTGCACACAAGCATCTGTGTGGGATGTGTGTGCAAGAGTGAGAGCGTGTAGTGTGTCTGCACACGTTAGTGTGTGACTATGTGTGCAGCTCTTGGATGCTGGAGGAGGGGCAGACCCGCCTCTTGTGTCACTTGGCCTCCCCTCAGCCCTGAGTCTCCAGGTGGTCCCTTTACCCATGGTGGTGCCACGCTGTGGGAGCGCCCGTTCACGGTGTCTCCTATCTCCCAGAAGCCCTGGCACTGGCCCAGAAAAGCACTGTTTGTGGAGCCCTTGAAGTGGGGGAGCCCCTTTGCCCAGTGTGGTGTAGGGCAACGCTGGCCACCTCCTGGTATCCCTTGGGGGTGGTGGTAAAAGTGCCTCAGGCTGTGTAGGTGCAACCCCCGCAGGGCCCAGCAGGCGGAGCCATGTGCTCACTTCAAGTCTAGTCGGTTCCCAGGCTTCCAGTTTCCAGACCCCAGCCCGTAGCCAACCTGCTCCCAGGACTCCTGCCGCAGCCCCCGGGGCCAGCGCCCAGAGCGGAGGTGCCACGAGGCCGCTCGGAGCATGGGGGCTCACACCCCCAGGCCACCCCGCTCCTCTGCCCGCCAGGCTGACGGAGGAGCCACAGAGCAACAGTCCCTGCGCGGGGCCTGTCCTCAGCTCCCTGGGGCCCTGCCACCACCCGAGAGGGAGGCCGTGCTGAGGCCACACTCACCTTTCCAGCCCTGTGGACACCTCTTCACTAAACTCTGAGCTCTCACTACTGCCTGGAAAAGGAACACAGACCATGAGCAAGGCGGCCTCGCGGTGGGGCCCAGGCCTCCAAGAATGAAGCTGCTGCGAGGGACAGTGTCCTGGCCGGACAGTGCTTCCCGCTGCCTGCCCACTGCCGGCTCCAGCCTCAAGCCTCCAGCTGGGCCTCACCCCACGAGCACCTCAGGGCCTGACACATGCTGGCCACGGGGAGGACCCCGCAGACCCCTGGCCCTGCAGCTCCTTCCCTCTGCCTGCCCCCAGCTTCTCTGGGGCTCTAAGACCTCTGCAAGCAGGGGCTTTCTCCTGTCACTCAAGCACCCGCACCCATGGCCTCTGGGCTCTGTCTGGAACCATGGAGGCTCCAAGGTTCAGGGCTCTGTGTGGGCAAGAGCAGCAAGGCCGGGCAGGGAGAAAGGAAGGTGCCTTCGGGCTAAGGGGGTGGCCTGGGCTGGCACCAAACAGGCAGGTGCACACAGCCCACACGAGGCCTTCAGCCGTGAACTGAGAAGCACTAGAGCTCCCCGTCCGAGGGGTTGGGGCCCCGATGGCCCTGTGATCTCCCTCCCGCGTGGACACTGGCCAGCAGAGCCTCGGACTCAGTGTTGTGCCTCAGGAAGAGAAGGCCTGGGCCCAGGCGAGCTCACAGCTGCCCGGTTGTGAAGCGGCTGCTCCGCCGTCCAGCCAGGAGCCGTGGACCGGCACTTCCTGAGCACGTCCTGCAGTAGCCCAGTCCCATCGGACACCAGGAAAGAGGGTTCCACGGCCAAGGCCTGGAGGACCCAGAGACCCTGGAGGGCTCCCAGTGCCCATACGCCTGTCAAACTTGTATATCCCAGCCCCTTCCCACCACGCCAGGCCCAGAACCCTCCTTCCAAGGCTCCCTGAGAACCTCGCCCGGGGAAGCACTGTCCTAAGCTGCTGTGCACCCAGATGGGGGTCCACACAGGGCGGCCTCCGCTGAGGACGGAAGGCGGACAGGGAACTCGCTGTTACAGACCTCCGGGGGTGAGGCCCACGGCCTCTGGGACCGGCCCAGCTGCACGGGAATGTGAGATGTAAGATTCCTGCCTGGTTGCCTTTCCCTACCCCCACTGCTTCCCACGTGCACTGCGGCCCTCACCAGGTCAAGTCCCCAGCTTGGCAACGGCCTAACCCGTGGCTATAGCCAGCGGGGGTCTCTGATAGGGGAGCAGACAGACACACAGCACGCAGACTGCAGAAGCTCTGATGGCCACAATGACAGGGTGGTCCCCCCTGCTCTCAGTTGTCCTGGGCACTGCAGGGGGACGGCTCTGTGACTAGAGCCCAGCGCTGGCCTCCACCCTCACCTCAGCCTCTCCCTGCGGCACCAGGGGCCCTGCCTGGCGTCCGTTCTGGCAGGTGCTCAGTGCTGCAGGCTCTCGGAAAGCCGCCTTCCCCTCCCTGCTCTGGTAAGGACACACGGGGAACCCAGCAGCCCACCGGGCTGCCGCCTGAGCAGGTGCTGGAGCTCACGGCTCCCCCAGGGACAGAAGTGCCACTGGGGCAGCAGCCGGGTCTCGAGCACAGGTCCTGCCGCTTCTTCCACTTCTCTGCTGTACTAGGGGCTACCAACAGGCTGGGGACATCCCTAGGGAGCCCCCAAGGCTGGGAAGGGGGCCTCTTCTGCAGGGGGCGAGGGGCCACAGGGTTCCTCAGAGCGACAGTGCCACCACGTGCGGCAGTGACACAGAGACAGACACGGAGCACACGCCGGACCTGTGGCCCCCGCCTGTGGTGTGCAGGCTGGAGACGCTTACCTAGGGAGAGTCCATTGGTGACGGCGGTGGAGGAGGTGAGGGTGAGGCCCCTGCGGGGGCTGCGGGACTCTAGGACGCTGTCGTCCAGCAGGTGCCTGGCCTTCTCCGACGGGAACGTCGCGCTCTTACTCTCAACTACACTCAACTGACACATCATACTGGAAAACGGAAAGGAAGAGCGGGCGCGTCTGCCCCGGGTTTCTGGGCCCAAGGCGGCGCAGCTGCGCGGGGCGGCCCCGGGCTCTGCCCCTCTGGCGGCGCGACATTGGGCAA
Organism: Oryctolagus cuniculus; assembly: GCF_964237555.1. Classification (NCBI taxonomy): domain Eukaryota; kingdom Metazoa; phylum Chordata; class Mammalia; order Lagomorpha; family Leporidae; genus Oryctolagus; species Oryctolagus cuniculus. The sequence goes on along the minus strand of NC_091432.1, from coordinate 230,775,652 downwards.
GTCACATCCTCTGTCCGAGCCCCAGTTCCTCCCTCCGCCGAGCCCTGCCTGTCTCCCTGGGCGATGAGGTGGCTCCAGGGAGCACGTGGGTGATGAGGCCATGGGTTTGGAGTCACACACACACCTGGTCCAGACCCTGGTACCAGCTTCCTCGCCGCTGCAAGGGTCTCCACCTTGCGGCCTCTCCTCAAGTCCCTCTTAAATGTGTGTGATGAGCGCACCTGCCTCCGAGGCCTGCGGGGGGGACAGATCTGCCCACCCCCACCCAGGGCCCACCTGGGCTGCTTCTGCCTCAGCAGGGAGAGGAAGGGAGGGAGAGAAGGAGCAGGGCAGGAAGGAGATGGGGAGGAGGGAGGGACGGGGCCACTTGCTTAGGGGCCTGTGCCCAGTGCCCCGGGAGCACCAGGGTGGCCGAGGACCCAGCTGGGAGCCCCGTGCAGACAGTGAGCCAGCAGGTTCTCTCTCTGCAGGCAGACACCGGGAGACACGTCACACTGCCCCAGGTGACAAGTCACTGATGCCCACAGGACACTGGGTTTCATCCCAAGTGAGTCACTCACTGAGCTTGGGCCAATTTTCTAGAGTCCGACCATTGCCTCCCTGCCCTCTTCCTATAAGAGCAGCTGAGCTGAGATGCCAAACTGTGCTGCCACAGTGCCCCTCGCCTCCCCCCCAGGCCCCACCAGCCTCAGGAGCATGCCCTAGGCAGGGGCACCAAGAATTCCCGTCGACGGCTCCCTAGTGGGGTCGGGGGACCCCAGCCTAAACTGCAGCCCAGATGAAGCCCCGGGGGGCCGCTCATCACCCACTTGTTGCCCAGGCTGTGGCTCTTCCTGTGTCTGGGGACTGGAGGTGTGGGGAGGCTGCCGGCCACGGATGCGTCAGGACAGGTGGGCCTCCTGCTGAATCTAGCCGAACTGGAGCCTGCTGAGGGGCCTGCAAACAGAGCAGAGAGAGACCATGGGGTCCAGGTGGGGGTGGGGGGCTGTGGAGGCCCAGAGGACAAGGGTCTTGGGGTTTGAGATAAGGCACCAGGCTGGCTGCCATGGATGAGCCAAGAACTGAGCCTGGTATCTTTCTCTCCCAATACAATTGACTTTTTTTTTTTTTTTTGACAGGCAGAGTGGACAGTGAGAGAGAGAGACAGAGAGAAAGGTCTTCCTTTGCCGTTGGTTCACCCTCCAATGGCCGCCGCGGCCGGTGCGCTATGGCCAGCGCACCGCGCTGATCCGATGGCAGGAGCCAGGAGCCAGGTGCTTCTCCTGCTCTCCCATGGGGTGCAGGGCCCAAGTACTTGGGCCATCCTCCACTGCACTCCCGGGCCACAGCAGAGAGCTGGCCTGGAAGAGGGGCAACCGGGACAGAATCCGGCGCCCCAACCGGGACTAGATCTCGGGGTGCTGGCGCCGCTAGGTGTAGGATTAGCCTAGTGAGCCACGGCGCCGGCCACAATTGACTCTTAAGGCTAACAACCAACTGTCAGGCTGGCCGGGCCCTGCTCTGCACGGTGCCCGCTGGCTGAGCAGCCCCAGTGGCTAGTACAGAGCAGTATGGCACAGTCACCCGTCCTTCCCCGGTGAGTGGCCAAATGGGGACCCCCAAGTGCTCCTTCTGCCTTCGAGCCCATGCCCCGGCCTGAACACATCCACCTGCTGCCCCAGCTGCTCACTTAGCACCCAGGGCCCAGCTGTGGACCTGCTGGGCAAGGATGTGGCTGGACACATCCTGAGCCTAGGCCTGCCCCTGACTGCTTGGACATCCTTGGACAGGCCTCAATTTCCTCATCTGAGAAGTAGGGATAATTCAACACACCTTGCAGGAGGGTGGGAGGAGCTGACGAGGCATCCACACTTTTTTCATGGTCCCGGTCATTGCCATACCCTGCCCGGCCCACCCCTTGGGGTTGACAGCAGGTCATCAGAGCTGGGATTTGGGGCCACAGATTCCCTGAGCACAGGACGTGGAGACCAAGGCCTTCTCGCTGGCCATGTCCTCGGCTCCCTCCGGAGGGATGTGGCTGTGGCTGACGTGTCCTTCCTCAGTTTCGGTGGCTTGGGAAGGCAGGTGTTTCAAGGAGGGCCCAGGTGCTAGTCTCACCCCGGCTTTCTGGTCAGACACCAGGACGGGATCCAGGGCTTCCAGAGACAGCAGCCGGGCGGGTCACCCCGAGCTCCAGGCCCTCCACCTCAAGACCCCGTGGAACCACAAGGGGCGCAAGGCCAATGGCTTGGGCCGCCCTCCTTTTGGAGTCTACGAGGATGCCCACACCCCCAGCAGGGACACTGCGCACGTCTGGCCTCCTCGGCGTTCAGAGATCACCAGGCGCGGCGCTGCACCACCTCGTCTGGCTCCTGCTGCTGGCCCTGTTCTCACTTGGCCCCTGCTGTCTTTCCTGCAGCCCCGCCTCCGGCCCTGCCCATGCACTTGGTTCTGCCTCCAACCCCTGGTAGAAGTAGTGGCCACTTTTCTCTCTGCTCCCCTTTAGCCGCAACTCCTAGACCACGCTTCGCCTCCGTGAGAAAGCTGCCGCATTGTTAGGCTTGCTGTCGCTCACATCTGCCCACGCAGTGGGCACACGCACCTCCCCGCCAGGCCTGGGAGCAGGGTCCCCTGTCCAGGGCTGACCTCTCCTCTCTGGTCCCAGCATCACCTTGCCCTTCTCTGTCTTGCAGCTGAGAGACAAGCCCCAGCCTTTTTTTTTTTTTTTTTTTTTTTTTTTTTTTTTTTTTGACAGGCAGAGTTAGACAGTGAGAGAGAGAGAGATGGAGAGAAAGGTCTTCCTTCCATTGGTTCACTCCCCAAATGGCCGCTACGGCCGGCGCACTGCGCAGATCCAAAGCCAGGAGCCAGGTGCTTCCTCCTGGTCTCCTATGCGGGTGCAGGGCCCAAGCACTTGGGCCATCCTCCACTGCCTTCCCAGGCCATAGCAGAGAGCTGTGGAAGAGGAGCAACCGGGACAGAATCCAGTGCCCCGACCGGGACTAGAACCTGGTGTGCCGGCGCTGCAGGTGGAGGATTAGCCTAGTGAACCGCGGTGCTGGCCGCCCTAGCCTTTTGCCCTGTGCCCCCAGGTCCCCCCCTAGGCTGTCAGGCTTCCCCTACAGGAGGCCTGCTCCTCCACCTGCCGCTCCGCCCCTGCACACAGGATGGCGTCTCCAGCCCGACTTCTGTGCCAGGGCCGTTCCAGCCGCCTCCTTTCTGCCAAACTGAGGAGGGCTCCTCGGCCTTCTCCCCAGAGCCCTTGGTGCCTGGAGCTCCCCTGTGCTTCCTGGGGCGGGGGCCGTGACACCACGCTCCCCTGCTCCTCCCCCAACCGCGCCTGTGGCTGTTACCGCTCCTCCATGGGCCCCACACCCTGGAGTCCTCTGCACAGGCCTCCGTCTTTGGCTCCAGTTGTGATCTGATCAGACCCACTGCCCACCCCTAGGTCTCTACTGCGGTCCCCTGTACGCATTCGCACCCAGCTGTTTCGGCGTAAGCCCTCCATCCCGCCATCCCGACACCCCACGTTCAGTGCTGCCAGGGCTGCATCTGGTGCCTCCTTCGGGGTTTCAGCATTGGCTGGAGCCACCACTGGCCTCTCACTCGCTCACGCAGCGTGGGGTCACCCTGTGCTCCGCCCAGCTCTGAGTGGCCTTTCTGCACTTGCCACACCATCACTAAGGCCCCCGATTTTGGACCCCTCCCTGTCTACCTCTGTTGTCACTGACTGGGGTCCCACACTTAACTCTCCCTGCCTCACCTGACACTCTCAGTCCAATACCTCAACCCCATTCAGCTCCATCAGAGTCTGAAAGATGACAAACGGACCCTGTTGTCTCCTTGCTGGAAACGCCCATGACACGTTGTACCAGGTCCTGTCGGACCCCGTCCTTTAAGCTGATATTTTGAAACGCTGATGGGAGAGGAAAGAGGAAGAGCAGCCAGGACAGTTCTCGAGGACAGTGTAGGACTCGCCCTTCAGGCGTCAGCAGCAAGAGGACGCAGCTGTCACGTGAACGGCTTCCCCCGGGCTCCACGTGGAAAACAGACTTCCAAACAGCCACGTTCGAGTCCCGGCTGCCCTGCTTCTGGTCCAGCTGCCTGCTATGCCTGGGGAAGCAGCACAGGATGGCCCCAGTGCTCGGGCCGCTGCACCCGCGTGGGAGACCTGGATGGAGTCCCAGGCTCCTGGCTTCGGCCTGCCTCAGCCCTGGCTGTTGCAGACATGCAGGGAGTGAATCAGTGGATGGCAGACCTCTGTCTCTCCCTCTCAGTTTGTAACTCTGCCTTTCGAATAAATAAATAAAACGACAGCAAAATAAATGCTGAGGGAGGAGTATGAGAGGAGGTGTCTGGCATCCATACAACCACCAATGGCTCAGTAGTCCACGCAGCAAGCTTCCAACACCAGTAAGGAGATCAGCCACGCAGGGGGAACAGGCAACGGACCCAGAAGGGGCATTCACAGAAGAGCAAGTCCACGTGGCCAGCGGCCACCAGGAAAGGCGCTCAACCCCACAGTGCCGGGAGGACAAACCAGAGTGAACGTGAGATGTGGTTCTACTCAAACATAGGGCTAAAAAACAAAACACAAAAAATACCGCAAATTAGCCTGAGAGTCCCTCGTGCTGGCAAGGACGTGGAGGGACAGGAAGTCCAGTCTGGGGCCCAGCTGGGAGCAGCACACTTGGAAAGCAGTTGGTGGCACTGAACATGTCTTCTTGATGTGGTGGCTCCAGTTCTAGCACCTGCCCGAGGGACGTTCGTGTGCCATCAAAGGGTGCCCAGCGTAGCACCGGGCAGCAAGGCTGAAAGGGAGAGGCTACCTCCCTGGTCCTCAGACAGCTGTGGTCTACTTGAGTCAACAAATTCTACAGGGCTGGGGGCAGGGAGGACGGAATGGCAGAGGAGAGAGAGGTGGGGAGGGCAAGAAGGAGTGACTGGATGCACACGGGTATCAATACGGGTAGACCATAGAAACGTGCTCAGGGCCAGCATGGAGGCGCAGTGGCTAAGCTGCCACCTGCGGTGCCGGCATCCCATGTCAGAGCACCAGTTTGAGTCCCGGCTGCTCTGCTTCCTACCCAGTTCCCTGCTAATGGCTTGGGAAAACAGTAGAAGATGGTTCAAGTGCTTGGGCCCCTGCCACCCATGTGGGAGACCAGGATGAAGCTCTGGGCTCCTGACTTCAGCCTGGCCCAGTGTCAGCCATTGCTGCCATTTGTGGATTGAATCAGTGGATGAGAGATCTCTCTCTCTCTAACTCTGCCTTTCAAATAAATAAAATACATCTCCAAAAAATAAATAAATTAAAACGTGTGCTCCGTGGAAAGAGCAGGCTGCCAGAGACAGTTGATGGCATAATGCCACATATGCCAAATTTTTAGAAGCACACAAAACAGCAGTGGTATGTTTATACATAAGAATACAAGAAGAATAAGCCATCATGATATTGGGACAGTGGGGAACCGCAGGGAAGAAAAGGGAGGAGGCAGGATGGGGGTGAACAGGTTTTCCCCATGCATATACGAAGCAAACACGGCACAAATGCTAACTTCTGTTAAATAGGGATGGTGGGCACCTGGGTATCAGATATTTCATTCTTTAAAATGAGAATACTTTAAAAATACTGGACACCTGCCCTGTACTGGATATTCTGCTAGGCGCTGTGCCGGAATCTTCCATCTGCCAACCCACCTCTGTCTTCCACCCCTGGGCCTCGGACAGGGGGCTGCTCTGTGGGTTGGGGGCCGGTGGCAGGGTGGCCATTGCTGCCTCCCTGTGGGCCGCCCCCGAGAGGCATCGTCTGACTCCCGCTGGCCTTGGCATGGCTTCTGATCCCACTATTTCTAAGCCTGGGGTGCTGCACTGTCCCGCAGGGCTCCCCTCTACCCTGTCCACATCTTTGCAAACTGTCCCGCTGTGAAAGCCACCTGGTCCCGCCTCTACCCTGCAGCCCCTTCACGTCTGGCCCTCCGGCGTTCTGGGACATCTGCAGACGCTCAGGGAGGTAAAACCACTAGGGCGTGGGGCTCACTGTCACGTAACAGGTTCAAGGCCAGGCCCTGTGAAGCCACGCATGGTCACCTGGGACCAGCGACCTGACACCTCCTCCAGGAAGCACCACCTCTCTCACTGACGGAAGTTCCAGGGCAGCCCATGCCAGTGCAATGCGGCCTTGCCCCTGGCCTGGCGGGTGGGTCCCTTCCCCTGACTTTTGGACCTGAGCCTAGGACGCACTGGAGGACAACCTTTTTCATGAATGAGAAATAAAACCTACACAGCACCGATGGGTGAGTTTCTCCGCCTGCGGGGAAGAAAGCTGTTCACGGACTGAAAGTGGCTCCCAGGGTAAAGCTAACAAGGGAGAGGGAAGCCAGTCCTGTTCCTGCCGGCCCGCGCTGGCTTGGCTCTTCAGCCTCCCTGGCTCCTCCACCGGTGTCTGTCGCTAATGCTGCAAAGCTCAGGGGCCCTAAAGAGACCCCTCCACCCACACTGCCCCCAGCCAGCTGCCTGGAGACCTGGCCTGCAGGCAGGAGAGGGGAGGCCATCCGAGGCCCCAGTTCCTGCCTTCAGATGGTGTCTCTAGGACAGGGTCTGGCAGGACCTCCTGAGCCCAGAGGGGGTCCACGCATGGGGCTGAAATGCACCTGTGTTTTCCCAGCAGGGGCGTGCAGTGGGGGGGGGGGGCAAGCTGCTATCAGCGGCTGCGAGGCGCTAATCCTAACCAGAGACGGGATCAGACCCATCTGGAGAGTGTTAGGAGCAGGTTCCCAGGGCTCGTGTGGGGCCAGGTGTTCTGCAAACGCTCTCAGGCTGATCCTGATGTGTGGCCCCTGCCCCTACTCCAGGACCTCTGCTCCAAACGCTGAGACCCAGCAGGCTGTGCCCGGGGGAAACGCCTCCGGCAGTGCTCCAGAGAGCACAAGCAAGCACGAAAAGCATCCTGCTCTGTTTGGGTTTCGCACATGTGGCTGAGCAGCAGCTCCGGGGAGGGTGGAACGGCCTTGTTTATCAACGGCCCGGCTGAGGGAGCACGCTCTTGATGCCTGAGTCACTCGGGCCCCCACCCTGGTTCTCCAAGTGTTTGCTGAAGGTCAGATTGCATCGCTCCTCCCCGTGTGGTCTGCAGTGGAACCCAGGGGCCCTGGCGCTGGAGCAAGGGCAAGGACCACGGTCACAGGGAGCCACCGGGCTTCCTGCCTGTGCTGGGCACTGGAGACGGGAACGCTTAGTAGTCCCCTCCCCACCCCCTACTTTCCAGACCAGCGAGCAGGGCTGGTAGATGTCACCCACGCTGGGGGCGGGACCTGACCGCGGGGGTGCAGCGCTCACGTGGCAGGGCAGCGGCCCCAGCGTCCAAGGTCGGCTGCTGGTCAGGGAGCACCTCCTCCAGGAAGCTGTAACGGGTGAGACCCAATCGCTTCTCTCCAGGAAGGGAGGTGAAAGGGACTAACACCCATTATGCACCAACTGTGTACCTGGCTTCGATGCGGCCGGTACTTCCACCACCGCCATTTCAGAGCGAGGCTTGCAGGCACTCACGCTCACATGGGGGCTGCATTTGCCCCCTTCACCAGCCGCATGGGGGGGAGGGGGGTGGTGCTGGACGCTCCTGGGTGCTCCTGGAAAGTTCCTGGGGCCCCATCCTGCTCACCCCTGCGCGACTCCTCTCCCCACCTGTCTCATGCGGTGCCTGCACCTAGATCTCTCCCAAACCCTCTGGACTTGTCTTCCATTCAACTCTCAATTCTCCCCCACCCTCCGAGACCAGTCCCAGATCCACGCCCCCCAACTTCCTGCTTTGGCCGACCTTGGGCGGCATGCCTGGCACTGGGCGCCCCTGAACCCAGAGGGAAGGGTGAGGGCAGCGGAAGAGCCCGTGACCTCCCTGGGCCCAGCCTCAAGGCTGCTGCTGCTCTGGCTGCCCCGTCTCAGCACTCCCACCCACCCTGGCCCCCCGCCCCGCATTGTTGACCAACAGCCTGGGTCTGACGCAAGGCAGAAGAATTTCCATTCAGCTGGGACCCAGAAGGGGGGCCTCTGTGCTCATCCTCTGCTACCGACAGGGCTCAGGTTCCTGCCCCGCCAAGCCCGGGGTGGCCACCATGTGACGGCGCCGGGGACATGTGCCGCTGGGGCCCTTTTATGAGCTGGGTGGCTGCAAGTTTGTCAGCCTACATCCCCAGGCAGGGCAGGGGTGGGCGTGATGATAATGAGCTGGGCTCTGGCCTTGCTTAGCACAGTGTGGTCCCCGCTGCCCAGCCCGATATGGCTCGGACGGCTGGAAAAACTGACCGGGTGGCTTGCCTATCTCAGAGGAGTGCTCTGTTTTTCCTCCGCATAATTTTTCCATGAATAATCTTTAAAGCTTTTTAAGTGGCTGTTTCTTTAGCAGTTTTATTGGAACATATGAGAACTGACAGTCTCCACGGGGGAACTCTAGTTGTCACGTTGAAAAAAAGAAAAAAAAGTCTGGTTCTCATTCCATTTGTCTCAGGAAGCCGACACGCTGCCCAACAGACCACTCACTGTTGGGAAGAGAAGAGGGGAACAGGGCCCTGGTAAGGACAGCGTGGGTGGCTGGGGCAAGGCTGCCGGGAGTTGAGGCCAAAGGACTCAGGACCCAGAGGGCGACAGGCCTGGGCTTCCTTCAAGGCTGAGCGGCCCCGGGGCAAATCACCGTGCACCTCTGAGCACCAGGTCTGCATCTGCAAGGCAGGAACAGGGACCCTGACCTTGCAGCCTCCCTGTGGGAGTAAACCAGACAGCGCCCCTGCCTCTTGCTGCAGCCGACGTTCACGGCGCCCCAGCCTTGGGCCTGCCCCGGGCCGGGTGCTGGGGACACGTCACCGGATGTTCTGCCTACAGTCAAGCAGGGGAGGCAGGCAAGTGACAGGAAACTCACCCCAGGAGGAACACCTGCTGCGAGCCCAGAGGATAACAACATAAACGTGGTGATGGTGATGGCAGCAGCTACACCCTCACAGTGTAACCATAGCAACAACCCGGATGTCGGCCAACACCACCAGCCATGACTGCTTTGTCTACATGGCCTGGGCTGAGCCTTGCACTGCTGTGACGATGGGGAAGCGGAGGTCAGACGGGCTCAGGAACCTGCCCAAGCGAGCGAGACGGGGCTGAAGACAGCACCCTGATGACCTGCGGAAGGATCAGAGCGGACTTCTGAGAGGTCCGACGTGCAGGCTGGTGGGGGAGGCACGAGGAACACCATGTGCGAAGGCTTGGAGGCGACGGGGGCGGGGCCCTGAGGGAGACTTTTAAGGAATCTTAGGAGTGATGTGTTCAGACCTGCACCCTGGCAAGACTGCTCTGGCTGGAGAGCTGCTGGATGTGGCCAAGACTTGAAGCCGTGGGCTGGGCTGGAGAGATGGGAAGAGGGACATCCGGGGTGAGTGAGGCAGGGGCGTGGAGGGAGTGGATCTGGGACAAGACCCCCCACAAACAAGCACACACTACAGTGGGTGGTGCTTGAACTCAGGGAGCAGGACTTGGGGGTTGATGGGACGCCACGGGGCAGCTGGGCGTGGCGCTGAGCCGCCCAGGAGGAGGAACAGAGGCTGGGCTGCAGCCTCCGTGCCTGCCCAGGCCAGCACTGCCCTAAATCCGTCTGGCTGCCCTGCCACTGCTCGGGGGCTGGGGGATGCCGACCAAGTCTCATACATCAGGAATTAATGGAAGACAGCTGTGCTGGAGGGGAAGTTACTCCACTGGAGTCACAAGACTTGGGGTTCCAGTCCAGCCTCTGTCACAGGCCGGGCGGGAAGCTCACGGCTCGTGTTCCTCCCGCTGAGCCCACTTCTGCTCCCTGGAGGAGGAGAGGGACACTGCAACCTCTGGAGCCCTCACTGGCCCTGAGCCTCCTGGGTACAGGGCCGACTTCTGCCCCACGGAGGAGCTCCGGGTCCCGAGCTTCCTGGCCGCCTGTGCTGAGAGCCCTGTCCGCGGGTTGCGGGCTCGGGCCCTCTCTGGGGCTCCCATGCACAGAGAGCCTGTTTGTCTTGAAACCCTGTTCTGGCCATGTTTCCTGGCCGAGCCTGGGAGCCAGTCACTTGCACATTCACACGCATTCTCTCTTTCTCATACACACAGCTCTCACGGGTCCTCACCGTGAGCCAAGATCCATCTCGAATGTCACTCACAAGGCCCGGCTCATTGCTCTCTGAAAACTGGCATCCAATCCCCCTCCGACCATGGGGGGCTCAGACACGTTCTCGTGCCGTCCGAGCCCAGGTTCCCAGGGCCCAGAACAAAGGAGCCGGGCCACTGCAGGGCGGCTGAGTTGGACAGGAGTGGGTCTGATTCTTGGCTTCTCTGCTTGACCCTGATGGGACAGGTCACTGAGACAGCAGACTTCAAGAACCAGGCAGGTGTGAAGCCCCAGAGTGAATGGGCGAGAGCCCGCTTCCCAGCCCCGAGCTCACAGGGCCCTGGAGAGGCTGCCAGAGAGAGGAGCGCGTGCAGAGAGGGGTCCCTCCCCTCGCTCAAGGGCTGTTCTCTTTCTCTGTGCAAGTACGGTATGTGTGTGTGTGTGGGGGGGGGTGCACAGATCACTTGGGGGGACGTGAAATACGTCTCCAGCAGTTGACAGTCCTGGCTCAAGCCTGCAGACGCCAATGTGGTGGCGGCCAGAGCGGTGGCCGCAGGAGCGTTAGCTGCGCTCACCAGTCCATCGGGCTGAGGACCGGCATGGCCTCCCATGGGCCAAAGCCAGGCGTCGGGCAGCGGGGACCTGACTTGGAGGAGCCATGGGATGGAAGCAGGTGTCCTGGAGTGCATTTGCATTTGTCAGCGTTCAGGGACCTGTGGAATCCCTGAACCCCCTGTGGTATCGTGCCCAGCAGAGGAAGAATCAATGTTATCAACAGCCATGTAGAGGCCCCGTGCCCTGAGACAGCAGCACCCACAGCTACGACTGTGTCCCGGCCCCGGCCTGGGCTGCAGTAAGCATGGAGAGACTGTGGGACACACAAGAGCCGGGCCCCTGCTCCTTCTGCGGCCCCAGCTGGGCAGATGTGAGGGGATTTAATGCCAGATGCGGTGAAGGGTTCTGATTCTTATGCGGGGCCTGCTTTCTGAGGCCAGGCGGGGACTCAAAGACAGGACAGCCACAGTCACCATCAGGACCGGGCACTCCCCTGCATGGCACTAATCTACAGGCAACAGAGCCCAAGTGCTTGGGGGCCTCCCTTGCACCTGCCAGTCTGGGAGCTGGCCACAGACCAGCCCCTGTTCAGACCCTGGCCCCACAAGCCGCTCTGCCGCTTCCTCCATGCGTGAGGCTGCGGGAACATCTGGCACCTTCACTCACAGGACACAGAGAGGATCGGCCCAGGGCAGGGAGCCTGGCTACACGGGCAGTGCCAAGAAAGGTGCCCAGTGCAGGTCAGCCACGGCGAGGACTGGGATGCCGGGATGCAACTCTTTCTTGAGTCTGCATCGCTCCTGTCAGACAGCCTGGGCGGTGGGTCCCGAGCAGCAGGAGGGTCCCCGTCCCCAGAGAGGCCACAGCGACTACTCTGACCCACGAGTGTGGCAGCAGCGAGGCCTCGGGCTCTGGAGGCCGCCCCCAGCTTCTGCCTTGGCCTCCGGGGAACACCCGCTCTCGGGGAAAGGCAGCTGCCAAGCAGGAGGCCGATGCCGCCACCACGCGACGAAGCCTGGGCCGCAGGAACGTGTTCGGCCCCCGCTGCAGCCTCAGCCATGCCGGCAGCCAGCACCAGGCCCGTGCGTGAAGACGCCTCCAGATCATTCCGGCCCCAGCACTGTCCGTCTTCCTAACTTACAAAAGAAGGTTGTGATTTCGTGCCCCTAGGTTCTGGGGTGGCTGGTGCCCTGGAGCAGCCGCCTGTCACGGTCCCGGGCTGGGCAGCACCACAGCCTGCCTGGGGGTGGGGTGGGGGGAGCAGGAGCCAATGCCCCTTCAGGGCACAGTTCCAAGGGGCCCTGCCCCGCCTCAGGGAATGGGTGAAGCATTGCTATGCCTGTTGCACCAAGAAGAAAACCGAAGGAGCCAGCACGAACGCACGCCACGGCCACAGCTCAGCCTCTGCTGCACTGGCGCAGCTGCCCAGGAATCTTTGGAGAGAGCCTGGGAAGCCGCGCGGAGCCCAGTCTGCAGCGTCTACCCTGTTCCAAGGCACACACACACGCGTTCCTTGCCCTTTCTGGGGTCAACGTTCTGTATGATTTTTCTCTCCAGGAAAATATTAGTTCACTTTCAGAAACTAAACATGATGCGTGGGGGGTGGCTGGGGTAGGGGGAGAGATTCACCACGTGGCATGCCCAGGAGTGTTTTCTGCACAGACCTGGAGCGTGAGAAGGCCTCTCCACCTCCTTTCTCGAAGTCTCTCTGTTGGTGTGGAACTGCCCGCCTGGCCAGGCCCTAGGGCAGAAAGTGGGGAGCAGCTCCATGTGGGGTGCCGGGGCCATCCCAGAGGTCCAGGGCACGGCCCTGCTGTGACACTAATCCAGGCCTCAGAGCAACCCCAGATGGCGGTCAATGTCCATTCCAGGGTCATGGCTTCCCAGGCCCCGAAGGACAGCATCTGGCTAGGGGAGGGCCGGGGCACCCCTGCGGCCACCTGTGGCTCTACGTGCTGGTCCTCGCCCCCTGAGACTTTCGCCTCCTGTCTCGCCCAGACGTGAGCTCTGGGAAGCCCGGTCTTGCCTGATTCTCACCAGGCACCTGGCACACAGCACACGCCTGGCCCATGCCGGCCCTTGGCACGTGAGCCTTGAATGAACAAATGAGCGTATCTCGGAGCCTTTCCTTGGCAGTTAGGGGGCTGTCTGGCTGCTGGACAGGGCCCTGAGCTGCAGCCTGAACCCCCCTCCTGGGAACTGAGGGGGGCTGCGTTCCTCCCATTCCTGGGACTGCAAGAGGCACATTCCTGTCGCTGAGTCTGGTCGGGCTCCTGCCACGCGGCTTGGTCTAAACTGCCAGACCTGGGCAGGCTTCCCTGGAGCGGGCCTTTGGTCCTGCCTGCCATGGGACACCCCCTGGCTGCTCCCGGCCCGCGGTGGCACCTGCCTCTGCTGTCTGGGGCTCCAGGTGGGAGCCGGGGCCGCTGAGTGCGTCTGAAGCCTTGGGCCCTCCCCGGGCCTCTGGGGGGCTGATGAAAAAGCTGAGCAGCCTGCTCCCAGGGCCGGGGCCAGGGCCCGGGGAAGCCGATGGAAAACACTCCTGCGAGTTGGGCTCCTGCGCCCGTCAAAGTGCCGGCGTCAGCACTTCTCCTGACGGCCGTGCCGAGTCAGCAGCCGGCAGCTCTGGAGCTGCCTCCCAGAACCACGAACCCACAGGGCTGAGCAAGGAGCCCAGGGCCGGGGCTGCGGGGTGTGGGCGACGGCCATGGTTCTCACCCAGGGCCGCCACGTGCTGGGCTGCAGAAATTCCAGACCAGGCCTTGGGGACTTGCAGCCTCAGGGAGGACAGACACGGGGCTCATGGGCACACGGCTATCTGCCAACCACAGACAGGTGGGCCATGGCAGGCCAGACAGTAAATATTTTGGGTACAAGGGGTCTGGCCCTGGCCCCATCACCCAACCCTGCCCCTGCCACGTGAAAGCAGCAGCCACGGACAATGCATCAGTGGACGGCTATGGCCTTGTCCCCTACAGAGATGGTGTGGGTGGGACTGGGCCCACAGCTTGCTAGCCCCCGGGGTGACAGGGCCCAGCCTGGTGCAGCGCTGGGGTGAGGGTAGGGCAAAGGCTTCCCTGAGGCAAGATTAGCTCCTTACCCCCCTGACCACAGCGCCCACCCTGCGACCCCACTCGGCGACTCGGCCATGGCTGGGGTTGGGGATGCTTTTCCTCCCCGTGTCCTTCAGCCTAGGGGTGCTGGGGCCTCGCCACACTTTACAGCTCTGCCCACTGAAGTCTTTTCACGTGAACTGGCTGGGGTCTTCTGTCTCCTCCCAGGACTCTGAGCTGCAGTTTAGGTGACTTGCGGGTGACTGGTCTCCCGTGCCAATTAACACCAGCGTCAGGTGGAGGAGGTGGGGCGGGGGCAGGGACAGAGCACCTGGCTGCACCTGGAGCAGGCCGGCCTGGGACTGGCTCCCATCACGGCAGGGTCACAGGAGGCCAGCACAGCAGGGCCTCCTTCCCACCAGGGCTCCAGGGAGGCTCTCGGATTTTCGGGGCCTGGCTCCTGGTCGTCAGGCCTCTGGCTTCCTTCCTAACCCTAGCAGAGGGAGCTGGGGCTGGGGGCAGTGGCTGGGGCAGGGGGAGGCCCTGGTCTCTCCCTCAGGAAGGAGGAGGCAGGGCACAAGTGGTGCAGTGAAGGGACTGCCAGGGTCAGACAGCTGCCCGGAAGGCAGGAGGCAGCCTTTGCCGCCATCTGCCCAGGGAGAAAGGGGTCTGCAGGCTTGCTGAGCGGCAGGTGCCAGGAAGAGCCAGGTAGGCAGGTGAGGACCCTGGGCTGGAAGCAGGACTGAGGGGCCAAGGAGGAAGGGGCTCTCTGAGACACGGCCACGATGCTGCACCCACAGGATCCCCTCGTGCTTTGGACCAAAGGTCCACCTGGTGCCACAGCCAGGTCCTCCATCCACCCCCTCACCCCCAAACCCAGCAGTGACAGACATTCAATAAGCAACAAGTCAGGCCCACACTGGTGAGCACCCTACAGAAGCAAGGGCAGACATGGGGACACGAAGGGAACAGGGCTCAGGGCCTGAGCAAGGGGCCTGGGGTAGAAACTGCACAGGGGGCTTGCTACTCTTGGCAGAGTCCAGCCCGTAGATGGAGAAAGCTGCACCCTGTCCTGCCCAATGCCAAAGGCGACAACAGTCCCTCTGCCACGGCTGCAGCCTGTCTCTCTCTGCTCATTGGCTCCAGCATGCAAGGAGAGAGCAGGGGCCTTGGACCAGGGTGGAAATGGAGTTCAGTGGCAGGAGGGACACTGAGAGCAGCTGGGGGGGTAGGAAGTGTGGCCCTGGGACTTCCTGGCACATGGAAAAGGCCAGAGACATGGCTTGTCCTGTTGAGGCACATGAGCCAGGTAAGGCCGTTGTGGTTCATGGTGGTGGTGGTGGCGGTGGGGTCTCAGAGAGCAAAACACTGCTCTCATTCTGCTCCCAAATTCTGGCACTGTTGGGGCCAGTGCTGTGGCGCAGCAGATTATAGCCCCGGCCTGCAGTGCCGGCATCCCATATGGGCGCCAATTTGAGTCCTGGCTGCTCCACTTCTGATCCAGCTCTCTGTTATGGCCTGGGAAAGCAGTAGAAGACAGCCCAAGTGCTTGGGCCCCTGCACCCACGTAGGAGACCCGGAAGCTCCTGGCTCCTGGCTCTGCACATTGCGGTCATCTGGAGAGTGAACCAGCGAATGAAAGAGCTCTCTCTCTCTCTCTCTCTCTCTCTCTAATTCTTTCAAATAAATAAAATAATCTTTAAAAAAAACCTGGCACTGTTTCCTGAACAAATAAATACATGGGGTCTTCAAAAAGTTCACAGGAAATGCAAGTTATGGGAAAAAAAAAAAAAAAAAACTATGCAGGGATTCCAAAACTCCTTAGCACAAAATAAGCTCATCTTTTAATTTCACTTCCCAGGAACTTTGTGAAGCCCCTGGTGGTCCTGAGGGCCAGTCTCGCTCGGCTTTCTTTCTGCGCCTTCAGTGATCACGGTGAATTCTGAGGCTGCTTCCTGTCCCCTCCCTGGCGGGGGACTGTGCACCTGAGGGGACAATGCTGACTGCGGCGAGAGTGTTCTAGAACATGCACAGAGAAGGTGGCGGCCAGAGCACAGACATGCCCTTGGGTCACCTTGCTGGCGGTCATGTGTCCCGCAGGGAAAGCAGTGGATCCAATGTAACAGTGGAAACTCCGGGACCGTGAAGCTCATGGCGGGGCCTTGTCTTGTGCTATGGGCAACAGCATCTGCTCTACCCAGTTACCAGAGGACCCGGGGGGCTGGGGACAGGGCCTGCCTCCCACGCGGGGGCCGTGAGGACATCGGGAGGCAGGGCAGGGGCCACGACACTGCCCCGCGTGTGCTCTCCCAGTCCGGGCACCAGGGAGGAGAAAGTGGCTTGAGTAGGCACACAGGCTGGGGGTGTGGCAACACCAGGCAGACAGCAGGGGCTCACCGCGCATCACATGCTACCCGGGTGCCTTGTGAATGGCACATAGTTCCGGGCATTTCAGCTCTCCTGAGTGAGATAAGGACACGGAGGCGCAGAGGGGTGACGCCACTTGTCCAGGACTGCAGTGGCCTAGAACCCGGGCAGCACACCCAGAGCTGAAACCAGGAGGGACAGCGCTGCCAGACCCCACCCTGGGCAGCAGCACGGTTAGAGTACGAGGGAAAGGCACCCGTCCAGACAGCAAGGCGGCAGCGGCCAGCCCCCAGAGCAGCTCCCCGTGGCGGCAGAGTGCCATGCGGGCACACACCTCCCAGGTGTCACAGCCACCTTACAGGTGACTACTTCAGGTCGAGCACCCCTACACCCAAAACCCCAAATGCTCCAGAACCTGCAACGTTTTGGGGGCCGACATGATGTCACAAGTGCAAAGTTCCATGCCCGCCTGACCTCATGGCTGAAATACTAACGACTACCTTCCAGCTACGTGTGTAGGATGGACGGGAAACATGAGTGAACTGCCTGTTTAGACTCGGACCCCATCCCTAAGATATCACATGATATATATGCAAGTATTCCAAAATCCCCCCAAAATTCAAACTCCAAAACACTTGCGGTCCCAGCAACGTGGGTACGGATGCTCAGCCTGTAGTGTGTTACCTGCGTTCCATGGCCAAGGCCACCGCAGACCACACAGCTGGGGATGAGCCGAGCTGGGTGTCCTGAGCGTGTTAATCAGCCGGAGGCTCAGGGAAGATGAACCACCTGTGCCCGGGGCACCAAAGACTCCAGGCATCCCAGGTACTCACCAGGGCACAGAAAACCCAGCCTGGGCAGCAGCCCCGATGGGAAAGGCCCAGCTGCCCAGGAGAGAGGGCCCTGGGGTTTCCTCTGACCTTGCCTCTCTTGGCCTCCGTTCCAGGCTCCAGCAGAAGGCCCACACAGCAGTGGCGCCCCCACCCACCACACACAGAGGGGCACCCTGATCAGGACCCTGGACAGGCTAGGGTGGTGTGGGCAGGCATGGCCGGGTCTGAAATGGTGCCAACTCAATCGCACATGCAGGCCGCGTGGTCAGGGCCTACCCGGGCAGCCTCATTCCGGGGCGTCGCGGGTTTGGCCAGCTCAGAGCAGCTGCCGTACCTGCAAGATCTTCCTTGGAAGAAACGAGTCTCGGAGAGCTGCTTCCTGGTTCGATTCTGAGCGACAGTCTGAAAAAAAAAAATATATATATATTTTCACAAGATCAGAGGGGCTGTGGTTTGTCACAGGGGGACCACAGGTGGGGGGTGGAGGGGGGGAGACTGAGCAGCTGAGAATGGCGACATTAGCACAGAGCCCAGGAAGGCCCCGCCCTCCGAGGTCACCAGGGGACCAGGGAAGACTGAGCGAGAAGGGTGACTGAGCACCGCATTGTATACCTGTAGGGGGAGCGAGGCTGTCGCCTTCCCAGATCCGCAGGGGCCAGGGCAGGGCATCCAACTCAGGACCGTGTGACCCTGAGCCAGGGCCTTCAATCATCGCCCTGCCCTTCCACTCGGCCCATGTCCCAGGGAGGCACGCAGCGTACTCCCGGGACTGGCACCTCAATATTTTGTCTTAAGCACAGATTAGGAATTCCTGGGTGAAAATGACAGCATAAACTGGATGCCAGACTCTCTGCCTCCCGACAAAACCAACCAACCATTATGAAAGCTCACGAGTTCAAGAATGCACCAGCTGCGCCCAGGATAAGGGAAGGGGCACAATCTATGGCCGCAAGCTTCAAAACTTGTGGCCAAGGCAAGAAAAAGAAAAATCTGGAGTTGGATCAAGACTCGGCAACCGGCATGGCATCCACTCTGTGGATGCGGGCAGGGAACGCAGGGAACGAGTGGAGGGTACATGTGTGGCGGACTTGGATGGACATGAGGAGTCCCCGGGGCAACAGCTGAGATCTGGGGTGCCCCTTTCTGGGGTGGACGACAGCCCTAGCAAGGTGCAGGACACTCTGACCTAGCGCTTTGCAGGAGCCCACCCGGATGAGGGGAAACCAGCTCCTCTCAGTGCAAGATGCGAAGAAACAAGCGGTCCAGCAACGGCAGACCTGCTTTTTACGAGAGGGAAAGAGAAAGGGAGGGAGCGCGGGCCCCGGCCACACCCAGGAGGCAGCCGCAGGAGCCGGGGAACCTCCCCGCCTCCCCAAGAGCTTTGAGCAGGGGAGCAGCCTGTTACAAATGTGGGTTGAACAAGGCAAAGCCTGCAAAGTGAGAGAGGACCACGCAGGGGTAAGATGAAGGGCAGACTGAAGACCCAAGGGAGCAAACCAAGGCCTGAGAGATGCCCAAGGCAGAAAGGATCGCCCAGGGACTGCGGAGATCAGCGTGGAGGGGACCGCTGCCAGAGAGGGGCTGACGGACACGGAGGGTGGACAGCACCCACGCGTGGGCTCCCGGAGAGGGAAGCCAAGAAATGGCGCGGAAGAAGTCGCCCAAGACGCAAAGCAGAGGAATTCCTCTGAAATGGAGACGGCCCGGCGTGGCCCAGGGAAGACTGGCACAGAACTGGCTGTGGCCGGTGCTCCACGCCAAACTTCAGGGAATGGCTTACCCGCCCGGCAGACAACACAAGCCCCTTACAAGGGGGAAACGTCAGACCGGCTGCGGCTTCTGCACACTGCACCCGTGCCAGGAGGCAGCAGAGCGAAGGTCAACTGTCCGCGGGCGCGGGGGTGGTGGTGGGGGAGAGGGGCCAGCCCCGCCAGGCCAGGCCCAGGCAGATGCAGATGGCCTCACAGGAGAACAGGCAGCACAGGGCCCACTGGGCCAGGGCACCCCCCTCCGATGTCCCAGGGACGGAGACAGCTTGGGGAAACAGCAGGTGGGCAGAACTGACCTCTGCTCAGAAAGGTTAAGTTAGTAACTTGGGACCACCTCGGGGTGCAATTCACAGACTGAATTGAGGGGGCAGTGGAGGTGGCGGAGTGGACAGCGCTAACGGTCTCATCTTTCACGGCCCGGGTCCCTGATGCAATGGAGCCAGGCTCTCGGAGTTTCTCCTGACCTCTTTTATTAATCTTAGAAGGCTCTTTCAGGAAACAGTGTATCTTGTGGTAAAGAAATGTTTATTTATAGAGCAGCAATCCCTTGCATTTTTATTTCAGTTCCTTTTTCTGGCTAAATTGAAATAAAATAAAAGGTAATACTTTTAATTAAACATAGGAAGTGTAGTATGAGCCAATGTTACTACATCCTATACTGGCATCCACAATCAATCCTATCCATCCATCCTATACACATTTCCACACGTAGAGAAGCATCCAAATGTGTGTTCTCGGAATGCTAATGGTCATGTTTCCAGGTGGTGGGAATTTGGATATTTTTTTCTTAAATAGAAACACAAAGCACTGGCGGGGGATTCCCGGCAGAACCTCTCACAGCAGGTGGGGATGGGGAGTAACTGAGTCACTGTGTCCTTTGCAGGGCAGGGCCAGGGTGCAGGTGTGAGCCAGGTGGTGGGGTGTGTACCTCGGGCAGGACCACAGGCCCTGCCCATCACCTGTCACTCACAGGCTCTGCCCGCTTCCTGCCACTTAGAGCTAGGACCTTCCAGGGAAAGAGGGGACCCCTTGATGGGCTGGGGCCAGGGGTGAGAATCCCGCAGGCCACTTGACCCCAACTGAAACCCCGGTCTGACTGTTGTTCAGCACTGAGCGCCAAGTGGAAGGACTAACTGCACAATCTGCAGCTTGTCCAGGGATGGCCTCACAGCCACAGTAATTATGGGCCATTTTCTCCTTAAAGGATATTAGCGTTAGTGAAACACTGCTGTCTCTTTCATCGCAACCCTGGCCCACGGATGGGAAGTTTGATCCCAGGAATCTAAGTGGGAATAATTTCTGGTGCCAGGGCACTCTTTTCAGGAACAGCGAGTACTTTGTCAACACAGTGAGCTCAGCTTCGGGCAGAGGGAGCCTGAGTGGCGACCTCTGGCCTCCGCCTGCTGCTGTCCGTGTCAGGGAACAGTTCTGCACCGTATTTCATGTTGACAGATCACTTCACAACAACAGCTGAAGACATTATGGCTGTGCTACCACAGACCATCAGAGCCACCTGAAGGCTGTGGGAACAAAACAGTCGTCTAGCCCCAACCCGAGACACGGGAGTGCTCAGGGTGGCTCAGGCGGCTGAGCCAAGCCAGGGCTGTGACCCGCTCCCGTGGTGCTGGTCGGGCAGGGCTACTGGGACGGCCCCTGGGACCCTTCCCGGTGAGCGGGTCACGGGCCACCTGGCGGCGTCACTAGTGGCCACGGTTCTCAGGCTGATCAAATCTGCAGACACAAAACTGGAAGAGACGGGGGAAAAATGACTGGATAGGAAGATTCAAAGAAATCACGCTATGCTGGAAGCAGATGGGAAGGCAAGACTTTAAAGGAATACAGGTCAAGGGGATGCTTAGGCAGCGAATAATCAGTTACAAGATGGCCGACACTCGCCTTGACATCAAGCTGCGTGAAACAGTACTGAGGCCCTCAGTGGACCTCAAACTCAAAATGGGCTGAGAGGGTGTGCACCCAACAGGACAGATGGAGTCGACATGAAAGGCCCTCCTTCTGGGCAGGCGCTGTGGTGTAGCAGGTTAGGCCTCTGCCTGCAATGCCCGCATCCCATGTGGGCACCAGTTCGTGTCCCGGCTGCTCCACTTCTGATCTGGCTCCCTGCTGGTGGCCTGGCAAAAGCAGCAGCAGATGGCCCAAGTACTTGGGCTCCTGCCACCCACTTGGGAGACCTGGATGAGGCTCCGAGCTCCCGGCTCTGACCTGGCCCAGTGCTGGCCATTGTGGTCATCTGAGGAGTGAACCAGGGATGGAAAGCTCTCTCTCTGTCTCTGTCCCTCCCTCTCTATAGCTTTGACTTTCAAATCAATAAGTCTTTTTTATAAAATGTCCTCCTTCTCCCTTGGAAACAAAGCAATGCAGGATAAACTCCCAGGTCCCACAAATGGAGAAGGAAGTAAACACTAGCAGATGAGTGGAGTACGAGGTCAAGGGCCCGTGGGCGTCTGCATGAGAGCTGGCTCTACCCGGTAGGGACTGCACGGGCGTGGCGCTGGCCAGAACCAGACAGAGTCCTGTAGAGAGGTGAGAGGTCACAGGGATGGTCCCGCCATGAAACGGGCTCTGGGAGGACCCTGCCCAGCTGGAGATCCAGCAGAAAACTACCCCTCCCCCCGCGCCGTGGGAGGGGAGCCACTGGGGGGAACCAGGGCTGAAAGCCTGCTCCAGACTCAGCTGTGGAGGCCAAATTCTCGTCTCCAGGCTGCGTGGGAAAGCCACGCCCACTGAGAAACAAACACGGCACCTTCCTCAGACCGTGGGGTTGGGGGTGCATGTGAGGGGCTGTTCAGACAGCACCCCTGGGGGGTTGTCCGTGCGTGTACGGGTGCTGCTGCACGTGAACCCCAAAAGCCCTGTGGGTGGCTGCTCACTGGGACCCACAAAGGCCAGGCTACCTGCAGGGACCTGAGCGCCAAGGGCAGCGGCAGGCTGGGGGACTTGACGGACGCAGGAGTGGGTGGGCTTACTTGTAGTTGTCATCCTCCACAAACTTCTGGAGCTCCTCGATGTAGCGTACGGACTTCAGGTACTTCTGCACGTGGGGCAGGGTCGTGAGGTGATCTGCAACAGGCAGACAGAGCCAGAGGGTTCAGTCTCTCCCCACCTCCAGGCCCCAGACTGCAAGTGTGGGGGCCTCTGATCGCAGGTGCCCCTTGGGGACTCAGACTCACTCGTTCTTCAATGGTTGCTGCTGCTTCCTGGGGCCAGGTCCTGCGCAGGGCACTGGACACAGAGGGGTCATCAGGCTGGGCTCCGCCCCCAAGTAACACCCCTCCCACCCACCCATGGCTACACCGGACCCCACACTGAGGCCATCATGACTCTCTGGCCGGGAAGAAGCCAAGCCTCCATGCAGAGCCCAGGGGCTGAGGAAAGATGGCTCCCTGGCCTCCAGGACAGGTGGCCCCGGCCAGGTGTCCAGCGGGGTTACTGGGCACGTGATCCACACCTGCCCACCCCCTGTGTGACATGAATCAACGGACAAACTGGAGGCTGCCGTCCTTGATGCCAGCATCCCATGTCAGAGCGCCAGTTTGAGTTCCAGCTGCTCCACTTCTGATCCAGCTCCCTGCTTATGTGCCTGAGAATGAGGTGTCTGATGCCCCAAGTACTTGGTCCCCTGCCACCTGTGCGGGAGGCCAGGATGGAGTTCCCGGCTCCTGGCTTTGGCTGGGCCCACTCTTGCCTGTTGCGGGCATTGAGGGAGTAAACCAGTGGACGGAAAATATCTCTTTCTCTGTCTCTACTCTCTGTGTCACTCTGCCTTTCGAATAAATAAATAAATTTTTTAAAAAAGAATAAACAGATCCAGCCAGCCAGCTGTACAGCTTGACCCAGATCCTGGCCCACGACTGGAGCCGCTGAGAAGAGAGGCCCTGATGCTCAAGAACCTGCTGTGCGCCAGATGACCCACGGGGGCCGTCTGCTCTCACCCCAGACCCGCCTCCTGGGGAAGAAGAGTCCCCATTGCCCGGAGGAACAGGCAGCTCGCAAAGCCGCGTGGCTGGGAGGCAGCCCCAAGCCCCGGGAGGCTCCGCCACGTCCACGTGCCATCGGGGAGGCTGATGCCAGCTTTCTCCGCAGACCCTCAGGGTCACGCACTTCTGAGATGACCTCCGGCGGCACAGGGCAAGGCAGGGTGACAGGAGTACAGGTGACTGGAGGCAGAGGAGAGGCTGGAGAGCTGGGGGCACCGGGTGGCTCCAGAGCCCCTGAGGGTGAGGTTCTGAATGTGGCATTTTGTCTCTCCGAAGCCCCACCGTGTGATCCCCTGGGGTGAGGAACAAGAGGGGCTCCGCGGGCGATGGTGACGGGCGACAGGGAGCGTTTGCTGAGCTCTGGTGAAAGGGGGCCTGGGCGGGAGCTGTGTGCATCGCGGCCCCGCGTTCACACACGGGAGAACCTGCTCCTCGAGAGGCAGAGCTGGGATCTGAGCTCTAGTCTGCCCGGCCCCAAGCCCCGGTCTGGGACTGCTTGGCTGGTGTCCGCGTTTCTGTGAGTGGAGAGAGCCTGGGGTAGGGGAGGCCTGCACAGGGCACGCAGGCCAGGGTCGGAGGAGAGCAGAGCTCGGACGTGGCCAGCCCCTCCCCAGGAGCAGGGCCCTCCCCGAGGCCTTCCCAGGTGGAGGCCGCTGGCTCCCTCCCGGCCCAGGTTCCACAAGAGAGCAGCATCCCCCTGTGCCCCTTCCTGCTTGCTCCCTCTTGGGAACGGCCTGCTCCCCAGGCACCAACTCCTACAGCTCCATTACCCATGGCCCTCTTCATGCCACCTCCTCCTGGCTGGCCGCCTGGTCATTCACGGAGGACTCGAGCACCTGGCTCACAAGGCCACCGTTCTCGTGGGTGAAGCCGCTGCCCCCGCGAGGGCCCTCAGGGCCTGGACCTCAGACCCCACCATCGCAGTCCCGCTGCGTCTGGCCGAGCTGCCAGCCCACCACCAATGCCCCCCCTTGCCTTCCAGGCCACAGCTTGATGGAATCGCCCAGCTGCCCCGGCAGAAGCGATGGCACCCCGGGCCGGACTGGCCCACGAACCCCACATCTGTGTGTTCCTGTCTCCCCGCATCTGCCAGCCCACCAGGAGAACGCTGCGGCCACGGCAGACGGCCCCCGAATCTGCCTGGGAACTGCCCGCTAAGCTGCTCCTGAACGAGCGACTCAGCGGCCGGACAGACCTGGGCTGGGCAACGTGTGGGACCTGAGACAGGGACTAAGCTGTCCTCGGCCTCAGTTTCCCCTCCCGTAAGACAGCAACAGTAACACCTAGTCTGCAGAGTCTCTGGAGGCCAAACCCATGTGTAATGGATCCAGCACATGTCTGCTGCCCAAGAAAGGAACATGGAGCGCTTTGTGGGGCCTTCCCGGTTTCCAGAACTTTCTCGTCCGTAAGGTGCGGCCCAACCCAAAGTTCACTGCTGTAAGATTCCACAGTTCCAGCGACCAAGGGCACTGACCGTAGCTGCAGGAAACTTGCAAATCGGCAATTATCCGGAGAATATTGTTCATCTGGTTGGATCTCTGCTCGTTTTCCATGATGCTGCCTGAGGCAGGGTATGCGGAATCAATGTAGATTAAATCCAGGAGATAGATCCCTAAAATTAAAGGAGATTTTTAATGACGGTAGGAGCTCACCATTAATCAGAGTCTCTGTCGGAAGGCATGAACAGGGCCGCATGGAAAACTTTAACTCCAGACCTGACTGCTCATTTTTCATGCAGTCGGCTCATCTGTGAATCAGACATCTGAGCAGCAACCAAACCCAGTGCTGGCAGATCCTGCGCTTTCGCTCACACGCTCTCCAGCGGCACGCCTCTCACCTGCGCCCCGAACGGAAAGTTACAGGACGTGCGGGGTGGGTACCTGGTGTTTCTTACCCACCGATGGGGTTTCATAGGTCTAAGGTGCTGTCTGTCTACTTGTCCATCTGTCCGCACACAAACTCACACTCACACAGGCATACGCACAAAAATCATAAATTAACAAGAGACAAAAGAGGAAATGAAAAAGTGTAAACTCTCAGTAGAAAAAATTAAGGTTATCCAGAGAATTCTCTTGAGGGTGATTAACAGGAAATTAAGGTGTGTGTGATATGAAACCAGGGCTATGACAGGCCAGGGATGAGCTGGGGGGATTTCAGGACGAGCTGCCTGGCTGTGCAGCCCGGGCCACTCCACAGCTCACAGCTGCCTGGTTGGCTGCAGCGCTGCGCCTCGGACTAGCTGGAGATGTGGACGCACAGCGGATGGCAGGTCCTCCAGCAGCCCTCTGTGAGCACTGCCCTGTACCCAGCACTGGTGCAGGAAGGCAGGGGGAGCGATGCAAATCAAAACTCAAGGCAGAAAACACTGAGCAAGGCAAAGAGAAGTGGCTGATCTGGAAAAGCACCACGCAGGGCCAGCGTTGTAGCACAAAGGATTAGGCCACTGCTCGTTACACCAGCATCCCGTATGGGAGTGCTGGTTGGAGACCAGGCTGCTCTACATCTGATTCAGCTCGCTGCTAATGTGCCTGGAAAGCAGCGGATGACCCAAGTCCTTGGGCACTGTCATCTGCCACCCACGTGGGAGACCTGGAAGAAGCTCCTGGCTCCTGGCTTCGGACTGGCTCAGCTCCAGCCATTGTGGCCATCTGGGGAGTGAACCAATGGATGGATGTTTCCTCTCTCTCTCTCTCTCCCCTCTCCCCACTCTCGTCTTCCCTCTCTCTTCTCCCTTTCTCTCTCCCTCTCTATAACTCTACCTTTCAAATAAATAAATAATCTTTAAAATAAATCTGTTTGAAGACAATGACAAAGAAGAATGTTACACATCAAAACTTACGGGTTCTGGCTAAAGTGGTAATCAGAGGAAAATTTATAGCCTCAAGAAAGTTTACCATTAAACAACTAAGAATGATTACAAGTCTAGGAATTAATCGGGGGCCGGATAGAAAAGTTATGGGGGTTTCGCATGGGCGGATGCACGCTGTGCTGTTACACAGCCATCACCTCCTGACCCTCCCAAGAGCCCATTTTATAAAGGAGAGGATGTGTAACTCGCCCAAGGTCACACAGCTGCTAAATGACGGGGATGGGAGTTGAACTCAAGTCTGCCTCGTCCAGAGTGTGCGCTTCCTGCCATCACAGTGGGCCACCAGTGCTGGATACCATGAGTCACTCGTCTGCTTTTAAAATAGCTGCACAACGTTACGGGAAACCGTTGAATCGCTGAAACACATGCTAGCACTTCTCATAGGGGCCATGTCTGCTTCCCCTCTTTCTGGCTGCACCGTGTTTCCAACATTTTTAGAATTGGAAATGATTTCCCTTGTATGGAAACTTCAAGTACGGTAGATTTGAATACACAGATTTATTCTTTCTCTTGACCTTGATTTTCCTCTCCTCTCTTAAAAAAAAAAAAAAAGTAACTCAGTTACCTCCCTGAAGAGTCAACAATGTCAATCCTGAAAATCCCATTACTGTTTCAACCACAGCAAAAATCACCCTCCTGGGCTGAGCAGGGCGCGCAGGATGTGGGCAGGGACCCAGACGCACATGGCGGGGCAGGGAAAGGAGAGGGAGAACACTGCTGTCTCCTGGGAACCCAGTGCCACGCAGGCGCTCCCCGCTCCTCGTCTTCCCAAGGCCAGGAAGGTGGAGGGGAAAAATGGAAGTTCAGGGAGGTCAGAGGCCCGCCTGCGGCCTCACAGCAAGTGTGCTGGGATGCGCACCGTGTCTCTGGCTGCAGAGCTGTGCGCCCGCCCCCTGGGCGTCAGATACACACAGGCGGCTGCCTTTTCTCAAGGAACACCGCCAACATGGAGGGCTCACCCTGTGCTGCCTGCCAGGATGGGGCTGGCCCCTGGAGAAGGGGTCTGGTTAGGCCCCTGCAAACACAGAGGCCGGCGTGGGGGCAGGGGAGCACCTGCCTTGGAGGGGGCTGGCACGCCACTTCCACAGGGCACCCTGGGGCCACGGGGGCTCACTGCCTCCCCCGAGAGGAAAAGCTACTGTCAGTCTGATGGCAACTCCCCCACCCAACCCCCAAAGCACTCAGATTCCAGCACGGATTACTCCCTAGGACCTAGAGTAGGTGCCAGGGCCACCGTAGGCTGGGGATGGGGCGGGGGGTCCAGACTTTCCCAAAGCAGAGAGCTGGGGAGCCCCGAGCCTCGGTCACATGCCCAAACAAGCTCCGCATAAACTCTAGGAAAACTGCAGGGGGGTGGGCAGCAGACCCCTTGCAGGTAACACTGCACGTGTCCCAGCGTTGGATCAGTCCGTAACAGGAGAGGGTGCCGAGCCCACACTGCAGTCCCGCTGGTACTGTGCCAGGAACCGTGCCCAAGGTAGTCAGCACCACCACACCGTCGTCAGCCACGGTCTGTACCTGCGCGTGTGAAGTCGCACTCCCCGTCACGCGTACACCCCTGAGAGCAGGAGGCGTGTCCTCCACGGGCCTCAGGGGCTGCCTGGCGCACTTTAGCTGAAAGGAGGAATCTACACCAGCCTCACGGAGCCACATAAACAAGGGTACTTCCAGAAGGGCACAGGAAATGTTTATCACGAGAAATCCAGGCACGGATTTCAAAACTGTTTGGTACCCCGAAGAAATGTATCCTTTAATTGCACTTTCCATGAGGCTTTTGAAATATCTTCCAATTATAACCCTCATTTTGTAGCCGGAGAGCCAGCAGGAGTCTGGTGGGGACAACAGCAGCTGCTGTGTACCGAGCATCTGCCGCGACCCAGGCCCTCGGGCCCCCGAGCACAACACGGCCGCAGGGCAGGTTTGAGCCGCAAGTTATACAGGTGGAGGAGGTCGCACTGATTGCTTGAGACAAGCCAGCTGGGAAGTGGCCGGGGCAGGATTCCAACCCAAGTCCAGCGTCAGTCCTTCAACTCCAGCTGGGTCCTCTGGAGCTGGCAGCCGGCAAGCGCTCATGGGGACGTAGCTGAACCCGTGGGTGCCCAGCTGTGGCTCTCCCAGGCTCATTTCTCCTCTGGAGGCAACACGTCCCAGGACGGCTCATGACCAGCCTGGCTACTCCCGCCCCCATGACATCTACGGCCTGCTGCGTGCTCCCCTTCCCCCTCCGCCCCAATCCGCAGGGCGTATCTGACCCAGGTCCCATTGTCAGAGGCCCACCCAGGCCTGGGGGCCCTGCCAGCTCTGCCTCATGACAGGCAGCTGTGGTGTGGGGCTTGGAGCCAGGAGACTTGGAACCCTGGCTCTGCCACGTACCAGCTGGGTGGCCTCAGACAGGCCTCGGCACCTCCCGGGCCTCAGTTTCCTTGAGTGTGCATGATGACACTGGCTCAAAGAAGTCTGCCAATCCATGGTCTGGGCCACCAAAGTGGTCAAGAGACAGAGCTGCCCAGAGTCTGGAGCCCTTAAAGGCCCCTTGGAGCAGTGGCGGAATGTCCACAGGAGGATGTGTCCAGCTGTGTTTGCCATCACCAGGGCCGGCGCCCAGATGCTGACCACACGGAGGCCATCCCCTGGCTGGACCAGTGCCGGGAGCGGCCATCTGCACCGGGACATCCAGATGGACATCTCAGCTGCTACTCCTAATCTGAGCTACTGCAGTAGATGACACTCGTGTCATCGGCTTTGCGAAGACAGGTGGGTGAGTCTGCACCCTGCTCCTGGCTGCCTTGGGGCAGAGCGATGCCAGGGACCGGGCTAGACTGGGAGTGCAGCCGTGTCAGGGGACACGGCTGGGGCAGTCCCGGCCGCCGTGCACCGCAGGGACAGTGGGCACTGCTTGTGTCACGGCACCTTCATGGTGAGCCTCCGCAGCAGGTGCTCTGCCTCCCCGCGCCTCGTGGACGAGGAAAAGGGACTTGGCTGAGGTCACGCTGCATGTGGGTGGGGCTATGAGGACATGGATTCAGGCCCCGTGACTTCAGAGATCTGGGGCACACGGTAGTGCTAGGGGCTGGGAGGCCCTGTCTGGCACAGGGACGAGAGTCCCAGCTGCAGAGCTGGGAGTGTGAAAACCTCTGCTGTGGCCTAAGCCCCACCCCCAACCCCAACCCCGTCCCGGGACCCTCCTGCCAGCTGGGCTCACCCACAAACTGGCCCTCCTTGGAGACGCACAGCTCCCCGGACCACACTCCTGCTCCGCCCCCTCCTCCGTGCCCCACACAGGGCTTGGCGACACTGCTGCGGCTGCCACAGAAGTGCCAGCCTGACCACTGTGGTGGACAGAGACCCCGGGGGCCGGGACCCAGCAGCCCTTGGCTCGCTCTGCTGCAGCAGCCCCCTGCGGCCTCTACATGGGGGGCTGGGGGCCAACTCTGCTTCCCATAGTGAGTGCAAGCTCCCAAGCAGAGATGTCCCCCAGATGCCCTGGCCCCGGGCCGGCAGTGCCGGGCTGACAAAGGAGGGGTCTTCCTGAATAGACCCCTTCTCTGGGGCCAAGGGACAGCCCTGCTCTGTGGCACGGAGCCGGCGGGAGCTCAAGCCCACGGCTGGCCCTGGGCTTCCCGCAAGCCCAGGACTCACTGCGGCCTTGTTCTCCCATCGCCACCCTCGTCTCACTTCCAGCCCCTGTCTGGTTTTGGTTTTTCTCACACAGCTATCTTTTTAATAAGGAAAATTCTGCTGTGTTGAGGGGAAAAAAACCCTCCACAGCAGAAAAATATGCCACATTTCCATTGAGGCTTTCCGCTCGCTCCCTCTTTCTTTTTCAGAGTTGGAGATGAAAGACTTTCCCCCGACTTCTCCTCTGCCCTGCACGGATCCCTTCCAGTGTGGGAGGGGAGGGGCGCTGGCACCCAGAACGGTGCTTGTGTGGTTTGATCACATAAACCGTGCTGATAGGTCCCAAATGAAATAACAGAGCGGCTGCTGGTTAGGGTGTGTGTGTGTGTGTGTGTGTGAGAGAGAGAGAGAGGGAGAGAGGGAGAGAGGGACAGAGGGAGGGAGAGAGAGGGGGGGAGGGAGAGAGAGAGGGTGAGGGAGAGAGAGAGGGAGATGAAGAGAAAGGGAGTGAACAGGAGAGGCAGCGTGGGGGGAGACAGGGAGAAAACAACTCCATTCACGTGGGGTGAGATTTCAGCCGGGGGCTCCAGCTCCCTGGGAAGATGGAGAAGATGCTGAATATTAATTGGCGCCTGCTAATTAGTGTCAATCATGCAAAACAGGGCCTTCAGGAGAAATCCTCACTTGAAAGAATATTCCCAGCCGGCCTTCTGCTGGCAGCCTGCTCACTACCATATGGCCCCAAGTCTACAGAAAGGGGGCGGGCAGGCTGGGGCAGTCACATGTTGGTGGTCAGGGGCCACGCTGCTGGGGCGAGCACGTGGCCTCGTCTATGCCTCGGTCCTGTGGCTCATGAATCACAGAAGCACGTGGGCAAAGCCCTGCAGCCTGGACAGAAGCCGGGGAGTCCGGGGCAGCTGACTCTCCTCCTGTGTCAGGCCCCCTGTGCTGAGCCCTGGGCGTTAGCTGGCCCCAGTGCAGGTGTGAAGAGGTAGCCTACTGTTTGCAAACGGCCCTCAGAGAGCGCAGGATGGTGCAGCCGGGTTGGGGCTGGGAGTAGCAGTAAGGAAGAGCGTGAGGACGCGGCGGGCATCGGTGACCCGTGACCGGGCCGCTGGGCTTGGCTGTGATGGTCACCGCGCCAAGTGTGTGACAGGTCCCATCTCATCAAGTCCTGGCAACAGGGAAGGAACCAGCACTTTGGTCGGCCCGACCTCCACTCCCCATTCTTCCTGACTGCTCTCCGGGGAAGCCGTACCTCCCACGCTCAGAGAGCCCTGCGGTTTCCCACTCCCTCCCTTGTCCCGGGGGTAAAAGTGAATTTAAAAAAAATTCTGAGACAAAGAAGAGAATGAAATTCAAATCGCAAACCAGCCACATATGATGCTGGCAGAGCCACAGAACTCAGAACTCCATGGCCTCAAGTGCTTGTATTAACAATTAAGAACAATCAACAAAGTGGTGAACTGAGTATTCACGACACAAAGGTAGAAAAAGAGTAAAAGACAGGAAAGAATAATAAAACATATCAATTCAGAAAAAATTTAAAAATCAAGGGTCTGGCAGAGCATAAATAAAACTGAAAGTTGGTTCTTTGAAAAAGTACAGGAAAGATAATCCTTTGGCTTGTATATATGACCCAGGAGGAAAAAAAAAAAAGAAACCAGATGTACAGTGTTAGGGAGAGAGCAGGAACCTGAGTCCAAACACTGTGGAGATGTTACAGTGGCAGTGAGTGTGACTTTTATGACAACATATGTGAAGACCGACACGCTAACAGGCAAATCCATCTTCTCAAAGTCCTATCAAGAAGAGGCACAAAGTTAACCAATGAAGAGAACAAAGCTAAGATTGGGGACGACACTATAATTAAAAAGGACCGATCTAGAAGTCGTTACAGAATGAGGCCTCAAAACTTTTAAAGGAACACTGAATGTTACTGAAACTGTTTCAGGGCACAGAGGAAAATCGGGGATGTTTGTTGCAAGGATAGGAGAGCAAGACCAAGAGGAGACAGAACACAGACTCCAGCCAGAACAGGTGTATTTACCAAATAAACCCGAGAGGGGCTCACTCCCGGTGAACACAGCAGAGAGAGTGCCCTCTCGCACAAACTAGTGGCTTCTATAGCACAAAGTAGCTGGGAGGGCTTTGGGGGGTCTGGCTGAGGCGAGTTTGAGCTGCTGGGGAGAGCTTGGGCGAGTGGCTGAGCCTTCCAGATAGTGCTGTGCCTTGGGAGGGTTTGGGTTGAGGCTGCACTCTTCAGGTAGTGGGGAGAACTGGGTCTAATGGCTGGACTCTTAACACCGTGGCTCGGCCAGCGCTGGAGCCAAGGCAGGGCTGAGCCCACTGGAGGAAGATGCAGGGAGCTGGGGGCCTGGTCCATCATTTACTTCAGCATCAGACAGGGCAGAAAACAGAGAACAAGATAATTAGTAAAGGGGCTGAGATCCCAAATAAAAGGTTTTTTTCCTAAAAATTTATTTATTATTTGAAAAGCAGGGTTACAGAGGGGGAGAGGGAGAGAAAGAGAGAGATCCTCCAGCCCCTGGTTCACTCCCCAAATGGCCACAATGGCTGGAGCCTTGTCGATCTAAAAGCAGGAGCCAGGAGCTTCTTCCCGGCCTCCCACATGGGTGCAGAGGCCCAAGGACCTGGGCCATCCTCTGCTGCCCTCCCAGGCCATTAGCAGAGAGCTGAGTTGGAAGCGGAGCAGCCAGAATCCAAACTAGCACCCACACAGGATGCTGGCAGTACAGGTGGTGGCCTTACCTGCTATGCCACAGCACCGACCCTCAATAAGCTTAACTTTCTTAAAAATATTATTCGGGGGGCCGGTGCTGTGGCACAGTAAGTTAATCTTCTGCCAGCAGCACCAGCATCCCATATGGGCACTGGTTCTAGTCCCGGCTGCTCCTCTTCTGATCCAGCTCTCTGCTGTGGCCTGGGAAATCTGCAGAAGATGGCCCAAGTGCTTGGGCCCCTGCACCCACACAGGAGACCCAGAAGAAGCTCCTGGCTCCTGGCTTCGGATCGGCTCAGCTCTGGCCGTTGCGGCCATTTGGGGAGTGAACCAGCGGATGGAAGACCTTTCTCTCTGTCCACCTCTCACTATTTGTAACTCTACCTCTCAAATAAATAAATAAAATCAAAAAGAAAAGTTATTTGGGGCTGGTGTTGTAGAGAAGCGGGTTAAGCCTCCGTCCGAAACACTGGCATCCCATACCAAATAAAATATTATCACATAAAAACACATAGCTACTTGAAAATATATTAGCAAATTGGCAGTATATTGAAAGAGTAATAAAATCAATAGGTTTATCACAGGAGGGCGGTCATGTGGTCATATATTTTAACAAATGATCTCAGGAGATTCCACAATGTCATGTATAACTTTAATATCCATTCCTGATAAGGCACTGAAGTAAAAAGACTCCCTTAATGTAACAGAAGATGCACACCAGACAGTGTTCTGAATATTGAAACCCTGTTGAATAGGAAAAATTAAGAATACATGCCGTACTGCTCTTTTAACACTGTTGCAGATGCACAAGCCAATGTCATAGGACAAGACAAAGAAATGTCGAATAAAGATGCATTAACACGGCCATTATTTGCAGGTGACAGGGTTAGTTATAGTATTGGTTATGTAATTAGACAATCTAGGTTACTCCAATGAAAAACTATTAGAACTAATAGAGTTAACTTCATAGTAAAATTCATAAGTCAATGCCGTTCATCTGTACCAGAAATCATCAACTAGAAAAGGAAATGGAAGAAAAAGACCTCATGGACAGTAACAGAAAAAAAACTATAAAAATCTTGGAAGTAAATGCATAAAGAAGTATGTAAGATCTATATGAACAAACTTCTCTGATATAAAAAGTGACATTCACTGAATCTGCACATATCCTGGGCTTATTAATCCTGCCTTGAAGAATCCATTTTACTGAAATGAGGTATGATTCAAGAGCCTAGCTCTGTATCTGAGTTGTCAAAATGCAAATGTAACACTGGCAATTAAAATAAAAGCGAATAAAGTAAAAGTATCCTAAGGATATCAAAGAAGATACAAGTAAGTGGGGAAATAAACAAAATTCCTGGACAGGAAGACACAACATTCAGAGTTAAGGATTCAGTTATTCATTAATTAACATATATAGTAGACGTGATTCCAGACTTCACCCGCAACAAAAACGGAAACTTCATTTTTTAAAGATTTATTTATTTATTTGAAAGTCAGAGTTAGAGAGGGAGAGACACAGAGAGAAAGACCTTCCATCCACAAGTTCAGTCCTCAGATGGCCGCAACAGCCAAGGCTGGGCTGGGCTGAAGCCTGGAGCCAGGAACTTCATGAGGGTCTCCCACATGGGTGGCAGCGGCCCAAGGACTTGGGCCATCTTCCCCTGCTTTTCCCAGGCCACTAGCAGGAAGCTGGTTTGGAAGTGAAGCAGCCAGGACATGAAATGGCACCCATAATGGGGTGCCGGTGTCACAGGCTCTACCACAAAGCCAGCCCGCCCAAAAGTGGAACATTTGAAAAAACATGACCAAGAGGGCCGTCAAAGTGGCTCATTAGGTTAATCCTCCGCCTGCGGTACCAGCATCCCATAGGGGTGCCAGATTCTGTCCCGGCTGCTCCTCTTCCAGTCCAGCTCTCTGCTGTGGCCTGGAAAGGCAGTGGAGGATGGCCCAAGTGCTTGGGCCCTGCACCCGCATGGAAGACCAGGAAGAAGCGCCTGGCTCCTGGCTTCGGATTGGCGCAGCGTGCTGGCCGTAGCAGCCATTTGGGGGGGGTGAACCAATGGAAGGAAGACCTGTGGGGAGCAACCCGGACTGGACTGAGTTACTGGAATTAAGACTTATTCTATGCATCTGCTCTCCCACAATATGGCGCTGGGAGAGGAGAAAACAGCTTCTGCACAGCTGCCTCCAGTTCAACCAATAAACTGTAGGACCTGCTCCTGATTGGAGAGCAGCGTACTCGGCGTGTGGGCAGCCAAGTTGGGATTGGCGGAGGAGGACTATAAAAGAGGAGAGAGACGACATGCACCAGGAACATCTAAGAGGAACACCTGTGCAGCCCCCGAGAGAGCCGGCCAGCGGTGTGCCGCTCCCCCGCGGAAGTGGGGAATGTGGCAGGGGGAACCGCCCTTCCACGGAGGTGGAAGGGTCGGTAGCCAACCCGGGAAGAACCAGCAGCAAACCCGGGGAGGGCCGAGCAGACGAAAGAACAGCGCAGGGTCCTGTGTCGTTCCTCCACGAAGAGGGGGAGCGACAAGACCTTTCTCTCTGTCTCTCTCTCTCTCACTGTCTAACTTCATCTGTCAAATAAAATAAATAAATAAATAAATGATCAAGAGGGCTTGTCTGAACTCATGCATAAATTTTGTCTAAGTCCAAAATTGATTCCAAAGTGCACCTGAAGGGTGTTCTGTGAAAACAGGATTTTTTTTTGTGAAGAAGAATGAAGACAGAGGCCTGTTATAAAATGTGCTGTGTTGATAAGGCCATTAGCACCGTCATACTGCTATGGAATCCGCAGGCAGGGACAGTGGGGGACCCCTGCACCCTGTATCGGGGTACCTGGGTTTGAGTCCCAGCTCTGCTTCCAGTTCCAGCTTCCCGATAACGCACACTCCGGCAGGCAGCGGCAGTGGCAGTGGCTCAGGCCCTAGGACCCTGACACCCATGTGGGAGACCCAGCTGGAGTCCCTGCTCTCGGCTTCAGCCTGGCTCTGCCTCAGCTACTGTGGGTATTTGGGGAGTGGACTAGCGTATGGAAGATTTCTCTCTCTCAAATGAAATGAAAACAAATAATAAATTTTTAATCAAGAAAAAAAAAATCAGCTACATCAACCAGTGGCACAGAGTAGGGAGGCCAGCAATTGATACAAATGGACACAGAGACGCGGTGCAGGAGGAGGGGCAGTGCCGGTGAGTAGGGGAAGGAGGGATCCTTCAACACTGGCACAGAGACAAACGAGTGTCCACTTAGGAAAGAACAAAGCGGGATCTCTATTCACTACTTAGAGTAGAATAAACTCCCGATGAATGACAAATGGAAATCTAAGCCGAGATCTGGAATAAAATACACCGAAACCCTGGGGTGCACAAAGACTTAAGTGTGACATAAAATCCAAAACCCATAAAAAAAAAAAAGAAAACTGACATATGGGGCTACATTTACAAAACACAGAGGCATGGTTCCTTTAAGAAATTTGAGGAAAATGGAAGGGAAAGCTAAGTTTATTTTGGTGCAAAAAATTTTTTTGAAGTGTGTGCACATTAGGGGTCTTCAGAAAGCTCATGAAAAATACATGTTAAAAACAATGCATGGGGCCGGCGCTGTGGCTCACTTGGTTAACCTCCGCATGCGGTGCTGGCACCCCGGGTTCTAGTCCTGGTTGGGGCGCCGGATTCTGTCCCGGTTGCTCCTCTTTCAGTCCAGCTCTCTGCTGTGGCCCGGGAGTGCAGTGGAGGATGGCCCAAGTGCTTGGGCCCTGCACCCACATGGGAGACCAGGAAGAAGTACCTGGCTCCTGGCTTCGGATCGGCATAGTTCCGGCCTAGTTCGGCCATTTGGAGGGTGAACCAATGGAAGGAAGACCTTTCTCTCTCTCTCTCTCATTGTCTAACTCTATCTGTCAAATAATAAAAAAAAAAACTATGCATGAATTTGAAAATTTTTTGCAGCTGAACAGACTTAGCTTTTTTGTTTTGTTTTGTTTTGTTTTGACAGGCAGAGTAGACAGTGAGAGAGAGAGAGACAGAGAGAAAGGTCTTCCTTTGCCGTTGGTTCACCCTCCAATGGCCGCCGCAGCACGGCCGGCGCACCGCACTGATCCGATGGCAGGAGCCAGGTACTTATCCTGGTCTCCCATGGGGTGCAAGGCCCAAGCACTTGGGCCATCCTCCACTGCACTCCCTGGCCACAGTAGAGAGCTGGCCTGGAAGAGGGGCAACCGGGACAGAATCCAGCGCCCCGACCGGGACTAGAACCCGGTGTGCCGGCGCCGCAAGGTGGATTAGCCTAGTGAGCCACAGCGCCGGCCCCAGACTTAGTTTTTAATCCTACTTTTTTGAAGTATCCTCAAAACTTCCACATAATCAATGAGAACATCACACCCAGAGCTGAGAGGCAGATACCAGAGTGGGCTTTGCGATCTGTGGGGTGGTCCCGCAGTCCCGGGAAACGTCACGGCACGGGAGCTCTCCGTAGCCAGCCTCACTGGGAATCAGGGAAGAGCATGAGATTTGTCCTTTGGTGGGCTCCCCCCCCCCCAATTTAGATGGAAAACGGTAACAGGGAGTGACAACCCCTGGTGCTGGCGAGCGTGTGTGGAGACGCCACTCTTTCACAAGGCTACTGTGGTAAAGTTGACAGGAACTTTCGGCAGAGTTTGGCAGTATCCGTTGAAAATTCCGAATGCGTGCTTCCTAGGACTCAACTATTCCACTTCTAGAAATTTATTCTACAGCAAGACTACCAGCAGAAGGGCGAATACTGACGGGATAGTCGCCGCAGTGTCTCTTGTCATTTCTGTTTATGAAGCGTTACAGGACTTAGATGAATCGTTTTACATCCAAGCCGTGGAATAGCATGCAACTGTTAAAATGATATATTTCTGAGAACATGGCTGAAAAATCCACGATGTTTTTAAATGAAAAGAAGTCAGACATGCGTAATCAACATGCAGACGCGCACACAGAGGATAATACACGGCAGTCTATCAGCACAGCCTTCCTTGAGTATGGAGCTTTCAGGTTATTTTCCCCTTAATAGAACTTCACTTGATCCAGTCTGTAGCTATGACTAATATTTTTAGAAATAAAAAAAGCAAAACCCAACTTCCTTCCTTCCTTCCTCCCCCGTGCCCCTTTCTTTCTACTAAAGAAGCAAACACTTTTTTGGCAGGGAGGAGGGAGTAGCAGTTTCAGCAAATGATTTTCCAGGCGTCCTCGGCTCCTGGTCGAAGTCTTAGTGTTCAGGTGTAGGCTGAACGGCCACAGACCTGTGCTGACCGCCTCCGGACTCCGTCCCAAGGCCTTTACTCTCTCCCCACCCAGGCGTCTGCACTCTGGGATCTTCCTCGAACCCCACTGGACCGTGCCCCATCCCCATTAAAGTGACCCGATGACTCTGTACCCCCAACAGGCGACAGGGCAGCTGGGCAGGCACGCATGGCCCTCTGGGCTCCTGCCCACAGCCCCTGCCACCTCGCCGTCCTCCCTGCACGCCCGGCAGCCTGTGGCCGCTGAGTCTCACAAGCAGTGCTTCCCCCTGCACCACTGCACCTCCCGGCTGTAGGCCAGCTCCTCCTGGGCTCTCACGGTGCACTGCTGTCCTCCCTTTCCAGCACGGCGCACGCAAGCCTGGAGGACAAGGGCTGTGTCTTGCCCGCTTCTGCGTGCTCAAGGGCCCAGAAGCTGTCTGGGGCAGGACTGGCTCTGACCTTGAATCTTTATTTGCACAGAATCTTTGCACACAATCTTTATTTGGGCCTTTGAGATTCTACCATGCAGTGGCAGAGCGGCCCCGGCCACCAGGTCCCCACTCTCAGCCGCGTTCATTCTCTCCTAAAAGCAAAGCAATACTGCAGCACTGCCGACTTGAGCAAATTATCCTCAGATGCCAATGACGTAGACCTCAAAAACATCACAGGCGCATGAGGCAGAAACGGGCGAATTGTGTTTCTGGTGTCTCCAAACCAAATACCCGGATTTCTCTGAGTGCCGTCACCGGCCTCCAGAGCGGCTCGCGTCACCGAGAGGAAATGCAAGATGATTCCCCCAGCGAGAGCCGCGGAAACCTGCCTCTACACTGGGTAGGACTGAGGCTGCCCACATGCCAAGCAAAACACTGCCGGGCTTGTCTTTCCAGCCCTGGCTCGGAGATGCGCTACCGTGCACGGAGAGGCTCCCCGCGCGTCCCAGGCCACCAGGAGCCTGGCCAGAGAGTGAGCTCACGGTCGGCCGCCGGAGTCGCCAAAGTCTTTCTCGCTTCCGAGAACGCGCTGCTCTCCGGTCTGTGACCCCAAAGGCACCAAAACAATGGACGCGCAGGCAGCAAAGCTGTGGGCTTCGCCCGTGACTCAGTGGACGCTAATGAGACGCAGGCTCTGAGCCTCGGTCGCCAAACCCAACGTTCTCTAGGGGGAACAAGCTGCAGGTTTTTGGAGGGCGAGCCGGATCCAGACTGATTTTCACTCTTGTAGACAGCTCTTCCCTGATTTTGCTGATGTGCCAGACCAAAGGGCCCCTTGGGCTCCTATGGAAGGCAGGCAGGCATCCGACGACTTCTTTGAGGTTTCGGGCTTGGGTGCTGCATCTCTCCCTGCTTTTCTCAGCCAAGACAAAGGACGCGACGCCCCCCCCCTTGCCCCCCCCCGTCCTCCCAGCGGTGGGAGGGAAGCTGCTCTCCACCTGTTCCACAGTGAGGCCGGCTCTGTGGGCTCCACCCTCCTCTAGAACACACTATGGACACAAGGCACTTAGCCCAGCCGCATCCAGCTGGCCCAAGAACCAGTCCTGCCTTCTCAGCCCTACTCCACAGTCGGCCTGCGCTGCCCCCCACCATGCCTGGAGGCCGATCTCACCCGGGCCCACCAGCGGGGCCTGCTGGAGGTAGCCAGTGCTGCTGCAGGTCTGGGCTTGCGTGGGCTGGGCGGGGATGGGCTGGGTGGACTGGGCCATGCCTGGCTGGGATCATGCTTCAGGCCGGACATCCATCCATTCCTCGGTTCCTTGTGTCACCTCTCCCTTGCCTGCCTAGACCCAACTCCCTTGGGCAATGATGTGACAAACTGGACCCCTGGACCCTGGGCTCCTCCCGGAGGACGCACCCTTGCTCCTTCCCAGATTCCCCAGTATCCACCTTACTCTGCCTTGGCTCCCTCTCCTCCTCAGAGCTCACTGCTGTGCCTGCAGGCCTTGGAGCCGACACCACCCTCAGGAGGTCACCTGTGGCCACAGCATCGGGGGACACGGTGGGGCAGGAGAGCAGCCCGTGGATCACTTAGAAGAGAAGAGGAGCCGGGGGAAGGCGGGTCACTAAGGGAGAGGAAGCCACTGTGGGGAACCAGGCACTCAGCGATGCCCACCGTCATGGCAAAGGGCTGTGTGTGCTGCCCGTGCTCCAGACGCAGGGGTGCAGGAGAACCAGACAGGCAGGGGTTCCGACCTCCCGAGGCACACAGCCTGGCACAGGAGCAGCGTGGACACAGACATCAGCTGCACAAACAACCAAGGGCATGCAACTGCTAAAAGCAAAGCAAAACTGCAGCGCTGCCGATTTGTGCGAATTATCCTCAGATGCCAACGATGTAGACCTCAAAGACACCACAGGTGCGAGAGGCAGAAACGGCGGGATCGCGTTTCTGGTGTCTGTGGAGTTCACGCGTCTGCTCTCCGCTGCCCCAGCCCGTCCTCGCCCCTAGGATCCCAGCCCAGGAACTCCGCGGATTCCGGGACCCACCCTCGTCTACGCCACGTGTGATACTCAGGGCTCAGGATGCACCCTGGGGGCGACACAAGGACTCGAGGCCTGTGTGTGGCAATCCTGGCATTGCCACTTGTTTATGCAGCCGGACCTGGCAACGGGTTGCTCCCCTCGGGCCTTGGGCGCCTCATCTGGGAAGAGAGACGGTTCCTGTAATTTTCCCACTGGGCTGTGGTGAGGACATGGACGGGGCTGGCACGGCATTTGGACAAAGTGGGTGCCCGAGTTACTTGAAGAAAGAAAATTCCAGACTTTTGGAGGGGAAGGGGGCACAGGTCAGCTTTGGGACACCTTCCAGGGGAGACCAGACAGCTCCCCACCAGCCAGCCGTCCCATCACGAAAATTCTTGTAGGTAGGGAACAACAACAACAAAAAAGATGAAAATCTTCTAAGACCTGCTGACAGCCTTATTACTAGAACACAGGGAGGAAGTTATATTCTATAGGGCCGAAATGGAGCAAGTTGGGACTTGGTCTTGAAGCAGAGACGATTTGTACCCCCAGGGCCTGTCCCCCAGACTCAGAGACATAAGGCTAGAAAAACTAGACAACTTGGGCCTGGGACTAGCACCCTGTCCACGGAGCTGCTCCGGGATTCTGGAACGCTGCCACCCACCCGGTGTGTTCCACCCCCTCGCATCCGTTTGCACACTGCTGCTCCCGGGAAAGAACCCAGGAGCCCAGATGCCTGCTTGTGGGTGAACCCCAAGCCGAACTGACTTCACCCCAGGCGAGGACATGTCAGGAGGAAAGAGAATGCAGCAAGGGGCGCAGGAGAACACGCTGCCCATCACGGGGCCTGGGCTGCAGGAGGAAGGGCCCACCTCCCACAGTGTGTCCCAGGGGCTGGAAGAAGCCCCACCCCCACCCCAGACTCTGTTCCTTGTGAACACATCACAAGGTGACAAGGGAGAGAAACGCCACAGCAGACACTGCAGGAGGATGAGGTGGAGAGAGAGATGCGTGAGACAGGAAAAGAATAAATGGGAACTAAAAACGCAACAAGAATTTAAGGACTAACCTTGGAGGCCACAGGAGTCCTGTGGATACCTTGGAAACCTGGATCACGGATGCTGTGGGGAGCCAGCTTGGCAAGCTCTACCCCAACGCCAAGGAAGAAAGCAAGGCAAGAAAGCATGGAAGGGGCTGGCAGGGGCCTGAGCTGGGGGCTGACCCAGGGGAGGGAGCTTTCCCAAGGTGGGGGGTCAGACTCCAGAAAGAGAACCACACCCTAGACGCACCCTGGCGCAACATTAGAGCTTCAGAAAAAAAAATCTTCCAAAAATCCAGATAAAATACAAAAGGCAAAAGATGATAAAAGTGACCCTTGGCCCTCCTCCTTTGCCCGGCTCCCACTGAACCCCAGCACCCACCCGGCCCGCGTGATGCGGTGGTAACCGGCGGCCTGCCGGGTGCTGCCCAAGGTCGGGGGGCGGAGGCAGGGGCGCTTCTCACAGGCGGGATGGACATCTGGTGACCTGTCGGCTACTTTGACTTTTTTAAGAAGAAAAATATTTTCCCCTGGTAATTACGGTACTTAAGCATGAAGACCCAAAGAGATGACGTTCGATGCTGGACGCCGTAAAACCTGGTCAGTGCCCACGTGGTCAGCGGCTGCCCTGCAGCAGGAGGGGTCAACTTCTGAATTCACCACCAGCAGATCACGCCCACCGCAGCCTCGCTCCCTCGCCAGATTCCGCGAGCCTGGGGACCCCTTCTGCAGAGGCCGCCAGAGCGCTCGCTTTCTGACCCAGCAGATTGGGCGGCCTGTGTCCCATCTGGACCACTGACGCCCGTGAGCTCTGCGGCCAAGCTGCCCCTGGAGATCCCACCGCCACAGCCCAGGGAGGGGTGTTCCTGACGAGTTCCCTTTGTGATGGGGGGAGGTGCTTTGTGCCAACTCTCTGAGGGTGAGCACATCCAACACAAAAAGTGGGAGACTACGTGGGCATGGAAACATGGGCTCATGCCACTCTCCACTGGTCACATCCAGAGAGAAGGGCAGGCAGCCCGGCGACACCGGCGAGAAGGCCCATTTGAGGGATTGTCGCTCCCCCTCTTCGTGGAGGAACGACACAGGACCCTGCGCTGTTCTTTCGTCTGCTCGGCCCTCCCCGGGTTTGCTGCTGGTTCTTCCCGGGTTGGCTACCGTCCCTTCCACCTCCGTGGAAGAGCGGTTCCCCCTGGCCGCATTCCCCACTTCCGCAGGGGAGCGGCACACCGCCGGCCGGCTCTCTCGGGGGCTGCACAGGTGTTCCCCTTAGATGTTCCCCTTAGATGTTCCTGGTGCATGCCGTCTCTCTCCTCCTTTATAGTCCTCCTCCGCCAATCCTAACTCGGCTGCCCACACGCCGAGCACGCCGCTCTCCTCCAATCAGGAGCAAGTCCTACAGTTTATTGGTTGAACTGGAGGCAGCTGGGTAGAAGCTGTTTTCTCCTCTCCCAGCGCCATACTGTAGGAGAGCAGATGCATAGAATAAGTCTTAATTCGAGTAACAGTCTAGTCCGAGCTGCTCCCCACAAGGGATGAAAACCCCCTCTCAGCCTGGGGCAACGGTGCAGGCGGAATGGCCTCTGCCCAGCTGTGGGCACTGCTCCTCCCCCTGGGTTAGGGCTCCCCGACAGCAATCGGAGCCCTGGGGAGCAGGAATGCATAAACTGGGACCCTGGGGAGAGGCGGGGGCCCAGCGAGGCTCCCAAGTTGAGCGACCAGAGTGCGGAGAGACAGGCAAGTGCGTGCCAGCAACAGTGACCACGGGCCCTGCACTCTGGGCCCAGACCTGCACCTGCACGAGCTCACGGAGCCCTCCTTTTACAGGCAAGGAAAGAGCGGCTCAGAGAGGCCACACAGTGAGGGCGCGGCAGAGCTCAGATTGCACCCAGCCCAGGTCTGGCTCTGGAGCCCGCAGCACCGCCGTCCTGGTCCTATCTGACCGCACATGCACGTGCAGAGTCGGCCCCGCGGCGGTGGGTGCTCTCACTGGAGGAAGCTGCTGGTGCTGCAGACCTGAGGCCCAGGGCCGGCTGGAGCAAGGTGCGGACCTGGCTGCCCGAGGGCCGGACGGACGGAGCTGCTTCCAGTCCCCAGGAAGACAGCTGCCCCTTTGAGGCCAGGGCTATGACTCCGCCTCTCAGAATTGCCTGAGGGTAACAGAGGGCAGGGGTTACCCTGGGGCCCCTGGAGGCCACCCAGCCATGGCTAGGAGATAGAAAGAGCTGGGTTGTAGCCTTGAGCCTTGCTGTTCCAGCCACTGGCCTTGGGAAAGCCTCCGTTTCCACGCCTGATGAAGGTGATGGGGTGGGTGTTCCTGGGAGCCCTGTAGGTGGGTGAGTGGGGGCCCCACCCCAGACCTCAGAGCACATCTGAGAGGGGTCTCAGCTCTGACCCCGGGACACCTGAGACACCAGGCTGCCCAGTCCCAGGGCGGACAACCAGGAGGCCTGCCATGTTCAACAGCAGCAGCGGCTGGGGGGTCAAGCAGTCCCGGGGAGGGGGGCAGTCCAGGCAGAGTGGGGGCTCTGCAGGCAGCTGGCTGGGGGAAGGGCCAGTTCTGCTCGGACTCGTTCTCGGTGGCCTTCAGACGGTTCCCTGGCCCTGTGATCCTCTGTAAGCAGGGACAGGCAGTGATACTGCTCCCGCCTACCGAGGCAAGGTCAGGGTGAAGCGAGGTGCGGATGGGCCTAGCACACGGTGACTGCTCAGTAACAGGAGATGGAGATGACACCAGTGACAAGGGTCTTCTGAGTCACAAAGGTCCAGGGGCTACTTCCACTCCTCCCCGCCGTCCCCTCCCCACTCCATCCCTTCCCTCCCCAGCCCACACCCCAGCCACCTCCTGCTTCATCCACGGCAAGGGCTGAAGAAGCGTGAGGCAACCTTGGGAGCGCGTGCTCCCCACGCTGGCCTGCTCTCTCAGCCGCCGGCACAGTCAGAGCTGAAACGAGCTCTCATTTGGGGTAGGGGTATCCCAGCAGCCAGCAATGCCCTCAGCTCCCAGGGCAGCACATACAGGTGGGGACGTGGGTTTGAGCGCTCACTCCACGGGGACCCTAGGTAAGCAACCTCACCCTTCTGAGCCTCGGCTCCTGCCTGCTCCCACCTCATACGTCCATTCCAAGCGTCCAGCAGCGGTGCCGGGCACGAGGCAGGTCTGTTCATCCACTCCTTTGCCACACGGTCGGGGGCAGCTGCCCCAGCTGAGCTCGGTGCTGGGCTCTCAGGATGCAGCCACCAAGTGTCCCCTGCCTGTCCTCAAGGGCCTGGTGCTGACCAAGCCCAGCTCCTTCCTCTCTCCCAGGGAGACCCCGCACCCAGCAGGGAGCTGGCTCCTCTGGGGGTGTGCAGGGTGGGT
This sequence comes from Oryctolagus cuniculus, assembly GCF_964237555.1. NCBI lineage: Eukaryota > Metazoa > Chordata > Mammalia > Lagomorpha > Leporidae > Oryctolagus > Oryctolagus cuniculus. The sequence continues at coordinate 230,731,646 of NC_091432.1, read as the reverse complement.
CCACAGCCAGGAGGGTGCACCTGGGTGGGAGAGGCAGCCTGGGAGTTCCGCTGTCTCCTAGGCAACTGTAACCTCTCGCGCTCTCTCCCTTTCAAATGTGCTTTATTTCTCAGACAAATCCTTTCCTATCGCTAGTGACACTGCGCCCCGTTTGAGTGAGGGGACTCCAGGCTTTGTGCCAGTGATCAGTTATGCAGTTGTAAGGGACTTGAGGGTGTCAGCACGGTGCTCCTTTTTCGTGGCTGTAGAGCAGGCATGACTCAGCACTGCACTCCTTTTTCACGGCTGTAGAGCAGGCATGACTCAGCGCGGCACTCCTTTTTCACGGCTGTAGAGCAGGCATGACTTGTCGCTCCCCCTCTTCATGGAGGAACGACACAGGACCCTGCGCTGTTCTTTCGTCTGCTCGGCCCTCCCCGGGTTTGCTGCTGGTTCTTCCCGGGTTGGCTACCGTCCCTTCCACCTCCGTGGAAGGGCGGTTCCCCCTGCCACATTCCCCACTTCCGCGGGGGAGCGGCACACCGCCGGCCGGCTCTCTCGGGGGCTGCACAGGTGTTCCCCTTAGATGTTCCTCTTAGATGTTCCTGGTGCATGCCGTCTCTCTCCTCCTTTATAGTCCTCTTCCACCAATCCCAACTCTGCTACCCACACGCCGAGTACGCTGCTCTCCTCCAATCAGGAGCAGGTCCCACAGTTTATTGGTTGAACTGGAGGCAGCTGTGTAGAAGCTGTTTCCCTTCTCAGCACCATATTGTGGGAAAGCAGATGCATAGAATAAGTCTTAATTCCAGTAACTTAGTCCAGTCCGGGTTGCTCCCCACAATGACTCAGCACTGCGCTCCTTTTTCCTGGCTGCGCAGTACTCCCTTGTGTGCACGTGCACATCTTTTGGTCAGCTGATGGACACTGAGTGACTGTGGGAAGTGCTGCTATGAACACTGGTTCTAGTCCACATCAAGTAGAACTTCTAAGTCAAAAGACTCTTTCTACCTTTTTGTGTGTGTGTGTGAAATCATGAAGCTGACGTGCTAATCCCATGAAGAGAAATAGCCATCAAAGTAAGACGAGCTTTCTACAGTGTCACCTAAAATCATGAGGACAGAGTGCAGGGCCATGGTCTGAGGAACTCAGATTCCTGTGTGACTGTCCCTGAAGGCTCCAGCGGGGGCAGGGTCCAGGGGATGCTGATGGGGTGGGGGTGGGGGGCAGAGAAGCAGCTGGACTGTTGGGCTGAGGGTGGGCTTTCAGCCCATGCAGTCACAGGGACCAGGGACAGAGGGGAGAAGGGGGCGGCACGGAAGGGAGGAGGCTGAGGGTCTGGGCCTCAGACCCCAAGGAGTTGGCTCAGGGCCGAGGCCCCAGCACAGGCAGGGGTGGGGCTGGGCCTCGCACACCCCTCACCGCTGCGCCTCGCACACCCCTCACCGCTCCTGGGGCCAACTCCACAGGTGAGCGGAGGAGCCTGCTGCTGACCCTCCCTGCGGGGAGCCTGCCCTGCGGGAAACTTCTGTTTAACTCTGGGACCCCTGGAAAGAAGAGGGGCGGGACCCCTTTCACGTCCGGCTTGTTAGGCTCCACGAGCCAGCGTTAACTCCGATGCCTTCTGGGCCTCGGAGGAGACACAAACATTCCCGGGAGCACAGAGTGTGCTTTCATTACCGGGACCACCTTGGCCAAGGAAGAGGTGTCACCGGATCTATTTTTAGTTTCAGCATCTTTCAGCTGTCTCCTGAAAATCGGCCGGGGCAGTTTCCACACACAGGAGGGAGAAGCCCAGCCCCAACACTCACTCATTCATCTGGGCGGCGGGGGGGGGGGTGGGGGTGGGGGTGGGGGGGGGTGGACAGCACGCAGACCGCAGCGCGGCGACAGGGAGAAAAGGCACGTGGTCTCCCCACGTGGAGAAACATCCGTGAACAATCAAGAGCCACCGTGTAAAACCATTACATCATTACATGTAAAATCAACCCAACGCGCAGAGCCTGTGTGGCTGCGGCGAAGCTGGACAGCACAGCCCAGTGCGGCTCTTGGGAAAAACATCAGGAATTCCAAAGCGAGGACAACACTGGCTCCTCCGGGCAGTCTCACTCCCAGGAACTCACCCAGAGGGAGTAATTCTAAACAAAAGGAAAATAACATACACACAAAGGTATTTATTGCCAGGGAATCTACCATGGTTGGAGGCAAAACAAAACAGGAGCTGGAAGCATTCTGATGTCAAACAACAGCGAAACAGCTAAGAACATGTAAATAGACTAAGAGGCAAAAATCCGGGGGATGGGAAGTACCGGAGTGGGATCGCCAGTGCTTTTAACAATTGTAGCAGCACAGTTACACATCCGCTTGTGTATTTTACAAAGTTAATTAAGACACAACTGTCTCCTGGATTGGCATTCACTGTCCGGGTGGAAGCGCAGCTCCTACCGGAGTGCCCCCATCTATTTGCAGACACACACGTGGATGATGTAAACATAAACAGCCCACAAGCTCCCAACAACAGCGTTTCTTGCCCTAACACTGTGAATGATGAGCCCCTTCTCGGTTACTGAACAGACTGACCGCATGCGCTCTGGGCCCGCACCGGGCAAGAGGCCCGTGGTGTGCAGTGACCGCTGGGGTCTTACTGTCACGAGCCCCTCGCTGTGCAGGGGGTCACAGACCGGCGAGCCCCACATGAGACACTAGGGAATCTCGCCCTGCTCCACCACCAGGCCCCAGTCTCCTGCTCCACCACCCAGCCCACCACCAGCCCAGGATCTCTTTCACCCACACGGCTGGGTGGGACCCCCAAGCCTGGCGTTGTGGTCTGACCCGTGGCACGGACACTCGCAGTGCCGTGTGGCCCTCACCCAGGAGCACACGGTGTAGTGGACCAGCACCCCCACCCCATTTCCTGGATACCCAGAAAATTTTGTGCCACCATGTAGGCACAAAATGCTGGACAGGAGCACCCACTGCACTGCCCTTGCCTGCCTGTCACCCGAATGCCTTCCAGTGCCTGGGAGGAGGCAGGAGGATGGGCCAGAGGCCCATGTTCCCCGAGGTGCTGTACCGGAAGCAGTGAGCATTCTCAACGCCACGCCCCTGTGTATCCGCACAGCTGTGTGAGGCTGGGGCTGAGAACGCGCACCCCCGGGCTAGCCAGTTCATATCCATGGACACTTCCACCTCAGAGGAAGTGGAGCTAACACCTAACTACTAACGACTAACATCTCAGGTTGAAATCTATATTCAAAACATTTTAAATAAATACTTTTTTTAAGACATGGCAGCAAAAAGCTGCCAATTGCTCGTAGGTGGGGAAAAATACTTTTATTCTGAGACGATGCCCTGCGTGTGTCACTGGTGTACTGGCCTTCCTCCAGGAGATGTGGATCGTCGCTTCTCCTTTACTTGCCATTAAAAACAAAAACACAATCACAGCTGGCAGCTGCGCGAGAACCTCCGAAGTTTCTCGCTGAAGTTGCACTTGCCCATGGCCCACTGGCCTGAGATCACACGCGGCCCCGGGCAGCGGTCAGGCTGCTGGCCTGCCCGGAGCGTGCCAGGGCTGGAACCCCGCGGTGGCTGCTGGGCAAGGGGGGAGAGGCGCTGGGGGCGGTGCTTTGTATAGCAGGAGCTTCCAAGGCTGAACACTTGAAGGCTGACTAAGTAGGGATCACGGCTTGGCACAGAACTCTGCAGTTTGAGTTTACTTCTTCCCTCTTTTGTTCCTGTCGGGCTCTGACATGGGAACCCCAGTCGCAGCAGCACCCCAGGCCCTGCCACCGCCGGCCAGGCCCGTCCCCACCTCAACCCTAGGACACGGCACAGGTTGCTGGTGCCGCAGCAGGAAGCGTCCACCACCCAAAGATGGCCATCCCCCCGGACCCCTAGGTTCAGCCTCCTCGGCGGGGGCCTCGGCCCACTCTGTACTCTGCTCCTTAGACCCTCTCCACTCCCACTGGTGGCCAGCTCCCCCCGACCGACAGCTGCCCCCCACCCCAGCCTTCTGACCCTGCAGACCCCTTGCCTCCCAAGTGAACCACCTTGGCTCCCTGCCCTTGCCCCCCTCCCATTGATCTGCCCCCCTGCAAAGCCTGCCTGCCCACCCTTCGCACAACCGCACCCCTCTCCTCCAGCACTGCCCCCTCGCTGGCCCCATGCTTGTCTGCACTGATCATTAATGTTTCTATATACTCTGTCGTAACTGTTAAGGTTTAACAGATTCTCTCTGTCTGTTTAGAAGCATAAGAAAAATGGCTGCCTACAGTCCAACACTGTGAAACAAGCATTCTAGGGGTTGAGGCTGGGACTGAGGCGTGTCCGCACATACACACACACGTATGCACACGCATGCACACAGGCACACACACTCTGCGAGTAGGTGCTGTGGGCTGCACCGTCCTGGAGGTAGGCGGTCCCAGGCTGCACCCGTCTGAGGACGTACAAGGGTTCCTCCCCCAGTAGACGCCAAGGCACCATGTGAAGGGCCGGAGGCCCCCAGAGGCCTTTTGAGAAGCCCAAGGAGGTGGACAAGGCTGTCGGCCAGCGCTGAGCCCCGCCTGGGTCGTTCTTTGCCACAGATAATCACAGCTATCGCGTCAAGCCGGTGCCCGAATGGCTCTGGGTGTGGGAATAGACAGCCGTGGCCCGCGCATCTGACTCCATCAGCCAGGGACTGAGCTGTCCCACTGCCTTCCGCGGTACTCAGGCCGGGAGCAGAAGTGGGAAACGGAGAAGTGGGCAGAGAGGAGGCGGCGACAGGCGAGGCAGAGCCCTCCCCCGTCCTCCAACAGGCTCACTGTGGTGAGAACGGCGACCACAGGAATGAGACAGAAACGCCAACCCGTGTCAGGGCTCACTGTGCGAAAATCAGCGTGACAACAACACCCGTGCCACGTCCACGCCCCCCAGGTGGGCACAGTCCTCTCGGAGGACACGGGTGGCCAGCGATGGTGGTTCCTCTGCTTTGCACACGTATTAGAGAAACTCCAGCACCCCAAACCCTTGAGGTCACAGAGATGAACAAAACAGATTTAAAGAGGAAAACTGAGCAAAAAGGTGCAGAGAACCCGGGCCGGCGGTCACAGTGCCTGGCCCCTGCCCCCCTGGGGGTCCCTCCCAGCAGCTGTTCCGCTTGCTGGGCTGCACACCCCAGGCGGCACCCCGCCTGTGTGACCCAGGTCCCTGGGGGGGAAGGTCCCACTCTTCCTCACCTTTGTCCTTGTCCTGCTGAGTCACCCATCCCTGCTCCCATGGCGCAGGGTCACATGGCCCGGGGCAGAGTCCCCGTGTGCTGGGACACGCCAGGGCCATTTGGCACTCTCTCCTGACACGCGTCTGTGGCCGGCGCTGTCCATCTGGACATCTACAGCAGCGGTGTAGCCGGGCACTTGGTGGGCTGGGCTCGAGCACCGAGCAAGGGACCCCCTTCCTGAGAAAGGGGAGACTGGGTGGTGGCCTGGCACAGGGGAGTTGGCCTCAGCCCTGACGGTCAGACCTCATCAGAGTGACCGCGAGCGGCAGGTCTGGGGATTTCTTCCAGCCACGGGCGGGGCCAGCAGTCTCCTGGGGACGGGGACACGAGGTGGCTTGTCGACTCCTGCCCGGCCAGGCGTGCCCTGTGTCAACACAGGCCAAGGCCTCCTCTGAGGCAGGACAGGCCCAGACAGCCCACTGCTGGCCCTGAGGTCTGGCCTTGTCTCTCGGGCAGGATCGTCTTCCATCCCTTGTAAGGACAGCACTGAGAAGCCGGACCCAGCGCCGGCAGCAAACCACAGGGAGAGACAGAGGGCTCCCTGTGGGCCTGGGCAAACCCTAAACCAGGACCAGAACGAGAACATGCCAAGTTCAGACTCCGTCTGGGCCAGTGCCAGGGCTCCCTACCCACTGGCACCAGGCAGCGCGGCACAGCCATGACCACCTTGAGCTGAGCTCCTGCCGGACGCCACACTGGGCTTGGCCTGCACAACCGAGCTCCGTGGAGTCTGCACACAGCCCTCTGAGGCTGCGACTTCCCAGACGTGGGCACTGAGATGCTGGGATGCCCTAGGTCACACGGCCAGCAGGCAGGGGCACATGGACTCTGTCCTCAGAGGCTGACAGATGGCACCATGAAGGGCTCCCTGCTGGCGTCACGTGTGTGGCGAGTTGGGAGCCTGCCTGGCGCCTACTCCTGCCCCCAGGTGACCCTGCTCCCGGGAAGGGTTGTGTTCCGCCTCATGCCCTGCAATTATGTGTGTTCAAGCTGTCCTCGGGGCTCCTGGCTCCCCTGGCGGGGACGCCTCATTCTCCATGGGGGCCCGATGAGGGCACTGAGCAGGATCCGGGGTCCTGGCTTCTGTCTCGGCTCTGGCCCCACTGGAAGTGCAATCGTGGCCAGGTGGCTGCCCACCCCTGCAGCTGGGTTTCCTCCTAGGTAAACTGGGGGGCAGAGGGGAAGGGGGCGAACTTGGAACTTCCAGCTCTGATGCCCAAGAATGTGTGGTCCATACAGTAGAAATGCAGACTCAGGCAGTCTCCCAGCTGCCCCTGTGCCTGGGCAAGGCCTCGCATTCTTCAAGGTCCAACGGCCAGCGCCTGGCATCTGCACCACCCCTCACCTCTGCCCGGCTGCTTCCTCAGCACCTGGCCCACCGCTGGCCTCTGGGCCACACCTGCTGTGCTCACGGTCACCTCCCCAGGGTCCAGCCCAGGAGCTGGCCTGACAAGGGCTCTCGGCAGAGGTTTCTTAGCTGGAACCAAGCGGGAAAGTCAGAATCCTTGTGGTTGTGGGTGACAGAAACTCATCCGGAAGCAGCCTCACGAGGACGGACTGCAAGAATAGGAGGAGAATCCTAGAATCACAGAGCAGAGACTGCGAGACAAAATCCAGGTGGCCTCCGGGCAGCCCAGGAACTGGGGCCGGGGCCTCTCTAGCTGGACTCCTTGCTCTCCCCACCCCGTACAGCCACGGGCTGGCAGTGTGTTTCCCCACAGCCCTGTAACCCTTCTCCCCGGCTTCCAAGGGCCTGCCGTGGGCCAGTGGGGTGGGGTGGGCAGGACGAGCAGTGATTGGCCCAGACAGGTCTGCTGGGCATGGCCATGATTGAACCAGGTGGGTCAGGGGCCCTTCTGCATGGCCGTGGTGGGAGAAGAGGGCTGGGCAAGCAAAGCAGCTGTCCTCTGGGGCAGCCTGACTGGACCCTTCTCTCACCCAGAGATAGCCCAAGCTTTCTGCCCAACTCAGCTGCTATTAATTACAAGGTAGTTCAAGGTACAACCCCTCCCAAGCTGCGGTAGAAATCCCTCCCTCCCAGGACCACCGCGTCCGTGCCTGCTTCTTCCCTGCCAGGAGGAACACAAGGAGGACGGGCGCCGGTGCCGGTGGGAACCAGCCCAGGCCACAGCCAAGCACTCTGTCAGCCAGGGCAGGAAAAAGCCTGGATGTAGAGGCAGACCTGAGCCCCAGCCGTGACCCTGGGATGAAGGCATCTCCCCAGCGGCTGTACCAGCTGCTATGCATCACTGGCAGCAGATGCTGGAGGCGCTGGCGTGGTGGGGCTCACAGGTGAGGCTAGCTGTGGGGGGCTGGGCCAAGCTCCATACCCTATGCCCCCTCTGACAAGCCTCCCCCAGTCCCACAGTCGGGGACAATGCGGCTCGCAGAGACTGAAGAGCTCCCCGACAGCCCCCCATGTTTGAATTCGGCCCGCAGCTGTGTGCGCAAAGTGTGAGAGAGTGCAAGGGAAGCCTGCGGAAGCTGGGAGGAGGCAGGCGCTCAGAAACCAAAGCCTTGCTCACCGGGTCCCTGGCTCCTGCTTTCGCCTTTGCCACTCCCCTGCCTCACCAACTCGCCCACACAGCCTTGGCCTCCCTGGCTGGCACAGGCGGCGGGCTTATCGCATTTGGATGCCCCTCTGGCCAGCAGCCGGCTGGAGCTCAGGGCGTTCCTGCACCTCTCCCACGCCCTGAGCGCAGGCTCCTGGGCACCCCTGGGCAGGTGAGGTCACGCAGGTGACCGAGGTCATCCCTCATGTCCTGAGCAGTCCACATCCACCAAGCTACACACGCGAAATGTTTCACTCCCCCCACACCCACTCCCCCTGCACTGGGGTCACCCCCTTTCCCAGTTTTGGGCAGCAGGTCCCTGAGCAAACCTCTGGCCAGAGTCCATAGCTTCGCCGTCACTTTCCGTTATTAGAACCGCCTAATTTCCAGATTTCCGATTTGGTTTTGTTTATTTGAAAACTTGACTTGAACTTAGTTCAATGTTCTTCTCTGCTCTGCTTTCTTCCTGTTCCTGTTGACCCCCAGCTATCTGTGGGAGCTGTGAGGAGGTGAGAGGGAGGGTCCTGCTCCTCTCCAAGTCCTCCTTTGTCTTATCTAACCCCATCACACTCTGGCAGACCCTGGCTGAGGCCCCTCTCTCAAGCGAGATCTGCTCACACAAGGGTTGCCTGTGAGTGATGGGGAGGGCCCCCAGTCTCATCTGGTTCCCTCCAATGCAGCTGGCCAGCTGGTGGCGATCTGGCTCTCCAGGGCCCGCATTTCCAGCTTTGTCCTGACCCCTCCGTTGCCGAAGGGCAGCCACGTCTCTGTCCCCCGCTGCATGGGGCAAAGGTCCCTCACCCCTTGTCTGGGTGGGTGTCCCACTGCCTGGTGCAGGGCAGCCAGTGTAGCTGCAGCCCCCGCCCCTCTAGCAGCCTCTATGCCCCTTCACACCCAGCCACAGTAACTTCTGGGATGGTTCTCGCCATCCAGCAAGGGCCACAGAGAACTGGAACGGGAGGATGGAGCCCACCTCATTCCAAACGTCCTTGTCCTCTCAAATCTTGGACTCTGCAGGCTCCCTCCTTCAAAAGTATCTGCACCAGACTACCCCAGCAAGTCACTCCTCCTCCTCCTCCTCCTCCTCTCCAGAGAGGGAAGGGGACCGAAAGGACTTGGCCCCCTATTCTCAGCCCTAGGGGGCTCCCTCATGAGCCCTGAAGTAGTGGAGGCCAAGGCGCCCTGTGGGAGATGCGCCTGTTTCATTTCAGTACCACACCTGCTACAAGCCCAAGGACCCTCTCTCCTGCACAGCACCCATCTTGGGGATGGAGAGGGAGCCCGGCACAGGGCTGGGCAGTAACTACCACTTGGTTTTGTTGTGACCAGCATGATGTAATACTCTCATGTTCAGCACAGCTGGCTACAGGCTTTTCACAAGAAAGGGTCAGGACAATTATTTGACCTTGACATAAGGAGCGTGTTCCACCAAGATGGTATATATTGTAACGGTAAAGAAATGAAGATCTAGGGGCCAGCACCATGGCGTAGTGGGTTAAGCTGCCACCTGTGGCACCAGTATCCCATATGGGCGCTGGTTCGAATCCAGGCTGCTCCACTTCCGATCGATCCAGCTCCCTGCGAATGCACCTGGGAAAGCAGCAGAGGATGGCCCAAGTGCTTGGGCCCCTGCTCCCACGTGGGAGACCTGGAAGAAGCTCCTGGCTCCTGGCTCCTGGCTTTAGCCTGGCCCAGCTCTGGCTGTTGTGATCATTTGGGAAGTGAACCAGTGGATAAAAGACTTCTCTCTCTCTGCCTCTGCCTCTCTGTAACTCTGACTTTCAAATAAATAAATAAATAAGAAAGAAAGAGAGAGAGAGAGGGAGGGAGGGAGGGAGGGAGGGAGGACGATCCGAGTGCGATGTGGAAACAGGACCAGGCTCTGAGGTCCTGGGCCAGACTTCTGACTTTTCCGGTGCTCGGCTTCCTCATCTGTATGATGGAGTTGAGAAGGAAGAGCCACGGGCAGGGGGGAGGGAGGCGAGGAAGGGCTGCACACCGTCTCTGACACAGCATAACCAGCAGCCTCGTGGGGCACACAGCTGCTGTTGCTACTGACAGGTGTCCCCAGACCCTGGGGCCAAGCAAAGGTAAGGAAAGGGCTCCTGGGGAGGGGGACGGGGGTCCAGGCTGCAGCTCACTGTGCTCTGGGCTGCTTCCAGCCTGCAGAAGAGCCTAGCACGGCGCCAGGCACCTGGCAGACCCTGCACGTGGCTTCTTGTTGAATGAGTGGTGCTCTTTTAGCGCCAGGATTCTACTTATCTTCTGCTTATTAGTACAGTGTTCTGAATCCAGATTTAAGTTGCAGTTAGTCCAGCAACCACAAGAGACCGCGGGTCTTAAAAAAAAAAAGAAAGAAAGAAACAGCAAGGAAGAGAGACCCCACCATGGGTGGGGGGTGGGCGGCCCGCCCAGCCCCGGCGGGCGGGCAGGCAGGAGCCGGCAGCTGTCTCCTGGCGCCTATTGGCGCTGGACGGCGGCCGTGAATGCTTGCTTTCTTAAGTGAAGCTCCTCCGTGTGCTGAATCACAGCATTCACGGGGGGCGTGGAACAAGAGATATCAGAGGCTACCAGGTCCCAGCTCTGCCGCGCAGGGGGCAGGGGAGGGGACCCGGCTGGGTCCAGGCTCAAGCAGGAAGGGGGCTTGGAACCAGCTCTGTCGTCCCTCTGAGCCCTGCAGCGGGTGCTGGGCGCCCCAGATGACACTCTGACCACAACCTCAGTGGGGGAGAGACCGGGCCCAAAATAGGCTGAGCGTCTGGGGCGTCAGCTGGGACTTGCCCCTTCCAGCAAGTCACTGCTAAAGCATTCTGTTTACCAAACGCTTCTGCACACATGGAAACCAGGACGCTCGAGGGGGTGGGGGGTCCCCTCAGGGTGGATTTCGAGGTGCTGGGAGCCTCTCTGATAGTGCCAAGGCCCGGGGCTGCCCAGGGAGGGCCTGGCACAGGAAGGAAGGTGAGGGCAGGCAGGGACAGGCGGGTGGCAGGGCAGGAGCTCATCCCTCCTGGGTCCACCGCACCCAACACAGCCCCAGCCCGGCAGCTAGAAGAAAGGGGGTGACGTTTGCGGGCAAAGTTGGCTCTGCAGAGGGGGAGACGTCACCCCTGAGTCACCTCCTGAGCTCGGGACGGCAATCAGAGGCAGCTGGGTCTGTACCACACAGCTGAAGGCTGAGGGCACCCACGTGTGGCCAGGCAGGACCCCCGCAGCACAGCTGACCCTGCCTGCCTGGGTGTCGAGCTCTTCCTGTGCCCAGCTCCTCCTGGGGTCAAGCTACTCTCCCCACAGGCCCCTCTGTGGATGGGAGGGAAACAGAGTCAGTGCACACCGTGCGCCGGCCACACGGTTAGGGACCTGGCCCACGGCTGTCTTCTGTGGTCACCAGGTCTCTGTGAGGTGAAAGCGCTTTTAAGTCCCGCTTCATAGAGGAGGACGCTGAAGCGTAGAGAGGCAGCCTGAGTCTGAGCACAGGCCGGGACGTGAGCCCACACTCTGCACTGGCCACAGGACACCGAAGGCAAATACAGGACTCATGCGCCCGCACTGCCACTGGGCCACCAGGCCCTTATCCACCCAACAGCACCGTGCATGTGCGTCAGGCCCTGTGCCGGGCACCAGGGACCCACACACCATACTGTGACCTGGGGGCGGGGTGGTGGTGGTGGTGGTTTTTTGTTGTTGCTTTTAGACAATTTACAGATGTAATTTCTGCAAAAGAATGCATCGCCCTTCTTACACACCTATCTCCTGTCCTGTAATGTGTAAGCAGTCGGAAATCCAGGGCGCGTCGGTGACATTGGTGGAGAGGACCCTGGTGCCCAGCTGAGAAGTGCCCACTTCCACAGGGTCAGCCACACAAGGACAGAGGATGAATCCCAGCTCCCAGGGACAGGCTGGGAAAAGCCGAATGGCACTTCCTGTGCTGGATACTGGAGCGGCACGTGCTGCAGCTCCCACACGGTGGGCCTCACGTGGCCCTGAGTGCAACGTCCTGGGCACGCCAGACCGATTGAACGAGAAGCTGTGGGCGGGGCCCGGCCAACGGCGCTCCAGTGAGCCCGGGTAGTGTCTGAAGCCCTGAATCTGGGTGCCACTGACCTGGGACGGGCTGCAGCCATGAACACAAGGGACCCGATGCTGGGTCAGGCACGCAACACCTCAGCGAACCTTCACACTCACTCGGCACGAACAGCATCATCCTGGATGGAGAGCTGGAGTCCAGCAAGCCCAGAGCCAAATCCTGGCCTCACGCCTACTGGCTGAATGGATGCCGCCTCCCCAGCCTCTCTCAGCCAGAGCAGCCTCATCAGTTAGGACGGAGGACAGTGATAACACCTTGCTGCTTTTCTTTTTCTTTCTTAAAGATTTACTTATTTATTTATTCAAAAGGCAGAGTTACAGAGACACAGAGAGAGGGAGAGACAGAGACAGAGTGATCTTACATCCACTGGTTTGCTCCCCAAATGGCCACAATGGCTGGAGCTGGGCCGATCCAAAGCCAGGAACCAGGAGCTTCTTCCAGATCTCCCACGTGGGTGCAGGGGCCCAATCACGTGGGCCATTCTCCACTGCTTTCCCAGGATCACTAGCAGGAAGCTGGATCGGAAGTGGGGCAGCCAGGACTGGAACTGGCGCCCATATGGGATGCTGGCAGTGCAGGCGGCGGCTCCACCCGCTGTGCCACAGCACCGGTTCACCCTTGCCGCTTTGAGGATTCAGCGAACTAACTAACCCCTACAGACGGCCTCCCTCCGCGCCGGGCACACAGTGAGCACAACAGGGAACAGCAGTGATCTTGCGGCCTCGAGGCCTCGCAGGGCCCACAGTGGACGCAATGATGTGCAGACACTGAGCGTCAGGGGCGTCCCTCATGGGGGAGCCTTTCACGCCGGGTCGCTGCCCGGCCGCTCTCACTCTCCGACAGCTTTGTCAGATTTCTGGGACCCCCGCGGGTGAGAAGCAACCAATCAGGAGAGGGGCAAAGGGCTGGGAAGGGAAGGTGTTGGCTGCTGGAGAGGGAAAAGCTGGGAAAAACAGCAGTAGACACAGCTGCCTGGGCTTTGCGGGCCATCAGCCGTGCCCTCCCGCAGACAGCCTGCAGTCCACTCCGTGTGCTCGGGACAAGAGTCGCCAAGGTGCACAGAGGCCAGGGTGCCCGTGCGTGCAGAAGCTTAGTAAGGACCGCCACACAGCTTCACGACATCGCACGCTTACAGAGACAACCTTGCAGCTTGTCAGTCAATGCTCTGCGATGCCGTGGTCCCCGGCGCCTGGAGAGTTGAGGTCTCTCCATCCCAGAAGTGGATTCTCACCAGGTTGAGGGAAGGCCCCAGGGTGCCATCAGGCACCCAGGTCCAACACAGGCCTCCTGTGTCACCCTGGACAGGGCAGTTAACTCGAGCCTCAGCTTCCGCATCTGCAGATGGGGAGATAACAAAGGCCTGCCCCACAGGCTGCTGGGAGGAGCAGTGAGTGCCTGGGAAATGGTACAAACGGTTTTTGGGGGTGTGTGGGTGGGCACTGCCATTCTGCAGCCCACTTCCCACCCGGTGAAAAGCTGCAGGCAAGCGGAAGGGCTGGCTGCGGATGAGGGTGGGGTAAGGCTGAGTGGTGGGGGTGCAGGGACGGTGACAGGCATGCAAACCAGGAGGGAAAGCCAGGTTCCAGCGTCACGGCACAGTGGGGTCAGCCGCAGTCTGCGACACCAGCATCCCACGTGAGCAGTTTCCAGTCCCAGCTACTCCACTTCCAAGCCAGCTCCCTGCTAATACAGCTGGGGAGGCAGCGGACGATGGCCTACGTGCTTGGGACCCTGCCACCCACTTGGGAGACCTGTGTGGAGTTCCTGGCTTCAGCCTGACCCCACCCCAACTGGTAAGGCCATCTGGGGAGTGGAAGATCTCTCTCTGCCTTTCAAATAAATAATTAAATCTTCCCCGCTCTCGCCTGGGGCAGGGGGAGAAGGTATTTTCGAGACAAAGCACAGGCACCACAAATAAAAGTCGTGAAGTTGCCAAAAAAAAAAAAAATTAAATCTTATAAAATAAAAGTTTGGCCGGCGCCGCGGCTCACTTGGTTAATCCTCTGCCTGCGGTGCTGGCACCCCGGGTTCTAGTCCTGGTCGGGGCGCCGGAATTCTGTCCTGGTTGCTCCTCTTCCAGGCCAGCTCTCTGCTGTGGCCGGGAGTGCAGTGGAGGATGGCCCAGGTGCTTGGGCCCTGCACCCCATGGGAGACCAGGAGAAGCACCTGGCTCCTGGCTTTGGATCGGTGCAGCACACCAGCCGCAGCACACCGGCCATAGCAGCCATTTTGGGGGGTGAACCAACGGAAAGGAAGACCTTTCTCTGTCTCTCTCTCACTGTCTAACTCTGACTGTAAAAAAAAAAAAAAAAAAAAGTTGTTGGTGGGGGGGAACCAAAGAGAAGGGTTCTAGAGCGATACAAAGTGACTGATGACCTCCACTCGACCTCAGATTGTGGGGCTCTAAATTACTAAGGAGAGAGTGCCAACGGCATTCAGTGAGCAGTCACTGTGTCCCAGACACGGCCCTAGAGTGCACCTCCCACCTCCACCTCGACAGACTCACTACTCCTCCCAGCCACCCCGGGCAGGGGATAACACCATCTCCAGCTTTCAATCTCACAGTGGTGGAGGTGGAAGACGGCCATGACCCTGGAGGGAGGTGCTGGCGATGCCCCTGCCCTCTCTCTCCCCTCTCATTTCCCGCAGATGCCTGCAGTGGCAAGGCAAGGGCAACCACGGGGGCACAGGGGGCCGGGGTGCAGCTGGGCGGCACACGGGGCGGATCCGGCACAGAGGGTGAGCCTGATGCTGCCCTCCAGGGGCTCAGGGCCTCAGAGCTAGGACGTGGCGAGCACCACCCAGAGAAGGGGCAGGGAGGGCCCTGGGGTGGTCTGGAGGCTGGCGGGGCTGAGGCAAGCCTCCTGCACCCACTGCTTTTATGCCCTGCTGCCTCTATGTGGGTGCTCCCTAGGCCCCCAATCCCAGCCCTGTGACCCCGCCCAGTCTCATTCCTGGGAAGCTCCCAGTTATCAGTCTTTTGCCAGAAGCCTCATTATCTGCTTAGCTGCCTCCCAGGTCCCAGGAAAGATAAACAGGGCGGCACTGCTGGGCCGGCAGGTATCTGCAGAGGGGGGCTGGGCTCCCTCCCCACTGACCACAGTGCTGTCCTCAGCTCCTTGTCTCCTGACTGGGACAAAGGTCCCATGTTCCAGAAGCAACAGTACTAAAAAGAAAACAAACAAACAAACAAAACCCAGTATGCTGGGCAACAGCTTTGGGGAATGTCTGTGAAGTTTTTGTTATGCAGAAACAAGGAGAACTGGCAGGCAGCAGTCAAAGCTCTGGTCTTTGCAGCTCCACAGTCCCCCCTTGGGGCCAGGCCCCCAGCATCAGCCACAGCAGGAGCCAGATAGCAAGAGGCCAGAGCAGAGTGCCTTAAAATACTGCAAGAAGATCCAGGGAAAGCCAGCTGAAGAGTGGCTGCAAACAGCTCTGGGCAAACGGCCCTTGTGCTCAAATGGGGATTAATAAACATGAGGGTGCTTCGAAATGTCATGGAAGGGGCTGGTGCCTTAGCAGGTTAATCCTCTGCCTGCAGTGCCGGCATCCCATAGGGGCACCGGTTCTAGTCCCGGCTGCTCCTCTTCCCATCCAGCTCTCTGCTATGGCCTGGGAAAGCAGTGGAAGATGGCCCAAGTGCTTGGGCCCCTGCACCCGCGTGGGAGACTGGGAGGAAGCACCTGGCTCCTGGCTTTGGATTGACGCAGCTCCGGCCGTTGCAGCCATTTGGGGAGTGAACCAATGGACGGAAGACCTTTCTCTCTGTCTCTTCCTCTTATTCTCTGTAACTCTACCTCTCAAATAAACAAATAAAATCTTTAAAAAAAAAAGTCATGGAAAATAATGGAATTAAAAGCAATTTACTTTTATGCAAAAAAGTTTAAATCCAACAATATTTTCACAGAATGAATTTTCCAAGCATGAAATTTCAATTTTTTTTAAAGATGTATTTGAAAGGGTTACAGAGGGAGAAGGAGAGACAGAGAGAGAGGTCTTTCATCCACTGGTTCACTCCCCAGATGGGTGCCACAGGTGGGACTGGGCCAGGTGAAAGCCAGGAGCCCGGTCCTTCATTCAGGTCTCCCATGTGAGTTCAGGGCCACCTGCTTTTCCCAGGCACATTAGCTGGGATCCGGATCGGAAGTGGGATGCCAGTGTCTCAGTCAGTGGCTTTACCTGCTACGTAACAATGCCAGCCCCTCAAAAAAAATTTTTTTTGCACCAAAATAGGCTGTCTTTTAATCCCATTTCCATCACAGACTTGTGGACACGCCCTAATGTTTGCTGACTGAGTAACAGATGTGTCTGGCTGGTAGCTGATGTCCATACTGGAGGAGGCGTGCTGTCTGGACTCTGTCTTCAGAGGGGATGACACAGGACATTCACAAGGGTCTTTCGCAGCGGCCTTGCCACCGAGCACACACCCTGTCTCAACTTCCGGATCGGCTTGTCTGGCTACTGTTTCACAGACACAGAGTCCCCCAGGGGCTTCCTGTGGTCCCCGGTGTCCTTTGCAACACTGGACAGCACTACAGCCTTCGAACCTCCCACAGACACGAGTCTCCTACCTTCTCCTTGCCAGAGCCAAGAACACTCTCCCCCCACCCGCCCCAGGTCTGGCACGGGCCGCGGGTCACAGGACCGCGCTGCACGCCTCCAGGAGAGGAGGGGACCTGCTGGCACGCTCTTAGCCGGGAGCAGCTGTTTGTTACATCTGGGTGGACAGAGGCGCCTGGCAGCTCCGCGGGCTTCCTGACGCTGACCGGACACTCCCGCAGGCCCTTCCAGGGTCAGCTGACCGGGAGAGGAAGGCCTTTTGCCTTTTTGTCTCTCAGCCATGGGCCAACCTTGCTGCAGCTGAGACTTACACGGCCACACTCCCGCAAACCCCACCAGTCACCGGCCGTAAAGGGCGCCACGGTCCGGGGAGGCGAAGGCTTACCCAGAAACCCTGCCATCCCATCGCCTGCACAACGCCTCCTGATGCCAGAGATCTGACAACAAGGAAAGGGTGCTAGAACAGAAGAAATGCAATCCGTTTTCAGGACAAAACCCACGGCTAAAAGCCTAGTCCCACTAACTTCCCAGCTAGGTGGACTGGGGGGAAGGAAGTTCACACGCTAAGCTCCAGCCTCCTCGCAAGTAGAACAGGACAGGGACAGCCCCCCCCCCCCCGCCCCCTCCTGGGCTCTGGGAGGAGAGAACGGAATGACAGCCATCAGACGCTGAGCTCAACGCCCGGCATACCACAGCGGCTGTATCCAGTGCTCCAGCAAGGCTCGTGAGGACGGCACAGCCTCAGCTCCCAGTGCCCGGCCGGCCACACTGCGATGAGCCCCAGGGGCTGGCATCTCACTGACAATGCCCACGGGAGAGTGGATCCTGCATTAAGAACTACGCTGATGGCAGCCACAGCTACAGCAGCAGACAGGAGCAGCAGGGAGGGTAGACAGGTTCCACTGGGAAGTGGGAAGTCCCAGTTCCTGACACAGAGGAGTGGATCGGACAGCACTGGCTCTCCGGTCAACAACAGCGATGAACTCAGAATACTGCAGGGGAAGAAACCTGCTGACAGCACTGGAGAACAGCAGGGAAACCGGCGGAGACGGGGTCCTTGGAAGCAGGGAAGCACACAAGGGCGCTTCCGGTTCAAGGTAAAACGCAGGAAAACAGAACAGAAACAGAAGGCGGCAGAGACCCGCTCGGCGGAGCCCGGGACGGGGCTGGACTTCCAGGGTGGATGTGAAGGGGATGGGGCGTGTCGGAAAGGAGAGAGCAGAAGGGGAAGTCCCAGCATCACGGCGCCCGTGCCCTGCGGGTCCTCAGCTAACCCTGGCATTGCAGAGGTGTCGGAGGAGGCGCGAAAGCCGGGAGGAAGACAGCTCAGCGGTCGCCCAGAAGATGGAGTTTGGAGTTCAAGTCCTTCCAAGCTAAAGCAGCTTAGTAAACACTTCAGGCTTTGGATTTAACTCCAGAAAGCCAGTGCCTTGCAAGTTAAGCCGATGACCATGGGGTACGCCCTGCAACCATGGACAAAACCAAACGAAAACCACCTAATGAAGTCTAGAAGCCAAGTCGTCTAACTGGCTGCCTGCTGGGAAGAACCCAGCCTTCACCAGAGGAAGACAGTGAAATAGTCTCCTCACCAGCAGTGTCCCCGACCCAGGGAGAAGTTACAGAACACAGGTGGAGAAGCAGAAACATGGGACTCATAGTCAAGAGGAAAAAACTCAATAAAATCAGACCCACTGATGACCCGGATGGTGGAATTAGCAGACAAGGATTTAAAAATGCTTGATATGGGGCAGGTGTTGTGGTAGAGCAGGTTAAGCCGCCACCTGTGACGCTGGCATCCCATATGGGCACCGGTTCATGTCCCGGCTGCTCCACTTCCATTCTAGCTCCCTGCTAATGACCTGGGAAAAGCAGCAATGGTAGTCCAAGTCCTTGGGCCCCTGCCATCCATGTAGGAGACCAGGAAGAAGCTCCTGGCTTCAGCCTGCCCACCCATGGCTGTTGCAGTCATCTGGGGAGTGAACCAGTGCTTGGAAGATTTCTCTCTCTCTCTCTCTCTGTCTCCCTCGCTCTCTATGACTCTGACTTTCAAATAAATAAATCTTTTAAAAAATGGTTATTACAAATACAAGGAGTCTTCAACAAGTTCATGAAATATGAAAAAAACTGCATAAATTAAAAAAAATCTTGTACCAATGTAGACTTAGCTTTTAATTAAAATTTTCCTGAACTTTCTGAGGTACTCTCATAAGCACAGGACATTCAGGAAATGAAGGACAGGATGAATGAATGAATGAATGAATAGGGAATCCCAGACGAGAAACCAGAACTGCAAGAAATAAATCAAGTGGAAATCCTAGAACCAAGAAACACAGTAGCTGACTTGAAAAATTAACAACCAAGTAAATGCTGTAGAAGAAAGGATTAATAGAGAGACATTTAATAGAAATGACCCGGCGGGCACCGCAGCTCAATAGGCTAATCCTCCGCCTTGCGGCGCTGGCACACCAGGTTCTAGTCCCGGTCGGGGCGCTGGATTCCGTCCCGGTTGCCCCTCTTCCAGGCCAGCTCTCTGCTGTGGCCAGGGAGTGCAGTGGAGGATGGCCCAAGTGCTTGGGCCCTGCACCCCATGGGAGACCAGGAGAAGCACCTGGCTCCTGCCATCGGATCAGCGCGGTGCGCCGGCCGCGGCGGCCATTGGAGGGTGAACCAACTGCAAAAGGAAGACCTTTCTCTCTGTCTCTCTCTCTCACTGTCTACAACTCTACCTGTCAAATAAATAAGTAAAAAATAAATAAATAAATAAATAAATAAATAAAAGAGCACAGGAAACAAAAGCAAGAACAGACCAATGGTATTTCATCAACTAAAAAGCTTCCCCATAGCAAAGGGAACAATCAAAATAGACCAGACACAAGCTACAGAACGGCAGGAAGAAAATATCTGTGAGCTGCAGCTCAACTGACAAGGGGTAACAATCAGAATCTATAAGGAACTCAAACAACTAAGCAAAAAACCAAGTGATCTTTTTAAAATGGGCAGTAGGGCAGTAGGGACTGGCATTGTGATCTTGGGACACCCACATCCCACACTGGACTGCTGGTTTGAATCTCAGATGCTCTGCTTCTGATACAGCTTCTTCCTAACGCACCCTGGAAGGCAGCACATCCTGCCATCCACATGGGAGCCCAGATGGAGTTCCAACTCCTGGCTTCAGTCTGGCCCAGCCATGGCTGTTGTGGACATTTGAGGAGGAAGACAGCTGATGGAAGATATCTATCTATCTCCCCCACCCCACCCACCCCGAGTCCTGTTGTTCTGCCTTTTAAATAAATAAATGAAGTCTTTAAAAAAAAAATAGGCAGTGTATTTGGGGTCAACACTGTGGCCTAGTAGGCTAAGCCTCCATCTGCGACCCTGGCAACCCATCTGTGGGCAGGTTCATGTCCTGGCTGCTCCTCTTTAGACCCAGCTCTCTGCTGATAGTCTGGGAAAGCAGTGGAGGATGGCCCAAGTGCTTGGACCCCTGCACATCCATGGAGGACCCAGGAGAAACTCCTGGCTCCTGGCTGTAGATTGGCCCAGCTCTGGCCACTGCAGCCATTTGGGGAGTGAACCAGTGGATGGAAGACCTTTCTCTATGTGTCTCCCTCTCTCTGATGATAAACATTTGAGAAGATGAATATGATTATACTGACTTGAACAGAATACAGTGTATACGTGGATCAGAACACTCCACGGTACCCCACAGATACATGGAATTTTTACATCAGTTAAAAATAATAATTTTAAAAAATTTTAAAAGAAGCCAAAAGAAAAAATTATCGATTATGTATACAGGAACAATGATAAGAAAGGCAGTTGACTTTTTATCAGACACCATGCTGGTCAGAAGACAATAGACAGACGTTTACAAAGTACCAGGAGGGGGTTAAAAGTCAATTTGAGATGTGAGGTTTTAAATGATGGCGACTGGAGGTTGCAACATCAGCAGTGTCAGCCCCTCCTGGCACATCCCTCCGGGATACGTGACACGTACCCCCACTACAGGTACACATGCATGCACACGCACTCAGCATCTCAGTACAACATCCCAACATTTCCAACAGAAAAACAAAGCCGTGTCAGGGAGGTGATGAGACATGAAAACACATGTGACCACGTACACCCACTGTGGCACGTGTGTCGTACATGAAGAGCCCTTGCATCCCGCCATCACTGACCATCACGCATCTTTTATTGTGATAAGAACCGTAAGAAGGGTGTGGAAGGGAAAAAAAAAACCATCAGGAGGAAAACAAAGACTCCTGTGTCCTCACCCGCCACCCGGCAAGTAAGCTGCTCCTCAGGAGTCAGGATCCGAGACCCGGGAGTCAGGTGCAGGCTGATGGAGACGCTCCGGGGAGAGAGGGGAGGCGTCGGAACAGCACCCGTCTCCCACAAGTGCTGGGTGCTGCACAGCACGTGTTGTGCCAAGGGCTCCAGGGCGCCGTCTCGCTCGACCCTCACACTAACCCTGAGCGGTGACTGTACCACTGCTCTTTACAAGCAAGGGAGCAAAACGCCCAAGCGCCTTCGGCAGGGAAGCTTCCCAAGGTTAGCAGCAGGGTTGGGATTTGCACCTGGGTCTGAGACTCCCGGCTCCTCACCCTCCCCAGCCACTCACAAATTCACTCCTCACACAGAGAGGGGGCTCCATGAGGCCCCCACACGACGCCCCTGTCCTCAGAATGCTCAGGGCCCAGCGAGGGAGGCAGTAAGAGTCGTGATGGCCAACACTGACCGAGCCACATGCTAGCCAGCGTGTTGCACACTTAGTGGGTCACATCTTGGTGAATCTTCACATCACTCCTATGAGGTGCATCCTGGCATTACCCCCGTCTGGTGAGAAAAGTGAGCCCCGGTGCCACTGTGTGGCAGAACCAGAATCTGATGGCAGGACGCAGACTCCCCAGCCAGGTATGCGACTGCCTCGGGCTGCCGAGGGGCACAGACGGGCGGGGCAAGGCCACGCTGCTGCTCCTTCCCCACGGCCTTTGCATTCTGAAGACAAATTTGTTTTAGGAACCAAGGGACCTGGGCTGCACCTGCTCCCAGAGGATGGGACAGTCCTGGGATTGTCCACGGCCCCCATCCTCTCTCACCAGCTCCTGGCTCACATCACTCCAGTCTCACTCAACAATGGACGTGGCTTGTTACAGATGACAGTGAGTCCACACTGTCCTGCTCCAGCCGTTTAGGGGCTCCCTACCCAGCTCTCTAACCAGGCCTCATCCTCTCTCTGGGCTACTCTAAGCAGCACCCAACAGCGGCCCTTGCCTTGGCACCTTCCCGTTCCTACCACTAGGCAGCAAGTTCCTCCCCTTGTTTAGTAGCCAAAAGCACCCGTCCGATTATACTCGCGAGCTCTGCAGGTCAGGAATCTGGATACGCAGCGGTGGGATGGCTCCTCTGCTCCCCCAGGCCTGGGCCCCCACAGGAAGACGCTGCAGCTGAGAGCCCCGCAGAAGCTGGGTGGGGTGGGGGTGGAGAGGCAGGAGCCGATGGCCTGGGCTGGAATCACCCAGACCAGAGGCATCTTTCCTCCCACGTCTGGGGGTCTGTGTCGGCCATCAGCCGGGGCCTCCTCCACACACGGCCCCTGCATAGCAACGTCTCAGGTTCCAGCTTGGGGCCCCCGGAATAGAGTGCCCCAGCAAACGTGGCAGCAGCCATCGGCCTCGGGAGCCAGGTCGTGCTGCTCCCACCGCCCTCTGCACGTCGCTGACTCTCCCAGACTCAAGGGAGGGGGGCAGACCGGGAGAAGTCGCTGGGGCCATCTTTGAAGAAGCCACCTGCCGCGGGGTCTTCACACACTCTTCTCGGCCAGACCGCACTCTCTGCACCTGCTAATTCCTCCCCTCCTCAGGCGCCAGCTCCAACACAGCTTCATCAGCGAGCATGGCCTGACTGCCCAGCCCAGCTCAGGCAGCTCCACTGGCCAGATCCTCCCCTGACCACCAGCTCTCGGAGGACAGGACCTCAGCTTCTGAGCTGGCCACAAGCAGGTTCCCAACAGACATCCACATGGGCATATACATACACACACACACACGCACACACACACACACAGAGGAGAGACACGACACATAGTCAGCTCCACCCCTTATGCTTCCACTGCTCTCCAGGCCCCAGACTTCCACGACCCCACTGGAACCCTCATCCTGAGAGCTGCGCTGATCCAAAGCCAGGAGCTCCTTCCAGGTCTCCCCTGTGGGGGCAGGGACCCAAGGACTTGGGCCATCTTCCACTGCTTTCCTAGACCTTAAACAGAGAGCTGGATCAGAAGTGGAGCAGCTGGGACTCGAACCACAGCCCATATGGGATGCTGGCACTGCAGGTGGTAGCTTAGCCTGCTGCGCCACAATGCCAACCCCAAATGCCCACCTTCTAAGATGGGCTGGCCCCAACAGAGAAAATCAAAGCATATGAATAGGGGGCTCAAGAAGAAACGTTCACCCTCCACAAACAGGAGGGGAAGCGCTGGTGGGGCTGTCTGCCCAGGGACCAGACCCTGACACACTGTGCCCAAGGTGCAGACGCCTACCCAAGTTCCTCCCTGCACCCAAGCATCATCACTGTCCACACTCGAACTTTTTGTTAAAAGGATCCTTAACAGTGTGCCCTATGCTGTTGACCAAGCACGGGGGTAGCCCGACGTCCTAGGGCTCCTCCCCTGTGTGTGCTTAGCATCCCTGCAGGGCGGGGCAGCACGCTGGGTCCCCTCCTCTGACCAGCCCGGCAGGGCCCTTGATGCTGAGGGACTCTTGCTGTGTGGGTCCGGCCCCCTTTCCTACTCTGACTCTGGGAAACCCCAGACCCCCACCTCCATGGCAGGCTCCCCACTGAGGACTCTGGTAGGACCCAGCATACCCTCCTGGGAGGGCCAACGGGATCACACAGCAGAGGCTCCCCAGCACAGCGTCCTGGCTGAATCTGGCTGCAGCCCTAGGGCCGAGCACTAGTGTTAGTTAGCTCCTGTTCTGCTGTCTGCACGGGGTGCCCAGAGACGCAGTGACTCAGTCAAGGCCTCTCGGCTGGGGCGTGGGGAGTGGCAGGGCTGTTCTCAGTGGCATGTCCCCTTGTCCTAAGCCAGCGCCTCCTGCTAGCTCTCACAACAGGGAACCCGCCGGCTTCCCCGTTGACAACCTCCAGGGTTCGAGATGACAGGGAGGCCTCTGAGAAGGGCAGCCGACAAGGACACACTGTGGGAACGGAGCCGCCCCTGAGCTGGGTCTCCGTGGGGCAGTGCCCGGGGAGGGGTCGACCCCAGGGGAGAGCCAGCTCCCTGTGGCTCGCAGCTGCTGCACAGCTGGAGCGGATCTAATGCCATTACCGGAGTCAAAGGGGAAGCCCTGTGCCTCCGCACAGTGCCGGGAGCTGCCTGGGCTTTGGGGAGTGGAGTCGGCCAGGCCGCCCGTGCCAAGGAAGGAGGGGGCCGCCGAAGCCGCCAAGGCGGGCGGGTGGGAGGGGCCGGGCCAGCTGGGCTGAGCTCCTGTGACATCACCGGGCGGCCCGCCTCTGTCTGGGGCCGAGGGGAGGCCCGGAGCCTTTCTGGGGCCTGGGGGATCCTCTTGCACTGGTGGGTGGGGAGAAGCGCCCGCAGCCAACCAGGGCCGGGCTGTGATCACAGTTTCCTCTGGCGGCATGGAAAGGCCCCACAAAGGAGCTGGGAGTTCAAGTGAGGCTGCAGCAGGCGGCCCGAGGATGGACCCCGAGCCCGGACTGCAGAGCGCGCACTGAGGCGGCCGCCGGTCCCGTCCCGTGGGCAGCGAACGCAGGCTGGGAGCAGACTCCTCGGGCCCGGGCGGAGCCTGGGGGAGGCCAGTGAGGCAAGGCTGCTCTCGGCCATCAGCCTGCACCGCAGGACCCCATGGACAGGCTGCCCTGCTGACAGCCACGGGGGAGCATGTGAGGAGCTGCCCCTGGGAGCCACGCAGGAGGGACGAGGTAAGGGCTCGGCTCCGTGGCAGCCAGGGCCGGGGGCCGGGAGGCAGCAGCTGCCCTGCGGCGGGGTCCAGGACCCTGACTCCCCCTGGCTGGGGGTGTGTGCAGCTGGCTCCCCGAAGGGCTCACTCCCCGCTCTCCTTCGGAGCCACGCACGGCATCTGCCGGGGCAGGGCTGTGGATGCTTGGGCATGGGCTGTGATTCTGAGGACTCGACTGTAAGCCTGCAGACAAAGAGCCTTTAGGGTGAGGGCAGGCGGCTCCCGGGCCCGGCTCGGCAGCGGGGTGTGTGCTGTGCGTGTGTGGAGGTGTGTGTGTGACGGGCAGGGACTGGCTCAGGAGGCAGAGGTCGGGAAGTCATCTCTAGGCTTTGGGCTCCTGTGCGCCCCGGAGGGACCAGTGCACCACACGGGTGCCAATGCAGGAGCGATCGCTGTCCGGAGGCGGCTGGGGCTCCTGCCCGGAAAGCGCCCTGAAGCCGGCAGCCTCTGTTCACAGCCCTCCAGCTGGGGGAACAGGAGCCGGGCATCCCTTGCCGGATGGGACGTGTCGCCTGGAGGTATCTGCCACTCTGACTGGGGCAAGGTGCTGCCTGGATGTTCCCTCTGTGCCCAAGGACGCGTGCACCCAGCCCTCCTGCCCACTGGACGCGGCTGAGAAGCAGGGGCGGGCAGGAGGGCGGCAGGAGCTGCACACAGCAGTCCCTTGAAAGCACTCCGCGTTAGATAACATTTCCCGGCAGAAGCCTTGCCTGACCGTTCCCTCTCCCTCCGAGATGTGTGTCACGGGTCAGCTGCTGCCTCCGCTGTGGGATTAGGAGAGCTCCCAGAGGCCAGTTCGGTGACTTAGAAAGGGACCTCCTGCCCGGGGCTTGGGGGAGAGTTGAGAACGCCACTTCTGAAGCGGGCCAATGGAGGCAGAGCAGGGCAGTGCTCTCGGGCTGGCCGCGAGTCCTGGCCCTTGTAGTTGCTTAGCCAAGCAGCTCTGGCAGGACACAGGCTTCCCAAAGCTCGGTTCCCTTATCTGCGAGTTGGGCTAACAACAGTGCCCGTGTTTCAGCCGCAGCTAACGGCAGAGTTCTCACCCGCGGCTGGTAACACGAGTACTGTTCTTCATCCCCATTTGACAGGTGAAGAAACTGAGGGAGAAGTGAAGAGATGTGCCCAAGGCTAGGCGGCTAGCGAGTGCCCTGGGGTGGTGAGCCTGGTGTGCGGCTCTAGGGCCACTGGGAGAGCCAGGCTCCGTGCTTTCCGAGAGCAGTGTGAGCACGCGATCGCAAGCCTGCACATGGTGCCCGGTGCGCGGCAAACCCTAGGAAGCGTCAGTCACTGATGATCACAACCATAACCATCGGGAAGGCACAGAGGGAAGAGCAGAGGCCCAAATTCTTTTCCCTATTCATCCTGCCAGAGTTTTCAGGAAACCCCACAAGGCAGAGCCAATGCTGCGGCTGCCATCAGCAGCCACACTCGGGGGCCTTCCAGAAGCCTGGAGCGGTACTTTCTGAGGTCTGGGTCTGGGGCCACCTGCAGCATGTGTGCGTCCTACAAGGCCACACTAAGGAAAAGTGCAGACACCCCCAGCAAGGGCAGCTGGCGCCCTGCCGCCCTGGGGCACTACTATCCTGCCAGGAAAGCAGAGGAGGGAGCAGGGGAAGTGGAGCTGCCTCGGGGCGGCAGGGGGTCCGCACCAGTTCCCCTGCAGCTCCGGAGCTGCAGAGTGGAGAGGGCGGGGCAGCCATCACCAGCTCTGGCCACTGTGATGGCCAGTCTGCTTCGTCTTGGCCCGGGACAACAGCTTCTGTCCCACGGTCCCCAGAGGGCTTCCACGGCTCCAAGAAGTGCTGTGCAAGCTCTGTCAAATGTTTGCTTCTCCAGCACATGGCCGCTGGCGCTGCCGAAGCCGCAGGCCTCCCGGCTCCAGCCTGGAGCCCCCGTGCCTCACTGGCCTCTCCGGGCAGCTTGGCCCGGGCAGAGGCTCTGGCTGACTTCGTGGGCCTGGCTGACAGAAACAGAGCTGCTTCTTACGCAATGGGGCAGTCCTGTGGATCAGATGCGAGAGTTTGAGGCTCTTGGCCCCGAGGGCGCTGCCCGGCATCCCCGCCCACACTCTCCATCCTTCGGGGGTTCCTAGGAGGGAGAGGCTGGTTTTAACGCCCCATTTTACAGATGGGCAAACCAAGGCTCAGAGGTCACACAGGAAGTGGTGATGTGGGACTCACACCCAGGTCTGTCTGTCTCTAAAGCACATGCCTTCCTCAGTCCACTGCCTGGTTCAAGGTGCTTGACTTCTTTTATCCTGACTGCCAGTTGGTCCCAGAGCCCCAGCAGCTACATTCACCCACTGCTGCTCCCCAGTCCAAAACCCGCTTGCCGACCCAACCCGAATGTACCACTTGCTCCCCGTGGAGGCCCACCCTTGACACAGAACAGGCATCGCTGCCACCTCTCCCACAGAGGCACCTCAGCACAGTCATGTCAGCCCCGTGCCTGGGATACTGCCTCCCCACATCAGCACCACGGACGCTGGCACTCGCCGGCAGGGGCAGGACCTCGGCAAACACGTGTCTCTGTGTCTGAGAAACCACGGACGGCTTGGAGAGCTCCACGGGGCTGGGACTCTGAGCTCAGAGCTTCCCTGGCTGCGTGAGGCCTGAGAAACACCAGGGAGGTCGCAACCGGGGGCTCCAGGAGAACACACTGGGGAGGCTGCAGCCCCGCGCGGGAAGGCACCCCGGGCACGGGGCCTTTCTGGGTCGCAGCCATTTAGCCTGGAATGGTCTCTGCTGACAGCAGGTATCGGGGAACGGTCGGTGCATAACCACACAAACTCACAGCGGTGTGAGAGCTGGGAGGCCTTTAGGGCGCAGCGCCTCTGCTGGAAAGCAAGCATTCCGACTCTGACTGTTCACTAGAGCCCAGCCCATCCTGGATGGCTGCGGGGCGGAAATCTCAAGCGTCAGGGGACAGAGCACCTTTTCTGTGAGCCTCCCTGAAGCCCCCAGCAGCCTGGAGCCTGCACGACAGGTGCTGCCAGAACTCGGCTCTGGGACGGGAGCCTCGCGCCCGGCGTGGGGGCTGGAGGTTACCGTGCCCCGAGCATGCACGCAGCACTCTGAGTCATTCTCAGTGCCGGGTGGGGGAACCAGGCCCTCACAATTGAGCCATTGTGCCAGGCCCGTTCTCTGGGGAACTCAGCCTGTCCCAGGGCCAGCAGCCCCAGGGCCCCAGCCCCCTGCCCTGCTGCCTGACTCTCCAGAGAGGCAGGCCCAAGACCACCGCAGCAAAGCCCTGTTCTGGGCCTTGAGTGAGGCCTGATGGCCTGCCTGGCTCCTGGAATGGATTCTGCCCGCGATGGTCCCACACCAACCTCCACAAGGGCAGACTGTGGGTCAGCCACTGCTGGGCGCCTACCGCCTCGGCAGCTCTGCGACTGCGGCACGTAACTCCATGCCCTTCCTCTGTCTGCTCCTCTGTGAAATGGGGGAAATCATAGCCCTGGCCACGCAGAGTTGCTGGGATTGATGTGTCTCAGTGCTCAAGGGCTCAGCCCACCCCACAGGCCACACGGTCCTGGGGCCCAGGGGAGCAGCTCCAGGCAAGGCCTGCATACAGGTGGTGCTGCCTACTCGGCTCCCCCCCCACCCCGACTTCTCCCTCTTGCCTGAGGCTCCCCAAACTCCAGGACCCCAGAGCACTCCAGGTCGAGCCGGAAGTGCAGCAGCCAACTCAGGAGCTGGACTCCGAGATGGCTTCTGCAGACGCCTCCCGGCCGCCTCTCTGCTGGCCACAGCTCCTGGCACGGAGGGCTCCGAGCGCAGACTTCGGGGGAATCTCAAAATGGCTCTCAGATCCTGCCCCATCAAAAATAACAGCCGTAGCCTTGTCCCCCTGGCAAAGACAAGCAGCTCCCCACTGCCTGACCACGTCCCCTCCTGTCCTGTGAGCTCACAGCGCGACCACAGACCGCCTCCTTCATCAACTCAGCCTCTTCTGGAGCCAGCGACTTATCCGTGGCAGAAGCACAAGGGTCCAGGCGTCAGGCAGATCCAGACCCCAACACCACTCCTCCGGGCATCTCTGCCTGACCCGAGACTCTCAGCCTCCCTCGGTCCCGCCTGGCTCCCCACCACCCATGAAGGGTAGACCCAGGTGGAGGCGTACGCAGCGGCTGGCCGGCTGGGTGACGGAGCGTTGCACGACGGAACTGGCTGCAGCCCCCCTGGGTGGGGTGATGCACAGGACCCTAGCAGGAAGCAGACGGCAGCTGGCGATCTGGACGTCCCCTCCTTGGCATGCAGGCTGCTGGGGAAATCACCCAGGACAAACGAGGAACGGCCCCTTCCCCAGGTTTTCTACTGGGAGGGTGCCACTGCCCGTCCTGGACGCCCACTCACACGCATGATCGGGGGCTCTAATACCCAACAAGACTCACCCTTGTGCTGACCCGGAAGCCACCTCCACTTACTCGGTCAACAAGCTCCTTTTGCTCATCTCGGCTGGAGAGATCTGAACCCCAGTCCCGATACTGACCCCAGGTGACCTCAGGGACTGGACCTCAGTCTCCCCGAAGGCCGAAGGCAGACCACACCTTTCTCCCACTTAAGGGGACCACAGAATCTTTTGCCCATCCAGGACACTTCCGAGAGGGAGGGACGGACGCTGTTAACAATGGCACGAGACCCCAGGCCTCCACCAGGGCCACGGGGACGTGAGATTCTCTATTTACAGGGTTGTAAGAACGCACAACAAACAAATGACAGCTGGTAGTGCTGTGCCCCAGCTAGGACCTCTGTGGACTTTCCTCCTGGGCTAGGCCCCCTCGCCCGGCCCCTCACACACTGGTCTGGGTCCACTCCACCAGCGAGCTGTGCCTTCCAACTAGCTTTCCCGGGAACGACAGCCGGCCAGCACCAAAGATTCCCCTCGTCCCCATGTTGGTCTCACGATCTCCGCTCCTGCTCTGATCTCGACGGACTCCAGCACAGCCCAGGATTCCAGCTTCCCCGCTTCTCCGCTTTCGGATGTCAGGGCCAGCTGGGCCCACGCCTTCCCTGCCTTGGCGACAAGGGCTTCTCGGGTTGGACTCATCCCCCGCCTTTGTCCATGCTCACAGACCAAGGAAGCAGCGTGTGCGTGAGCGTGTGCATGCGCGTGTGTGTGCGCGTGTGGTGGGGGGAGCATTCCTGTCCTTTGTGCATACTTCGGGGAGGACCACAACCTGGACAGAGGAAGGAACAGCTCAGAGAGCCACAATAAACCCAGAGGCGTCCCTGGAGTCTGCAGCCCCAGGACCCTGTCCTCCTGATGCCCAGAGTGTCAGGGTCCTGTCTCTGGGATCTCCCGGCACTTTGGTTTCTCTGCGTTCATAGCGTGGTATTTGGGGGGGTTCTCCTGCCAGCTCTGCCACTTCGTGGGCAGATGACTCAGTCTTCAGACCACAGAGCTTTCCCCACCTGTAAAAGGGACCAATGCGAGCCCCGACGTCAGGCCTGAGGGCGGCGGGGTGGGGGAGGGATCAGTACTGCTCTAGTACAAACATCCCGACTGCAAAGACCAGGGGTGTGAGCTGTGTCCCCTGGAGTGGCACAGCATGTACGGGGGCCACCAGGTGTGCAGGCCCCGAGGTAACAGGGCTCCCTGCTGGGGCCGCGGGCAGAACTACTAGAGAGGGCGGCCGTGCAATGCCGGGGCAGCAGCGATGACCACTGGCTGGGACGATTTTTATCACCCCAATGTCTCTCGGCCCTACCCTTCTCCAGGGAGAACTCAGCAGTGTACCCCAGGCCAGCAGCGTCAGCCACAGGGCGGGACACAGCCCCGTTTTATGAAGACGACATTTCTTCCCACAGAGCGCCGCGGTGGTGAGAGGGATGTGGACGCGCGGTGTGTGGCCCTGCTGCGCCCGGCCAAGTGGGGACACTCGGAAGCAGCCCACCGGAGGCTGGGTGGGACCCAAACCTAGGGAAGCCACCTCCCTGTGAGCAGGGCTGTCACGTGGCCTGGTCACACAGCCTCCCTTGTGGGGAGGGAAAACCCTAGCATAATGGAAACTCCTCACGATACAATGTGGAAAAGCAATTTCAAGAGTCGTTTTTATTTTAATTTGGGAGCCAAGGAAAACAGTTGGATGTTGCTTTTCTTTGTTGGTCACAGGAAGGGGCTGCAGATCGTCACTTTGAGGGGAGCGGAGTTCTTCTCCAGGCCAAGATGGCTGGAATGTAGTGTGTGTGTGTGTGGGGGGGGGGGGTCTCTTGGGATGCAATTAGTTGAATAAATATCAAGAGAGCAAAAGTAAACAAACTCATTACTGCCCATTAAGAACTGCCAAATTGGCAAAAAAATGGCGGTGTGTATGGGGGGGTGGTGTGTGTTTGGAATCCTTAAGGAAAATAAATGATTCCGAGGCCAAGTGCGGCATGAAGAGCGCAGCCGTCGGTGTGAGGCTGGCCCAGGTTCTAGACTGGTAGTGCCGGCTCTGACCCGCCTGTGTTCCTGGGCAAGTCGCTCTGCCTGTCAGGGTGGCAGGTTCTCCACTGACCGCTGATTACCTGGGACAACGGTGTCGGGCACCCAGCACGGGGCCCCGGGTCTCCCCTTCCTTCCTGGGGCCCAGTTGGCTCCCAGTGGGGCCCAGAATCCAGCAATTTCAAGCCTGGCCCCAGTCCTATCAATGTGACCTCAAGTCAGCTACCTGACACCACTTGGGGCTTCCAATTCCTCACCCTCACAATGGGCACGATACCAAGCCCAAGCTCTGATCTGGAACCATCTGGCCCGACACGGTGAACACAGAGGGCCCCAGGACCCGCAGCCCTGTGTGGGCGGGAACTTCCAAGAGTGCTAGATCTTTCGTCTGCCCCTCTCAAGACCTCAAGGGTCATGATCATGCAGTCATGTCTCCAGCTTCCCTACCCTGTGCTGGCCCTGGGCAAGACATGAGGAAGGCCAGGCCAGCTGGGGCCCGGTCTGCCCAGTGGACGGCTTCCAGGCTGGGGGTAGGACTAGCTGGCCTCCTGCCAGAGCCCTGCTCTGTGAGGAGGGTCCAGTGGGGATAACAAGGATGTGGATGACAGTGAGGACCTGAGGAGGCAGTGAAGTGCAGGTGCCTTCTGGCCCGCCACTGGGCGCCCTGCACTGTAGGCTTGTGCGGCCACTGCTTCCTTGCTCCCGGGATAGTGTCAACCCCATGCTGTCCTGATCTCTGGTCTCTGAAGTGCTTCCACGCTGCCTACCCAGTGTGCAAGGGGGAGCAGTCGCCTCATTTCCGCAAAAGAGGCTCAGACTTCGAGACCTCAAGTCCAAGGGCAGGAGCTTCACCTAGAAGTTGTGGGTGCCCGCACTTGGGAAGCAACAGAACTTTGGAAACAAAACTTTTCCTGGAGACGGGCTGCCTCCAGGGCCTCTGGCAGTCTCCTGGCCAGGATGGGGGATGGCACCTCTGCCCCCGGCACAGGGAGGGGTTTGTCCCCAGCTGCCACAGGTGAGCAGCCTGCAGAAGGTGCCCAGTAGGCCCGCCCCCCCCCCCCCCCGAGGGTGGCTCCTCCCCATTGTTCTCAGGCGGGTGTGGCCAGGGATGGGTCAAAGGGCTCTTGGAAACCAGGCAAACACTTCCAAACTCGGCCGGTTTCCACTGACGTCACTGCAGCCCCACCTCCTGGCAGAAGCTCTCGCACACCTTTGTGTGGCTGGAGAGGCGTGCGCTGTCCATTGGGACCCTGCGTGGACTTCGTAGTTCTAGAGGAAAACAGCTGGGCCTGGCCCTGGGAGCATTCGGTCTGCGCTTGCCGGAGAGGCTCCCAAGGGGTCCAGGGTGGACAGAACTCTTAGGTCCTGCGTGCCGGTTGTTATTCCCCCCGAGATGAAGGTGTGAAAGCAGAAATGGTGACGCTAAGGCTTTTTAACTACTTAAAACCAGAGTAAGCACACTCCTGTGTCGGCATAAGAGCCGGAAGGTTAGCATCCACAGGACCGGGGCTGAGTCTCGGCCCTGCCACCCTCCCCTCTGTGATCCTGGGCCAGTCAGAGCCTCTCAGCCTGTTTCCCCATCTGTACAATGCAAATCCCAACAGCATCTCCCTCAGAGGGACACTGTGAGAACCCCGGAGAGAGGGAAACATCTGCAAAATGGTCAGCACAGGGGTGGGCACAGAGTGGACGTTACTAGCAAATATCCCACCTCGGGCAGCCCCAGCACCGCCGCCTCCAGGGAACTGCGGGCCGGGCTCTCGGCCTTCCGTCAGCAAGAGTTCGCTGGGCTCCAGGCATGCCAGGCTACAAGCTGGGCGCTGCAACTGGAGCAGTGGCCACGCAGACGCCCCCACGCTCATGAGCTCACACTGGCGGGGTGCAGTGAGGGACAGCGCATTCCGGAGCTTAAACGAGCACGGCGGATCTGACTGAGAAGGAGCCCCTCCACAGACTCAGGAGAGGGGAGGGTCGGGAGATGGGCCAGGGAAGCGGCAGGGGCCGTATCAGGGAGGGCCTGAGAGACCACCGGCTTCTCTCCCCAAGACCTGCGGCCAGTGGGGAGTTTGAGCAGAAGACTGACCCAATTTGGCTTTTTAAAAAGGAGCATTTTGGGGCTGGCGCTGTGGCCTAGTAGGCTAAGCCTCTGCCTGCGGTGCCAGCATCCCATATGGGTGCTGGTTCGTGTCCCAGCTGCTCCTCTTCTGATCCAGCTCTCTGCTGATGGCCTGGGAAAGCAGTGGAAGATGGCCCCAGTCTCACATGGGAGACCTGGAAGAAGCTCCTGGCTCCTGGCCTCAGATCGGCACAGCTCCAGCCACTGCAGCCATTAGGGGAGTGAACCAGCAGATGGAAGACTCTCTCTGTCTTTCCCTCTCTCTGTAATTCTACCTCTAAGATAAATAGATAAATTAGAACCACTTCAGGACAGACTGTAGGGAGAGCAGGCAGGGGTCAGGAGAGCAGGCGGTGGGGAAGGCCTGCTGCTCTGGGGTCCTGCTGCTCTGCAGGGAGGCAGAGCTCTGGGGCCACTTCCAGGACGGCGTCTCGGGACTTGGTGCTGAGTTGGGCGTGTGGCAGGAAAGAAACAGAGCTGAGGCTTTCAGGTTTTCGGCCTGAGCAACCAGAACTGCCTCCTGTGAACACGGTTAAGGCCGGGTGGGCAGGCGGAGATGCAGGCGTGCGGCAGCCAGGGCTGGTGGCTCAGTGAGTGTGATGTGCCCAGTGGGCGTGGCCCGGGGCTGTGGGCGTGGCCGCGTGTGGTCCTGGGAGAGTGCGGGCTACAGAGCTGCACATGAGTGCAAGCCTAGGTGGGATGCTGGAGGCGGAGGGGAGTCTGAGGACGGAGGGAGGAAGACGGCTGAGGGGCGGCCTGAGCGGCGGGAGGGCACGGGGCCCTCTGGAAAGGAATTCTAGAAAGGAGCCATCACCACGCCCCCAGGGCCGACAGGCGGAGTGTGGATGAGAACCAAAAGCTGGCCATGCCCCCTGGGAGACGGAGGCCAGCAGTGACCTTGCCTCACAGGGCACTGAGAGGGGAAGGGGCAGCAAGGCCTGCTGGGGGTGGGCTCGAGAGACAACAGCAGGAGGAGCTTTCTGGAAACGGGGGTTGTGGCCTGCTCTTTGGAGGGGAGTAGAGACATGGGACAGTAGCGGGAGAGGGGACAGGAGGTCTGGAAAGGGTCTTCTTTGAAGTGAACAGCATTACAGCTCGTCTGTAGGGGACACATGATGTGATGATGGGGGAGTGGACGGGGAGGGCTGCTGGGGCCTGGCGTGGCCTGCCTGACTCCTACTCATCCCTCCGGGGTCAGCCCAGAGGTCACTTTCTCAGGGACGCGTCCCTGAGCCCTCCATTAGGTCAGTGCCCTGTTGTACCCAGTCACACGCGTGCTATCTCCGTGTCACGGCACTTGGGGACTGGGGAATGAGGTGGGGGCCCCGTGAGGGCAGGAGATGGCTCTGCACGGCCTGCAGCCGGGCCCCCGCATACCACACACTGCCGGTGCAGGCCTCCGGTGCAGGGATGAGCGGCCCACGAGAAGAACCGGCCGGACCCGGGGACACGTGTCTGTGCCTGCCCCCGTCTGGTGTAATCACAGAGCAGTGAGCAGTCCGTGCCGTCGCCGCTGTTGCACATTTTTGGCTCTGGAGGAGCTCAGTTGTTTGTTCCTGTTTGGGGCTCTGTCGCTCGGCTAACACAGACCAGAGCCACGTGACCGGACACAGCCTCCTACTGACACTGTCCACTACAAACTGGGCGCATCCCACACTGCGCCTAGCCCCTCACTCCTTTAACAAACGTTCTCCCAAAGCCTTGCCCAGCGCGACATTCCGGGGACACAGGCTGCACCGGCACACGACCTGCCCCCACGGAGCCGACAGTGGAGTAGAGATCAAACTCTAGTGGGACACGTGTCACGGCGAGGGCAGGGGCTTGGGAGGAAAGCCAGACCACCCTCCCTCGCCCTCCCCTGCCTAGTTTCAAGCCGCCCGGACGTGGCTCTCAGGCTCTGGGCACTGCAGCTGTCTCAGGGAGTGGCAGGGCCATGGCCTCCGGCCTTCGGATGCCCTGGGCCCATCCCCTGCATTTCCCATTCCCACCGGGCCTGCCATGTCCTGTCACTTCCGGAACAGCTGTCCTCCTCTGAAGCTATGCTTTTGGGACGCGGTGCCCGACGGGAAGGCCGGGATTGTGACGGCGCGGGTCACGGGCCGTGCTGGGCCCGCCGCTGATCCTCTCCTCTGTGTACTTTCAGGCTTTCTTCAGACTCCAATCACAAAGCGTAAGGGAGCGCCATTTTGCGAAGACCATGAAGCCGCTGAGCGCGACGTGCTGGTGGCTGGGGCTGCTGGCCGCCCTGGGAGCCGCCGCTGACCCCGAGGACGGCTTTGAGGGCACAGAGGAGGGCTCG
Organism: Oryctolagus cuniculus; assembly: GCF_964237555.1. NCBI lineage: Eukaryota > Metazoa > Chordata > Mammalia > Lagomorpha > Leporidae > Oryctolagus > Oryctolagus cuniculus. Next base: position 230,696,385 of record NC_091432.1, on the reverse strand, counting down.
CCCCGAGAGTTCATTTACCTGAACAGGTACAAGCGGGCGGGCGAGTCCTCGGACAAGTGCACCTACACCTTCATCGTGCCCCAGCAGCGGGTCACGGGCGCCATCTGCGTCAACTCCAAGGAGCCCGAGGTGCTGCTGGAGAACCGGGTGCACAAGCAGGAGCTGGAGCTTCTCAACAGCGAGCTGCTGAAGCAGAAGCGGCAGATCGAGACGCTGCAGCAGCTGGTGGAGGTGGACGGCGGCATCGTGAGCGAGGTGAAGCTGCTGCGCAAGGAGAGCCGCAACATGAACTCGCGCGTCACGCAGCTCTACATGCAGCTGCTGCACGAGATCATCCGCAAGCGCGACAACGCGCTGGAGCTCTCGCAGCTGGAGAACCGCATCCTCAACCAGACGGCCGACATGCTGCAGCTGGCCAGCAAGTACAAGGACCTGGAGCACAAGTACCAGCACCTGGCCACGCTGGCCCACAACCAGTCCGAGACCATCGCGCAGCTGGAGGAGCACTGCCAGCGGGCGCCCGCCGCCAGGCCAGTGCCCCAGCCGCCGCCCGCCGCCCCGCCGCGCGCCTACCAGCCGCCCACCTACAACCGCATCATCAACCAGATCTCCACCAACGAGATCCAGAGCGACCAGAACTTGAAGGTGCTGCCGCCCCCTCTGCCCACCATGCCCGTCCTTACCAGCCTCCCCTCCTCCACAGACAAGCCGTCGGGTAAGTCCCCTGGCCCTGGGGTCCCGGGCCACGCAAAGGGCCTCAGAGCCAGGCGCCCGGGTCCCCTTGGCTGTGATCGCACGTGGGGGGAAAGCCGCGGCCGGCTGAAGCTGGGCCAGGGACTTGCGTAATCCCTTGGGCTGAGCCGCAGGGGCTGGCGTGCATGGGGGGCATGGGCGGGGGGGCAGGGCGGGGGAGGGACCACATTCCTTAGATGGATGCCCAAAGGTAGAACCAGGAAACAGGGAGTCTCGGAGGAGGGCAAAGGTTCTCTGGCGCCTGCAGGCTTCCCGGCTTTGCACAAAACGCTCTGTCAGCAGCCAGGGAGCCCCTGCTGCCAGCTCAGGTGCCGGCCGCGCCTCTGCAAAGGAAGGTGTTGTCCCGTGAAAAGTCTGAGACACAGCACGGGGGCAGTGGGGGCGGGGGGGAGACTCTGCGGCCACGCGTTTCCTGGGGTCCCTGCTGCCTGGAATTTTCCATGATGCTTCTATAGACTCCTAGGTGCACACTTCACCTTGAAATGCGCGGTTCTCAGAGCACCGCCGCGGGGAGGGCACAGCTGGAAGTGTGACCACAACAGGGCCCCCGCCACCTTCACGTATGTTACACAGTCGACCCTGCAGCTCCCTGGGGACGGGTTAAGTGCCCGGCTCCCCGGCTGCACTGGAACTCAGGCCTCTGCACTTTAACTCTGGGGCTGGCTCCTCTGCACTGGGGGACTCCGGGAGTCCTCACTCCCGGGGGAGCAGACAGAGAGCCCCCCCGCCCCCAGGACACACCAGCCTCCCAAGCAGGATGCCACACAAGAACAATGTTTTCCAACTCTGCAAAAACCAAACTCGTGCCTGCTCCACATCAAAGCTTCTGGTGCCGCCATGTTGTATAAGCCAAGAGAGATCTTTCTCCTGAAAATGTCCTGTTTACACTCGTTTCAACACTTTTTAACAGAAGCCATCAGTACTCCAGAAAGGGGCTGACCCTGCGTGCCGGAGGGTGCTAGTGCCAAGTGGGCGGTGCCGTGCACTGGCAGAGATGGTGAGAGGCAGGGTGGGGCATCCACACAGTACCTCTGTGGGAGGCACTGGGCCGGAGGCCAGGGGCAGGGGTGAGAGCAGGTGCTTCGGAATGGAGGGGCCTGGATTCCGGTCCTGGCCCCTCCTCAGGCAAGTTGTTTTTCCCCTGTGGACCTCAGTTTCGTCCTTGGGAGCCTCAGGCAGGCTGTCCCCAGCCGCCATTGCTATGGAGTGAAATCCCGCAAAGAAGTGCGTTCGGCACACAGCGCTGAGCCACGTAAAGCTTCGGGTCCCCTTTGATCTTGGTCTCTTCATCGTAAAACAAGGAGAGCGAGATAAACAAACAATCCCTGTCTTAGCTCATGTGTGGACATGTCTGCCTCAGGTCAGAGGCTCCCAAAAAAAAAGGGCAGGACGCCTTACTATGTCCTGGCGGACGACCCAGGGGCCAAAGCGTACCCGTGGACACCACAAGCAGCTCAGCTGAATGCGATCATAATCCTGAATGAGTCAGGCCGGCCTCGGTGGTTACCCAACATCTCTTGCCTAAGCATCTCTGGCTTCTAACACAATGACTGTGGGACATTCCTGGGCTTGAACGAGGCTGGCAGATACATGGTGTATGCATGAAGACCCGAGTTTGCACCTGGGCTTCCCCTCTTGTCGGCTGTTGGCTCAGGGCAAAGTTATTTAACTCCTTCACGCCTCGATTTTCTACTCTGTAAAATGGGGGCAAGAGTCATGAACTTGCAGAGTTATGTTGTGGAAACTCAGCACAGTGAAGCACGGAGGGCTCTTCCCCGGGGGGCCGTCAGCATCGGCCCAGCCCTTACTTTGTGAAGGTCACAGCACTAGGCCTGGGCTGGAGGTGGCAGGCTGGAGAAGGCACCCGGGACCGGCCAGCACCTCGCATTCCTGAGCCTTGAAATCAGCACACAGCAGATCTGAGCAAGGAACTCCCTGGGGAGCAGCATCCGTCAGGGCCAGAGTTTGTAAAACTGTGAGAATTAACAAAGCAGCTGCAGCCAGCGGTGAGGAACACCGGGCTGTGAGGCCACCGTGGCAAACTCTAGGCGTGTGATGGGTGCCCCACAAAGGGACATGCGAGGGGCGCCGGGACCCCAAGGCGGTACGGCTGAGTCTGCATGCTGGGAGGGGAAGGGCTGGCCGGGCCGGGGCTGTGTCTTGCGTCTTAGAGGATCTGTTGGAGCTTGGCAGGTTGGGAAGCAGGTAACCAAGTCGAGGGGTCCGTCCCAAGACCCAGAAGCACGGCCCCACTCTCGGCCCCTCAAACCGTCCCAGCCCCGCGCTGCTTCACGTCACAATCCAGGGTGGGCTGCCCGACCCGGGGATCCTGCACAGCACGCGGGGCAGCAGGGCGCGGGTCCGTCACAGAGGTGACCCGCGTTCTGACTGCCTTTTTAGTATCAAAGCAAAGCCTCCCCAGGGGCCGGGACCTGACCCCTGGGGCCTGGGAGGAGGGTGGCTGGGGGAGGGGGAGCAAGCAGCAGACAGTCTCTGCACAGCAGCGGCCCAGCCACTCAGCAGAGAGCTCTTATCAGGACTGTTTGAGACCTCCAGGCCGGTCCTGGTCCAGGAAGACAAACCCCTCTCTGTGCCCTCCCCCAACACAGCCTCCGCCAGAAACACCTTTGTACCCCAGCCTTGGCAGCCCCTAAGTCCGGCATTCAGCAGCCTCGGAGCCTGGCTCTTTTCCTCATTGTCTGGGCAGCTCAGCCTGCAGCATGCCCTCCCCCAGGGGACCCCAGGAGCCACGGCTGCTTATCTGAGGCTACATTCTTGGAACCGCTGTTCCCAGCCCCAGTGAGGCAGCCGTTGGCTGGCCCTAGGCCAGGTGCGCCTGCCCAGAGCACAAGATGAGAGACCCGGGCAGCTCCTGGCTTCTCACCTGGGCTTTGTCCTGGCGCTCTCGGGGCTGTTCTGGTAGGGATGTGATAAAGCCGGGGGCCCTCTCTCCCCATGGGTCCTGCTGGCTGTCAGAGAGAAAGGCCAGCACGGGCACCTGGACTCTGGGAGGCCCGGACCACTGTTTCTCAGCTCACACACACACCAGCCTCCTGCCACAGCGCCTGTCCGAGGGGCTGACAACGGAGGACACGCAGCTGCCCCAGCGCGGCCTTGTCGGAAACAAGTCTCTGGAGAACAACAGGAGTGGATGCTTCTGGCTATTTTTCCCCTGAGAAAGAGAACTCCACCAGCTCAGTTTGTTCCCCAAGGGATGAAGAAAGAGCCATAAAACCAGAAACATCAGAACTGCTAGGGCCTCCTGGCTCCCCCAGGACAGCCTTCCCGTCACGGAGCCTGTGGGGACAGGGCCAGGATCAGCCCCTGCACCTGTGACTGCCAGGACCCAGTGACACAGAGAGGTCAGGCAGAGCTGCCAAGAATACACAGCTACGAAGCGGTTCAAGCCCGAGTCCCTCTTAACTGCTCTGGGATGCCCCGCCATGGCACGGAGAGGCTGGGGGGGAACCGGTGTGAAAACCACCAGGAACGCTTGGCGCAGCCCCAGTAGCCAGGACACCCAACCCTCTGTGGCCAGCGCCTGGTACCAGGCTGGGGGCAGCTCCTCAGAATGGGGCAACAGAGCAGGGAGGGGTGGCGCTGGAGTGCTCACGGCTCCAGTGACACAAACACTGTTGCCGTGAGCTCTCCCCCACTCCCCCAAATGCTGCCACCTCCCCCAGGCCCTGCTGGAGCCACCCCAACTCTGCCCGGGAAACTATAACAGGTCTCCCAACTCCCAGGAAAGCAGACGCAAGCTGCAGACAAGCTTCACTTAGTCCTCAGCCAACCCGAACCGGGGCTGCTGCCACTCGGCAGCCGGAGGGCCTGGCACCTTTCCATGTTAGCTGTAACCACGGGGAAGTCAGCAGAGACGCTTCCTGGGGCCACCGTGGGCAGCAACCCCATCGCCTCACTGCCACCTGAATGCAGTTCAACCCCACGGCACCCGAGCCTCGGCAGCCAGCATCCTCACCACGGCTCTCGGGCCGCAGGCAGGGAGACCTGGAGAGTGAGGACAAGCCTCTTCCGGGGTGGGTGCTGCCTTGTGTTTGCTCTCAGCCTCGAAGGCAGGAAACGCCGACGTCAGACGTGGCTCCCCCCACAGCACTGTGTTTTATAATCGAGAACGAAACGCCCGACACTGTGGATTCCACCCTCTGAGGAGGTCGGGCAAGCATCGGTGCGGATGAACAAGGGTGCGGCAGCCCCAGCAGGGCCCGGCAGGTGTGCGAGTACAGGGAGGAGGGAGGAGACCGGGCCTTCCCTGTCCAAGGGAGAGCTTGCCAGGTTCCCGCCTCCGGAGCGGGCGCAGCTTCCATGGAAGACCGTTCCCCACCCCCACCCCCCAAAAAGTTCTGCTAAACAAAAACAAGATTCCCAGATTCCTGACACATTACGTAATCCAGTGATATTTCAAAGGGCATTCTTTCGCTAGCTTCTTCCCAAACAAAGGCCACTTAGGGAAGATGGCCAGGCTGGAAGATGGTTTCCGCCTGGAACTCAGTCCCGGAGGGGGCCGCCTTCCTCCTCTGCTTTCTCTTCCTCCTGCACCAGCCCTCGGGGGAGCGGATCACAAAGAGCCTTTTGAGAGAGCTGGAATGCCCCAGGCGTGAGGCCGACGGCGCTCCATGAGGACGCCCAGCCGAGCGCTCAGGGCACACGCAGCCATGGGAGGTGACTGCCACTTGTCACTGCTGAGACCCGCGGCCTGGAAATCCCAACAGTAGCGCTCGGCAGACGACAGTGATGCAAGAAGACCCTGGAGATCGGGTACCTGCGCCAGCCCTCCAGTCCCACGGAGGGACGGCTAGGGAAGAGTCCATCTGTGTGGCAGATGGCATCAGAGCCCCGGGATGCCGCCGAAAGCAAGACAAAGCGGAACTGAGCTAGTGTTGCCCTGCTGAGTGTGGAAGAGCAAGCGGCTGGGACTGCTGGGCCCGGTGCTGAGCTCAGCGTGGCGACAGTCACGGCGCGTGCCTCTCGGGGTCTGTGTCCACGGTGGTGAAGGAGCGGGCAGCCAGGCTGCTGACATGAACACCGGAGACGGTCTCTGAGAGGCCCCCGCCATCACCCTCGCTCAGCCTCCGCTCTCCCTGGGAAGCATCTGGACCAAGGGCATATGGAAGAGGAGCTCACCCTGCGGGGCAAGACGAGTCAAGGGCCCCCCACCCCCCCGTGAACTCATCAGAGCCGCGGGGGGCTTGGGGAACCACCCACCTCCATGTCCTACGACCTCCTCACCCAGGGAGCCCGGCGAGCCGCTCATCTCTGTGCACAGGGAGCCCCTTCCAGTCTGACGCCTCGTCTTTTTGAACCCGCTTTCGAGCCCCTAGTTGTCCTCCTGCCCAACTGCCCTGATGAAAACCCAGACACAGGCCCATGCTTCTCAGTCTCCTTCAAAAACCAACACCGCGACATCTGTTGGTTCTGTGGCCAAAATGGGTGGGAACAGGACCCCTCTGAGCCCTCCGTGGCCCTCAGATCTCTTAACTCCAGGCGAATTTGGACGGCACTGAACGGGCTGAGACACACTCCCCTCACACGTCTAATATAATTTTTACTGTAAGAGCTTCAAAAGGATATTTTGACAATTTTGCTCTTGAAATTATTTGGCTAAGAGTAACTCAATTACTTTATGGCTGGCTCTGATTTCTCCGCAAACATCAGGCGTGTTCAGGAATTCTTGGGAAGTGAGAAAAATCTAACCTACAAGTTGCTTTCAAAAGCAGTAGTGTTTTTTATGGAGACTAAATCTAACAATTAGCGAACCTGACAAAATGTAACACTTGGCAGAAACTTAATTATGTACTAATAAATTGCAATTTTACAGTTTTCCTTTCATATTTTAGAGCCAATAAGTTTTTTATTATAAGGCCTCAAACATGTTCATAAAGTCCCGAAAAGCTCACTAGCCCCGGGCACCGTGCCTGTCGGCTGAGGACTAAAGTGGCCGGGAGAGCAGGCGTGTCCCTTGGGATCCCTTCCCTGGGACAGTCAGAAGTGAGATCCCCGCTGTCCGCCCAGGGCTGGGCAGGAGATGGGGACACCTCAAAGGACATGCACGCACTTCCTGCGTCCAGGTTACTGTGCTGCCAGGAGGGGACTGACACGGAACGCACTGGCCCTAACCACAGCACTATTCCACCCAGCCTTCCGGAGGGTGTCACTGCTCCTGGCTGCCGCTGGCCCCCGTCTGTCCTCCTGCCCCACAGGACGCCCGGTGAGGCCCGACTCGCGGCTGAGCAGCCCACGTGCCCTGCCGCTCAGAAACGTTCATTCCGGTGGGAAACTCCAGATCCGATCTCAACAACAACTCAGTTCTCTTGCCGGAAAAATCATGCCGTCTCAGGGAGAGCCGCAGAGAACTTCTGGAGACACGTCACTGGTGGGAATAACCACAAACAGCACACAGCCCTCACGCCAAAGCACAACAAGACGTCACGGAAGCCTCCCCCAGGGCCGGCACAGGGACTCGAATGTTCTCAGGAACAGGTCCCAGGGCCCCGTGTGGCCGAAGGGGGCGGGTCCTCAGCCTGTGACACTGCCGACCGACACGGGACAGATCCTGCTACTCTTCCTGCACCCTGGGCCCAGCCTCCTGCCCACACAGGCCCGCTTCTTGGCTCTGGCTGCGAGGGGAGCCATCCGCAGAGCCACTGCACGAGGGCTCGCTGCACGGGAAGCTGGCGCGGTCTGTGGGCCTGGGCGGGTGAGTGAGGCAGACCCAAGAGAGGAGACCGTGCCTGGGCAGGTCAGGCCCTACAGAAAGGCCTTGCCTCACACGGCTGCTGGGTAGTGGGCACCCTGTGTGCCATGTGTGCTTAATGCTTGTGTCAGGAACCCGAGAAAGGAGGATGGAGGCAGGGAGGGGACTTGGCCCCCAAACGTGACCACCGCCAACACTCACCTGGGGTCTGAGGGCGAACCTCCGTTCCCACTGGCCGTCATCCCTCCTCCCTGGCCTCCAGGCTCCAGACCCCGTGGGCTTTCCACACTCTTGCTGCCTTTCTGAGGAGCCACACCCCCTCAGCAGTCACGGCAGCTGCACTTCTTTTCACGTGGAACAGTCTGGCTGCAGCTCGCCGCGGTCTAAATGCGGTCTTTGTAGAGGTGACACTGGGGCACTCACCACCTCTGAGCCGAGGCGCAGGGGAGTCAGAGCTGCCGGGAGCTCCGGGCAGGGCAGCCCCGTGAGCAGGGAGCGCGGCCGCACGGCGCTGGGCATCTGCACAGCTTCAAGGGGACAGGGTTAGGGTTAGGGTTGGGGTTGGGGTTGGGGTTGGGGTTGGGGTTGGGGTTCCTACCGCACGTGGAAAATTCGGTTTTGTTAACAAAACGATTTCCACTCCTCATTTCAATATATCCGTGTGGCCATCTCCACTGATATTCTGCCTTAAAACATGGCCATGGGAAACATCGATTAGTAAATAATCTTACACTTATTCTTGGAAGTTAGAAAGCACACAGCAACATAGATGTGTGTGTGCGAGAGTGTGGGTGCACGTGTAGGAGTATGTGAGTGTGAGTCAGTGTACGGGAGACGCGCAGCCCAGCGAGGGGTCCTTCCCTGTTTTACAAAAGAAACCAAGGCTCCTCCCTCAAAGTCACCCCAAGCCTTGAGCCGAGAGCTCCAGCCCCCAAGTGTGGGTCCCTTTCTGCAGCCCCACACCTCGCCTTCCTCCACCGCGCCTCCCTGGCCTCCTCGAGGGTGTTACGTCCGCGATGTGGCCGTAGATTGGTCTCTGCCTTTCTCACGTTACGCACGCAGGTTTCGCGGGGCTGCTCCCGTACAAGCGTTCCAGCTCTGTCACTGTGCCCTGCGTGCCTCCCCGTGCAGATTTCTCGCTGCTCCTGGGTAACCACACCACCATCAGCACTACAGTGGTCGGAAGATGGGCAAAGGACACCCAAGAGGCTCTCAGAAGCTAGAACACTTGGCAAAAGACCTGCACATTTTTGCCTGGCCACTGGCAAAGATAAGAAACGCAGTCCTCGGGTGCCGAGCTCAGCAGGCCTGGGCCGCTCCCTGCAAGTTCACTCTGGTTTCGAAAAGGAGGAAGGCTTGAGAGTGTGGCCCTGGACGGCACCTGCCAGCATGTACTCGTGCTGCCCCACGCTCTGAGGGCCACTCCCAGCATCCCAGCTCCGGCCCCTTCACCTGTGAAGTGGGGTGACTACTGCCTGCCTCACAGGAGGGTCAGAGAATCAGGTGTGGAAAGAGGCGGGCAGGGCTTGGAACAGCACCCGGCACTCGGGAAGAGCTCCGGGTACCCAACTGTTACTAATGACTCCTTCCGTCAGGACTCTCTTACAGCTGGGGGGTCCACAGCCTGGAGTTGGGGTCCATGTACCTTCTGAAACCATACGCAATCTGTGAGTTTTGCTGACTGGCAGATCTGGAGCTTTCCCCAAACTCTGAAAAGATCCCAAAACATTTATAAACACTAATGCCAGGGGCAGAGCTAAAACCGTTGGAGGCACCCACCAGGGTAGCTTGGTGCTGGAAGCCTTGGGACCCAGCTTCTCGTCCCAGGCACCTCTCCAGGGACGGCCTCCGCCATCTGACCAGTCCTCAGGAGGCCGGGTGGCCCGGCAGCAAGCAGCTGGCTGCTGCTGCGGTGGGCGTTGTTTTGCCACATCTTCTGTCACCTCCCACGTGCTGCCGGCTGGGTGAGGAGCTGGGAGGCCTCCCACGCCCACGGTGCTCTCTGCTCCAGCTGTCGGGGACAAACTCCCGTTCTCTGCCTGGTCCCGGGGGCTCGGGGCGGACACCAGCGAAACCGCTTTCTCCTTCCTGAACACGCTTGCTGCAGGTCCGGCTGGCAGAGGGAGGGACAAGGCAGGCAAGGGCACAGGCACGGAAGGAACGGAGGAGGGGCTGTTTGTGCCACACACGCTGCCCGGGGCGGGGCCTGGTGTCCTGGGTGTCCCCCAGGCTCTGTAGGGGACATGGTGAAGGAGGAGCCCCCGGATAACTGCTGGCACTCAAAGCTCTCTTCTCGGTGCCACGTGGGTGCTGGGGACTGAGAGATGAGCGAGGCGGTGCCTGAATTCCCAGGGCCAGGGGCTCGCACCCAGCTCCAGGCCACAGGAAAGGCCTACGTTTTTGGCCATGGCGATTTTACTTATTTACTGGGAATGGCCGTCCTGAAGCGAGCGGAGACCTTGGTGACTGAGTGCACCTCCTTGCTGATGTGACTGACATCAGAACACGGGCAGCTGCTGCGAATGGCTCTGTGGGAAGGGGCCTGAGGACCACCCCTCCCCACCCCTGTGACACCCATTCCTTCTGCCTGGCCTCGGTGGAGTGAGAGGTCCCAGGACCCTCTGGCCACAGTTTCAGAAGAGAGCCCTGGGTTGGTGTGTGTCCTAGACATCAAATTCAAGTTCACGGTCCTGCTTACAGAAGGGTGCGCTCAGAATGTGGGCTCTGCACGTGTGCCCCTCTGTGAGCTTCCTTTGGGAAATACAGAGGCTGGGCTGGAAGGGAGCCTGGTCCCCCGGAGCCAGCTGCAGACCAGCGTGCAATTCCCAGAAACATCTGGAACTGCGGCTGTGTCGCTCCCCGTCTTCGTGGAGGAACGACACAGGACCCTGCGCTGTTCTTTTGTCTGCTCGGCCCTTCCCGGGTTTGCTGCTGGTTCTTCCCGGGTTGGCTACTATCCCTTCCACCTCCGTGGAAGGGCGGTGCCCCCTGCCACTTTCCCCACTTCCGCGGGGGAGCGGCACACCGCCGGCCGGCTCTCTCGGGGGCTGCACAGGTGTTCCTTCAGATAGATGTTCCTGGTGCATGTTGTCTCTCTCCTCCTTTATAGTCCTCTTCCACCAATCCCAACTCTGCTACCCACACGCCGAGTACGCTGCTCTCCTCCAATCAGGAGCAGGATCAGCTCCTGCAGGTCATCACTCAAGTTGGCGAGAGGCAGCTGCGTAGAAACTGTTACTCCCTTCTCAGCACCATATTGTGGGAGAGCAGATGCATAGAATAAGTCTTAATTCCAGTAACTTAGTCTAGTCCGAGTTGCTCCCAGTTGCTCCCCACAGGCTGCATGGCCTGGGAACCGTGATGTGGTTCATGTATGAAAACTGCAGCCACTGTCATGGCGCGTGGTCACTGGCGAGACACACACGGGGTCAGAACGGAGGTGTGCAGTCTTGTGGGCGGTGCGGAGCACGGCGGGCTGCCCATGGCGCGATCCCTGCGTGACCGGCAGGCACACACGTAACCAACTCCAAAGGCAGTCGCCCAGGGACTTCCGTGCAGATGACCTCAGAAAGCCTGCTGGGCCTGAATGAGGTGACCACATTCCCCCTTCCACAAGGGAAGGAAGGCGGGGCAGAGTGCGCTTGCGATCCACGCACTCCGGCTCTCAGCCCTGGGCTCTTGCGTCACGGCACCTTATTTCTCACGTCTGGGAAACCAAAACTGAAGGTCCAGGAGCCGGGCGGGGCGGGGCCCGGGGACGTGACGTGCACATCTTTGTCCCCAGGCCCCTGGAGAGACTGCCTGCAGGCCCTGGAGGACGGCCACGACACCAGCTCCATCTACCTGGTGAAGCCTGAGAATACCAACCGCCTCATGCAGGTGTGGTGTGACCAGAGGCATGACCCCGGGGGCTGGACGGTCATCCAGAGGCGCCTGGACGGCTCAGTGAACTTCTTCAGGAACTGGGAGACGTACAAGGTGAGAGCTGCGGGCCCACCCCGGGAGGGCTGAGCGTGGAGGAGATGCCACTCAGAGGGGGGTGCACGCAGACCCGGTCAGGGCGGGACGGTCCCCTCCCTGCCGGCCGCTGGCAACCGCTGGGAGGCCAACAACCCAGTGGCACAGGTGGGGAGCACCTCATCCCCAGCTGGGATTCCCAGGGGGGAAGACCTGTCTCTGAAGCCCAGACGTGGCAAGTCCCGAGCTCCCAGGCCCAGGAGAACCCCCACAGGGCCCGTGTAGGCCCACCCTCTGGGCCCCCCAGTTCCGGGGAGCTGGAATGCTCTCCCTTGGAGGAAGAAAGGCTGCCAGGGCTCCGTCAGCCCCCAGCTCCCCCCTCGAGACAGGAGGGTGCTCTGGGGACAGCAAACGCAGCTCCCGGCTCCTGCGGCACCACACACTTCACGCCACATCACCCGAGAGGGAGCCGCTGCCACAGCCTGCAGCCACCCTCACACAGGCCGTCGGGCCCCTTCCTGGGTCTCCTCCTGCCCCGCTGCCCCCAGCCCGGGCTTCTGCTTCCTCTCCTCCTCAACACGGCCTCCTCACTCTCCCCTCGGTTTTGTTAGAGGCCGGGCAGCATAACGGGTAAGGCTGGTTCCCCGGTTCACACCCTGGCTCACCTCAGGCGCTCGTGGCTGGAGACCGCTCTGGGCCTCAGGTCACCCGCTCTCCCTGTCTTTGCTCTGAGAGTCAGCCCGAGGGTTGACAAAACAGCCCGTGGAAAGTCCTAACAGCCACACAGGCCCCAGAAGCACCTGCTCGATTCCAGCTACTGTCATGGCTGATGGATGAAGCCACGCTCAAGACCTTGGTGGCCACCACTCAGCACATGAGTCCCAAAACAACAACAATCCCAAACCCATGGGGAGCCAGGTGGGTGTGACCATCTGTGCAAGCTCACACCTGTCCGGTGCACTAAAATGCACCTGTGACCCCCATGTGCTGCCCACGCCCAGAGGCGGTAAAGGACCTATCCAAGGAGCGCTGGCCAGAGCCTGTGTGCCAGGCTCTCCGTTTGCCATTCCCCATCCACTCCCATGGTATCTCCCAGGTAACAGCAAGGAGCAGAGGCTCCCACAATGCCTGGCTCAGAGCTGGCGCCCGTTCCCATTTTTCTGGATGAGGCACACAGTTAAGGCTGAGAAGGGGAAAGCGAGTCCTGATGTTACAGAGCCATCCTGAGGGCCGGCCTCTCGCTCTGCCCAGCTCCCGGGTCCCTCTGTCCTGGCCCAGGGTTCCGCAGGCGCCGCAGGCTCCACACTAACGCTCCCCGGGGTTTTCTCCAGCAAGGGTTCGGGAACATCGACGGCGAGTACTGGCTGGGCCTGGAGAACATCTACTGGCTCACCAACCAAGGCAACTACAAGCTGCTGGTGACCATGGAGGACTGGTCCGGCCGCAAGGTCTTCGCGGAGTACGCCAGCTTCCGCCTGGAGCCCGAGAGTGAGTTTTACAAGCTGCGGCTGGGGCGCTACCATGGCAACGCGGGTGACTCCTTCACCTGGCACAATGGCAAGCAGTTCACCACCCTGGACAGAGACCACGACGTCTACACAGGTAGGAACCGTGGATGCAAACCCAGGGGTGGGGTGGGGAGAAGAGGCTGACCCAGCCCAGGGGCCCTGACTCCAGCGGTTGAGGACAGGAAGACCACGAGCTGCCCGACCTGCTCCCACCCTGACGGCGCCTTCCACAAAGCTGAGCCAGGAGAGGGAGAGGTGTACAAATCGCGTGCACACAGACGTGCGTTGAGTGTGCCTCGCTGACTCTGCCTGAGGCAGCCAGTGTCCCCCTGGGTCGTCCCACGCTGACCCGGGGGCCCCATCACGTGTCCTGGGCGAGCTGCCGGCTCTCCCTGTGCCTTGGTTTCCACACCTGCAGGCCGGGAGAACGCAGCCCACGAGCTCTGCCCGGAGCTCAGCAGGGGCTCAGGGCAGGTGGGCGCCCTTCACGGGACGATCATGCGGCCGTAAGGAGTGGTGAAGAGGGAGCCAGCAGAGCTCACATGCCTCAAACTAGGTCTTACTAAGAAGTCTCCGTGGAAAACAAGGGAAGAGACTGACACTGTGAGTGCACAGCCAGGCTCTTAGATTCCCCACTGCTGACGCCTCCTGAGGCCCCACACCCACGTCTGCTGAGGGATGGGGACCTGGGCGGCAAGGCCTGCCCCCCTGCCCTCCTGCCAAGACCCCATGCTGGGTCTGGTCCCTAGGGTGCCCGGCCTCTCCTGTCAAGCCTCCCTCTTAGTCCCAGTCTGAGGGCGCCCTCCCCTCGAGGAGCCACCTCGGCTCTAGGTGAACCTTGATACCTACACGCTGGAGAGGGCTCCCTCCAGGACCCCTTGGCAGCCACAGTCCAGCGGGCAGTTCTCCCCACGTCAGGGGACAGGTGGGACACGACCCACTCGCCCTCACACCACGGACACTGGACTGGCCCCGCTGGAGAGAGCCCGGAGGAGGAGCGGGGGCCCCTGGGCCAGGCCACGAGGCTGCCGGGACAGCAGGGCAGGACGAGCCTGGGTGCCTGTCAGAGCCTGGCCCACGCAGCTGCTGTGTGCTTCTTGAGGGCGTTGTGGGGAGCAGGGAGAGGAGCAGGCCTGACTGGGGAGCTCCTCCTCCCAGGGCTGCAGAGCAGGCACGCAGGGGCCTCCAGGAGCAAGCGGGAGGCGGGTGGGTGAACCGAGGGCCTGCGGCCTCAAGTCACGGCCCAGGAGGAGCCCCGGAGAGGCTCTGAGAAAACTTGGGGTGCTCGGAGCTGGGGGGTCTCCTCCAACTTCCTGCCTAGACTGCCTGCGGCCTCCTCACCTCCTCCCACAGCCTTGGCTGCTGGGGACCACCCGCCCTTCCAGCCCCTCCAACTCACAAACCTGATGGGGCAGCCCTCCCCTGAGGACAGGTCCCCTCCCTGGCCCAGTCGCCCCACCCCCGACCAGGTGGACAGGGACTCGCTTGGCCCCCCGCCTGAGGGGTGCGATGTCCCACACTCCTGGCGCCCCATGCCCACCACACTGCCCACTGTTGGTGTGAACGGCCAGTCACCAGCATGACACAATAATGCCAAGAGTTCTATTTTGTTTATGAAAAATGTATTTATTCAAAAGGCAGAGTTTGAGAAAGAGAGAGAAACAGATAGACAGGTCTTCCATCTGCTGGTTCACTCCTCAAATGGCTGCAATGGCCAGAGCTGGGCCAGGCCAAAGCCAGGAGCCTGGAGCTTCTTCTGGATCTCGCACGTGGGTACAGAGACCCAAGCTCTTGGGCCATCTTCTACTGCTTTCCCAAGCACATCAGCAGGGAATTGGCTTGGAAGTGGAGCAGCGGGGACTCAAACTGGCACCCATATGGGATGCCAGCACCGCAGGTGGAGGCTTAGCCTGCTACGCCCCAACGCCGGCCCCAATACTGAGAATTTTACAGAAATGTCTTTCTTTTGTGAAATGATATAATACAGGCTAGGGAGGAACAGGAAAGCAGTTCATCTTTGTATATAAAGACACTTGATCTGACAGCTTTAACTGTCAGAAATTGCTAAAGAGGCTCAGAGTTAAGCTACTGCCTATGACACTGGCATTTCATACGGGCATTGGTTTGGGTCCCTGCTGCTCTGCTTCCAGTCTAGCTCCCTACTAATACACCTGGGAAGGTGGCAAATGATGGCCCAACCGCTTGGGCCCCTACCACTCATGTGGGAGACCCAGTTAGAGTTCCTGACTCCTGGCTTCAGCCTGGCCCAGCCCTGGCTGATATGGTCATTTGGAAAGTGAACCAGCAGATGGAAGATTCTCTCTCTCTCTCTCTCTTACTCTACCTTTCAAATAAATTTTTTTCAAATTAAGATTACTGTGGAAAACTCCTTTATTCTCCCCTGTCTACCTCAGTCATTCCTGTTCTTTGCAGAACCTGTGGTTTGAGGTCCTCCCCAGTGCACCAGTCCTGGGCAAAGGACTAAATGTAGGCCCTCCTTAACACTGATGAGCTTAGCCAGCGCCGCGGCTCACTAGGCTAATCCTCCGCCTGTGGCGCCAGCACCCAGGGGTTCTAGTCCCGGTTGGGGCACTGGATTCTGTCCCAGTTGCTCCTCTTCCAGTCCAGCTCTCTGCTGTGGCCTGGGAAGGCAGTGGAGGACGGCCCAAGTGCTTGGGCCCTGCACCAGCATGGGAGACTGGGAGGGGGCACCTGGCTCCTGGCTTCAGATCGGCGCAGCGCGCCAGCTGTGGCAGCCATTTGGGGGGTGAGCCAATGGAAATGGAAGACCTTTCTCTCTGTCTTTCTCTCTCTCTCACTGTCTAACTCTGCCTGTCCAAACACACACACACACACACACACACACACACAACTGATGTGCTCAACGCTCACAGCTGTCTGCTTCCCCACCACGGAGGAGAACTCGGTGCCTGGGAGGGGAGCAGGTGCTGGTCTGAGCTCACACAGCTGGCGAGGTCCAGAAGCAGCCTCCAGGCAGCTCTGAGCAGGTCTAAAGCCGTCCACCTCCCAAGCATTCTTGCCCCAGGTGCCTCCCAGAGATGGTCCTGCTGCAGACCCCAGGCAAATCGTGGCCATGGGTCAAACCACCTCCTCACTCGCTCTCACTTGCAGGGAACTGTGCCCACTACCAGAAGGGAGGCTGGTGGTACAACGCCTGCGCCCACTCCAACCTCAATGGGGTCTGGTACCGCGGGGGCCACTACCGGAGCCGCTACCAGGACGGGGTCTACTGGGCCGAGTTCCGAGGAGGCTCCTACTCGCTCAAGAAGGTGGTGATGATGATCCGGCCCAACCCCAACACCTTCCACTAGGCCAGCTCCCTCCTGACCGCCCGGCTGCGCTGGCCCCCGCCGGCTCATCTCGGGGCAGGCAGGACTGGGACGCTGGATTCTGGTTTCCGAAGTCACTGTGGCAGATGATGGAACTGAACTGGTAGAGTGGTCCCTGTCCCTCCTAGTCTCCTGCACACCACACAGCCCTCGCGTGCCCAGGACAGGACAGGACGGCAGGCAGCTCTTTCTCTCAACACACTGAGCCCCTACAGGAAGAACACAGAGCAAGACGCCGTCCTCACATGCGCGTGGATGAGCCACCTGGTGCACTTACGCGTGGACCACGAACACGCACCGGGACAGGCAGCCCTCGTGCTCCACCCAGTCGCTCGCGCATTACCAACCGCTTTGCTCGTAGGAAAAGAAAACCCAGCGCGTCCTTCAGGATGGGTTATGCGGGTCCAAGGGCAGACCACGGGCTGCGGAGCCCCAGCTCAAACAATTACTGCTGGCAACTGTGTGCCTGGATTCTTCCAGAGGTGCACACAAGGCTGGGGTCTCACGCGGAGGCCCCCGGCCTGCCAAACTTCCGAATCTCCCTCCCTCTCCTTTCTCCTGCTTCTTCCCACTCTCCGGACTCCCGCCAGGCCCCCACCGGCCCCGTGCATCGGTTCAGCACCATTCACTCAGGACTCCGTGCGTCAGCCCCGGGCCACTCGCTACAGTGCCAGGCACCTCCTCTGCCCGCCCCGTGCACTCTGTCTTCTGCACAGAACTTTCTTTCAGGCAAGACCCCCCTCGCCTCTGAGTAGGAGACAGTCTGGGCTCAGGTTTCTGGTCAGGAAAGGGAAGGCCAAGCCAAAAGCTCCCAGGCCACACGCATCATGTATCTGCAGTTTTGTATCTTCCATTCGTACTCTAGCCTACGTGTCATTGTAACCTCCACACAAGTAGTGACCCACCTTGCCAGGAGACAGTCAGCTGAAGAGCAGGCATCGTCAGCTCGACGGGGCCCCCAATGGTACAGACCGGCGGTCCCGTGTTCTCGGGCCGACTACGCCTCCCTGGGGAACAGGGTCCCCCGGAAGTGAGAACTGACTCAGCGGGGCCGCAGGGCCCCCTGCTGCTGCCCTGCACCGTGGTGGCTTTCTGTGTCCTGCCAGCCGCAAGCGTCAGACTCAGTGCCAACGGGACTGTTGCCAAGCCCGGAGCAAGAGATGAGGCCAGCAGGGAGGCCCTCCCGGCCAGGCGTGCAAGATGTGGGACTGGTGGGACTGTCCACGTCTGGGTGCACGCCTATTACCTCAGTGTTTCTCACAAAGTGTACCATGTAGCATGTTCTGTGTAAATAAAACGGAGGGTTGGTTTTTTTTTTTTAATATATTCCCAGATTATCCTTGTAATGACACAAATTTGCAATAAAAGCCATCGGTGCGATCTGGAGGTATGGCCATGTGCATTATTGTGCCCGAATGCACGTGACACCCACACCCCTGCCTGTGGTTCCCTCCTGCGCCCTCGGGTGCCCCGCGCAGCTCCCCGGTCGCCCTGGAAGCACCTCAGAGGCAGAGCAGGTGACATCTACCAGGCCGCTTCCGGTTCACAGGTTCACTGCTCAGGTCAAAGGGCGTCCCCGTCACCTCTCCACTCCTTCAGCCACTGCAACAGGCTCCCAGCCGGGGACGCCATCGCTCTCGTTCCAAACCAGGCCCTGCACGGCCAGCAGAACCATCTCCTTGTAAAATAAACCTGTGGCTTGGGAGGGCCACCGATTCCAGGAAAGACTAAGGGATACTACTTTCTAAAATCCAAATCTGGGCACACCTTTGGCAAGGAAGGTAGGAAGCCGCACCCATCCCACATCAGGGCTCCCGGACTCGAGTCCTGGATCTGCCTCTGCTCATGTGCACCATAGGAGGCAGCAGATGCGGGCGCCAGCATTGGGTCCCTTCCACCCGCAGGCGAGACCTGGAGTAAGTTCCCGGCCCAACCCTGGCTCTTGTGGGCATCTGGAGAGTGGATCAGAGGATGAGAGTTCTCTCTCTTTCTCTTCTCTGTCTTTCTGCTTTTAAAATAAATAAATCATTTTTAAACCTAAGTTTTCGGGGCTGGCGCTGTGGCGCAGCAGGTTAAAGCCCTGGCCTGAAGCGCTGGCATGCCATATGGGCACTGGTTCTAGTCCCAGCTGCTCCTCTTCCGATCCAGCTCTCCACTATGGCCTGGGAAAGATGGCCCAAGTCCTTGGGCCCCTGCACCCACATGGGAAACCTGGAAGAAGCTCCTGGCTCCTGGCTTTGGATCGGTGTAGCTCCAGCCATTGTGGCCATCTGGGGAGTGAACCAGGGGATGGAAGACCTCTCTGTCTGTCTCTACCTCTCTCTGTAATTCTTTCAACTAAATAAAATAAATCTTTAAAAAAAAAACCTAAATTTTCTGCCTTCCAAAAGACAAAACAAAACAAAATGTGACCACGATTGAAAGGCAAATATCAAACAAGAGAAAAAATAGTGGCCACACATATAGCAGATGCAAGGCGAATATTCAGGTGTGTCCCAAGACTCGTAACTTTGTGTCCAAACACCATGACAGAAAACCTAGCAAAGTGCATGAACACCTGAGAAGTCACAAATGGCCAATAAATAAATAACAGAGGACACCAAGCTCAGTAATAACCAGAGAGGTGCAGAGAAAGGATCAACCATCACCTCTCAGACTGGCAAAGACGAAAGAAAAAAAACACGCCAACCTCCGCGTTGACCAGGGAATGCGGACAAGGGGTGTGCACTTGCTACGCACCGTGGATGGAGGCATGAATTGAAACCCAGTGGTTCCCAAGGGTGACGGGCAGTGTGTACGTCACAACTCCACACACACTTACACCCCTGCTCCCAGCACTCCCCACAGACAGCGCTGACGGCCAGAGGCTGCGCCCGTGGGCGGCCGGCACTCCTGAAGCCCGCCGCGTGCTCAGAAGGAGACTTCCGTCCGTCTTGGCTTCTGTGTCGCCGTCACGGCAGGCAGATGCTTCAGATCCCGAGTGGCAGCTGGTCCAGCAGGTGACGGGCGCCGGGCACCACGTCTCCCCAGTGGTGGGGGTCATGATGAAATGTGGGTGCTCTTTGACGAAAATGCCTGCAGCTTGGCCCAGACTCCCACCACACCAGCTCACACGTCTGGAGGGCCAAGGAAAGCAAGGCGTGACCTTGCTGTCACTACCCGAAGGCAGCCCTCGGGGAAGCCACGCTGGACCATGCTGGCATCCAGATGGAAGCGGGAACAGCAGTGACTTCTCCCAATCCCCACCTGGCTCATCGGGGGAGGGGGCCTACTCTCCCTGGAGTACAATGGGAGGAGGGATGTCACCGCAATGGGGTGGAAGAAGCCAGGGCGGGGCGGGAGACCATGCAGAAGTGCCCTGTGCCCACCAGCAAACACAGCCAGCATCCGTGGGCCAGGCTACTCCTCTCTGCCACCACCTTTAAGGCCCACAGTCCCCAGAGTCCTGCTATGTCTAAGTTCTCCGTGGTGGGTACATTTGTAGACCCAGAGGAAGCCAACACAGCCTGACATTCTTCTGCCCCAGCCAAACCCCTGTGCCACAGCAGGGGCCAACCCCTCGGTCACTGGCAGTGGGGGAGGGGCACCCACCTGCTGGCCTTCTGTGGGGGCAGGGCAGAAACACAGATCTCTAAGCAAGTGACCATGGGCTTCTCGACAGACTCTGGATACAGGGCCAACAGTTCCCCCACTGGGGTCCTTATTAGCCGCCTGCCGTGCTGCAGAACGGCTTGGGGTGTGCCCATGGACTCTTGGCCCAACACATACACACACACACACACACACACACACACACACACACTCTTGCTATCTTGAACAAGACTGAAAAAGAAAACTCCAAAACATCGGTAACGGGAGTCACCACACTCAGAATCCACAGAACACTTTGGGAGTCCAGGGATCTCTTGTGATCCCCCAAG
Organism: Oryctolagus cuniculus; assembly: GCF_964237555.1. Lineage (NCBI taxonomy): Eukaryota > Metazoa > Chordata > Mammalia > Lagomorpha > Leporidae > Oryctolagus > Oryctolagus cuniculus. The sequence goes on along the minus strand of NC_091432.1, from coordinate 230,676,188 downwards.
CCTGTCCCATCAGTTTCTCACAGTTTTGTCAAGAGAGACCCCGACAACGAAACAGAAAAGGGGCAGATTCAAGCGCAACACGGTGTGAAAACCCACTCTTTCTGACTCAGTTTCATCGGAGACCCCAAAGGCTAAAGGACAAAATACCAGTGTCCAAGTGTCCCACATTCCAGAGTAAGACGCAAGCTTTCCCTGCAGAAGGGACAACCCCGGTGGCTTCTGCGGTGTGGCTGGTGCCACCCGAAGCCCGTGGAAGCCATGCAAAGACCCGGTGGGGGGGAGACAGTGTGCACAGGCCCCACAGGGAGGGAGGGCAGCCCCCTCACCCCAAATCAAACGCAAGGACCCTCAGAGGGCCATTCCCAGAGCCGGGCCGGGTCGGGGCAGACATGGGAACCACTTCCAGCTCAGGCTGCAGGGCTCAAGGCCTGAGGCAGAGAAGTGCCTGGCTGGGGGCTGGGGGCTGGGGTCGGAGCAGGACACACAGGACTTGAGGATGGCAGAGCAGAGTGCTCAGCAGGCCTGCAGCACTGCCACCAGGAACGGAATCAGAGGGCCTTGAGGGGACCTGAAGCAGCAGCGGGTGCCTCATGCACCCAGCACAGCTGCAGGCACCCACTCTGGGATCCCTTTCAACCAGCGACAGGAGCTGGGCCATTGCCCCTCTCTGCTCATTCTCCATCCCAACCCCAGAACCAGAAAGCTCGGGAGGCAGGGGCACGGACTGGCCCCTGTACCCCAGGGCCAGTGGCTCAGGCGTGTAGGCTCGCCGTCACTCCCCAGGACTGTCTCGAACGGAGGGCTGGGCTTTGTCGGGCCTCGCTCCGGGAAGGCCAGGGCCCTACGGCGTCCTCAGCTCCAGCTGGGAAAAGAGCAAGTCCGCAGAGTGGCTGGAAGGACACCGGGGGAAAACGAAGGTTGGTTTCTGCTTACACCTGACTGCGTCCAGCTCACTGAGTAAGCTGGTTACATAAGGACACGAGGGCTCTCCCCGAGGCCACGGGCAGGGACACAGCTGGGCCTCAGCAGGGCCAGGAATCAGAAACTGCCTGGCCAGGCTTCAAGAAGCCAGGCAGTGCCGCCTCGGCTCCTCTCCCTCCTGGCACGGCAGCATCTCTCGCTCGGTTTCTCACAGTGCCACCTGTCCTAGGGTGCCACCACCAGTGCTTCTGAGCTCCCACGGCCTCATGGCCCGGGTCCAGCACCCACTCCCAGCTCACTTCTGGATGGAGGGTCCAGCTGGCCCCAATCCTCGGGGCTCTGGCCTCAGAGCAGAGCTGGGCAGAAGGAATGCTGCTGCTGGGGTGTGCGGCTGTGGAGAGGCAGGGAGGTTCCTGGGTTCCCAGAGGAGGGGGTTGGGGGCCCTGTAGCCCAGGGGTACCTGGACCAGCTGCTGTCAGTCCCTCTCCTCCTTGGCAACCGTATTTTGCCAGCTAGATGGACTCTACTCCATCAGTCCTCTCCCCTACTGGCCCCAGCCCCACTACACAAAGCACATCGACCCTCCTGGGCCCAGCAGGGTCACTAACACGGATGCCTGGCCCTGCCCAGCCTGGTAGGGCTGGCTCTCCCTGCCCCCACTGGGCTCGCTGGGTTTCTCAACAGACTCTAGAAACAGGGCCAACGGAGACCTCCCACTGGGGTCCTTCTTAACCATCTGCTGTGCTACAGAACAGCCTGGGTGTGCCCATGGACTCAGGGAGACCCCTTGTGTCCAAGCGTAACGTGTATCTCTCCAGAGCCTGCAACAACCCCACGAGATGGGTCCCTTAATCACCCTCTTTTTGCCATAACAGAAAACAGAGGCTCAGAGCCATGAGGACGCCCAGGACTGGACCTCTAGTTGCTCCAGCTCCTGTGAGCACAGAGCTCCACGCCTAGGGCGGAAGTGAGACCGCTGAGGCTGCGGCAACACCTCTGAGATCCGCGGTGGGGTGGGGACGGGAGGTGGCCAGCTGGTCTCCCGTGCAGGTCCCTAGGTGCCCAGAAGCCAGCTTGTGGCCACTCGCGCAATTTGTCTCAGGGCAGCGGGCACTGAAGAGCCTAGGAAGTGATGCAGAGTTCTTCTCAGCGTCTTGGGCCCCCCAGTCTTTGCCAGGGCAAAAGGTGCTGGGCCCTGCCTCTCTCTTCTCTTCCCACTGTGGGATAAGCAAGTCACTGGTCCTATAGCCCATGGGCTCAGCAGCACCACCCTGTGGTACCAAGAGGGTCCCACTTGTGGCTGCCCTGGTTGTCACCTTGTGAACCAGTCCTGCAGTTCTGCCTGGGCCACACCTGTTCCTGTTGCCAGGTAACTGGGCCTGGATTGTGGCTCATCTCCCACCTCCATGTCTGCAGGCCTGGGGCTTCCCTGTGCTCGCTCAGGCCCACAGTCAGGTCTCCACCAGCCTCAGGATTCTATGCCTGGTGGACACAGGGCCTTGGTACCAACTGTCCCTGAGATGTGTAGCATCCCTGTCTCTCCTGGTCTGGGGCTCCCTGGGCCAGCTCAGTCCACACATGGGAACCCAGAGGGAGAATCCCCCCATGGGCACATTCTTTCCAAAGCACTTCCACAGGGGCACCCTCAGGCTGGGTGGCCACCTGCGGTCTCAGGCTCTGCTCGATACAGTCATGATAAATGTGGCCCTGTGGGCTGGGCAAGGGGTTCTCCCTCCTCCACGCTACCGCTAAGGGACACCTCACAGCAAGAGGAGCGGGCTCCCTGAACACGAGTGGATGGGTCACGGGCATCCTGACCCCCAGCAGAGCCTGGAAGGGCAGCTCCTGGGAGACTAGAAGTCCCCTATGAGGAGGGAAGAGCAGCAGGCGGCCTCCTCAAAGCCCAGAACGCTGACCAGGCCCCACGCAAGCGTGCCAGGCGTGGAGCTGGGTCGGCCTGCTGTGCACGGGGACCCACGAGCCCGGCAGGCAGCCTTCGCTCTCTGACCAGTGCAGTGCGGGGCTGTGCTGCGCTAGGGACACAGGGACTCAGGATGGACAGCAGAGGCAGAGCAGGGGGCGGCTGAGTGCGGCCAGAGGCCTGACCAGAGCCCAGAAGAACTGAGAGGGCGCAGAGTGTGCATCACGCATGTGGCAGCTTTCACTCAGCGTATCAAAAACTGTTTGCCAGGATGGGCGGGCTTCCGGCCTGGCGGCTGAAGCCCCCAGTGGACGCGCATAGCCCACGTCCATACGGTAGCACCGGGCTGAGTGCGAGCTCTGGCTCCAGATTAGCAGCCTCCTGCTAGCACACACCTGGCAGGCAGCAGGTGATGGCTCCAGTAACTGGGTCTCTGCCACCCACCTGGGAGACCTGGACTGCGCTCCAGGCTCCTGGCCTTGGCCTCAAGGCCGCCCCAGCCACTGTTGGGCATCTGGGGAGTGCTCTGTTTCGCGTTTTCAGCGGCTGCTCCTGCCCAGCACTGCTGAGAGCAGCAAGGGCAGCAGGCTCGGCCTCTGCCAACCGCAGCCTCTCGGGCGCTCCGGCAGCAGCTGCCATGCGGTTGCAAACAAGCCGGCACTTCCCACGCTCCACGCTCCACGCTCCACGCTCCAGAAAGCTGAGTGAATACACAGGCAGAAGGACGGTCCCCACGGCACCGTCCAACAGCCTCGTGTTTCTCAGCGGCCATGGCTGGCCGGCGGCAGGTGTCCAGGAGCCACAGGGGAGGCTGAGGGGCTGCTGCATTTGTGGCCGCCACGGAACAACACCCCCAGTGCCTTCCGTGGAAAAAAACATGAGGTGCAAAACCACGTGTGTCCCGTGTGGGTTAAAAAAGATTCCTCCCTTCCTCCCTCTTTCTCTCCCTCCCTCCCACTCTCCATCCCTCTCTCTCTCTCTCTCTCTCTCTCACACACACACACACACGCACGCACACACAGGTGTGTCTGTCTTAGCAGTGACCAGATGTCTGCCAAGACGCCGACATCAGCTGCCGACAGCGGCGGCCTCTGGCAAGCAGCGGAAGAGCGAGATTTTCACTTTGACTTTATAGACTTCTTTTTAGTGGGAATGATTTTTACGGCAAGCAGTGTGTTGCTTTTCTAATTTTTAAAAGTTTGTAGAAGAACGAATGGGCGCTGAATGCCACTTCCGGGCACAGCTTTTCCAGGTGGCCACACGGAACGCCAGGCAGGTATTCCCAGGCCTCCGAGGGCCTGCTCACGCTGCTGCCCTGCGCCCTGCCGTCCCGGCCCTCGTGTGGGGTCATCCCGAGCCTCGCACACACTGCAGTCCAGAGCTGTGCACAAGGGCCAGGGACCCTCAGCCTTTCTGGGGTGCCCTTCCAGGCCCATGATGCGTCCCCAGGCCCCCTCCTCCCTTACAGAGCTACACACATTCATCTCCTCGAGGCATCAGATACCCCTCTAGCCCAAAGGGTCCCCTTGAATGCGCTTTCACAGGGGCCCAGTACTTCCTGCTGCCCTAGAGGCCAATGGCACAGCCTTCAGTGTAGGTTTTTCAGTAGAGATGTCCCCAATTCAGAATAGGCAGCAAAGGGTTCAATGTGGGCGTTGATAACCATCGTGCACCACACTGGTTACCCACGGCCACAGAGCGGTCTGCCCCAAAGGCAGCCGTTCACAGAACAAGCACTCATCAGCTGGCTGCGTCTGTGGACCAGGAACGGGGCACGTCTTAGCCGATGCCTCTTCCCACACAGCAGCCGTCTCACCCGAAGGCTCAAATTTTAGGCAGGATCTGCTCCTAAACGTCCTCCCGTGGCCTCAATCTCAGCTGTGATGGCTTCTCCAGAGGGGGCCACACACGCAACACGGCAGCAGGAGTGATCCAAGAGAGAGGAGGAGCAGCAGAGACCCAGTGTGGGGGGCACAGCCCTCCTAGCATCTAGGCTCGGAAGCGATACCCCATTATTTCCTTCATACGCTGTCAGAAGCAAATCCTGTGTTCTGTCTATGCTTCCAGGGGGCAGACTCAGACAAGGACATACACACTAGGGGACGGGGACCTCGGGGGCCGTCTGGAGGCCACCTGCAGCAGGAAATGGAGCAGGCCCTCAGGCCTCCTCTGACACAGTGCCAGGAGGCATCCCTACGTTCCAGGTGGGCCCTGAGGATGGAGAAACTCACCCTTCCTCCACGCCTCGCCCCTGTCTTCCCCAGGGCCGGCCCAGGCAGGAGGGGGCAGTCAGAGTGTGCCAGGGGAAGAGGAGGGTCCCCTCAGTCCACTCTGTCCTCACCCAGCGCCAGCCCGCATCTGCAGGACCTCCCACCAGGATGTCTCCCTCCAGAGCCCCTGGGTCCCAGGGGAGGAGGAGCTAGGAGAGCGTGGGGCACATTCTGCCATCGCCATCAGTAGCCGGGGCTCTGGCGTCAGACCTGGCTCTGAGAGCTGGTCTCGCCGCTTGCTAGTACATGACCCGAAACGTGACTGTCTGTGCAGGCTGTAGCTACTAAGACGACAATCGCACCTCCCTCGGAGGGAGGACTGGACGAGATGCTGCACGTGAGGAGCGCGGGGCAGCGCCTGCCGCAGAGAACACACACAGGACATGGTCATCACTGCTGTCAGTTCCTTGCTAGAAACCCAGAGGCCAAAGGAAGTCAGAGAGGAACAGACTGGTGAGTGCCGATGCCAGAGACAAAAGCACGCTTCCTCTTGCACAAAACGCGGGCTCTGCAGGCTCAGAGAAGGGCCGACCGCAGGTCCTCGCTGTGCTCCAGAAGGGGCGGTGGGACGAGGCGGCACAGTCCCTTCGCACTTCTCCACGGCTCTCGCCATGGAGACAGAGAAGGGAAGTGGAGGTGCCTGGCGCTGGGAGCAGGAGCTGAACTTGGAGTGCGTCTGGCATGTGATGCTGGTCAAGTAGTAAGTCAAATGAGGGCCCTTCTTCTATTCATAAAACGTAGATTTTAATAGCATCCACTGGCCTTCTGTAAGGACTGAGCAGGACTATGAAATCCCAGGGAAATGTGAATTTCAAGGCAAGAAACTCTGAAGTCCCCCTAAGTGGAGGCCATCCCTTCCTGTCTGGGAGGCACCTGGAACTCAGGTGGCAGCCTGCCCTGCAGACATCGGGCAAGGCCTTGGCCCTGGACGGGCCACTACCTGCACTGCATTCTGCTGGCTGAGACACACGCTGCAGCCTGGGGCTCGACAGCTTTTCCTCGCTTACTGGGCTCCAGAGAGAATTACAGGTCTTAGGGAGGGAGCTTGATCAAAGGTTCTCTCCAGCTGGGGTGGGAGGGCAGCAGGCTGGACCCTGTAGCTCGAGGCCATCAGAGCAGACAGGAAAAAGGGCCAGGCCATGACCCCCGGGGCAGGTGCCAGAGAACACAGGCCATGACCCCCGGGGCAGGTGCCGGAGAACACAGGCCATGACCCCCGGGGCAGGTGCACTGACATCCCCTCATCCATGCCCAAGCCTTGTGCCCCAGGGAGGAGGCAGGAGCCTGGCTCCACACAGGGACAGCTGGAGGGTATGGCTGGCAATGGCAGGAGACGGCCAGAGGGAGGGATCAGTGGCTCAGCGCCAGGCAGCCGGCTGAGGCACCATGCAACCAGGATGGAGATGTGGAACAAATGAGTGTTCCCTGGGGATCCCTGGAAACACGTGGGGTGGGAACTGCAAGAGAAGAAGCTGGATGTCCCGCACGTGGCATGCGGTCTTTTCAGTAGAGCTTGTAAGGAAAGGATTATCCTACATGCTGGCCGATCTAAGACCAGCCAGATGGCTGACCTGGGAGCCACTGGATGTTGGTCTTGGAGTGGGGGTGGCGAGGTCCCCTGGGAAGCCACAGCCCTGTGACATCTGTCAGCTCAGCCTGTTCCTTGCTGCCCCTCAGTTCTGCTGTAGCTCAAGCGCACAAACGGATTCCCAAAGTCAGAAGCACAGGGAAACGCCGTGTGTCCCCGTCAGGGACAAGGGAGCTGTCTGCTGATGGCGGTGTCGGCCATCTCCAAGACGCTGCTCTAAAGTGAGCTATTTTTAAAGGCTTTCCCTCCTCCGCCGGCAACTCCTGGACAACGTGACTCATCTCGGGCTTCTCCAGAATCCCCCAAGTGGCCTTCTCTCCTCCAGCCTGACCTGTGCTACTCCCTGTGCTGCAGCCAAGGGGAGCGAGTTAAACGCAATCCAATCCGGCCATGCCCTCGCCTACAACCCCTCACTGGCTGGCTGTGGCTCCAGTGCCCCGTCCCCACCATCCTGACCCTCCTGTCTTTGCTGTCCTGACCCTCCTGTCCCCACCACTGACTCTCCTGTCCTTGCTGTCCTGACCCTCCTGTCCCCACCATCCTGACCCTCCTGTCTTTGCTGTCCTGATCCTCCTGTCTCCACCACTGACCCTCCTGTCCTCGCTGTCCTGACCCTCCTGTCCCCACCTGACCCTCCTGTCCCCACCTGACCCTCCTGTCCCCACCATGCTGACCCTCCTGTCCCTGCCTGACCCTCCTGTCCCCGCCGTCCTGGCCCTCCTGTCCCCACCATGCTGACCCTCCTGTCCCTGCCTGACCCTCCTGTCCTCGCTGTCCTGACCCTCCTGTCCCCACCATCCTGACCCTCCTGTCTTTGCTGTCCTGACCCTCCTGTCCCCGCTGCCCTGACCCTCCTGTCTCCACCATCCTGACCCTTCTGTCCCCACCGCTGCTTCTCACAACTCCCTCCTCATCTGCTCCACGCTGCAGCCAGCGCTTCCAACAGACCTGCCCTTCCCCACTCCAGGGCTCTTGCAAAGCTGTCGGTCCTGTCTGGGATGCTCGCGTCCCTGCCTCTTGGTGCAGCTGGGTCATCCCTCGGGACTCCGCTTCTCTCCAGAAAACCCTTCCTGGTGAGCGACCACTGTCTGTGCTCCTCTGCCTGTCCCTTCCCAACGCTCAGCCACTTTTAGTTTCTCGTTCACTGCCAGGGATCGGCCCCGGCCTGTGGGCTTCTGAGGGCAGGGGGCCCACAGCCCTGCCCACTGACCGCTCTGTAACCAACAGCGGGAGCATGCAGCCCAGGCAGGGCCTGGTGCACAGCGGCCTGGGCCTCACAGCCGGGGCCCCCTCACCTCTCTGTGCTGGGGGGCCCTGCAGCAACACAGCAAACTCTTCTTTTCAACCAAGAGCCACTTCTTCGTGCAAGTCCCGACAGTCCTGGTTGTTTCATCCTCGGAAACAACTTGGCTTTATCTTGAACCTCACAATTTTTATGTTAAAACGAGGCTGACTTTCAAAACACTGAACGAGAGGGCCAGCTTGTTTGGGGGAGCGGCTTCGGTTCCGGAAATCTGCTTCCTGCCGTGAGGCCGACGGAGTCCCTGGGAGGGTCTGGCGGGTCCCTTGCCACGCAGAACCATCACAGCACCTCGCTGTGTGGCGCTGGGAGGGACCACAGCTTTCCACGCTGCTGAGAGCGCCTTCAGAACCCGCTCTAAAGCGTTTAAGACCCACCACCGGCCTGATCTTAGTTAGTTATTTCCTGGAGGGAGTCCTAAGTCCTGAAAGTAAAGCAGCCCCTAAGTCAGGGTCGGTGTGCAGAGTGAGAGGCGCGCTGGGCCGCCCTGCCGCTGTGATTCACCCAGCCTGGGCCACCGTGGGAGCTGCTCTCAGGTCAGACAACCAACCTGACCCTCCCCACAGCACCTTCACACGCTTCAAAGTAAACTGGAGGGAACTTTGTGACTCAAAGAGCCTGATTTGTTTCTAAATGTAATCAGTTTTTTCCCCTTCTGTGTTTTTTAAATTATGTTTCACCAGGAACTCAGGACACCGAAGTGCAGCCAACTGGCTCTAAAATCTCCGCTAAAACGAGCTGGAACACGCACCCATGGGGTCAGTAACCGCGGCCAGCACTACAGGAGAGCTCCTGGCGTGCAGGAAAGATGAGCACACACACACACACATACACGCATGCACACGTGCACGTATGTGCACAAGCACACACGCACAAAGCCTGTGTGTGAGAGGTCCACGGACCCAGGTGGCAAAGATCCTCCCATGTTACAACAATGAAAACCCCATCAGTGGTGCAGCAGGGTTCAGGGTGGGGGCGGGGCAAAGCCCCCGGAAGTCGCAGGACTGACCTGAAGCTACTCCCACACACCAACCCCTCCCAGCCCTAGGGTGAACAGACCTGCCGGGAGGGCTTTGCCAAGGAAAGACAAATGGCTTCAGACATCTTTTCCTATACTGCACCCTCCAGGAATTATGTAACTATTCCTCCTTCGATGAACAAAGTTGCCCCGGGGATTGGCTGGGTTCTCAAGAGGAATCCAGTATTGAAACCACAACCTGGATTTGGGCAGTGTCCGTGTACGGCAGACAGATGTGCAAGGGAGCCCACACCAGCCCGAGACAGGTGTCTCCTTTCAGTCTCCTCTATGCAAAGCGTGGAGCCCCCATGGCAACCAGAGAACCAAGCATACAGGGAGTCTGCCTCTGACCCTGTCCCTGACCCTGTCAGGGTCACAGTGGGGCAACAGGGGCAGCGTAGTCCCGCTGGCTGGAGGACAGGGAGATGCGTGCCAGGCGGAAGGGACAGGGGGATGGCAGTTACCTGGGCTTGCTCAGAGCCAGAAGCAGGGGAGCACTGCCAGTAAGAGGCCGGAGAGAGGAGGTTGTCAAGGACAAGGCAGGGGCCCCTGGAAGCCCCAGGCAGTGTGTAACGGAGAACATCACAAGAAAGAGTGGTGGCCACTCATGCAATTCCTAAGGCCTGATGGAGGCCACCCAAAAGTCCCAAACAGCAGAGGACACGCAGGTGGCGGACAGCGAGGAGGGGTGGGAACCGAATGACCTGGACAGCAGAGGAGGTAAGTCAGCAGAGGGCTGACAGCCAGACCATCTGGGCCCAGGCCTGGCTCTGCCACCGTCCAGCCCCTGCCACCGTCCAGCCCCGTGACCCTGGGGAACCTCTCAGTGCCGGCTATTCAGTGAGACAACACAGTCAAGCAGCCAGTGCCCTGCACCTGCCGTGATCCCTGTGCTCAGAGAAGGGAGGCCATCCTGAGCACACCTCGGGTGAGCGCACCGGGGCCCCTCTGCTGGGGGACTGCAGGAGGCGGCCCTCACCCTAGTGCCCACGATGCCCTCGGGGGACCTGAGACGGGGATGTGCCAGGCGCCAGGTAGAAAGTCGCTTCAGCTTACGGCAAGCCGGGGAAGGGAACAAGGAAAAGCATAAAGAGAGGAAGTGTGGGATGGCAACCAATCTGAGAGAAGGAACAAACGCCAGAGTCACGCACCCCTACTAAAGGCAAGGTCTCTCCCACTGGGTCCAACTAAAGGATCTTCGCAAGGATCTCGCCTACAACAAAGCAACTTAAAATATTAAAGTCTAAAACACAGTCAGTCTGGCACAGCAGTTGCTTAGGATGCCCGCATGCCACATCCGAGTGCCTGGGTTTGAGTCCTAGCTCCTCTGCTTCTGATCCAGCTTCCTGCTAACGTGCACCCTGGGAGGCAGCAGATAGGTCGGGGCTCAAGCACCTACACGGGGCGCTCATACTGACTCTTGGGCCGCCGGCTTTGGTCTGGCCCAGCTCTGGATTTTGTGGGCATTTGTAAGTGAACTCCTGGATGGAAGATCTCTCTCTCTGTTTCTGTGTGTCTCTTTGCCTTGCAAATAAAATAAAAATAAACAAATAATGAATAAAATACTGTCAAAGATTTATTTTAAAAGCGCAAGTGAAAAATAAAATAGGTATCACACAATTAACAACATACCAAAAGAGGAAAAGCAAACAACAAATGGAACTAATACAGTCTTGCCTGGAACAGGGCTGGTGCTGTGGCACAGCAGGTTAAGCCACTGCCTGCATCCCTACATCTCATGTGAGTCCCAGATGCTGTTCTGATCCAGCTCCCTGCTAATGTGCCTGGGAAAGCAGCAGAAGGTGGTCCACGTCCTGTCCCTGTCACCCACATGGGAGTCATGGACAGAGTTCCAGGCTCCTGGTCTAGCTCCCACTGTTGGGGCCACTTGGGGAGTGAACTAGTGGATGGAAGATCTCTCTCTCTCTCTCTCTCTCTCTCTCTCTCTCTCTCTCTCTCTCTCTCTCTCTCCCCCTCTGCCTCTGCCTTGCCCTCTGTCTCTATAACTCTGCCTTTCAATTAAATAAGTAGGTCTTTTTTTAAGAAAATAATATAGATGCAGAAATTTAAAAAACAAATTTTTTTGCATGACACTTCATAGTGAACCCACAACTGCTACGAATGTCTAAATGCTGAACACGTTCAGGCAGAAACCATCGGAAATGCAAGAAGAATCTAACATGTATTTTTCTCCTTGATGAGAGCAAGTCCCCACCAAATAACAATTTGAACACTACATGCAATTATAAGAGTAATTTGAAGAAGTAGTACCTTTTCTTCAGCACCCATGAAACATTTACAAAAACTGATCTTGTATTACACCACAAGACAATCTCGAACATTTTCAGAAACTAAGAGAGTATATACGTCACGTTCTGAACCAGTTTAGAAAAAATTTAAAATGAGTATTTTTTTAGAACCCAAGCCATTCATGGCAGTGTTGTGTATCAGAGCCAAAAAAAGGGAAACAAATGCCCAGCAGATGAATGAATAAACAAAATGCAGTGTGTCTACACGATGGGATATTTGGCAACAAGCAGGAATGACGTCGTGTTCACCATCCAACACAGGTGAACACTGAACACATGATGCCAGGAGAAAGACAGCACAGTACACGACCCCATTTACGTGAAAGTTCTAGAATATGCCAACCTATGGAGGCACAGAGTAGATTAGTGGTTGCCTGGGGCTGAGGGCAGGACACTGGGGGGGCTTCGCTACAGGGAAATGGAACGACCACTAATGGGTGTGGGTGTGGCTGGGGTGATGAGAATTGTGGTGATGGTTATACATCTTTACTCACCAAATCATAAACTTCAAGCAGATTGTATATTAATTGTATCTCATAAGGCAGTTTGAAAAAAGAACATCGTAAGCCCCTGAAAATCACAGAACTGCTACCTTAAATAACACCTGGTTAAAAGAAAAAGTAAAACTATAATTATGAGACTTAAAGAGCATCACCATGAACACTGTGCATCGAAACATGTAGGACGCAACAGAGGGGGCAGCTGGAGGAAATTCCGTAGCCTTGAAGTCAGAAGATTGGCACATACGAAAATGAACCAATAATTACACTCGCATGGCTTAGATACACAATGCAAGGGAAGCCGGAGAGATCAATTATAAAAGACAAAAGTGAGAATTCCAGATTTCATCACATTTAAGATGTCATCTACTATAAAATGTGCCATTTTTTAATGTGTCACTAAGAAAAATTGCTGCCAATTAAACAATGTCACAACACTTTACATCATTGGAAAAATACACCCCAATTTCACAGGTGCTAAAAGAGACACAGAGCACACACCCCAGGTTAACGAAACTCAGTAAATCAAAAAGCAGAAAGACTGTGTGACTGTAAGTCCCAAATCTAAGTCTTGGGGAAGACCAATAGACAAACCTCTGGCAAGGCAATTTTAAAAAGAGAGAGAGAGAGAAACAAACTTTAAGAGTATAACCATATACATAAAGAGAGAGGTTCAAGTCTGTAAGAGAATACTATACAACACAGTCTGATTTGAAAAGCTGAATGAGGAGAGTGGTTGGTCATGCTCACCCCTTCCTAACAGTGGGGCAGGCATGGGCCTGGCGGTCAGGTGCTGGTTAAGACGCCCACAACACCCAGCTGCAGCTCCTGCTGATGCAGACCTTGGGAATCAGCGGTGACGGCTCAAACAGCTGGGTCCCTGCCGCCCACACGGGAGACCTGTACTGAGTTCTTGGTTTCCTACCTCAGCCCGGCCCAGGCCCAGCCATTGCAGGCTTCTGGGAACCAGCAGGTAGAGGAGCAACCTCCCCTCCCCCTCTCCTCCCCTCCCCTCTCTCCCTCCTTCTTCCTCTCCCTCTCTCTCCCTCCCTCCCTCTCTCTCTCTGCCTATCTCTCTGTCTCCCTTGATCTCTCAATAAATAAATGAAAATATCCTTAAAACTTGGATCAAATGGACAATTTTCTACTAAAAAACAAATTTTCCAAGTTGACTTTAAAAGAATTAGAAAATCTAAGGCCAGTGTAAGAGATTTTAACAGCAGTCAAAGAAGTCTCTCCAGGGGCAGGCGCTGTGGTGCAGCAGGTTAACGCCCTGGCCTGAAGCGCCGGCATTCCATGTGGGCGCTGGTTTGAGACCCGGCTGCTCTACTTCCCATCCAGCTCTCTGCTGTGGCCTGGGAAAGCAGTGGAAGATGGCCCAAGTCCTAGGGCCCCTGCACCCGCGTGGGAGGCCTGGAAGAAGCTCCTGGCTCCTAGATTCAGATCGGCATAGCTCCTGCCAATTGGGGAGTGAACCATCGGATGGAAGACCTCTCTCTCTCTCTCTCTCTCTCTGCCTCTCCTCTCTCTGTGTAACTTTGACTTCCAAATAAATACATACATCTTTAAAAAAAAAAAAGAATCTCCAAAAAAAAAGTTTCAGATTCTTGTAAGTATCAGGTCACATCTATAAAATCTTAGCTACCCTTCTGATTAAAATTGCTTTAGATCATAAAAAGATTTTAAAAAAGGTATTTTTACCTGAAATTATAACCCTGAAATCTAAACTATAACATTTTTACCCATCAAGTTGGCCAAGATTAAAAAAAGGAAAAAATGCATGAAAACATAGTATTTTTACATATGGGGGAAAAAGCAATTTCACCCATGTCTGATGAAAGTGTAAGGTAACACATCCTCTCTGGAGAGCACTGTGGAAATATACATAAAAAGGCATACATTTTTGCATAAGTTTTGATCTAGTTATCCTATTTCTAGGAATTTATCAGGAGGTGATACCCTAAGTCCCTGTAGAAGAGGATGTTCATGGCAACATTTTCATAGCAAAACCACAGACATGACGTAAGTGGCCAACAGCGGAGCACAGATTCAAGTCTGACAAATCCACTCGATGGGACTGAGTCACGGCAGAGAAACGCAGACAGCAGCATTAAGCGCTCGGACGGCGGAGGCCTGTCTCCTAGCTACATGCTCTACGCTGCGAAGTATCTTCAGGGGCAATCGCAAACGACAGCAACTTCTCCTCTTCCTAATGCTTACAGCAAACACGCTAGCCAGAGAAATCAACAGTCGTGACTACAGCTCTGTCCATGCAGATCTTGGGAAATATACTAGTAATGTCCAGAGAACCAGAACACAGCATGCAGGGCTGAGTCTCCCCAGCTCAGGAGACCGTGGGGGGACCAGTCTTGTTAGCGTCACTGTGACCCATCTGGGCTGCAGCCCGGGGGGCCTGGGGAGGCAGAACACCCCTTGCTTCCCAACCCCACCAAAGTTCACACCCCAGGGAAGTATCCACAGCCTGTCTCAATCCAAGGAACCAGCCGATCACTTATCCACGACCCTCGCTGCTTCTTGGAACTTATTCAGCCAGAAATTGTAAAAATATCTTATTTTTAAAGCCCTGAACAGTTTTCCTAAAATAATAATAATAATAATAATAATAAAAGCCAATCCAGACGCCTACCTAGATAGGGAATGCTGGGCACCATCTTCAGGCTTCGGATGTATTCCCGAGTCCGTTTGTAGTTATCTTCTTTGGACATCAGGTAGTCCAGTTTCTCAAAGGTGGTCTTGTCTTTTCTATTCAAAAGCTGGAATGAGGGAAAAAAAATGCACACAGGGTATGAGAGAGAGAAGGAAAAAGAAGACGATGCTGAAGAGAGAGGACAGCAGTGGAGGGAGACAGCAGGAAGCATCCGGAACGGCGTGACCATGGTGTACCAAATCCTGAGCACAACTAAAGCTTTTAAAAGGCTGCTTTGTGCCCAGACAGAAGGTTCTAGAGCCGCCACAGACCCTCGCACTTGCAAGACCCTCCTAGACCACCTGGTCTGCTCTTCACAATGCCTACCTCTGTGGGCACAGAATCCAAACACCAAGCACTCAGAAAGGAACGAAATCGCTCAAGCTCGCTCTAGAGAGTTAGGTCACAGCCACACAGGTCTCCCTCCCACAGGCCACAGCTACGCTCTCCCACATCTCCGTGGCAGAAGGCCCCAGGTGCTTCGACACAACTCCCATGTCCCTGCTGTGCACACAGCCAGGCCATGGCTCCTAACTGGCCGTCTCCTCCAGCTTCCCCAGGGTCTCCCTATGTCACAGGTGTAGCAAATCAAAACCAAGACGTGATGCTAAGGACCCACGCTGTGGCTGTGCTGCACGTCCAGTGCCAGCAAACAGCGACAAGGCTCCTTAGACAACGGCTTTGGGAAAGGAGTGTAAGCCGGGGAGGCCTTGGCACTGCATGGGCTGATGCTGGGAACGCCGCCCCCGCTCCAGGTCTAGCTCTGAAGAAAGACTGGAGATGGGGTCGTGGTTCCGAGACAGCCCCAGTGCGTGAGCAGCGATGGCTCCAGGACTCGAACGAGGCGAGGCAGAGGATGAGCCAGCTGAAAGGAGGCTCTCAGTTACGAAGAACCTGGAGGGCTTACCCTCCAGTTTTTCCTACTGAAAACCTCAGAACACATCGGGGTGGGGATGCTACACAGATGCTGGGGATGGCAGCTGCTTGGCTGTTAACGGACAGGAAGTAACGCCTTCTTCCACCTGCTGCTGAACGTGTAACTTGTCTGCTCTTTACGAGGCCCCCTGACGAGCACGGAGCCAGGACTACTGCCTCCACTTCAGGTTCACCGTGACAAGGATTTAGGGACTTGTCTGAACATCCTGGGGGCGAGAGAGACAGACTGCACAGCAATGCAGTACTGAGAAAACAGAAACCAGGAACCCACATGCTGAAGGAATTTTGGCCAAGGAAAGCTACCAGGGAGAGGCAGCCCCTGGCATGGAAAGAAGCAAGTGCAAGACAGGTGCATAGATCTGATTTCATCATCATTTTAAAAAAATCATCTATTATTTTTCACTTTATGTTTCTGTGTGGGAGCAAACTGTTGAAATACTTACTTAAGGTATACTAAGCTGATCTTCTGAATATTAAGATAATCGAAAATGAATCTTGATGTGAATGGAAGGGGAGAGGGAGTGGGAAAGGGGAGGGTTGTTGGTGGGAGGGACGGTATGGGGGGGGAAGCCATTGTAACCCATGAGTCGTACTTTGGAAATTTATATTCATTAAATAAAAGACAGGTGCAGTGCAGAGCCAGGACACCCCCCCCCCCCTGCCCCGGAGAGTCAGGCCGGCCCCGCCCCTCACTCCTGCCGAGGGTCATTTTCTTTTGTTAACACAACCTGGACCCTCAGGGCTTCTCTGGCAATCACGCACACCAGCCCCGCAGCACCCCTCACACACGTCCTGTGGCTGAGCCACACCAGCCCCTAGCACACGTGCCATGGGTTCTCTGGTCCCCAACATGTTCCGCCCAGCTTGGCAAGGAACGGCAGGGCCAGCACCTCAGGGGTGGCCAGCCGTGTCCCCAGCCCCCAGGCGCACATGTGAAGGGCTGCATCTGGTTCATTTATCTCCTGCTCCACTCTGTGCCTGCAGAGGAGGCTGAGGTCGGCATCTGAGTCCTCGAGATGGAAACAAGTCAAGCGTGTGTTTCCCATGATGCATTTGACAGCGGCCTGAGGATGTGCTGGAGCAGAGTGAAGGAATGCACCAGGCACGGGAAGCCAACCCAGGAGCAGCAAAGGGAAGCCTGGATGATGGCAAGTAGCAGGCTTTAAGAACAAGTGGTGCAGGGCCAGCGTGTTGCACAGCGGGTTAAGCTGCTGTCTGCGACGCCGGCAACACATGTGGATGCCAATTTGAGCCCCGGCTGCTCCACTTCTGATACAGCCCCCTGCTAACGCACCTGGAAAAGCAGTGGAAGACGGCTAAAGTGGTTTGGACCCTGCACCCATGTGGGAGACCCAGATGAAGCTCCTGGCTCCTGGCTTCAGGCTGGTCCAGCCCCAGCCACTGCAGCCATTTGGGGAGTGAACCAGCGGATGGAAAATCTCTCTCTCTCTGTAACTCTACCTTTCAGACAGAATTTTTAAAAAAGAACAACTGGTCTACACTGGATCAGCTCTAGAAGAGATGTCACCCCAGAAAACCAGATATGATGGCCTATGGGGTGAAGTGGGGGGGTCAGATATATTTATTATCTGTAACAAAAAAAAATCAAACAAGGGGTGGGCATTTGGCGTGACAGTTAACACACTTCTTAGAATCCTTGCCTCCCATATCAGAGTTCCAAGTCTGAGTCCAGCTCTGCTTCCAATTCCAGCTTCCTGCCAAGGCGCACCCCGGGGGGCAGCAGGTGCTGGCTCAAATAGTTGGGTCCCCGCCACCCATGTGGAAGACCCAGATTGAGTTCCTGGCTCCTGGCTTTGTCCTGGCCCAGCCAGGCTGGACATCTGTGGGTAGCTGGGGAGTGAACCTTGAGATAGAAGATCTCTGTCTCAGGTCTCTGCCTGTTTTGTCTTTCAAATAAAATGAAAAAGAAAAAATTTTTAAAAATGAAGTTGTAGAAAAAGCATATTGACGGGGCCAGCACCGCAGCTCACTAGGCTAATCCTCCATCTAGCGGTGCCGGCACACCGGGTTCTAGTCCCGGTCAGGGCGCCGGATTCTGTCCCGGTTGCCCCTCTTCCAGGCCAGCTCTCTGCTGTGGCCAGGGAGTGCAGTGGAGGATGGCCCAAGTACTTGGGCCCTGCACCCCATGGGAGACCAGGAGAAGCACCTGGCTCCTGGCTTCAGATCAGCGCGGTGCACCGGCCGCAGCGGCCATTGGAGGGTGAACCTTTCTCTCTCTCTCTCTCTCACTGTCCACTCTGCCTGTCAAAAAAATTTAAAAAATTTAAAAAAGCATATTGACAGGAACGTGGCAGAAGCTCCCAGAAGAAATCACTGAGGGCTGGGAGGGGCGGGCTCCAGGGGCTGGGCGGGCATGGAGAGCACAGGCGGGACGCTTGTTCCATGAAGGCTTCCCGGGGCTTCACGATTTTCAAAACTCATGTGCATGTATTACACCGATAAAAATTCTTTTAAGATCTAATTTATTTAAATATAGGGTTTGTTTACTCAGAAAGTAACAGCATTTACTTACACATGTTTTAAACTTTTATTGCAAGTAGAACCACAAGCTGCAAACCTCATACAAACTGAAGGTCCTTTAGATTTTAGGGTTTATGGGAAGCCTCAGGGGAAAAAAAAAAAAGCAGAGCTACATATAAGAAAATAAATTAGTTGCTTACCTGGAACCAAACAGATACTAAAAACCATTCACGCTCAGGGAAGAGGTAAGGAAGTAAGACGAAGGAAAAGTTCACCAAGTCCAAGTGACAGCTCTCCTGCCAAAGTGCGGCCTGAGATTCCCTTCCACCGTTCAGTCAGCCCTCAGTGTCTGAGGGGGCTGCGTGCGGGAACCCCTGGGGTACCCGAATCCACAGGCACTCCATCCCGTGCGTACAAGGACGTAGCATCTGTACAGAACCACGCGTACCCTCCTGCATACCTGAATCACCTCTAGATCACCTGCACCACCTAACACAATGTAAACACTACAATAGCTGCTTATACCACGCTGCTTAGGGAATAAATGGCAAGAAACGAAGTCGGTACTTGCTTGGCTCAGAGGCATCTTAAAAGAGTATTTTCAGTCCACGACTGGAACTTGTGGGCACGGCACCCACAGATGGGGGAGTTGGGGGGCTGACTGCATTCATTACGACCGTAACTGACCCTGGCTGCATCTGTGTCTCACACAGTGGCAAGCGGCTGAACTCCCCAGGACAGCGGCCAGGGAGTTCACTATGCCCTGCACCTGACCTGTCTCCTGGCATGGAACAAACACTGCCAAAAAACTTGTGGCACTAAAAAAAAAGTGTAAGAATAACGCTGATAACTCTAAAAAAATCAAATTCTTTGGAAATATTTTAATAGTCCAATAATTCTGGGGTCAAAGCGGTAATAAAGGCTAAGAATGTGGACTATTTGCAAATCACAAAACAACTGGAACATGGTATGGTAAACTGTGCAATAAGGCAAAACTTCATGGTTTTAAACTTGGTTATAATAAAGCAGGTAAGAACTAACATAAATGACCTAAGCATTCCGCTCAAGAAGCTACAGGGTGGGCGTTTGGCTCAGCAGCTGACACCTCAGCCACACCGGGGAGCCTGGGTTCAATACCTGGCTCCGGCTCCTGATTCCAACTCCTCATGCAGACCCCGGGAGGCAGCAGTGACAGCTCACGTAACGGGGTTCCAGCTGCCCACAGGGGGTCTGGGATAGCTCACCTAACGGGGTTCCAGCCGCCCACGGCGGGTCTGGGATAGCTCACGTAACGGGGTTCCAGCCGCCCACGGGGGTCTGGGCTCAGCTCCTGGTTCCCAGTTTAACCTGGCCCAGTCCCAGCTGTTGAAGGCATCTGGGGGGCTCTCTGTCTCTGTCTCTTAAATAAATAAATAAGCTGAGAAAACAGGGGAAACAGATTAACAGATAAAATTACAAACTGATGCTGGAAAATAAAATAAAGCTAAATATCAAATCTATAGAAACGATAACTAAACCTAGAGCTCATGTTTATAAAATACCAGTAAGCCATTAGATGAAATCTCTATGAAAGAAAGGAATAAAGCAAAACCACCCAAGATTGGGGACAGGCACGGGGCCAGGTGTCGGCTCCAGGGATGAACAGGACTCATCAACAGACAGTCGGAAGCAGGAAGAGCACGTGCAGAGCAGGGCCTGCCGGAGGGGGCTGGAAAGTGCCCTCCGGAGTGGACAGCCTCGCGTGACCACCATAATATCATAACCCCACCCCTCCACACACACCCGCCCCCGTGCACGGCGCCCGGAGCCGACTGATGACCGTGCCATCACCAACTCCTCCGTGTCCACCCCAGGTCAAGTTCAAATCTGGGAGAGGTCTCCACGGGGGGCTTCCTTCCAGTTCTCTCTACGGGGATGCTGGAACCTTGTTCCTGTGATATGTGGAAAGATTTTTTCAACAGTCTGTTGCTACAAATCAGTGAAAACTGGCTCAAAATTCTGTTTCAATGCCAGTGTCTCCTGTTGGTATGGAAAGAATTTTTAGTGCAGTGGACAACAATCTATGGACCAATGGATTCAGCAGACTAAGTACAGAATTGGTAAGGAGTGAGATTTGGGCAATTTTTAAAAGTAATTCTTTTACCTCTTTGGATACAAAATACCAGTTTTTTTTTTTTTTTTAATTTTTTTTGACAGGCAGAGTGGACAGTGAGAGAGAGAGACAGAGAGAAAGGTCTTCCTTTTGCCGTTGGTTCACCCTCCAATGGCCGCCGCGCTGCGGCTGGCGCACCGCGCTGATCTGATGGCAGGAGCCAGGAGCCAGGAGCCAGGTGCTTTTCCTGGTCTCCCATGGGGTGCAGGGCCCAAGCTCCTGGGCCATCCTCCACTGCACTCCCTGGCCACAGCAGAGAGCTGGCCTGGAAGAGGGGCAGCCGGGACAGAATCCGGCGCCCTGACCGGGACTAGAACCCGGTGTGCCGGCGCCGCTAGGCGGAGGATTAGCCTACTGAGCCGCGGCGCCGGCCACAAAATACCAGTTTCTTAAAAATTTTTAAAAAATCACTCAAAAGCCACATTTCTAATGTAAAATATTAGATTTGATGCAGTCCATGGCATGAAACAAACACACGGAGAAACCGTGACTTTGAAATGTAGTGGTGTCCCGGCCAGCCGGCCCTGCTTCTACAGACAGAAATCAAGCTGGAGAAAACGTAGCGATGCAAGTAACTCCTGTCTCCAGGAAGGTAAGCTGTGGCTCAGGGAACACGGCTGACCACCACCCCAGAAATACTACTTTGCATACATTTTAAAATTATTTTAACTTTTTTTTTTTATTTTTTGACAGGCAGAGTGGACAGTGAGAGAGAGAGACAGAGAGAAAGGTCTTCCTTTGCCGTTGGTTCACCCTCCAATGGCCGCCGTGGCCGGTGCGCTGCGGCCGGCGCACCACGCTAATCCGATGGCAGGAGCCAGGAGCCAGGTGCTTTTCCTGGTCTCCCATGGGGTGCAGGGCCCAAGCTCCTGGGCCATCCTCCACTGCACTCCCTGGCCACAGCAGAGAGCTGGCCTGGAAGAGGGGCAGCCGGGACAGAATCCGGCGCCCCAACCGGGACTAGAACCCGGTGTGCCAGCGCCGCTAGGCGGAGGATTAGCCTAACCCGACTATAACCATGTGGAACACTGGGTTCTCTTTTAACATAGCTGTGATATCTCTATTGGCTTTCTCATTAATTAGTGAGTTACATAAAACCTTTGCCAAGTGCTTATTTTGCATCGCTAGCATCGTGATTTTACCTTTTGCAAAAAATAATGTATCTCTTAACAGTTACCTACCCACATACCCACATTCACTGATCATATGTATACATACAAACAGAACATAATCTTGTAGGACAATTTTCGCCACATATTTCCAATAGTTTTGTTAACTGTTTTTAAACCCCACCCATGGCAACTGTGGGAGAGAGCCCCACGCCGTCTCAAGGGTGCAGGTGGAGGTTGGCCCCATTTGGGACCCAGCGAACCTCTTGGGGGTGGGGCTGGGGGGAGGGGGGGCGGAGCCAGGCACCACAGGTGCGGCCCATTTGTGCAACCTGGTTGAGCCACACACGGGTCAGAAACACTTGAGGAAGGCGCTGCGCAGGATCTGATGGCACAGAAGTGGCTGCAGGGGAGCCGGCGGCCAGATGGGACAGCAGCAATGGCCTGGGAGGCTCAGGATCCGCACCTGACTACAATGGGGAGGGCGCACACTCGCCTCTGGCCGCCTGGCTCTGATCTGGCCGTGCAAGCGCAGGGTCACAGGATGGCCATTTTGACTGCTTTTTCTGTTTTTCCCCACACTTCAGCTCCACTTGCAAACGGGGTGCCCATCGCGAGTTGCAAGGCATGAACAGTGAATATTAATCAAAGGGGAAAGAATGAGCTGATTGTGGCCGTGTTTTAACAGGAAATTCCTCTGGCCAACCCTGGAGTCTCCCGCGCACGTGACTCACTGGTGGCGGCCACGGCTGAAAGGCTGTGGCATGTTTTCCTGGGTCAGGAGTAGGTGTGAAGTAGGCAGGGAGTCCTCTGGCATTTGTTGCCATGGCCAAAATGCCGCTATTTAAATCCTTGGCACGCAGAATTATGAACTTCCAACTGCCGCGCCCCCAGGTGAAAGTGCCCTCCCACCAGGAAACACCAGCCTCTCTCTCAGGGAGCTCAGCATCCCCCCCACCCCCCCGCACTAAAAGGCATCAGTGAAAGGCAGGGGTAGGAACCCAGATGACGGCTAAGAATCTGCCAACAAAATTATCATCTATCATAAAACGGGAGGCAGCAAAATAAATACTCCAGCTAACAGGGAGGAGGGGCCCCAGAGTGGATACCTTAGTGCACCCCACTTTGGGGGAGCAGTGGGCACACAGCCCCAGACAGAGCAAGACGGAGGGGGCTGGGGAAGGGAGGTGGCCCAAAGCCACCTGTACCAGGCCACGTGTCATGAGGACCCCCCAGTAGTGGTGGGAGGGGGACTGGAAACAAAGAGCCCAGGTCACTGCAGAGCCTGTCTCACAGGGACAGTGGCCCTGCCGGCCCATTCTAGAACGGTCGGCAAGAGGCGAGGATGACAGCAGCAGCAGCAGCTGACACGCCCCCGGCGCCCAGCTCACACCTCACTCCTCACGGTAAGAGGACTGGTCTTCAGTCTCCAGACCCCTCGTCTCCTGGCCTGGGGTCCCCACGGCCACACGGGTGACTTCCCACCAGTGATCCGTAAGGCGTTCCCAGGATGGACTGAGGTTTTCTGACAGGGACACCTGACAGCTCTCTGATTTCTACAGGAAGCTGAATTCCAGCCCCTACCTGCCCTGAGTGTGGGGCTGGGACCTGGACAATCCTCCCGCGCAGGTGCCAAAACCCTGGCCCCACGCAGCGGGTAAAGCCGCTGCCTGCTGTGCTGGCATCCCTTATGGACGCCGGTTCTATTCCCAGCTGAGCCTCTTCCGATCCAGCTCTCTGCTGGCCTGGGAAAGCAGAAGAAGATGGCCCAAGTCCTTGGGCCCCTGCCCCTGTGTGGGAGACCCGGAAAAGCTCCTGGCTCCTGGCTTCGGATCGGCGCAGCTCCGGCCATTGCGGCCAATTGGGGAGTGAACCAGCGGATGGAAGACCCCTGCTCCTTCTCTCTCTCTGCCTCTCCTCTCTCTGTGTAACTCTTTCAAATAAATAAATAAATCTTAAAAAAAAAAAAAAAAAAAAAGATAGCATCCAGCACTGCCCTCCTGGAGACTGAGTGCAGCATCAGCCCTGCCGAGCACAGGGCTTGGCGGAGCTGCGGCTGGAACAGGCCTGAGGCTCTGGGGCGAGGTCAGGGCTGCCACCCCAGAGTGAGCCACCGCGGAAGCACGGAGGTGACAATGAGATCCTAGGGAGATGGGGTGGGCACCTGGGCAGAACACCTGTGTCCACCGCGACACAGGGGCTGGGGGAGGTAGCTGTGAGGACGGCAAGAGAGTTAAGGCAGAGAGAGAGAGACTTCAAGACAGGGGCGATGAGCGGCGTCCAAAGCTGTGGTGGCGTCGGCAGCAGCAGCCCCAGTGGGGCTCCTGGGACCACTGAGGAAGAGGTGCCGCCTCCCGTCTCCTGAGCCAGGGCTCGCGGGAGCCTGAAACACACAGCCCGGGCCCATCCCTGCCGTCTCAGCACCACTGAGGGGGGTAGGGAGCAGAGCTGCTCCCAGACGAGGGGCTCCGAGCTCAGCCCTGCGTGAGGCCACATGTGTGCTCTGAACAGAGCTCACAGACCCCGTGCCCCAGATGTCGGGGAGGAGGAGCCTGCTTCCGGGTCACCTCCTGAGGCCAGGCTTCAGCCCCACCAACAGCCTCAGCGTCCGCTTTGCTGCTGCAAATGAGTCCAACTCCCTGGACCAACTCCACAGGAAATGGCGAATCACTCTGGGAATGTGCACAGAGCAGGCAGAGCACGCGTGTGGGCTCACATGGGGGCACACATCTACATGTGTGTGGTGCATGTAGAGTATGACTGTGCGACTGCAAGGAGTGACTCACCCACACTCCAGGAAATCTCCACGCCCCACCCCCACCCCCCCGGCCCTGTGACTCGTGAATACGTGAGGCTCCCCTTAGGATCAGGGCAAAGCGCTCACGAGCTTCCCAATGCTAGGGGTCACCCTTCCTCCCTCCTCTCCCCGGCCCCCCCTCGCCACACACACGGCAGCCCTAAGGATGCAGCCCCTATCAGCTCACTGTCCGTGTCTCCGGCACCCTGACCTGAGCTAACACGGCCTCACCCCGCACACTGCCCAACCTCCAAACTACGTTCTTGTAGAAACTTCGGTGCCCCTCCCACTGTGCATTCCACATGGTGGCAGCAGTAACTGGAAACACTGCACCAAAAGGCTACCGTACACCAGACCCAGTCTGACCCCCCATTTAAAGCCCCTCAGGGCACACAGTATACCATCTAACTCCTAAGGAGGGCACCTGACACAGGCGTGAAGGCGCAGCTTGGCTCTCTGCTACGGCCTGGGGAAGCAGCGGAGGATGGTCCAAGTCCTTGGGCCCGGCACCCGCATGGGAGACCTGGAAGAAGCGCCTGGCTCCTGGCTTCGGATCAGCTCAGCTCTGGCCATTGCAGCCATTTGGGGAGTGAACCAGTGAATGGAAGACCGCTCTCTCTGTGTCTCTACCTCTCTCCATAACAATGCCTTCTAAATAAATAAAATAGATCTTTTAAAAAATAAAATAAAGACACAGCTTGGCATGTTCACATCCATGTCCCAGTGCCCAGTTCAAGTTCCAGCTCCACTTCCAATCCAGCTTCCTGCTGTGTGCACCTTGGGAGGCAACAGGCGATACTCAAGTACTTGGGTCCATGTCACCCGTGCGGAAGACCTGGATGGTGTTCTGGGCTCCTGGCTTTGGCCTGGCCCTGCCCTCACTGTTGCAGGCATTTCAAGAATGAACCAGCAGATGGAAGATCTCTGATTCTCTGTCTCTCTCTCTCTCTACCTTTCAGTCAAGTTAAAATTAAAACAAAAATTTTTTTATTGAAAAAGAAAGGATCTACCTCCTGTCCCTGGCTGTGAGTGTGACACACCAATCTCTCCAGCCCACTGAGCTCCAGCCACAGCCATCTGTGGATTCCTCACTGGCACCACACTTAGGCGCCGGCTGCAGGTCCTAGCACCACCATCTCCCCGGCCTGGAAGGCTTGTCCCCTCATCCTGGCATGGCTGGCTGCTCCTCGTCTTTCAGGCCTTGACTTCAAGGGTGTCATCTGAGAGAGGCCTCCCCAGAGGGCCACAGGCCGGAGCAGACAGCAGGCCTCTCTACCCCATCCTCCCAGCCAGGCTCTGTGAGGCTTCTATTCCTGTCCCAGGGCTCCCTGTTCATTATTTCAGGTGTTCAACCAGCATTCACTGACGGCTTCTTGCTGGCCAGACTGGCCCCTGTGTATTCTCCCTGAGTGACGGGCCTGTCTCCTCTGAACAAGAGACCCCAAGGGCGTGGCCCTGGCATGGAGGAGGCCCTAGGTAGATACCTGATCTGCAGAGGAAGTAAGAGCTGCGTGGCGGTGTGCACTCAGGAGGACACGACTAACTGATAGGACTTCCTGCTTGGGTTTCTCGGCTTGAAGGGGCCAACGTCCCACAGCGGCCCCAGGGCTGGGATTAATCATTCTGTCTGCAATCTTCTGGGCCAGCCCTGACTCTACTCCTGCTTGTGTACACAGCAAGCATTACTGGGGAGCCTACTGTATACAGGCCCGTGCCTGATCTATGTCCTATGCAACTCACCCAGATGCCAGCATTCAGAGGTCAGGCACGGACAGGCTAATGGGCTGCCCTACCCAGCCAATAACCAACTGTCCCTCCCTGGAAGTCCTCCAAGGTCCAGCCAAGTGGCAGATCTGCTCTCATACGTATGACCTCCTGCTGCCCAGGTTTCCCAGTGCAACCTCCAACCCCCGGGACAGATCCCAGAGAGCCAGCCCCTAGGGCCTGTGTGCCAGCCTTACTTCTCCAGTCCCACTTCCCAACTCCACCCCTGGGTCCCCTGATTAACAGGCCGTCCGTCACACTGGCCAGACAGTGGGGCCGTGGGAGCTGGCAAGGCCAGGCTGTATCACTGCCTTCAGGGTCTTGGGAAGGTCACTGGTACCACCTCTCAGAAAACTCAGCTTCTTCCTCTGCAAAAGGAAGGTGGTAAAAGCACTGATTTTGGGGGCTGTCAGGTCAGTCCCTCCTGTGCCTCCAGCTGCCTCTACCCGGTGAGCCCATGAGGTTGCAGCAGTCCCAGCTCGAGTGACAAGTGAAAGGAAAGGAAGTGGCTCTTTTAGGGCGACGTTTCGATGGCTACGCTCATTGCCGGAAATCAACAGCGAAAGAAGGAAGCTGATCAGCACAACGAATTCCAACAACACACATACACTGGGCTGGGCCCCGAGAAAAGTCAGTCATCGGCATGAGGGAGGGCAGTCAGCAGAGGGAGGCAGAGCTGCAGACAGAACTGCAGGGCAGACGGTGCTCCGCCTGCAGACAGGTGCGCCAGGAACACACAAGGCTGGCACCCACCTGCTGGATAAAGGGTGAAGATGATGAGCTTGGCCCTATTCACGACCCAACACTTGGCGCCAACCACTGCCCTTAGTGGGGGGGCTCTGATCTCAGAGGAGGACAGGCAGGCTCCCCAAGAACAGCACCCCCACTCGTGCCCTTGGCAACCTCATGTGGAAACCCACATGGAGGTGTCACCTCCTCCCTCCCAGACACCTGGTTTGCAGTTGCCATTCCTATTTCCTGTCCACCTTCTGTGCTGGACAGTGGCCACCGGTAACCAGGGAAACAGCTCTGGTCCCAGCCCTTAGGAGACACTGGGGAGGTATCTGACAGGGTTGTGTTACTGCTCAGAGCCCCTGTTCTCTGGCTATGCAATCTCAGCTCCCCTGCAAATCCCTGGTTCTCTCCAGTTAAATGCTCATGGAGGTGAAAGAGCCGGCAGCCAGCCAGCCCCAGGGGAGTGGAGGAGCAGAGGTGGGGGTGGCTGGGATGAGCTGAGGAGCAAGTGGCCCGCAGGCATCCCGGCCGCACCTCTCCCAGATCACTGGCTATACATTCCCTCCCCAACAGGCCCTGCTCTGACCTCCCTTTCTGCTGTACGCCAGCTGCCACGCGCCAGGCCAAGAGCAGCCAAAGGGGAGGCCCGAGAGCCTGCAGAGGCACTGAGAATCCACTGAGCTCACCTTCACGGGCCTTTTCTCTGAGGAGAAAGCAGAATAAGCCCAAATTTAAAAAGAGGGAAAAGAAACTCCTCTCTTGTTCTGAGTGACAGGTGTTCTCCTTTCCCAGTTGGTGGGGCATGGACGCTGGAGCCGGACGCTGAGGCTGGAACCTCGTCCTGCGCCTGCCTGGGGGCCCTGTGCCAATCATTCCACATGTGTGCCTGTAAAGGAGACCAAGGTCGGCCCCTGCCTCAGTGGGGAGCTACCAGGACAAAATGGGTTGACAGATGTGACGTGTTTAGAGCTGGCCTGTTCCCTTGTTTCATTCGGGCAGACGCATAAGGAAGAAGAGTTGACTCACAAGGCCTGGAAGGGGGCTGGGTGAAGGAGCTCAGGCCTTGGATCGGGTCCGGAGTGGCTGTTCCCTTCCAGGCTTCCGAGGCCCCATCAACAGCAGTGAAGACTCGGCCAGCCTGAGCCACACTTACGAAGCCAAACACAGCCGCGCTGGGTATCGCTCGGACCTGGCGCTGCCCCACCGTCCCGCCAGTAGACAGCATCCTCCGGAGAACAGTCAGTGGCTTCACTGTTGGGCCCTGCCCTGTCCCCAAGTGGATCACATGGCAGCAGGACCCTCGGCCAACCCCCTCCGGGATGACTCACCCCCTCGGCCCTCACTGACCTCTTCAGGGGTCCCTGAGGGTCCCCACGTTGCTGCCTGCAAGGTCTGCGCTTCCCGGCAAGATTAAGTCCCAGCCCCCAGGTGCTCCCACAGCTCTCAGCTCTCCCACCCACGGCTGCGGCACCTCAGGGATGGCAAACTCACTTCAAAAAGCCTCCCTGCTTAGCCAGAGCTGGAATCCCAGGGCTGACGGCAATGCCGGAGGCCCGAGGCTTCCAGATGTGCCTGACCTCCGCAGCCACAGCCCAGGACATAAACGCAGGCGCAGGCCACGCTGGCGGGCAGCGGGCCCTGCTGCCTGTCAGACTCCCTTCCCTGCTGGGCGGTGGCCCCGAGGGACCCCCAACAACGCAAGCGCTAGCCTGGGCACTGCAGGCTGACAGAGCTCGCTCCGCTCCCCTAGGGCAAGGTCGGTGGAGCTGCAGACTGAAGACACAAGGCTCATCTCCGACCACCTCCGACAACACAGCCCCTAAGCGTTTTAATGGCCCCTGGAGCAGCCCCGTGGCAAACAGAGCCCGGACCCTCAGACCAGCAGGAAGGAGCTGCGGGCCGCTGTTCCCGTCAGCCCCAGGACTCATAAACAGCTCTTGGAAGCCTGGGGCCGTGCGGCTGTGAGCAACCCTGGGCCCGGCCAGGAGGCGGATGCTACTGAGCGATGGAAACAGCAATTACTTCCCTTGTGTCGGGCGCTGTGCCAAGCTCAGGAGGATAAGGAGGTCTGAGATATTTTTAAAGTATTTTTACAGGAGAAAAACTTTCCTACAGACTCAATTATATAACGATCAGGCTCCACCTCAGAGCCGAAATTACCCATGGCCTCAGGAAAAAAAAAATCATTTTTCCCAACACGAGGGTCACAGGTTTCTGCAGAGAAACCCTTAGCTGCGGGGCCAGTGACCGGGCAGCTGCAAACCAGGAGCCCAGACCTTCCGAGGGCAGTGTGCGACTGGCCAAGCAGGGGCCAGGACTCGGGCTGCTGAGCTGGCCGCCAGCCACGACCTGGCAGGTCCAGGAAGACAGACTCAAGGGGCTCCTGACCCCAGCCACGCTGGCGCCCTCACTTCCCCCTCCCAGTGCAATGGGGCTGTCGGTGCCGACGGAATGAGGATACCCAGAGATGTTCCATTCGCTCCCAGGCTTTCGGCTGTTGGCAAAGTGTAGAAGGTCGGAGAAAGCCTGGGGCCTGGGAACTCCCCCAGCGCAGCGACGGCCAGAACCAGAGTCAGACTCAGGAGGATGCACTTACAGCCCAGGTCTTGGTCAGCCTGAAGATGGGCGCGCTCTGCAACGCTGACACCACAGACATGAGAGAATGAAGGTTGTTGAGTTCTAGAAGTTTCTGGGGGAGGAAAAAAAGATATGGAACAGATTATTGTCCTGCTATAAACAACAGAACAAAAACACGCTCAAGTGTTACCAAATGTTGTCATATTTATGAAATTCAATTACACTTAAAAATATCCTGTGTAGGAAATGCAGCGCCAGGCAGCCCCAGACACCAGCTGCTCGTTCTCTGAAACTGTCAAAGGTGAGCCTGCACCTCAGACATGTGCAGCACGTCGCAGGCTGACAGGCCTGGCTGGGGGACAGGAACACGGCTCGGGCTGAGATTTGAGAACACCCTCCATGTTCTTTTTTTAGGTGAATCTGGTCACCGTTCCAGCGGGCGCCTGCGCCAGTAGCAGCCGCGTGGGCCCTCCGAGATCGCCTTAGCACCGCACGCGGGAGCCAAGGGGGTGTGGGCAAGCTCCCTCATCCCTGCAGCCGGGAAGGCAATGCCCCCGCGTCCCAAGGCGCAACCACCCACACCCCTCTGAACCAGACCCCAATCAGTGAGGACAGCTGGGTCCCATTCAGCCTCGGGCTTGTTCCCCACTGTGGCGGGCAGAAGAGAGCGAGTGTGGGAGAACGGAACTGCTCTGCGCCTGGACTGACATGGAGGGAAGCCTGCTAACAGGACTAGGGGCGTGTTCCTCATTGCTGGGAGCTGGAGATGTCTGGGTTGGCAAGCACCTCTGTGGAACCGAGCCCTGATCCCGACCCTCGCTGCCCGCTCCTGAACCTCACAGCTGACACGAGGAAGGCAAGGACGGCCCCTGTGCTACGCGCCATCGCGTGGGTCCGCTGCCCGCGCCAGCGCCTGGCCAGCACCGTGGGGGTCTCAGCCTGTCTGCAGGACTCTCCTCTCCCTCAGATGCTGCCTCCTCTACCGTGGCCTCCTCGCCACGCCCCCAGACCCAAGAGGGCTGCAGTCCGGCTCTGTGTCCGTCCCCGTGTGGCCTGAATGCGGATGGACCTACTTTTCTCTCGCCTCTCTTGTAAACCCCAGATCTCGTGTTCCCCGAGAGCAGGGACGGTGCTTTCTCCACCCTTGTGCCCCTGCGCAGTGCTGGGCTTGCTGGAACCCCAGCCCACTTTATCTCGTGGCCCAGCCCAGAACAGTTGGATAACAACTGGTATCCTTAGGCCAGTACTGGTGCCAACATTTCAGAGCGGGACGCTTCTTTTCTACCAAGGACCATTTGGATATTCACAACATCATTTGCAGGCCATACAAATCATCAATTTAAACATTAGCCTGCCCATAGATTTGCTGAATTTCAAGTCCCACCTGTGACTGCTTTGGCAGGGCCAGACCAAATGATTTCACTGGCATTATACTGCCCAGGGGCCAGATGTGCCCAAGACGTAAACTTGGCCACTGCCCCTTGCACAGGGACAGACCGACGCACCTGCCCCCCCCCCCCCCGTGAGAGGCAGCAGAGCAGGGCCCAAAGGCACAGAAACCTAACTCAGATGCCTGTGCTGCCGAGCAGCTGTGGGGCACCAAGCAAGAACTTCACCTCGCTGCACCGCGCCTTGCCCCTCTGCAGAGGGATGACGACGATGGGGAGGTGAGCCCTGGGTGTGACGGCGGCAGTGAAGCCTCTCTGCCAGCCTGGCTCACAGGGGCCAGGACGGGTGGGCAGGCAGCGAGCCAGGTGAGCAGAGCTGCTGCCCAGGGCCTGGCAGGCCCGGCTGATGGGAGAGGGTGCAGGGAGGAGCTGCCTGGACAGGGGGGTGGTCCAAGAAGGCCCTAGGATGGCAGGAGGAGGGGGCTTGGTGGCGCCTAGTGAGAGGCAAGGACAGAACCTATCAGGCTAGGGGGCGAGAGGCTGGGGGTTGGGGGAGGCAGGAACATCTAGCCCAGGCCTTAAACTCAGGATGGCCCAGGTGGGCGGGCTCTATAGGGTGCACAACTCTATAGGGTGCACTTGCACCCTACAGAAAATCCATCAACGTCCACCCAAGCTAAACCTAAAATAAGAGAAGGAATGCGTTCCCAGGGCAGCTGCTGACCACTGATGAGGAGAATGCTGACCCGGTGAGGGGTACGGTAGGGGGCAGCCAGGTGGGTCCTATAGCTGGCTGTGGAGGTCAGGTCATGGCCCCGCTTGAGCCGGCTCTGCAGGCCCAGAGCAAAGCGACCATGAAAACACTAAGGAGACATACATTTGAGACAAAAATAAATAAATAAATAAGGGGAAAGTAGAAAAAATAACAAAACAGCTTACCTTGGCTATTTTCACAAAATGGCTCAGGATTTCTGCCCTTATTTTTAAAGTCTGTGCTGTTAGAATTTCTCGTACAACCCAAAAACTGACCTGTGGATTCAAATACACACACATACACACACACACAAACACACCAGAGAAGCTGTTAGATGCTGTAGCGCCTGTGGCACCCTCGCCCACCGCCTGTGGGGCTTCCAAGAGGTCAGGGAGGCAGCTGGGGGCACAGCCCAGTGTGGCATGAGGTTGACAGCCCCCCACAGCACGCGACCCCGCACCGGGCCCTGTGCTCCTGGCAGCCCCCTCCAACACCCCCCGTGCTGCTGAGAGAAGCAGGTGCTGACATCACCACCCAGAGCAGCACGGCTCAGAGGGACCTCAGTTGTGGGGAGACAGTGAATGATGGATGGACAGACGGACGGATGGCCAGACATGGGGGTGTGCCTGCTGGCAGGACCACCCGTGAGGTCCACAGCGCCAGTCACGCCCAAGACAGGAAGGAGTCTGACTGATCACTTAAGTGACGCAATGCATCTTTCAAAGTCCCAAGGAGCAGTACAGGTCAAGGAACTGGGTCATCTGGAGATAGCAGGTGCCACAAGGGGCTGCCGGCTCAGGTTCAAGGCTTGGTCATGTTCCACCTCTGAAGCCCTGGGCCGCGGCTGGGAGCCAGAGAGTCGTGCACCTGTGAAGGACGGGACCGGGCCAGGACGGGACGTGAAGCCGTCGGCCAGTTCCCTGCTTTCACTCCAGTGCAACGCTGACAGCACAGCAGGGAAGGGCGGAGAGCCCGGCCAAGGGCAGAAGGAAGGACGGTGCCTGCAGCCCCGAAGCTTTCCAAAGAAAAAAAGTAGTCAGGGATGCACCAGGGCTAAGGAGCCAGCCCACTGCTGCAGCGAAATGGACTCATTCCATGTCTCGGAGGGACAGGAAGGGGAAGCCCAGGGCGAGCGCCTCGCTTTCTGTACCAGCAGGCGCACTATACAAGTGTTGTCTCGGCACAACCATCTGTGATTTTCTCCAGGGCACCATCGGGTTTCCATCATTGTTTCCACGGAAGTGCCTATGAGGAAGCTCAGGCTGAAACGACAGCTGGCTAGCTGGGGAAGAAGCTGCTCTGGAGACAAATGGGGTGCCCCGGAAACACCATATTTCAAGGCAGCCTCATCTTTAGGCCACATCTTCCCCCGGATGGGAGATTCCTGCGTGGCGCTGGAACACGGCAGAGCTGACTCTGGGTCAGTAGCATCCAGTGTGTGGGACAGCTCTGAAGCCACGGCATGGTTCAATGGAGCCCTGCAAACCTACCACAACTTGCCTGGTGTGGGGGTGACAAGGCGAGAGGGGGAGTCCCCCAGAAGTCCCTGCAATCTAGCCACAGAAGGAGCTCCCAGAAGAGAACTGGAACATGGGGTGCCGATGCCAGAGAAGGCTCTGAGAGGGAGGTGAGCCTTGGAAGATGGGAGGACTTGCAGCAGGTGAGGCAGGAGCGCGGCAGGCCTGCGTTTACCAGGACCACGGCAGCTGTGTGGGCCGGCAGGACAGGTGCTGCGCTTCTGGGGGTGAGGATGACAAGGAAGGAAGAAGCTGCAGAGGGCGGGGACCAGGCTGGGGCAGGGGGAGAGGCTAGGACGCCATCCTACAGGGGTAGCCTCGGAGGCGTCCGAGCAGATGGAGGGCTGGGTGGACGCTGGTTACAAAGCTGACGTGACAGCCTCGGTGACCAACGCCGAGCCCTGGGCATGCAGCAAAGGGGCAGGTCAGACGGAGAAAGCACCATTTTAAATAGTTTTTAGTTCTCCAACTACAAGATGTCACACACGTTTACTGCAGAAAATGAGGGAAACAGGCAAGCATAGAAGACCAAAAACCCATGTCCACACAGGCCACCAGGAGAGGCACCCTTCTCGTGGATTCTGTCTTTGTCAACTGCCGGGACACATTAATCACCTGTCACAAGGACTTCTGTAAGTGCACGAATGTTCTACAGCCCGTTTTCGCAGCTGGGGATGCGTTGGTACCTCCTTCACCCTGGCTGCCAGGCGACTTACCTTTGATAGGCTGCTGTGAACAAACAATGCCCTGGCGTGGTGAGTATCTTTGTGCATATGTCTTTGCACACTTTTCACTGGCCCCCCAAGAGCAGATTTCTGTTATGGTGGGGTGAATGAAAGTGAACTTTGCTTCAAAAGTGTACACCAAAACATGGCCTTCGACAGGTGCCTGCTAGCTCACCCATAGGTGTAAGCAGATCCATGTTCCCACACACAGGCCCTAACCAGTCATCGCTTTTTTTTTTTTTTTTACTAATCCAGTGGACAAAAATGCTTTCTAACTGTTTCTACTTTGTACTCTTTCATGACTATGAGGGTTAACCTGTGAGTGTGTGTGAGTGTGTGTGTGTTTCTCAGTTAACCTTACTGTTCCAAACACTGACAAGATTTGCCTTGTGAGTCGCCGCACGGTCCTTCACCCATCTTCCTACTGGGACGTCTTTTCTCTTACTGTTGCTGGTTGATAAAAGCTCTCTGTAGGGGCAGGCATTAAGGTGCAGAGGACAAGGACCCTTGCTTGGGACACACACATTCCATGAGTGCCAGCTGAGCCCCAGCTACCCCAACTTCTGATCCAGCTCCCTGCCAACGTCCTGGAAGCGCAGAGGATGACGACCCAAGCACGTGGGCCCCAGCCACCCATGTGGGAGACCTGGATGGAGTGCCACGCTCCCATCCTGGTTTTGCTATTATTTGGGGAGTGAATCAGAGGATGGAAGATCTCTCTCTCTCTTTTCCTTTCAAATAGATAAATAATTGTTAAAGAGCTGTTTGCGGGGCCGGCACTGTGGCGTAGTGGGTTAAGCTGCTGCCTACAGTTCCAGCATCCCATATGGGTACCAGTTTGAGACCCAGATGCTCCATTTCCAATCCAGCTCTCTGCTATGGCTTGGGAAAGCAGTAGAAGATGGCCCAAGTCCTTGGGCCCCTGCAGCCGCATAAGAGACCTGGAAGAAGCTCCTGGCTTCAGATCGGCACAGCTCTGGCTGTTGCAGCCAACTGGGGAGTGAACCAGCGGATGGAAGACCTCTCTCTCTCTCTCTCTCTCTCTCTCTCTCTCTGCCTCTCCTTCTCTCTGTAACTATGCCTTTCAAATAAATAAATATTTTTTTAAAAAAAGCTGTTCGTGTATTATTAAAAAAGATTTATTTATTTATTCGAAAGGCAGAGCTACAGAGAGTCTAAAATCCATGTCTAGGTTTGTTTTTCCTCATGCACACACACACGCGATTATGTTTTCATTGTTCCAGGACCACTTGCTGAAAATGGCATCCTTTTGTCCACAGAATGGCTTCACGCCGTTATCAAAGATCAGTGGACTGTACCTGTGTGGGTCCCCTCTGTCCCACTGGCCCAGGTGTCCACTCTTTTACCTCTGTCATGCTGTCAATGGATGGTAGCTTGACAGAAAGTCCTGAAATCAGGTAGACTGAGTTTTCCAGCTGTGTTCTTCTTTTTCAGCATCGTTGGTTAAGCTAGATCTTTAGTCTTCCCACACAAATTTGACAATTATTTCTTTGGCATTTACAAAACAGCGTTCTAGGAGGTTGGCTGGGATTACGCTGAATCTACAGATCAAGTTGGGAAGAAGTGACACCTTAACAATATTGTGTCTTCCAACCCATCAAGATGGACTCTGTCCATTTGTTTAGATCTACTTGGATATCCTCCATCAGTGTTTTGTAGATGTACCTATTTTGTTAGGTGTATTCATAAGTATGTCTTATTTTGTGGTACTATTGTAAATGGCGCTATTGTTAAATATCAAATCCCAGCTCTTTGTTGCTGGTATATAGGAAAGCAATTGGCTTTTGTGTATTGACCTTGGGTCCTGCAAAATTATACTCACTCACTAGTCCAGGGTTTTTCTTCATAGATTTCCTATACATCATGTCATCTGTGGATAAAGATGATTGCATTTATCCTTTCCAATGTGTACCTCTTTTACTTTTCTGCAGTAGCCAGGACTGCTTATCCTACCTTTTCCTAGACTTTAGTTCTTTCGCATTTCCCTCTCCCCTCACCCGTAGCTTCTCCTGGTCTACTGGACGCGACTACTCAGAATCTCAATGTCCCCAAGGCTCTGGGCCCTTGAAAGAAGAGGGAACATTCAACCTCCTCCCAGGAGTCCTCCTCCCGTGTTCTCAGCTCCTCCCTGGAGCCACTGTTGCAGGAACCCTAACGCCTGCTCTCACCCCCACAGGAACCCTAACACCTGCTCCCTCCCCCGCAGGAACCCTAACACCTGCTCTCACCCCTGCAGGAACCCTAACACCTGCTCCCACCCCTGCAGGAACCCTAACACCCGCTCCCTCCCCTGCAGGAACCCTAACACCTGCTCTCACCCCCACAGGAACCCTAACACCTGCTCCCATCCCCGCAGGAACCCTAACACCTACTCCCTCCCCTGCAGGAACCCTAACACCTGCTCTCACCCCTGCAGGAACCCTAACACCTGCTCCCTCCCCCGCAGGAACCCTAACACCTGCTCCCTCCCCCACAGGAACCCTAACACCTGCTCCCTCCCCTGCAGGAACCCTAACACCTGCTCCCTCCCCTGCAGGAACCCTAACACCTGCTCCCTCCCCTGCAAGAACCCTAACACCTGCTCCCTCCCCTGTAGGAACCCTAACACCTGCTCCCTCCCCCGCAGGAACCCTAACACCTGCTCTCACCCCCGCAGGAACCCTAACACCTGCTCCCACCCCTGCAGGAACCCTAACACCTGCTCCCTCCCCTGCAGGAACCCTAACACCTGCTCCCTCCCCCGCAGGAACCCTAACACCTGCTCCCTCCCCCACAGGAACCCTAACACCTGCTCTCACCCCTGCAAGAACCCTAACACCTGCTCCCTCCCCCGCAGGAACCCTAACACCTGCTCCCTCCCCCACAGGAACCCTAACACCTGCTCCCACCCCTGCAAGAACCGTAACACCTGCTCCCTCCCCTGCAGGAACCCTAACACCCGCTCTCACCCCTGCAAGAACCCTAACACCTGCTCCCTCCCCCGCAGGAACCCTAACACCTGCTCCCTCCCCTGCAGGAACCCTAACACCTGCTCCCACCCCCGCAGGAACCCTAACACCTGCTCTCACCCCTGCAGGAACCCTAACACCTGCTCCCACCCCCGCAGGAACCCTAACACCTGCTCTCACCCCTGCAGGAACCCTAACACCCACTCCCACCCCTGCAGGAACCCTAACACCTGCTCCCTCCCCCGCAGGAACCCTAACACCTGCTCCCTCCCCCACAGGAACCCTAACACCTGCTCCCACCCCTGCAAGAACCGTAACACCTGCTCCCACCCCCGCAGGAACCCTAACACCTGCTCCCACCCCTGCAGGAACCCTAACACCTGCTCCCTCCCCTGCAGGAACCCTAACACCTGCTCCCTCCCCCGCAGGAACCCTAACACCTGCTCCCTCCCCCACAGGAACCCTAACACCTGCTCCCACCCCTGCAAGAACCGTAACACCTGCTCCCTCCCCTGCAGGAACCCTAACACCCGCTCTCACCCCTGCAAGAACCCTAACACCTGCTCCCTCCCCCGCAGGAACCCTAACACCTGCTCCCTCCCCTGCAGGAACCCTAACACCTGCTCCCACCCCCGCAGGAACCCTAAAACCTGCTCTCACCCCTGCAAGAACCCTAACACCTGCTCCCTCCCCCGCCGGAACCCTAACACCTGCTCCCACCCCTACAGGAACCCTAACACCTGCTCCCTCCCCTGCAGGAACCCTAACACCTGCTCCCACCCCCGCAGGAACCCTAACACCTGCTCCCTCCCCTGCAGGAACCCTAACACCTGCTCTCACCCCTGCAAGAACCCTAACACCTGCTCCCACCCCTACAGGAACCCTAACACCTGCTCCCTCCCCTGCAGGAACCCTAACACCTGCTCCCACCCCCGCAGGAACCCTAACACCTGCTCCCACCCCCGCAGGAACCCTAACACCTGCTCCCTCCCCTGCAGGAACCCTAACACCCACTCTCACCCCTGCAAGAACCCTAACACCTGCTCCCACCCCTACAGGAACCCTAACACCTGCTCCCTCCCCTGCAGGAACCCTAACACCTGCTCCCACCCCCGCAGGAACCCTAACACCTGCTCCCACCCCCGCAGGAACCCTAACACCTGCTCCCTCCCCTGCAGGAACCCTAACACCTGCTCTCACCCCTGCAGGAACCTACCACCTGCTCCCACCCCTGCAGGAACCCTAACACCTGCTCTCACCCCTGCAGGAACCCACCACCTGCTCCCTCCCCTGCCTCACACTTCTTCCCTCAACCTGCAACTCTCCAGGAAACGGCTCCCTTGCTGCTGGGTTCAGAGCACTCCTCTCTGGCCTGCCTCAGCTGACCCCCTCTGCAGATTCCCCTCCTTTGTCCCACCCTCCCCAGGTACCTCCGGGCCCCCAGCCCACGACCCTCCTCTACCTCCAGTCTTCTCCCAGCCCTCAGATGTCAGCAACCCTCAGGTTCTCTCTGGTGCCACCATTCCTCCCAATTCCCTCTTCATTTTTCCCAAAATTTCCACACCTTCAGGACAGCCGCACTTCAGCTGGAGCCCTTCTCTCAGCCCAGGGCTCCCACTCCTCGACACCACTTTTTAAGCTAATGTGAGTGAATTATTTACTACACGTCAAGCACTAGGCTAAACCCTTAACATCCACAGTTCTCATTTAATCTCCGGACACCACTGGACGTGATCCTTCCTGTTTCGTAAGAGAGGAAGAGGAGGCTCAGCCAGGCCAACAGCCAACCCCAGATCTACAGCTACTAAGCTACAGGGCCACGACTCCAAGCAGGTCTGCTTGATTCCGTGAGACTGCAGCAGCTGCACAGACTCCAGGGTGCCGTGAGCCTCTAAAATTAAAGGCAGACTTAGGTACCCTGCATTCCTCCGGGGGAAGTTCATATGTGACGCTGTCAAGATTCTCAAAAGAACCCATGCCCCATGAAAGACTGAGAACTTGTGTACCGTGCCATGAACAGGCCCGGCACACCAGGACTTGCCATGCCCGTCTATCTTAGCCTCTAGGTGAGCAAATCCCAAGGGGCTCAGACCCCATGGAGAGTCAGGGAGTCCCTAGCAGAGACGAGGACACTGGCCACTGGGTTTCTGGTTTGGCTACAAGGAGCCTTGAGCTTCCCGGCAACCTCTTTCCAATCAGCCGATCCTCACATTTTACTCCCCAACCAAAACATGTGGGTAAGAACTCCGCGCCAGACCCCACTGAAGGCCTGGGGTGGGCCATCTCACTGCCCCCTCGTGACACCGTGCACGCGGCATGAGCCTGTGGTGTGCCACCTCACTGCCCCCTCGTGACACCGTGCACGCGGCATGAGCCCTGTGGTGGGCCACCTCACTGCCCCCTCGTGACACCGTGCACGAGGCATGAACCCTGGGGTGGGCCACCTCACTGCCCCCTCGTGACACCGTGCACGAGCCATGAGTCCAGGGTGGGCCACCTCTCTGCCCCCTCGTGACACTGTGCACGGGGCATGAGCCTGTGGTGTGCCACCTCACTGCCCCCTCGTGACACCGTGCACGAGGCATGAGCCCTGTGGTGGGCCACCTCACTGCCCCCTCGTGACACCGTGCACGAGGCATGAGCCCTGGGGTGGGCCACCTCATTGTCTCCTCGTGACACCGTGCACGAGCCATGAGGCCTGTGGTGGGCCACCTCACTGCCCCCTCGTGACACCGTGCACGAGCCATGAGGCCTGTGGTGGGCCACCTCACTGCCCCCTCGTGACACCGTGCACGGGGCATGAGCCCTGTGGTGGGCCACCTCACTGCCCCCTCGTGACACCATGCACGAGCCATGAGGCATGATGCTGCTGCTCTCGGCTACAAACCTGGAGACTGAAGCTCCAAGACAGGTGACGCCCTCCCCTTTCTCAGGGGTCTGACAAGGGGGTCTCGCTCTCACCCACCACGGAATGTCTGCAGGAAAGCAGCCCCAGGGGCCTATCAGGCTGGCCTCTGGCCATTCTCTGTCCACGGCTCCCAGGGGGACGCACAGGAGCCGCTGGCTCTGAATGGCTGATGGGCAGCAGAGAGACCGCAGCCCAGAGCGCTCCCTTTGGAGACACGCGTCTGCACTTCCGGCTCATCTCACCACTTGGTCTGAGCCGGACACGATGCGACTGTTCGCAGAACAAGCCGCAAGCTCTTCGCCAAGCTGACCTGGCATCCGAGTGCACAGCCGATTGCATCAGGGCCCCCTGGGGCTGGTCAGAGGTGGGGCCGAGCTGGTTCCCGGTCACATAGTTCTGTGGGTGAAACTACGCGTCCCCTGATAGTTTGTGCACATCTGCTTTTTTTAAAAAGCCTAACCTCAGTTGAAAAGAAAAAGATTTTCAACAGGAAGGGGGGAAAAGCAGCAAAAGGCCTTGGAACTTCACTTTTCCAAACCAACAGTGTGTAGCCCCTAGCCCCGAGGCCCCGAGGCCCGGAGGCCCTTCTAGACCCCCACATCTCTCATCACACAACGCCACACTGGTCTGCAGTCCCCAGGCGGGGGCCTCGTTGTGCTGGGTGGCAGGCCGAGGCTGGAGAGGCCCACAGAGGCCTGCGAGAGTTGAGCAACAGTGATGCAAGGGACCAGGCATTTCCGAGAGGGCAGGCCCAGCTGTGGGGGAGCCCCAGCGGGGACGCAGGCCTGGTCACCCGGGAGCCAGTCACGTGCATTATGCAACCTCCAGGCTAATGTCCTCGTGTGGAACCACAGAAGTGAGAGAGGGGAGGAGAAACCGGCAGCACCACGTGGCACCTGGTGGATGCCCAGGGAGCTGGGCAGGGTGCCTCCTATGGAAGAAATCAGGAGCCCCTCCCCCACCCCCAAGCAGGTCCAAGTCTCCAGTCACTATCGTTCATGTCAACAGGACAAGGATCCTCCAGCCTGGAGCATCAGGGGGCCAGTGACCAAACCTTCAGGATTCAAAGAAGCTGATCCAAGAAGCACAGAGTCTGTTTCAACAGTGATTCCAATCGGGATGCAAAATACATCGGGGGCGTCTAAGCAGGAGGTGGGCGTGGGCTGGGGAAGACTGAAGCCATTCACTCACTGCACGTGGCTCACCCCTGACACAGGGTGAGCGGAGGTGCTGAGTGGGGGACACAGTGGCGCGTGAGACAGGCACTCGTGCAGCTCCTGGACTGGCAAGGGAGGCAGGGACCACATGGCGAGGAAGCGAGGATGTATGAGCTGCGTGTGGCACGGAGACCTCCCCCAGGCAGGGGCTCCCGGGGAGGCCCCCCGAGGACATTCGGGCTGAGATCTGATTGGGAGCTGAGCGGGGAGGAAGAATCCTGGGCTGAGAAGACAGAATGTGCAGGGGCCTGGGAGAGAATCGGTGCCGGCGGCCAAAGAACGAAGGCCGAGACAGCGGAGCTGGAGTGGGAGCAGAAGCACAGGATGTGGGTGGCCCAGACCCACCACGCGGGCTTCACCGAGCGCAGACCCGCCACGCGGGCTTCACCGAGCACAGACCCGCCACGCGGGCTTCACAGAGCACCTGGCTACGCCCACGGAAGAGGAAGCTCCTCCAGCAACACAAACACAGAAAAGCACACCCGATCCACCCGCTTGGTGAAACAAGGAGATGGAGGTGGCGCACCCCAGAAGCGAGGTTTGGGCCCGGGACCACACGCCTCGGAGTGGACCGCGACAGGGCTCCCACCAGGACAGGGGACAACAGACTGCTAGTCCCACCGACACAGGCAAGGGGTGTTGCTTACCTGGTTAAACCTCCGGGTAAAGGCCACGACATTGGGGGCGAGGCTATGTTTCTCCTTCTTACTCCATCCACAGCTGGCCAGTTCCTAGGAAGCACAGACTCCATTTCAACAGCGATTCCAATCAGGATGCAGAATACGCCGGGGGCATCTGAGTGGCAGGTGGGCATGGGCTGGGGAAGGACTGAGGCCTTGGCCCTTCCCAGTCCAACCAGGCAGGAGAGGAGTCTGCTCCTGCTCTCCAGAGGAAAGGGGGTGTGAAGGTGCAGGTGCGCCCTGGACCAAGGGTGGG
The DNA here is from genome assembly GCF_964237555.1 of Oryctolagus cuniculus. Taxonomy (NCBI): domain Eukaryota; kingdom Metazoa; phylum Chordata; class Mammalia; order Lagomorpha; family Leporidae; genus Oryctolagus; species Oryctolagus cuniculus. Next base: position 230,634,689 of record NC_091432.1, on the reverse strand, counting down.
GAAAACGTGGAAACTCCTGACCGCGGGCTGAGTCACATTTCCCAGATGTCTCTGCCGAAATATTCTTAGTCCCCACAATGCCACTCTGCCAGCCTCTCTGGGCCCGGAAGTCCTTGCTCACAGGCAGGCTGTCCGAGGGCCATGAGTGCCTGAACCAGCGCGACTCATCCCCTTCGGATGTGACTCCAGAGCGTGGGGCTAACCTCCATGAAACCTAGCTCACGACCACACGACCTCCTCCCTTCCTGGAGTCCAAGCCCTCTGCAACCACAGGCGCCTGGAGTCATCTTGCATTCCTGCCTGACTCCAGGAATCAGGACGCCCCTCTCTCATATGCCCGAAAGGCAGCAGAAGGCAAGGTTCCTTTAACACCCTGTTCCTGAGCCCGCCCCTCCTCCAGCAAGTTTAGCATCATGGTCTGAAGAGTCACATGACCTAAACTGTACCTGTCAGGGAAGCTGGCTCCCGCCCCAGGGACGCAAGCTGCAGAAACAGGAGCAGCCCAGTGGATTACACGGGATGCATGAATGCGCCGAGAAAAAGCCGTGCTCAGAGGCCCAGCTCCTTGGCCAGGGACAGGAGAATGCAGGAGAGGCAGTAGATTCCAGACTCCTCTCCCCCAGAGGGAGAAGACCTCCTTTCATCTCTCACCAGGCTTTCTTTGTGACACACCTGACACTTCTCTAAGATCTTTAGCGAGAGTCAGCTGCCAGGGATCCAACAGGCAGGGGGCGCGAGGGGTGGGTGACGGGTGTAGTAAGTATGGACGATGACAAGAACTGTTGGCTGGGCAGTGAAGTCTGAAGTGCCGGGCTGTCCAGTGCATCTCAGGACCCAGTGTGGGACCCAGTGTGAGACCCAGACGGAGGGCAAAGGGCAGCCCTGGCTCCAGGGTCAAACGAGCTGGACGTGGGTGCGCATGCCGGAGCTCACCAATGCAGCTGCTCTCCCTGGCGGCCTGCTCGTGCCCAGGCCATCGCCGACTTCGTGGCTGACCCTGCCAGGGCTCACGGCCTGTGACTCTGGTGCCACACAGCAGTAACGGCTGTGCTATTTACTGACGCGACCACTGCACAGCGGGCACTGGACGAGGCTCTGTGCGTCACCTCCTGGAACTCTCGGCACCCCGTCCTCCTGCATGGATATCGTGGTTCCACTGCTTCCCCCAAAGGCACTCAAACTCCTAGAGATGCAGTATTTACCTGTTTCGTATGATCCTCCTCGTTCTGAAAATGCCGATTTGTTTCATCTCAAACACATATTTGGCGGCTCCGATTTGCTAAGCACCCCTCCCCCAAACAGACCCTTGGGTCTTTCTGGAAGTTTGGATATTGCCCCTCTAATGTCTGTCTGTGAGGGCAAAGGCCTCTCACCCTGTGGGTCCCCATGCCAGGCCTGGAAAACCATGACTGTAATCAAACAGGAAACCCACTTCATGAAGCAGTCATTGAGGAGTGAGGCATGAGTGTGGCCCAGTCTGTGTTTCTCCTGAGACGTTTAACAGGCAGCAGGGCCATTAGCGGTGTGTCTGGGGTGTCAGCGCCACACCTCAGTGGCTCAGGAAAGCCCTCTTCAGGGACGGCGAGGTGGGGAGAACCCCACAGGTTCGCAGCCTGGCTCAGACCGTGGCTGCCCATGGTGGGCTGCAGGAGCTTATCTTCTCGGAACTCCCACTTCCCACTGAGAGTGGGTCTGATAGTCGGGGAAGCGGGCAGAGCGCCCAGCGTGGCAGGTGGGTGATGAAGGCCATCAAAGACAGTGCATGCGGCCTCTCTTTTCCCACACCTAGCTGCCATCTTGAATCATCAACAGAACCGATGACTGCTTCTCGTCCACCTCGCTGATGTCATGCGGGCAGGAATGAAAGCTGGTCATACTTAAAACATCTGCCCTGGGTTTATTTGATTTGAACACTTCTAAGACTCTGACTCAAAAACTTCAAGGTGTAGTTGTCGGGTTCTGACAACTCCCTAGGGGAGCTCCTGCGATGGAAAACACGTCACAGTTAAAATTAAGAGCTCAGCGGAGTGAAATATTATGTTTGCGAGGTGCCTTGATTAAACCGAGGGAGCAAAGGACTTGGCACCAAAAGCGCTCGCTTTGAATCCCCGCCCCTGTCACGGCTTGCTGACAAGTCCCAGGCCAGTTCCCTCTCTGGGCTCCATCACCGAGGACAGGAGGCCGGGAGGCCGCGGCAGCAGGCGGGGGGGCAGGTGCCTGGCAGCACCGGCTGAATGGGTGCAGTAGGAGCGTCCCTCGGGGCTGCAGCCGCCCACACTCCGCACAGAAAGGATTCTCGCGATGCCAGGAGAAACAAGCCCGTCCTCTCTGCAGGAACCGAGCTCTGGGCCCAGCCTCTTGGCGCTGTTCCGCTTCTGTGTTTGGCCTTACAGGATTACAAGAGATTCCATCTGTGTGGAGTGGGTTTGGAAAATGTGAAGTAATAGAACAAAACTCTTCCAGTCACTAATGCCTGCAAAAGGTCCACACTACAGAACGGATCTGACTGCAATTAAGTTAAAATGGACCAGAGAAGGGAGACCGGGCTTTGGGCTGAGACCCACGCAGCCCGGTGGCTCTGTTCCCTGGGTGAGCCTGTGAGCTTCCCTAGGGAGCCGGGGCCCTGTCTTGCCCAGGCCAGCCTTGGCCCTGAGTTCCGGGCTGAGGTCCTGGACGTGCAGAGAGATCGGAGCCTGCACAGTCCTCTGCCGGCCTCTTCGCCTCTCCCTGTCACGTGGACGTTCCCGGGCTTGCCGGGGAAAACAGAAGCCGTGAGAAGAACACTTCCTGCCACCACACTGATGAATCTCCCGCATCCTGTGCCTCCCCTCCGGCTTTAATGGAAGGCAGACCCTCCTGCCTCCAGGGCCCGCCTGCCCCGGGGCCCCTTCCCACGCCTCAGCCTCTGCTCCAGAGCCTCTTCTGACCCCACATCTCCAGAGTCTTCCTCTCCCAGTAACGACGGTGACCACTGACGCCTTGATCAAACACCGCGCACGCCCGTCTCCGCCGGCTGCACGCGCCACTTCTCCTCCAAGGTGAAGCTCAAGAGCTCACCTCCCTCTCCCCGACCTTCCCTGCCCCGAAGCCGCTCTTTCCTCTGCCCACCACTTCCCGACGAGGAAGCCAGCAGCCCGGGGCCGCCCACCCGCACCTAGGCTGAGTCTGTGCCTCTGTCCCGGCCTCTGCACGCTGCGTCCTGGCTGCCTGCCCACCTCCCAGGCCCTCGCTCTTGGTCTCACTGTTCAGCTGTTCTTTGCTTTTCCGGCACATCCTCCCAACCCCCACCAAAATCTGCCCAGGGTCATCTTCTACATCCGTATTTCTCCCGGGCCGTGGTTCCACCCACGTACCTACATCCAGCCTGTGTTTCTGTCCTAAGCTGCAGGCCAGGGGTCCAGCTACCCCCTGACCACACCTTCCTTGGCATCCCACAGGCACCTTGCAATCAGCAGGCCCAGAACCAAAAGAAGGCCTGAGCGGCAGATGACTTAGACAAACAGCTTGTGATTCATTGGGACGCTCACTCTGACAGAGGAGAACGTTTATTACAAACACACTGTCAATGGGAAAAACATTCCCTAACTGGCACAAAACCAAGTTGGTCTTATACCCCACCGGCACGCATACCGTGGTGACTGCAAAAGTCAACACTGGCTGCAGCTCACCGGAAGCTTCTTGGGGCCAGGAGGCTGCCCCACCGGCTGCCGGCTCCGTGCTCAGGGGCCTCAGAAACGCCCGACCCTGACTGCGCCTGGGCTCAATGAGGTCAGCCCTGGAAAACGAAACCTGGGCAGTGGTGACACGCCCTCCCGGAAGACCCCCACGGCGGCCAGGCCGTCGGAAGCTGGCGCCAACGCACAGTCCTTTCCACACGTGTGATTAATTCTGACCGCTGTGTGCTCCAAATCACGTTCCTCTAACCGTCCACGTGGAAAACACAGCACTGCACAGAGGAGCCACTGAGTCAGATCCTGGGGCTGCCACCAGGCGGGCAGTGGCCAGCGCCGCCACGTCCCCAGCACGTTCTACAGCAGCCTCTTGCTGGTCCTCCCTCCACATCCTCCCGCTGCTCCCCACATCCTCCCGCTGCTCCCCTGGGAGGAGGAAATGGCCGCTGGGTTCACACTGGAGCCAGCTGCAGAAGAACTGGTGGCCAAGGCAGGACGAGGGGGATGGGGTGGGCTCTCACTGAGGCATTCCAGGGCCTAGACTGACGACAGGGTTACCAACAGGCAGATCATACAGAGACTGTATGCTTCCAGTCCTTGTTGTCCGCAAGGAGTCATCATCACTAGGGTGCCCGACACCCACACCCTCCTGTTGTGCGGGGGTGGGGTTTGTGTCAGAGTCCCTATGGGAACCTCCCCTCCTGGGCCTGGCACGGGGCTGGCTCTGGTATCAGAGTGAGCTGCGGGGCCAGTGCTGTGGCGTAGTGGGTAAAGTTACCACCTGCAGTGCAAGCATATGTGGGTGCCGGTTCACATCCTGGCTGCTCCACTTCCGATCCAGCTCTCTGCTATGCCTGGGAAATCAACAGAAGATGGCCCAAGTCCTTGGGCTCTGCACACACGTGGGAGACCTGGAAGAAGCTCCTGGCTCCTCACTTTGGATCAGCCCAGCTCTGGCCATTGCAGCCATTTGGGGAGTGAACCAGTTGATGTTAGACCTCTCCTCCCTTCCTCCCTCCCTCCCTCCCTCCCTCCCTCCCTCTCTGCCTCTCTCTGCCTCTCTATAACTCTGCCTTTCAAATAAATAAATATATCTTTAAAAAAAGAAAAGGTGAGCTGAGGGCACAGAGTTTCATAAAGAGAGGCCATGGAGTGAGACAGCGGGGAGGTCAGACACTTGCCGACCCCCGCCGTCCCAGGGCCCACTCTCCAGCTGCGCAAGCCTGGCCACGCCACTTAACCCAGCACCTGACCTTCCTCATCCAGAGAGCGGCCTCAGTAATAAAACCTCCTGTTATTAGCTGTGGATTGAATGGGAGATCTTTCTGTCTCTGTTTCCTCCCCTCCCCTCCTCTCCCCTCCCCTCCTCTCCTCTCCTCCCCTCTCCTCTCCTCCTCTCCCTCTCTCTTGCCCCTGTCCCCGCTTCAAAAAAAAATTTTTTTTAATTTCAAGCTTTATTTCTCTATTTAAAAGGCAGAATGACAGAGAAATAGAGAGAGATCAGGGCCAGCACTGTGGTGCAGTGGGTTAACACCCTGGCCTGAAGCGCCGGTGTCCCATGTGGTCTCAGGTTCTAGTCCCGGCTGCTCCACTTCCGATCCAGCTCTCTGCTGTGGGAAAGCAGTGGAAGATGGCCCAAGTGCTTGGGCCTCTGCACCCTCATTGGATGCCAGGAAGAAGCTCCTGGCTCCTGGCTTCAGATCAGCACAGCTCGGGCCGTTGCAGCTAATTGGGGAGTGAACCAGCAGATGGAAGGCTTCTCTCTCTCTCTGCCTCTCCTCTCCCTGTGTAACTCTGACTTTCAAATAAATAAATAAATCTTTAAGAGAGAGAGAGGTATCTTCCATCTGCAGGCAGGACTTGAACCAGTGTCCATATGGGATGCTGGCACCGCAGGCGGCGGCTTTATCCATTATGCCACATTGCCACCCTACCAATAAAAATTTTGAAAAAGAAGAAGTTAAGGACAAAAAGTTAATGGTGGGAGAGAAAAGGCAACTACAAACTCCAGGAATAACTAAAGCTGAGGGATTTCTGTTTGTATACATGTATGTGCACTATATAAATGTAAGTAAATTCAGATAGTATATACTTAACATACACTTAAATATTACCTATTTTTTTTAAAAAAATATTTACTTTTGTTTATTTGAAGGGCAGTGACAGAGAGAGAGGTAGAGAGACAGAGAGACATCTTCCATTTATTGGTTCATTCCCCAAATGGCCATGATGGGTAGGGCTCAGCTGGGCCAGGCTAAAGCAAGGAGCTGGGAACATCACTCAGACCTCCCATGTAGATGGCAGAGGCCCAAGTACTCGGACCATCTGCTGCTGCTTTCCCAGACCACTAGCAAGGAGCTGGATTAGAAGCGAAGCAGCCAGGACTCGAATGGGTGCTGTGATGTGGGATGCTGGCGTTGCAGGCTGAAGCTTAGCCTGCTGAGCCACAGCATTGGGCCCCATCTATTTTTTTTTTTTTTTGAAAGATTATTTTATTTATTTGAAAAACAGAGTTACAGAGAGGCAGAAACAGAGAGAGGGCTTCCATCTGCTGGTTCACTCCCCAGATGGCCGCAATGGCCAGAGCTGCGCCAATCCGAAGCCAGGAGCCAGGAGCTTCTTCTGGGTCTCCCACGTGGGTGCAGGGGCCCAAGAGCATGGGCCATCTCCTACTGCTTTCCCAGGCCACAGCAGAGAGCTGGATCGGAAGAGGAGCAGCTGGGACTCAAACCAGTCCACATATGGGATGCCAGCACTGTAGGCCAGGGCTTTAACTCACTGCGCCACAGCGCCAGCGCCATGGGCCCCATCCATTTTAACATTTGTATATAACTATAAATGTCTCACACATGTAAATTTTATCTATTTTAATATCTGTATATGCTTGCATATATATATATATATATATATATATATATATATGATATCATGCAATTGATAGGCTGAAAGGAAGGAGAACCTACAGTCCTTGACCTGACCTTTGGAATGGTTGAGGGTCAGTAGAGGATAGAATCCATCCCACACTAAGTCACGCACCAAGGGGACAACAGATACACCTGCACACGTGTGGCCTGCACTCGGGAAGTCACGCACCACAGCAATAACTGATGGGCCTTGCCCACACGTGGCCTGCACTAAGCCACGTACCACAACAACAATGGATGGATCTACCCTCATGTGGCCTGCACTAAGCCACGTACCACAACAGCAATGGATGGATCTACCCTCATGTGGCCTGCACTAAGCCACGTACCACAACAGCAATGGATGGATCTACCCTCACGTGGCCTGCACTAAGTCACGTACCACAACAGCAATGGATGGATCTGCAAACATGTGGCCTGCACTAAGCCACGTACCACAACAGCAATGGATGGATCAGCACTCATGTGGCCTGCACCAAGCCACGTACCCCAGCAAGAACGGATGCTGCCTGGTGCTTTTCCGCTTTCAAGGCCACCTGAGGAAGACTGTGGCAGCCCTGGTCTCCCCACGGAACATGCGAACGTTCCGGGCTTCAGTCTGTTCACGTGGAAGGCGCAGGAGGTGCGACGTGGAGCAGGGGAGGAAAAGCATAGTAAGCAAATAGCTGAGAGACGCTGGACGGAGCTGATGAAGCAAGAAGCAGAGGTTTCAGGGCACCAAGGAAAACTCCAAAGAAAACACAGTGGCGTTTACCTTCAGGGAGGCGACTGGGGTAAGGGATCAAGGTTTCCCTTCATAAGCTCTTCCACGCTGATTATCATGGACAGGAGGACTTTGAGAAAGATTTAGTAAATGACATATTACACATTGTAAACCCTCCAAAATTAAATTTTAACAGTTGAGTACACACTCCAAAATACACCCAGGTTTTATAAAGTCATAACCTGCTTACTAATAACAGGCAGTTTTCCCAGGGCCACAAGCGCTCGCTACCTCTCGACAGACTGGAAATCGGGACCTGCTGGGCTTAGAGACCCACGTGCCCCAGGGAGAGACTGGGAGGCCAGAAGCAGGCACATGTGACTCCCGGGGAGCCACAGAGGACAGGGCAGCAGGAGGGCCCCTGCCATGAGCTGCCCTAAGTGCTTTGTGGAACAAAACAGCGGCAGTGAAACAAGGAAGGAGAGGAGGGAAGGGAGGCGAGGGAAGAAGGACGGAGGACAGGAAGGACAGGAGGAGGCAGAGGGGTGACGGGAAGGAGCGAGAGCCGGATTAAGGGCGCCCGGGAGCCGGGGCTGTGCTGGGGCAGCTCCGAGGCGAGGCGGCTCGGACAAGGCCCTGAGCTCGGGCTCTGCTCAGTGGGGACAAGTGCACTTCCCTGCTGTTTCCCAAGGCCTGGGCCCTAAAAGGTATCTCCTAGATTCAGCTTCTGAGTGGCAGCCGCTGGGCTGTGGTAGCTTTGGGTCTTTCTTGGTTGATGATGATGATGGAAGAAGGGGGCGAGAGGAGAGAGGACACAAGAAGAGGAGGAAGAGACGAGGGAGGAACAACGGAATTGGTGGCTCATGAAGCACGGCCACGTCCGTGACCTACCAAAGTGAGAGCGCGTGTTAGGGAACAGCAGTGAACGAGCAAACACGCGCCTGCACTTTCGCAGCTTCATTCTACAGGAGGGAACTCAGAGAAAAAAGCCTGGGACGGGTCAGATTATGATAAATCCTCCGGAAAAATACTAATCAGGATGAAGGGAGGGACGGTCAGAGGGGCTGATCCGGAGGCCTGGATGGCACCCGGCGTGCAGTGGAGACACGGATGAGCCAGGAGCTCACTCTGCAGGGGTCTGGCGAGTGGGGTGCCCAGCAGAGGAGGAACACAGGCAAACCCACGCCAGGACCATCATGGCATCTCTGAGGACCGCAAGGTGGAGCACACGCTGGAGATGACTGAGTCTGGGGACAGCGGGAGGAGGGGTGCAGGGACAGACGGGGTGGAGGCTGCAGCCCCACAGGCAGAGATGGCATTTCCCTTTTGGCTCCTTTTTTGGAGGGGAGCAGGATGGGGAGGCAAGCAGGAGTGAGCAGAGGCAGCGCCCCAACTCCCCACCCCCAAGCTGGGCAGGTTTCTCAAGCGAGGAGAGAGTGGCAGAGTGGGCCAACCCCACAAGCCCTGCCGTGAGGTTCTGTGGGATCTCCCGTGACAGCCAGCCCCTGAGTGATGTGAAATAAACACCTGTCAGTGCCTGCGTGTGGACAAGGGGGGTAAGAACAGAAGGCCTCACTCGGGCCTCAGGACCCCTGGCCACGCAAACCACAGGGATAAGAAGTGAGCCCTGAGGACAAAGGCCTTCCGGGGAAGAGGTGTGTAGGGGGAGCCCGGGCAAGGCTCCACTCTCCTCTGCTCGGGCACAGGCGTTTATGTAGGATAACAGCTCGGCACAGCCATGGCTGCTTCAGCTTGGAGAACATGTACCGGGGCTGGGGTCATGAATATGATGCAAATTTCCCAAAACATCCCCCTCCAGCCCTAGCGCTGTGTGGCTCCACACAATTAGAACCAGCTGTCAACATAGGGCAGTGGCCAAGGGCAGCTCTAAGGACAGTCTCCCTGGCTCCAGGACAGAGGCCCGATCAACAGAGCAGAGAGCAGCCCCCAGCAGTTCATCCCCACTCTTGCCTTGGAGACTTCTCCCTTCCCTTTGTCCATATTCTGGGCAGTGTTTTTTTTCCAAATGCAGCATTGAGATGCTCCCTTTTTAACAAGATACACTTCAAGGGCCAGCACTGTGATGCCACGCCAGCATGCCATACGAGCACCAGCCAGTTCAAGTCCCAGCTGCTCCACTTCTGATCCAGCTCCCTGCTAATACGCTTGGGAAAGCAGCAGAAGATGGCCCAAGTGCTGGGTCCCCTGCACCCACATGGGAGACCTGGGTGGAGTTCCAGACTCCTGGCACAGCCCCAGCCATTGCAGCTATCTAGGGAGTGAGTCAGTCAATGGAAGCTCATTCTCTCTCTCTCCCCACTCGCCCCATCTGTAACTCTGCATTTCAAATCATACAATAAATCTCTTTTAAAAAAAAACAGGTAAGACCTTGCTTGCTTAGTGACCTGGCACCTATTCATTATAGAAACCTGGACAATACACAGTTGGACAATGCATTTTGGTCTGTAGTAACAGTAACAGTAGCACAGTGCCCACACAACAGAGGCTGCCGCCGCCCCATCCTGCGGAGGGAGAAACAAAAGCTTATTGAGAGGTAATGTACAGTCCCCAGACATAACCAACGTGAGAGCCAGGATGACGCGGAGGCCTGTGGGTCTCCAGAGCCAGGACCCTCCTCACAGAGTACCTCCAGCTCCAGGCTGGGGAGGCTCCCACACTCACACGCACAGGACACCCACCCGTCTGAGTGTGCCCACACTGTCCCCAGGGAGTCCACACCGTGCCTGTGGTTTCATCATGGCCTTTGACCCTGGTAAACTACAATCACTTTCTCACCTGTGCCCTGCCCTGCCTCTCAGAACACCTGGACACACACACACACCGCCACCTGGGGACAGCCCCCAAGCGTCCTCGAGTTAGATCCAGCCCTGGACACACACACGCCGCCGCCTGGGGACAGCCCCCAGGCGTCCTCGAGTTAGATCCAGCCCTGGACACACACACGCCGCCGCCTGGGGACAGCCCCCAGGTGTCCTCGAGTTAGATCCAGGAGGCAATGGTAGCTGGCTCCTCAGTTCACTGCTCTGGTTTTCTACAACATCGGGCTCACTTTCCGCCGTGATTTAAGCCTGGCTCAGCACCCTGCAGTCTCCATCCTGATCCTCCCCCATCGTGAGCTCGGCCTGAGCACGCTGGGAAGCACGACAGGGAATTTCTGCGAGCACCCGCTTCACAGAAGACGCACCCTCCGACCCCGCGTCCACACCGCCTTCTCCATGTGACCATCCGGACCCTTCCTGCTCCATGAGCTTGTGAGACACTGGGGAAGGTAGCCCTCAGGCTGCACGGACACAAGACTTTCCCAGGAACTCGGATCTCCTGTGCTAAATTACTTTTCCCAGGACACCACCACGAGGGGAAGGATTCCCAAGGCACACGGGTTTGTCTCAGAAATACAAGTTGTCAGCTAATGTCAGTGCGCAAAGAAGCACATCAATGATTCAGAGGAGAAAAAAAGTGGCATGACCTCCACAAAGGAGACTGAAATGGTAACATTCACCTGAGATTTTTAGTAGGAAAAAAAAGAAGAACTTGGAAGCTTGGCAACACCCGTGTCAAACCAACAGCCACAATGCACTACTAAGAGAGGAGCACAGGCTTCGAGTCAAAGCTAGAATCAGCAGGTGGGGTGGCCTTTCTGAAGCAGGTTCCTCATCAGAACCAGAGGCAGGTGCACTCCTTACACACACTGGCCTCCGGGCACCGGCCTTCATTCTCTCACAAAGCTCGAGCCGAGGGGGCCCCGAGCTCCTTTCCCACAGAGATACGATGCAAGGCACACGCTTTAGCTGTCCTAATAGCCACACTAATAAAAAGAAGTAAGCAACAGGTAAAATTAAACTTAACGTTTTATTTAACTCAACAAATCCAAAATCTATCTTTTCAGGCTACGGCCTGACTTCCCCACGGGTGACTGCAGCGGGGACGTCGGGACGTCTCCACGTCTCCATCTGTCAGGATGACGGTCTGGGCCGGCACTGCAGCCTGGAGCCTTATCCTCATCCCACTAACTTGCTTTTTGATGACAAGCAGTCTGAACTCGCCACACAGAGCAGGACTCCTGCACACAATATCACACGTCTCTAGTTTCTTCTGATTTATTTATTTGAAAGGCAGAGTTACAGAGACAGAAAAGGAGAGACAGAGAGAGGTCTTCCATCCACTGGTTCACTCTCTCAAAGAGCCACAACGGCCAGGACTGAGCCAGGCCAAAGCCAGGAGCCAGGAACTAAGAGCTTCATCCAGGTCTCCCACATGGATAGCCGAGGCCCAAACACTTGGACCATTCTTCACTGCTTTCCCAGGACATTAGCAGGGAGCTGAACTGGAAGTGGAGCAGCCGGGACTTGAACCGGTGCTCACATGGGATGCAGAATCACAGGCGGCAGCTTGACCTGCTGGGCCACAACAATGCCACTCTTCTGACAAACCCAGCACGGGCTGCATGGCGGAACACCCGCAGACGCGCATGCTGCCTACGGCTGGCGATAGGCCAATGGCTCTTGCAGAAATGTCATTTCCTTTCCTGAAAGGCTGAGAGGAAACACCAGCCCCCCGGACGCCCGATCCACACAGGGAGCCTTAGGGAGAAGTGTGCAGAGGCCTTTCGGTCAGCAGACACCGCCTTCCGCAGCTTCTGAGGCAGGGAGTGAGACCGTGGCTTTGTTGTCAACCTGGGGCCTGGCCCACTTTTCCCACCTTCTCAGCTCTTCAACTCTGTGCCCAGCACCCGCACCGGTCACAGCAGCTACTCAGGGACAAGGCAGGGCCCCGGTGATGCTCCCTACCAAGTGCACAGGGCAAGTGCGGACTGTGGTGAGAGGGGAAGAAGGTGGGCGTGCCAGGCAGACAGCAGCAGCACGTGGGCCCGGGAGCAGCTTCAAGGACCCGATAGGAGGCCAAGGTGGGCGAAGCCACGAAGCCCCGGGAGGGTTGGAAGGGAGGACAGCCAGCCCTCACCTGGTTGCAAATCCAGCTTAGAGACTTGGTGCTGAGCCCAGGGCACAGGGAACCACAGGAGATTCTGATGGGCACGGAGATGTGCAGGGAGACATTAAAACCGTGGGTGGGTGGGCATCGGGGTAGAGAGGCCTGCTGGGCAGGGGGCACAGAGAGGGATCAGGGCTGGGATGGACCAGAGGCAGAGCACATGGGAGAGGAGTCCCTGGGAGGATGCCCCGGTGTGGCTGTGGAACCTCCAGACATCCCTGCCTGTTCAGCCTCCCAATCAGAAGCACAGCTCTCAGGAGCCACTGCTCCCTCTCCCTGCTGGTACCCTCGGGGAAGCTGAGGGCACCGGGCACGGCACTGTGGCCTGCAGAGGGCCCACCCTGCGCTCCAGTCTCACTTTCCACAGAGCCCTTCCCCGTTCCGTTGCTCCGGCCAAGCTCATCTGCTCCCTGGTCCCGTGTGTGGCCACTTTCTTCCCAGTGGCCTCACACGTACTGACGAGAAAGCCCTCAGCCTAACCTCTTCACTGTGGTCCTTGTGATCACTGAGCTAAATCTCTTACCTTTCCCATGAGACCAGGGACGACTCATTCACCCTTGGGCCCCCCGAGACAGCAGGCAGGGAGCCCCTGGCCAGTGTGCACAGCACAGCACGGGCCCAGAGCCCCCATCCCAGCCAGGCCCTGGGAATGCCCGGGGAAGATCACATGGAGGACTTCTCCTCTGATTACTTCACACGCGTGACCGCACTCAGAGGCCTCGGGCCGCTGGCCCTGGCCCATTGGCCTCCCCCAGGCCCACTCGGGCTTCAAGCTCCCACAGCCTCACAGGCGCCTTGCAGGGTCACCTGGGGTCTGAAACACACCCCGGGAGGCTCAGGCAGGGGCCTCAGCTCGGGCCCGAGGGCTCCAGCTCCAACGGGAAATGGGCGAGGACCGAGCACAAGGAAGGAAGGGTCTGGCGCGACACTTTGAGGGGCTTTCCTTCCCCCCACCGGGTTTCCCCACAATGTAGAAGGGAAAACTAAAACACTAAAACCCGACGAGCGATCGCAACTATTTCATGAGTTGGCTTTATCCAAGAAGCTCATATTTTCCACCGAAGGAAAAGTCAGGCTGAATCTTATGATTCAAACTTTCAATACCTACCCTCGGGAGACAGAAACAATCTCCAGCCGTAAATTAAAAACTCTGCTTTCAACTCACTTCCCAGAGAGTCGGGGCTTCGCGGGCCCCACACCCCGTGGTGGGCCCTGCCTGCTTGCCCGCCCGTCTAGTCGGAGGGCAAACAACACGGGCTCTTTGTAACGACAGGCAAACACGGGCGACTTCGGGGCGCGTCTGGGGCTTGCGTTTGTGGATCATGAAGCCATCTGGCTTCTCCCCGCCCCTGCTGACTGCCAGGGAGGCAACCCCAAGTATTTACAGGCCCGCTGGCGGGGGGAGGCCAGGCGCCGGCAGCGACCGCCTGCTACCCTTCCCTTTGCATACAAACTCATGTCCTCACTCTGACACTCAGCCTAGATCCCAGCATGCAAAATCCTATTAAAAAGTATTTATTTATTAAACATCTTTGGGTAGGAGGGAGAGTCAGCCTAGCTGTCTCGATTGAAAACAGGCATGCGAGCCGGCGCCGTGGCTCAATAGGCTAATCCTCCACCTTGCGGCGCCGGCACACCGGGTTCTAGTCCCGGTTGGGGCGCCGGATTCTGTCCCGGTTGCCCCTCTTCCAGGCCAGCTCTCTGCTATGGCCAGGGAGTGCAGAGGAGGATGGCCCAGGTGCTTGGGTCCTGCACCCCATGGGAGACCAGGAAAAGCACCTGGCTCCTGGCTCCTGCCAGGATCAGCGCGGTGCGCCGGCTGCAGCGGCGGCCATTGGAGGGTGAACCAACGGCAAAGGAAGACCTTTCTCTCTCTGTCTCTCTCTCACTGTCCACTCTGCCTGTCAAAAAAAAAAAAAAAAAAAAAAAAAAAAAAAAAAAAAGAAAACAGGCATGCACTAGTGGGAAGCTATCAAAATGGCTTTTTAAATACCAGCCAGATATAAACGAAGGATTTACACGGCACATTTTCTAGTTGGATATGTAATCTGTCTAACGCATCCCACCGAATTCTGAGAGTCCACAGGGAAGGCCTTTCCACTCAAAATGGGCTCGTGGTCTGGGATACACACACATCCCGGCCACCAGGGCCAACCCCTCATTGCCAGCCAAGCAGAGCCCTGTCCGGGCCACACCACCATGGCCACCTAGGAGGAAGGGACTGTGGTGGCTCTGGGCCTCCTTCCACCCCTGAGGAGGTCTAGGGGAGCCTCCCCGGAACCCAGATGGCCCAGACCAGCCCCTGGCTGTCTGGGACCCCCCCCCCCCAGAGGCCGCCTGCAACCACAAGGAGTCAGCACACCAGTGCCCACAGGCGGAGGCAGAAGAACGCAACGGGAGCTCCCACATAAGGACGTCTTTCTTAAGTCCCAAGAGCTGGGTAAAGCTCACTTCCTCAGAGCCAAGTGCCCGTGCATGTGACCCAGGCCACGGGCAACCAAGGCACCCGTGGCTGCAGGAGCCGGCACTCGCTCAGGTCCTGCCACCACCTCCTTAGCCATGCTCAGAAACCTGCATAACACAAGCACGTGGCACTGACTAGAGGAGACAGGGCTCTCAGAGCCGGAGGGCCCCAAGAGGCAAGTGACACGAGGACACTGGTTCTCCACTCCTGGTCAGTGCGGGGCACCTGGCCAGCTCTTGACCGTCCCCTCTTCCCTGGGCACTGCACCTCCCCCTCACCCATCACAGGACTGAGATCTGGGCCGTCATTTTGAATGACATGCACCTGACCCCCACCGGATGGTGAAGGAATCTCGAATCAATATGGAGAGAGTAAAAAATGGGACTCTAGGGTGGTGCCCTGCACCCTGTCTGTGGACCAAGGAGTCAGAGGAAGCAGGAGAAGAGGGGTGAGGGAGGCGAGGGATGAGGGACTGGAGTCTGGCCCAGTGTCCAGGCCCTGACGCCAGCCTCTCCTCACCTCTGGCTTCCACGAGACATCCCCTAGGCTGACAGCAAATTCCCATCTTGGCCAAGCTGGCCTGAGCCCCTCCTGCTTGCTAAAACAACACAACCTGCCTCACCCGGTCCCCTGCTAACCTGACCTCCTGTCCCCAGAGAAGGAACGGAGGAGGGGAAGCGAGGTCCTGGGAAGCTCTGCTCCTAGGGAACCATGACACAAACAGGAATCCAGGGACCTCCTTGGAGGAGCCAGCAGCCAGCAGCCAGGGACCAGGGACCACACTGCTGGTGCACGGCGCTGCCTGCTTGCCCCCCTCCAGGAGAGTCAGCCAACTCGGGGCTGCGGGCTCCATCTTCCAGGGACGCAGGCAGGGCAGAGGACAAAACAGAGCCCAGCCCACAGGAAAACACGGGGCACGCTTCCTCCAGGGTGTGAAGCGGACAGTGGCAGCTGTCACGAGGGGGAAAGCTGGCCTGGACTCCTACGCTCAGGGACTCACAGCGTGAAGCCACTTGCCCAGGGCCACACGGCAGCGAGCAGCAACGCCCACGTGTGAACCTGGGCGGTCTGTTCCCGCAACCCCTTCAGATTTCACCTGCCGACTTGTCTTTCCTAGGACATGGACCAAACGAACGCCAAGAAAGGCAACTGTGACCATGAACAGTAACAACCGGACTCCTCCCCTCAGAAAGGGGGGCTCCGTACCCACATAACTGTCAGTGGGGGTGGTCCTGTTGGATGGAGGTGCTCTGTCCCACTGAGTGCCCTGGGCTGAGGCTGCACACTGAGCAGTGAGCACAGGCAGAGCTGAACTGCACACAGGGAAGGGAAGTGCCTGGTCCCCAAGCCATCAGAACAAAGGACAAGAGGGGACAAAGAGCTGGCAGGGGCCAGGATCATGCAAGGGGCCCATGGTGATGGGCAGAGGTGAGGGTTCTAGAAACAGCGAAGTTTACAGTGCCTACTGGGAATGCCAGTGTGACTGCCATGTGCCCCTTTCAGCGACACCTACGTGGTTCCATAACACTCTGTGTGGCAGATTCTGCAGGAGGAACCTGCAGAGACACATCCAGCTCGCTGTGTTACCGTGGAAAACAGCCTCTGTGCCGGTGCTGTGGTGCAGCAAGTAAAGCCGCCACCTGCAGCACCAGGGGTGCCAGTTCGAGTCCCGGCTGCTCCACTCCCAATCCAGCTCCCTGCTAATCACCTGGGAAAGCAGTGGGAGACGGCCTCAGTGCTTAGGCCCCTGCACCCAACAGAAGACTCAGAGGAAGCTCCTGGCTCCCGCCTGCAGTCTGGCCCAGGCCCTGCTGCTGCAGCCATTTGCAAAGTCAACCAACGGATGGAAGCGCGTGCTTTCTCTCTCTCTCTCTCTCTCTCTCTCTCTCTTACTCTCACTCTCTCTGTCCTCTCTCTACTTCTCTTTCCTGTAACTCAAAGAAAGAAAGAAAGAGGGGCCGGCGCTGTGGTGTAGCGGGTAAAGCTGCCGCCTGAAGTTCCGGCATCCCGTATGGGCACCGGTTCGAGATCCGGCTGCTCCACTTCCAATCCAGCTCCCTGCTATGTCCTGGGGAAGCACTGGAGGATGGTCCAAGTCCTTGGGCCCCTGCACCCGTGTGGGAGACCCGGAAGAAGCTCCTGGCTTCAGATTGGCACAGCTCCGGCCACATTGCGGCCATCTGGGGAGTGAACCAGCGGATGGAAGACCTCTCTCTCTCTCTCTCACTCTCTGTGTAACTCTGACTTTCAAATAAATAAATAAATAAATCTTAAGGAAAAAAAAAAAAGAAAGAAAAGGAAAGGGCCTCTGTGGCAGAAGGGAGGATGCCTCCAGGAGCTTGCTCAGACCTAGAGAGCAGGCCGGCCTTCCCCGATCCACAGGACCAGGATTCAGGATTCAAGCCCCGCCTACGCACAGCTCAGAGCCACCTGGGCA
The DNA here is from genome assembly GCF_964237555.1 of Oryctolagus cuniculus. NCBI lineage: Eukaryota > Metazoa > Chordata > Mammalia > Lagomorpha > Leporidae > Oryctolagus > Oryctolagus cuniculus. The sequence continues at coordinate 230,617,480 of NC_091432.1, read as the reverse complement.
GTGACGATGACGGCAACAAAGAGGGAGGAAGAAGAGGAAGAGAAGGACACGCACAGCAGCCATCCACTGAGCACTGATTATGCTCATTAGCACACAAATCCCCTCAGTGCCCCAACCCTGCAGGTCCTAGGATCACCACGACCTGACAGGGCAGCTAACAAGACTTGGAGCTTGTTACGTGAGCTGCCCAGATGTCACTGTTTGTGCGGAGCAGAATCTTACACCCAGCTCTGCTATACCCTGGTTCACGCACACTGTGACGCAGGAAGCCACCAGGTAAGCACTTGGGCAGAGGGGCTGCACCAAGCTGCCAACTGAAGCAATGTTACCTTCTATCAACCAGCAGGAAGTGAAGGGGGTGGGGCTTAAAGCAAAGAGTCTTTTTAGAAAAAATATTTATTTTCATTTTATTTGAAAGGCAGAGAGACGGAGACAGACAAAAGAGATCTTGCATGTGCTGGTTCGCTCCCCAGATGCCCGCCAGGGCTGAGCCGTGCTGAAGCCAGGAGCCAGGAATGCACTCAGGTCTCCCACGTGGGTGGCAGGGACCCAAGTACTTGAGCCATCACCTGCCGCCTCCCAGGCTGCCCACAAGCCGGAAGCTGGATCGGAAGCACAGCAGCCAGGACTCAAAGCAGGCACGCGGATGCTGGCCGCCTCAGCAGCGACCCAAGCGCTGTGTCAAACACCTACCCCAGGAAATGAACTGTTTCGAAAAAGGAAGTTTTCCAGGACGGCGCCGCGGCTCACAAGGCTAATCCTCCGCCTGCGGCGCCGGCACACCGGGTTCTAGTCCCAGTTGGGGCACCGGATTCTTTCCCGGTTGCCCCTCTTCCAGGCCAGCTCTCTGCTGTGGCCCGGGAGTGCAGTGGAGGATGGCCCAAGTGCTTGGGCCCTGCACCCCATGGGAGACCAGGAGAAGCACCTGGCTCCTGGCTTCGGATCAGCGCAGTGCGCCGGCCTCAGCGGCCACTGGAGGGTGAACCAACGGTAAAGGAAGACCTTTCTCTCTGTCTCTCTCTCTCTCTCATTGTCCACTCTGCCTGTCAAAAAAAAATTTTAAAAAAGGAAGTTTTCCAGATAAACGAGGCTTACGCTTTAAGCACAGTCCCTTTTTATTCACTGAGTGGATGAAGATTTACTGAACAAACACTGTGTGCCCAGCGCCACGCCGAGCACTGAGGGGACAAAGCCACACTTGATGTGGTCCCTGGCTTTGGTCCCGGGACCCTTTGGGAACAACGGAAGCTACAGGCTCTCCCCCAGTAAAAGATGACTAACAGGGCTGGGTGAGGTTCCAAGCATGATGTATGTCAGATTATACGTAAATGAGAAACATTTTTAATTTTCTCCTCCCTCCCTCTCTCTTGTGTACAAAAATTAATACCAGCTTCCTGAAGAAAAACAAAACAAACCCAAATTGTGCCCAAAAGATTGCAATACAGACTACAGCCTGGGACCTGCCGTGGCCTAGCCTGGGGAAGGCAGTTTCCACTGTGGAGGGAGCAGGCGGCGGGGGCTCCACGCCAATCAGGCCTACGACCGCGCGCGGCCTGACTACCTCTCTTGGCCTCAGTCTCCTCATGTGAAAACCAAGACGACAGAACTGCCCAACTTGCGTGAAGGTTGCGGGGATTCTGTGAGTTGACTGGTGTAAGGTGGTTAGAGTGATGCCCGCCGGCGTGCAGTCCAACACACACGGCTGTGATGACGGCTACTGTGCACGGAGCTGGGAGGAAGACACGCTCCTGACACACGACACCTGACGGGCAGTCAACCAACCTTCTTGAGAAGCCGGAAGACAGCAGTGGGCCCCAAACCCCCGCTGCTGATGCCCACTGACAAGGCCAGCAAGTGCCGGACACTGACGCAGAGCAGGTGCTCCGGAGGCCAGGAGTCATGGCCCCCTCTGGTGAAGCACTCCCTCTGCTCCTGGCAATGTGACCAACCACACTGCGGCACAGGGGGTAAAGCCACCGCCTGCAATGCCAGCATCCCATATGGGTACCAGTTCAATTCCCAGCTGCTCTGCTTCTGATTCAGCTCCCTGTTAATGTGCCTGGGAAAGCAGCGGAAGATGGCCCAAGTACCTGGGCCCCTGCCACCCACGTGGGAGACCTGGACGGAGTTCCCAACTCCTGGCTTCAGCCTGGCTCGGCCCTGGTCTTTACAGTCGTCTGGGGAGTGAACCAGGGGACTGAAAATGGATGTCTCTCTCTGTCTGCCTTTAGAATAAATAAATAAATAAATCTTTTAAAAATAAATTAATTAATTAAAAGAGCATGCGCCCCGGGGCTTCTAGCTGCAGCAGTGCCCCATCATCCTCTTTCCTCAGGTCAAGGTCGTCTTCCCCGGGGGTCTGTCCTATGGATGGTCAAGCAGATGACATAAGCTTCCTCTCCCTGTTTTCATTCAACATTTCCAGACTGCAGCTAGGATTGGTCAAGCTAGGACGTGTCCTTGGGTCTGTGCCGCCGGAGACGCGGCCCAGCCACACCCCTCCCGCAGCAGGACGAGGCCGCAGACCGGGCCCCCAGTCTCCTCTTCCACGGGGCAGCGTGGCCAGAAATGCCCCTTTTCCAGCAAAGTCTGTAACGGGGAATTAAAAAGTCTACCTCATGCCCATAGCCAAAAACAGCCGGTAAGTAAGCCAAGTCATGAATGAATTCCTCTTTCTCTGTTGTGTGGGTTTTTCTTTCCTTTCAAAGGGGGGAAAAAAAAGTGGCGCTCCAGTCTGAGGTCCAAAGCAAGTACTCCAGGCCTGGTGCCCCCGAGCGCCGGCGAGCTCCTGTGTAGTTGGAGCTGCCCCGTGTTCTGCTCCATTTCATAACAAAACCTCCTGAGGAGGCCCTGCTCGAGGCCTGGCTCTGAGGAAGCCGCGGGCTCTCAGAGCAGGCGCCCAGGCCTGCCGCTGTCTCTGACGTCCCCGGCGCTGGCACGGAGAGCCCGGCCACAGTGGCACGTGGGCCTTCTTGCCTCAGCGAAGCTGCAGAGCCAGATGTGTTGCCAGACACAGCAGATGTTTCATCCGTGCACAGGGAGCCTTGACATTCCTCCCGGGCAGACTGGGCTTGGCAAGGAAACCCTCAGCCATTTCTTTGAAGGCTTTGAGATTTCCCAAAGAGGTGTGCGAGAGAGGAATTCTTACACGTCGATCGTGCGTAGGCAGCAGGCACCAACCCGGGCCAGGATCCGGGACCACCACGAGCGGTTTGTGTAGTTTGCTTCGAGGAAAAGGGGCACAGCTGCCGAGTCTGCCCACCACCTGCCTCAAGTCATCAGAAGGGAGGTGAGCCGTTCTGGAAATGCCGTCGTTTGACCCAGGAAGTGCTTTGATCCCCTTCCTCTGAGTCACACCCAGCTCAGCCTTGGCAAGTTGTCTCCTGGCAGAGTGACATCTGCGTGGCGGGGCAGCAAGCAGCTCTGAAGGGTGTCCCCGCGCTGGTGGGCGTGAGCCCCAGGCCAACCCTTCCTCTCAAGCGTGAGGTCCCCCTTCCCTGGTGAATCTCCGGGAGCGGGTGATCTTGCCCCTGGAGGAGTCACTGAACCAGTGACAAGAATCCTACGACTGCAGCCTAATTGTCTGTTAAGCACGTAGAACCGGAGGTGACGTAAGTCTCACTGTGCCATTCCCACTTGACATTTTCAGACTTAAGCTGGAATCAACGTAAACGCAAACAGATGTGCAAAACCCTACAGTAAGGCAGGCACGCTTTCATCAGTCCTTTTCAAGGAAAAGTCTGCTAGACACTAAGGGGAGACATCGTGGCAGTGTGGCGACAACTGGCACTGCCCAGGCAGCGTGGGACAGCAGCTCAGGCCACCTCATGCCCTTTCGGAGTAGAATACCTTCATGGCATTGGAAGAAAAACAGGTCTTTTACAAAGAGGACACTCCTCAAAATAAAGAGAGGAATTTTGATTCTGTCTATGACAAAGGAACTGGTATTAGAGACTGAATTTTTAATTGAGTATTTTTATTTTATTTTATTGAATATTATAGAGATTGAATAAAGTAACTACTACAACAACAAAACTGCAGCTATTTAGAGATGGCAAAGAGTGCCCGCAGCAGCCAGGACAAAGAGGGGAATCTCGCGGGGCTGAGCTCTCTGCTCCCTGCTGCTTCATCCACTGACCACACACAGTGCAGGCCAAGGTGCATGACAACCAGAATTCCACACGCTGCTCACGGGAGTGCAGCTGCTACGGCCACTTCTGAAAACAGTTTGGAAGTATCCATGTGTACGGAGCTGAACACATACACACCTCCTAACCCAGCAATTCCATTCCTTGATATCACTCCCAAGAGAAAGGAGTGCTTATTTCTAGAAAAAAGCCATGTTGAACGAGGTGTGCGGTGGCATTATTCCTAACAGCCCCCAAACTGGGAACCGCCATGAAACCCATCGACACCCACAAGGAGAAACAGAAGTATGCTGACTCACACAATGAATGCAATTCTAGACACAGATGGAAAGGACAGAATCTCCACTGTGCACAAAAACATGGTCAACCTCAAGCACGTGATGTTAAGTGGAAGAAGCCTCACAAAAAGTATATATACTTTATGATTCAATTTATATAAAGTTCAAAAATGGACAAAACTACCTAGGGTGACAGAAGTCAGAACAGTGATTACACCTGGGAGACAGCTGGTGACTGGGGAGGGCGGGACAGGCATGAAACAGGCCTTGAGGGTGTTGAGATGTTGGTATCTTGACCTGGGGGATGGCTACACAGTTCACTTTGTAAAAATGCACGGAGTGATACTCTTAAGATTTATGCACTTTTTTATATACTTAGATGTATTTATTTGCAAAGCAGAGTTACAGAGAGAGAGTGAGAAAGGTAGAGACGCAGAACTATCTTACATCTGCTGGTCTACTCCCGCTATGGCTGCAGCAGCCAGAGCTAGGCTGATCCAAAGCCAAGAGCCAGGAGTTTCCTCCGGATCTCCCACTGTGTACAGGGGCCCAAGCACTTGGGCCATCCTCCGCTGCTTTCCCAGGCACATTAGCAGGAAATTGGATCAGAAGTTGAACAGCCAGGACTCGAACTGGCAGCCATATGGGATGCCAGCACTGCAGAAGGCAGCTTAACCCACTGCACCACAGCACCAGTCCCTATACGCATTTTTTAAACAGGCTTAATTCACTCTATTTTTCTTGTGTGAAAACCTATGTTGTAGCCACAGCTGGAGCCTGGGTCCTCTGCACAGACACTCTGGTGTGAATCTTCGTAAGAAGGTCATGATAGGGAGACGTGGCGGACACAGTCTCTTTCCAGAGGTCAGGGGTCAGATATCTGCAGGTCTTGGAGATAGCACCGAAGGTGGCCTTGGCAAAGTGGCTCGGGTGGCACCAACACAGAGAGCCACAGCATCTGGTCACCTCGCGTGGCGTGGCATGGTGTTTGCTGGTCCTGCTCTCCAGTAGCCTCTCCACACGGGCACGATGGAGAGCTTGGCAAGGATGATGGCCCCTCGGATGGCGGTGGCTACCTCCCTGGAGCACTTCACTCCCAGGCCGACAGGACAATGGTAGTCCCCGATGACAACAAGCACCTTGAACCTGGTCTGCTGGCCAGCCTGCATCTGCTTTCTGCGCTGACATAATCTTCAAAACGTCATCCTTGAGAGACACCCCCAGGCAAAAGGCAATGATCTCGGACTCCTTGATGGGCAGGGAGAAGAAACAGAGCCCCTCCAGGGACTTGATCTTCAGGTCCTTAACCAGGCGGCCCAGCTTGGTGACAGGGAGCCAAACCTTGTACTCACCCCTGCCTCTGTGAGCCCCATGGCGTTGGCCCTGGCCCTGACCCCAGCCTCACCCAAGGTCCCAGATGCTGTCTCCCGTCCCACAGCCCCAGGGCCTCCGGGACCTCCTGCTGCACCGACATCACCCACCATGTGGTGTTCTCTGGGAGAAGCTACTACATGCATTTTTAAAAGTCTCTTTAGGGGCAGGCATTGGTCTAGTGGTTAAGACACCAGTTAGAACACCCAAGTTCCATACTGAAGTGCCCAGGTTCAATTCCCAGTTCTGGCTCCTGATCCCAGATTTCTGCTAATGCAGACAGAGAGGACATGAACCTGAGAGACAGAGACATCATCAGAGACAGAGATGGAATCCTCATCTGCTGGTTCATTCCCCAAATGTCCACAGCAGCCCTGGGAGAAGGGAGTTCAAACCAGGTCTTCCACATGGGTCACAGGAACCCAGTTACTTGAGTTATCACTGCATTAGCAGGAAGCCGAAGTCAGGAGCCAGAGCCAGGTACCAAACCCGTGTACTCCAATACAGACAAAATGATAGAGTTCCCATCTGCTGATCCACTCCCTAAATGCCTGCAACAGCTAGGGCTGAGTCAGGAAAAGCTGGGAGCCCAGGAACCCAATCCAGGTCCACATGTGCGTGGCAGGGACCCAAGTATTCGAGCCATCCCATGATGCCTCCCAGGGCGCACACCAGCAGGAAGCTGGAACTCAACCTGCATCACATGGGCTGACGACACGGAAGGGGGCATCTCAATCAGCATCCTGATCCCGAGGCCAAACTCCTGCCCCTGAAGTGGGATATTATCCCTTGCAAGTAGACTATGAAATATGCAAAGGATAATTCATAAAGTTCATGGAGACAGAAGTTCATTTTATTTTGGTACCACAAATTTTTAAAATCCACATGTAGTTTTTCTTACTACATGCTTTTACTGTGAACTTTTTGAGTGCTCCCTGTAAGCATGAATTCCAAAAATTTTGCACCAAAAAAACTTCACTTTTATATGACCTCTTTGAGGTACCCTTGTATACTATAAGCTCTAAGCCAACCACTAAAAGAAAAAACATTATAGCCAGTAAGCTAATAAAGGAGATAAAGTGGACTCGTGAAAAAATGATCAATTAATTAAAAAGAAGTCAGAAAGAAAATAAAAAAGGAGAAAAGGATAGATTGACCAATCATATTAAATATAAATAGTCTACACACTCAATTCAGAGTCAGAGATTGTCAGATTGGATAAAAAGAAAGATTCAATTGTATGCTGCCTACAAAACAACCGCTTCAAATACAAAGATACAAATAGGTTGAAGGTAAAAGGATGAAAGATATACTGTGCTAGCACTCATCAAGAGAAGAGCGGCCCTAATTATCTAACAAAGTGGATTTCAGAGCGAAGACCACCAGGGGTGAAAGCAGTGACTTCTCAGTGCTGGATGGAGAAGGAGGGAACAATTCTAGACGCCTACGCACCAGCAGCTAAACTTCAGAATGCGTGCGGCAAATACGGGTAGAACTGAGGGAGAAGTCAACAATCTCCAGGTATACTGGGAAACGTCAACACTCCTCTCTCAACAGAACGAATACATAGAAACGCAGACATAGATTACTTCAACAACACTGCTAATCAACTAAAATCACTTGCCCTCAACTACATTTACACAACAAACCTCACAAAGAACAGCAGAATACAGATTTTTCACATAGAATGTTTATCAAGATTGACTGCATTCTCCATAAACCTCAATAAGTTTATGGTAACTCAAATAATACAAAGCTTTGTTTTTTTAACCACAATGAAATTCAAAATCAGTCACAGCATGATACTTCGGAAATCCTTGAAATTTTTTATTTATTTGAAAATCAGAGTTCTGGCAAGTGGGAGAGACAAAGAAAAATCTTCCATCCACTGGTTCATTCCCTAGATGGCTGCAACAGCCAGGGCTGGGCCAGGCCAAAGCCAGGAGCCAGGAGCTTCATTCTGATCTCCCACATGGGTGGCAGGGGCCCAAACACTTAGGCTATCTTCCACTGCTTTTCCCATGCACTTCAGCAGGGAGCTGGACAAGAAGTGGAGCAGCCGGGACACAGACCGGTGCCCATACGGGACACCAGTGCCTTAGGTGGCAGCTTCACCTGCTCCGCCACAACACCAGGCCTCTCCCCACCTTTTTTTGTAAAAAGATTTATTCATTTACTTGAAAGTCAGAGTTACAGGGGGGGGAGGGGCAGAGAGAGAGAAAAAAAAATCCTCAAATATTTAGAAAATAAATAATATAGCTCTAAATAATTCATATGCCAAAAATAAATAAAAAGGAAAATTAGCTCAAAATACCCAATTGTGTGGGACACTTAAGAACACCTGCACTGGAAACGAAGAGGCCACCAAACCACTGACCTCCTCCTCCACTGTAAGACTCCAGAAAGGAAGAGCTCATCAAAGCCAGTGTCAGCAGGAGAAAGGAAATAATTTTCTTAAAGTTTATTTTCTTTATTTGAAAAGCAGAGTGACAGAGAGAGGTAGCAACACACAGAGAGAGAGAGAGAGAGAGAGAGAGAGAGAGAGAGGTCTTCCATTCACTGGTTCACTCCCCGAACGGCTGCAACAGCCAGAGCTGAGCTGATCTGAAGCCAGGAGCCAGGAGCTTCTTCCAGGTCTCCCACACAGGTGCAGCGGCCCAAGGATTTGGGCCACCCTCTGCTGCTTCCCAGGCACATTAGCAGGGAGCTGGATTGGAAGTGGAGCAGTCAAGACTGCTGGTGCTCATATGGAATGCCGGCACTGCAGGCAGGGGCTTTAACCTGATTTTTTAAATATGAGTAGGAAGCAGTGGATTTAAAAACAGAAAGGCCATAGAAAATAACAAAACTAAAAGCTTCACCAGACTTCAGGAAAAAGAGATGCAAAGACGTAAAATATCCAGGATGAGAGGGGACATCATTACAGATCTTACAGAGACGAAAAGGATTATAAGGGAATATTATAAACAACATCATGGGAATAAATTTAACAACTCAGGTAAAATGGACAAACTCACTGTAAAATATAACCAGATCTTGATAAAAAACAGATCATCTGAATAGCTCCGTATCTGTTAGGGAGACTGGGTTCACAGTTAAAATCCTCTCCACAACAATGCAGCAGGCACGCCAGAGGAGCTGAAAATTTACCACACTGAGGTCTGCACAGGAAACTTACAGAAGCTTCAATGGCAACTGCCAAAACCTGGGGCCACCAGGCGGTCCCTCGGTAGGTGAATGGATAAGCCACGGCACATCCAAGCAACAGAACGTTATCAGAACCAGAAAGAACTGAGTATCAAGCCATGAAGATATGGGTGAAAATCTAAGCGCATGTTACCATGTGAAGGAAGCCATGTGAAAACATGACGTTGGGTGAAAATCTAAGCGCATGTTACCATGTGAAGGAAGCCATGTGAAAACATGACGTCCACGCGTGATTCCAGTTACACGACGTCTTGGAAAAGGTGAAGCTATAAAGAGTGAAAAGCAGACTGGTGGTTCCGGGGGGCGCGGGGCGGGGAGGGGGACTGCAGCCCAGGGGGTTCAAGACAGCAGGCCTGTTCTGAGTGACGCTGTAATGGTCTACGCCTGTGACTAGCATGTGTCACAACAACCAACAGTGAACTGAACAGAAACCATGCACTTCCGGTGATGACGCGGGTTCATCAGTTACTAACCAATGTTAACCATCTGGTGGAGGATGCTGGTGTGGAAGAGCCCGGATGTCTGCGGGGACGGAGCAGTGGAAGGGAGAGCAATTAGAGGAATTCTTGCTACTTTCTGTTCCATTTTGCTGTGAATCTAAAACTGTTCTTAAAAATAAAGTCTCCCGAAAAGAAAAAAAGAAAACTTTCCACAAAGAAAACTCCATGTAGATGATTCTACTGGTGAAAAATCTACCAAATATGTAAGAAAGAAACCACACTAATTCTACACAAACTCGTCTGGAAAATTGAAAAGGAAAGAATATTTCCCAACTCATTTTGTGAGGTCAGCATTGCACTGACAGCAAAACCAGACAAGACACTACAGGAAAAGAAATATGCAAGCCAGTGTTCCTTCTGAGGGACGCCAGTACAAAATCCTCATCAGAACTTTAGCAAATCAAATCTAACAATACGCAGACAGGATTGCCCATCGTGACCAAGTGGGGTTTACCACAGCGACACAAGGTCAATTTCAAACTCTAAAAATCAATCAATGTACTTCTCCATAGGAATAGACTAAAAAACAAAAAGTTGTATGATTACCTCAATAGATACAGAAACACACTTGATGGAACTCCTGTCCATCCAAGATAAAAGCCTCAGCAAATTAGGAATACAAGGACAGGTTCTCAACCGGAAGGCATCTATGAAAAGCCTACAGCTAACTCCTCGGTGCCGAAGAATCGCACTTCCTCTGCGATCAGGAATAGGCCAGGAATACCTGTTTTCATGCTACTTCTACTCAACATTGTGCGAGAGGTTCTATCCAATGCAATATGGCATGAAAAAGAAAGGAAAGCATCTGGTCCAGGGGCCGGGATTGTGGCCTGGAGGGGTTAAGCTGTGGCCTGTGACACCAGCATCCCATCTCAGCACCTTCGAGTCCAGCGCTCCACTTTCATGCAGCTGCTAAGTGCCTGGGAAAGCAGCAGTGAGGGCTCGAACACCCGGGCCCCTGCCGCCCACGGGAGACCAGGATGGAGTTCCAGGCTCCTGGCTTCGGCCTGGCCCAGCCCCAGCAGTTGCGGCCATTTGGGGAGTGAACCAGCAGCTGGAAGTTTACCTCTCTCTGTCTCTCCCCTTCGCCATAACTCTGCTTTTCAAATGAATAAATAAATCTTTACTTTTAAAGAAAAGCATTAAGTTCAGCAAGAAAGACATGAGGCTGTCATTACAGACAGAGGAATCATTGCATGGGAAATCCCGCACCATCTCGAGAAAAGCCACAACTAGTAAGTGAATTTGGTCAAGTTGCAGGATATAAACACAATTTATAATAATCAATTGTATTTTTATAAACTAGTAATCCGCAGTTGAGATTGGATTGAAAACACAATATTTACAACAGCAGAGAATGGCAAAACACAATAAAAGATGTGTGAGACTTACACACTGAGAACTATGTGACTAGGGCCAGCATTGTGGCACAGCAGGCTAAGCCACCACCTGCATATCAGAGAGCTGGTCAGAGTTCCGGCTGTTCCAGTTCCAATCCAGCTCCCTGCTAATGTTCCTGGGAAGACAACAGATGACAGTCCAAGTGTCTGTCACCCACATGGGAGACCTGGATGGAGCTCTTGGCTCCTGGCTTCTGGCTTCAGTCTGGCCAAGACCTGGCTTTTGGAGGTATTTGGGAGTGAACCAGCAGGTGGAAGATCTGTTTGTGTGTTCATGTGTGTGTGTGTGCATGTGTGTGTATGTCATTCTCCCTTTCTTTCTCTCACCCTGCCTTTCAAATAAATAAACCTTAAAAAAAAAAAAGATGTAACTTTGCTGAAATAAATTAGAAAAGATTTAAAAGTATGGAGAGATACTGTGTATTCACGAGTTCAAAATACAGACATGTGTAGCGTGTTCCTGGTTTGGGAGAGTCAGTATCATTAAGGTAGTGATTCTCCCCCAATTGAAATACAGAATCAATGTAATCACAATCAAAGCTTCAGCAGGATTGAGAGAGAGAGCTTTACAAGCTGATTCTCAAATACACAAAGACAAGCAGGGGACTAAAAAAGCCAAAATTCTGAACTAGACGACCAAACTTGAAGGGCACGCACTACGTGGTCTCAGGGGCGTGGGGAGGACGGCAGTGCCAGGCGCGTGGGGAGACCTCGGGTGGTGGGTGTGTAGCCGTCATTTCACAGATTTACATGTAAATCAGAACTCATCAAACTGTCTGCTGTAATATGCATCATTTTTATACGCCACAATAAAGCTGAAAACAGGGGCAGGGATCTGGTGTGGCCGTTGGGTTACCACTGGGAGGCCCACATCCCCCAGAGTGCCTGGTTTAGGTCCCCACTTCTCCACTCCAATCCAGCTTCCTGCTACGGCAGCTGGGAGGCAGCTTGGGCCCCTTCCACCCTTGAGCAAACACAGATGGAGCTCCTGGCTCCTGGTTTCAGACCGGCCCAGCCCTGGCTGCTGTGGGCATTTGGACAGTGAACCAACAAATGGAAGCTTGCCCTCTCTCCCTCTCTCCCTCCCTCTCCCTCTCTCTGCCTTTCAAATAAATGAAAACAAAATAAATAAATGAAGCTGAAAATACCTTACTCAGACCTCATGCCCAGCTTTTTGAGTAGTCAGGCCGTCGTCTCCGGTTCTGCAGACACAGAGACTGAAACGGAGAGGTTAAGTGCCTGGGGCACTGCTCATGCTTGGGGAGGGAGACAGCAGGGACGAAGAGGTCCTGCCTTGCAGAGCTTTGCTTACAGTGGCCCGGGGTCCTTCTGAGCTCGACTCATTCGCCCTGCCTACTGATTCTGCGCCACGAGGCCCTCTGCCTCTGCAGAGCCATCAGGACCCGAGGAGAGGGGCATCGTTTCCGTCGTACAGACTGGGAAAGGGAGCCACAGGGAGGCGGAGGCACAGCCAGAGAGTGGTGAGCCAGGTGCACATGCAGACCTTCCTGCTTGCAAAGCCACCACCCGCTCCCTCCATTAAACTGCCTGCAACCACACAGGGGCTCCCACAACCGGAGCCCAGGCAAACCCTCCTTCTCCTGCAGACAAAATCAGAGCCAGGCACCCAGTCCCCGTGGGCGAAAACAGCTGTTCACCAAAGGTTCTGTTTTGTGTTATTAACTCATTTAAGAGGAAATCTGGCCTCTAGCCAGCACTAACGTCATATCCACACACGAGGAGGGAGAAAAACGAGTCCTGAAGTGTTGGCTTCTTTGGATGCAGCGTGCTGCTGGCCTGCGTCTGCTGCCAGCCCGGACTCCTGTCCCCGCGCGCCCTCGCCACCCTCCAGGCAGGTCCTGGGGCCCAGGGAGGGGCTCCAATCTCCACCCTACCCCCATGATGAGCAGAGGTGGAGGGAAGCCCTTTTCTACTTTGTTTCCACTGTAACAATCACTAGGAAATGAAACACAAATAACAAAGTGAACTGGGGGCAGTCACAGATGAGAGAGACAGCTGCTCAGGCTTCCGGTGCAAGCCCTAAGCTGGGAGCCATCACCTCTGTGCCCTGGCCCTAGCCAAAGGGCGCCTGCACTGCCCCCTACCGCCCAGTGGCAAGAGGACCCAAGGGGACACAGTTACAGCCACTGCCGCACCCTAAAGTCACTTGGCAAGCAACAAAGAACGCCAGGCCCGTGCTGGGTCCCAGCATGACCGCTGTGTTTCCAGAGTTTATCATCTAAGAGGGAGGCAGACTTTGGACAAGTAACCATCCAGGCTCTACAAAGTCATCACCTTTCATGCAAGTCAAGACGCACTGCCTGGAAGAAATCAGAGGCTGCGTGAGGGTGGGCGAGGGGCAGCCGCCCTCCCCCTGAGCCCTCTCTGCTCTCTACCTGCCGAGGGAAAGATCCAGGATACGGACACAAGGCAGTAGCGGGGTAGAGCCATAGGAGGCCGGGGTCTGCTGCTGAGCCTGGCGGGCCACGTGGAGGAGGCAGGGGCATGCAAAGCCATGAGGGCTCTGGGCAGGGCAGGGACATCCATGTTTCCAAAGAGGACGCTGTGGGTGGTGGGCACACGAGGAAGGCTGCAGCCATCATTCAGAGCAGCAGGGGAGGTGCAGCGAAGGGAGAGGGCCGAGGAAACCGCCCGGCGCGTGACCTGAGCCGGGGTCTTAATGATGTCAGCGAAACCCATCTCCTCCTCACAAATGCACGCCTGCCCGCTGGCCACCGCTTCCTGCCTCCCTCCCGGGGCCCAGCGCTGCGATTCCAAGGAGCAGCAGAGACACACAGGGTCTGTCCCGCGTCCAGCACTGACCTCGGCTTTCTGGAATGCCTGCTTCCTAAAAGCAGCTACAGCGTCCAGACAAGAGGCCAGAGGGTCAGCTCCCCGAATCATGGCTGTGCTTCCTCAACTGCAACGCGTGCCACAGCTCAGAGACCGTGCTCCTGCAGGCCCCTCTCCTGAGGCCAGGAAGGGCCCCACACAGGCTGGCCCAGTCCCACGCCCAGGGCTCAAGCAACAGCCTGACACAGGGCAGGATGAAATCAAGGGAGGGGGGGTGTAATGCCCAATTTGTCCAAACCATTCCTCCTACGCTATTCCTCTCTCCAGTCTAACCAGGTCTATCCCCCAGCAGATCCCTCCCCACTCTTACCAGGTCTGACCCTCAGCAGATCCCTCCCCACTCTAACCAGGTCTGTCCCCAAGCAGCTCCCTCTCCCCTCTAACCAGGTCTGACCCCAAGCAGGTCCCTCCCCACTCTTACCAGGTCTGTCCCCCCCCCAGCAGGTCCCTCCCCACTCTAACCAGGTCTGGCCCCCCAGCAGGTCCCTCACACTCTTACCAGGTCTGTCCCCTCAGCAGGTCCCTCCCCACTCTAACCAGGTCTGTCCCCCCAGCAGGTCCCTCTCCCCTCTAACCAGGTCTGACCCCAAGCAGGTCCCTCCCCACTCTTACCAGGTCTGTCCCCCCCCCATCAGGTCCTTCCCCACTCTAACCAGGTCTGGCCCCCCAGCAGGTCCCTCACACTCTTACCAGGTCTGTCCCCTCAGCAGGTCCCTCCCCCCTCTAACCAGGTCTGTCCCCCCCCAGCAGGTCCCTCCCCACTCTAACCAGGTCTGACCCCAAGCAGGTCCCTCCCCACTCTCACCAGGTCTGGCCCCCCAGCAGATCCCTCCCCACTCTTACCAGGTCTGACCCAAAGCAGGTCCCTCCCCCCTCTAACCAGGTCTATCCCCCAGCAGGTCCCTCCCCACTCTAACCAGGTCTGTCCCCCCCCCAGCAGGTCCCTCCCCACTCTAACCAGGTCTGGCCCCCCAGCAGGTCCCTCCCTACTCTTACCAGGTCTGTCCCCCGAGCAGGTCCCTCCCCACTCTAACCAGGTCGGCCCCCCCAGCAGGTCCCTCCCCACTCTAACCAGGTCTGACCCCCCCAGCAGGTCCCTCCCCACTCTAACCAGGTCTGACCCCCCCAAGCAGGTCCCCTCCACAGACAGCAAGAAGCAGACACGAGGACCACTGCCAGCCCAGGCCACCCCTGGCCTGCCTGGCTTCAACAATGAGGGCGCAGCCTGTGTCTCAAGGCCAGGGCCAGGTGCTGGTGACAACAGTGCTAACTGCACGAGGCTCAAGTCTAGACTGGGGGGGGGGGGGCACCTTTTCTCTGCCAGTGGCCATTTGTATATTTATAAACAAAACTGTCAACTTAAACATTAGCATGCTGTAGACACATTGAATTTTGAGTCCCACCTGCCGTTGCCTTGGCAGGGCCGGACAGAAAAACTCTGAGGGCCCTGACACGGCTGGCCGGATGTTCCCCGCCCCTGGCCTGGACCCACAGTTTCTCTCCTGGGAAGCCTGAACCGTCCCTGACCCCTCCGCACCCCGCCACGCCGCTGCCTGCTCCCTGCTCCAAGCCTCTCTGGCCTTCTGCTCTCCCCCCGCCTGCCACCGCTTCTCCCATCATCTCCAGGGACTTTCCTCACCCAGGATCCTCCTGTGCCTCAGCCCGAGCTCCCAAAGGCACAGCCCCCACCCTCCAGGAAGGGTCACCAGGGTCACTCCACCGGGAAGGCCCAGCGCTCAGAAATCCTTCTCTCCCGCGCTCCGTCCTACCTGACCTCAGCCCCACCACCCACGTCTGTGCTTTGTCCTCCTCTTGCCTTTCGGTCCTTCAGCCCTTCTGGAGTTTTCCAGGAGTCTGTAGTCCCCCCGGCCTCCCTTCCCACCACGGAACGGGGCCGAAGCCTCCTTGGCCTCCAGGGTCAGGCTCCTCCTATCCCTAGGCCATGTTCCCTGTCTCCTCCACAGGCACACAGCCCACTCCTCTCCCTCCGCCCACCCAGCTTGCTGCTTCTTGGCGGGGCCCTCGTAGCATCCTCACTGACCATCTGACCTCAGCTCTTCCCCTGCCTGCCTCGCCCCTCCTCACCAGCCTCTCCACCTCCAGGTGCTTCTGTCCCAGGTAGATGAACGGCCAAACACTGGCCTAACACTAACCTGCCCTTGTCACACCCCTTTTAAAAGTCACTCAGCGAGGCAGGCATCTGACCAACAGGACACCTGCCACCCATATCTGAGTGGCTACGTTCAAGTTCCCTGTTCACTCCCTACTCCAACCTCCTGCTAATGCACACCCTGGGAGGCGGCAGAGATGGCCCAAGCACTTCAGCCCCTGCCATTCAGGGGGAAACCCAGACTGTGTTCCAGGCTCCTGGCTTTGGCCTGGCCCGGTCCTGGCTGCTGCAGGCACTTGGGAAAGGAACCAGCAAACGGGCGACCTCTATCTGTCTGTCTCTCTTTCTCTCTGCCTCTCAAATAATCAAACCCCTCAGCGAACGCCCAAAGCTAGAAAGGTAATTACGCTCAAATGCCTCAGCCTGCACCACTAAGCTTCCCTCCCCTGCCCAACCCGGGTCTCCACCCAGCTCCCGTGACGTGTCCCTGGAGGGCGCCAGGCACCTCCACACTCAGTTCACGGGGCTGGGCCTCTGGCTCTCTGGTCCCCATGCCTTCAAGCGCCTCCTCTGCTGCTGACCTCACCTCCGGTCCTTCTATTTCCGGGAGAGACCCAGATACACTTCCCAGCGATCACAAACCCTCACCGCACTCCACACACCAGGAGCGCCCAGACCTTTCTCCTGTGATGTTCTCGACCACCCTGCTCTCCCAGCTCCCTTACGCAAACACGCCTTCCCCGGACACACTCCCTGGCCCCTCCCCCTCCCCCCCCCTCCTCCTCCCCCTCTCCCTCTCCTTGATGCCCCTGTGGCCAGCTATGTCTCTTCTGCTCTGTGTTCACAGACTGCCTCACTCTCAGTGGGCTGCTCCAAGGTCCCCTTGGCTGCCAGGGAGTCTGGCGGTGGGGACAGGACAACAATGGTGCGGGTGGCAGGAAGACTGGAAAAAACACAGGCACTTGGAGAGCTTCCCACCTCCATGAATTTGGTACCCACTGCGGTTCACTTCCATCACGTCCAGGCCCACTGGACACCCATGCCCTGGCCTCTGTGACTCGGCGCACCACCACTGCAGAGGGCAGGGGACCAACGCCCTGACCTCAGGAAGCCGCAGCACATGCCCCTGTCCCCGGCTGTGAGACCCTGGAAGAGCAGAACCCAGAGAAAAGCCGCTCTCCCTGCTTCTCCCCAGAAGCCAGGCCCCACCACGGCACTAAATTGTGTTAAACACACTGTCCATAGGGTATTCCTTCTGCCTGACATCCCCTTCCCAACTCCCACCTCCTCCCCAAATCACCAGTAAGATTTGGTCCCTTTCGACTTTCAAGACCCAGGGCCCTGGGCCCAGCACCAAGGCAGAGCCGGTCTCCCACTCACAGTGCAGACCCTCTGGGCTCTGCGTGCAACTCCTGACCAGACCTCGGCCTCCCTGATGTCCAAGGGCAGACCCTCTGGGCTCTGCGTGCAACTCCTGGTCCAGACCTCGGCCTCCCTGATGTCCAAGGGCAGACCCTCTGGGCTCTGCGTGCAACTCCTGGTCCAGACCTCGGCCTCCCTGATGTCCAAGGGCCAGGATGCAAACCCAGGCCTGAAGGACCGAAGCACACGCTTGTCAGCACTGTGCCTCTCACGCAGCCTCCGCGGGCGCACGGGCTCCTGCGAGGCGTCACTGAAGGTTCTCCTGAGCACGGGCCACCCTGGTGATGCACAGAGCCTGTTCCAACCATGCAGGTAAAAACCAACGGCCCCAAGTGACCGGGAGCCCACTGCTCTAGGCTCTCACCTGCTCATCCTAAGGAAAACACAATGATCCCAACACACACACACACACACACACACTATATCCCCCTCCGTATCCGTATCCGTATCCGTATCCCTATCCCTATCCCTATCCCTATCCCTATCCCTATCCCTATCTCTATCTCTAAAGTCCCAGGAGAGGAAACTTGTCCAGCGTCGCTGAGCTTGGAAGCGTGAGGCAGGGACTCATTCCCCATGGCACCGGCTCAGAGCATGTGGCCCTCCAGATGCCGTGCGGGCTTAGTGACCACAGCTTGGCTCTGACGGGGCCTCCCCCTTGATGCTGCTCCCTGTTGAAAATGAGACAATAGCAGCTCTGACATGTAGACCGGCCTCTGAGACACTGTGGGGCCTGTAATTCCACAGGCTGGGAACTGGGCACGGTGACAGGCAGATTTGGTTGGGGACGCTGGTGGGGACAAACCACCACCCTGGAAACAGCCTCTTGGAGGCTGGGCCCCTCAGAGCAACTCAACCACAATGCAGCCCCGCCTGGAGCCCGGCAGCCAGGACCCGCCCGGGCCCTGCAGCCCAAACCTCCCAGGGGCAAGAGGGCCGGTCGGAGATCAGGGCTTCCAAGTCCAACACAGCTGTGAGCTACCCGGCTGCAAAGCTACACCTGTGCTGCCTTGGCAACTCTGGCAAAGTCGGTCACTTGTCGGTGAGCAGGGCAGCTATAGTTCCATATTCAGAACTTCCATTTTCCTCCCTCTTTGCCAATCCTTAAGTCATCGTCTGCCTGGCTTCCTCCAAGCCCTGGGAGAACGCGGTTATGCCCCACCCACCCCCCGCCCCTTGCAGAAATGGGCAGAAGTCACGAGAAGCCACAGCTCCCGGCTCAGGGATCAGCAGCATTTGGAAATGTGCATCTTCAAACAGCTCGGCTCACAAGCAGAACCCTGGCACTGGGGGAGGTGGTTACACCGCAGAACAGGCACCCTGGTGATAACACTCCTTGCGCTGTTCTGGCCTGGGGAAAGGAGCCCACGCAGCCAGATAATGCTGTGCTACGGTGCTCCCTGCCCCAGGCTCAGCCGTTCTCCACTCCCCCAGCAAATGCCCCGGGATGACTGGGTCCAGGTACTGGGGTCACAGCAGGGCCTCTCAGCACCCCGACCACCAAGCCAAGTGAGCAGGACCCTCCTTATTTGCCCTGGTGTTTCCAATACCCCTAGCGGGGAGTCAGGAAGAAGACACACTGGGCTCTCAGTGGCAGGAGCGAGAGGAGACAAGAAGAAAAGAAACTAACAACTTGGGACCGGCATCATGGCACAATGGGTTAAGCCGCAGCCTACGATGCCAGCGCCTCGTGTGAGTGCAGGTTTGAATCCCAGCTGTTCCACTTCTAATCCAGCTCTCTGCTAATGTGCCTGGGAAAGCAGCAGAAGATGGCCCAAGTCCTTGAGCCCCTGCACCCATGGGGGAGACCCAGATGAAGCTCCTTGGCTTCGGCCTGGCCCAGCCCCATCTGTTGTGGCCATCTGGGGAATGAATCAGTGGGTGGAAGATCTCCCTCCCTCCTCTCTCTCTCTCTGTTCCTCTGCCTTTCAAATAAATAAATCAATCTTTAAAAAAAAACTAACCTAACAACAAACAAGAACTGCAAAGAAAGATCTGACTTTAGCCCTCTGCTGGCTAGTGATGACACTGATATTACTTTTAAAGTATTTTTTAATGTATCTGTGATGAAATAACAAAGAAAAATATTCTGTAACATTAGGAAGCAAAACTGTCCCTGTACAATGAAATAGATAAAAATCAAGGAGTTAATTGGGGCCGGCACTGTGGCTCAGTGGGTTAACGCCCTGGCCTGAAGTGCCGGCATCCCATGTGGGTGCCGGTTCTAGTCCCGGCTGCTCCTCTTCCGATCCAGGTCTCTGCTGCGGCCAGCAGTGGAGGATGGCCCAAGTCCTTGGGCCCCTGCACCCACGTGGGAGACCCGGAAGAAGCTCCTAGCTCCTGGCTGCGGATTGGCGCAGCTCCGGCCGTTGCGGCCAGTTGGGGAGTGAACCATCAGATGGAAGACCTCTCTCTCTCTGCCTCTCCTCTGTGTAACTCTGACTTTCAAATAAATAAATATAAAAAAAAAAAAGGCGTTAAGCAACAACCTGACAACACTGGATCTGACTGCATGAAGCAGTCCAGTGTTAGCGGGGTCTCCGCCAAGATCAGGCGGTGCAGCAAACCTCAGAGCTCAGATGCCGAGGACGGCAGTGTCTCACAGCTCCGAGGCCTCGCTGCTGCTGTGGGGTCACGTGGGCTTGGCGGGGTGAGTCTGCCGTCCAGGCTTTGGGTCAGCTCAGGTCATCTGCAGCGCCCTTGGTTGGGGGCGGAGGCGAACAAGTGCTGTGCAAAGTGGAGATTTCCAGGAGCCTGGGGAGGCCTGTGCTGCCTCCTGTGCCTGGCTCAGCACCTACACGCTCACTCTTACCCACGTTCTTCTGGCAAAGCCAAGTCACAGGGCCCAGCCCAACATCAACAGGTGGGGAAGTGCCTACCTCCGGACCTGGAGGGGGGACGAGGCGGGAGAGAACCACGGAGGAGTAACACCCACTACCCTCACACTCAGGACGCTTTCTGTTTCAAAGACAACTATTTCCTATCTCCGTCCACCAAAGCTAACAGCAAAACAGGGGATTCGAGCTGGCCTCCCCCAGACTGTGGTCTACAAACACCAGGTTCCACTGAAACAAACACGCATCCCTGAAGGAGGGCCTGATTCCAGACCTGCAGCAGGGAATGTACAGCATGACCCTGTGCATGAAAGCAAGGGAGCTATTAAAAAAAAAAAATACCTAATGGGATCACGTTAAGAAGGTGCAGGAGCCACAATGAAAGGGCTCCTCTGGGTAAAAGAGGACGATTTAGGGGCTGCGCCGTGGCGCAGTGGGTTAATGCCATGGCCTGAGGCACACATCCCATATGGGTGCCAGTTCTAGTCCCGGCTGCTCCTCTTCTGATCCAGTTCTCTGCTGTGGCCTGGGAAAGCAGTAGAAGATGGCCCAAGTGCTTGGGCCTCTGCACCCACATGGGAGACCCAGAAGAAGCTTCTCACTCCTGGCTTCGGATCGGCGCAGCTCCGGCCGTTGCGGCCATCTGGGGAGTGAACCAGCGGATGGAAGACCTCTCTCTCTCTGTGTCTCTACCTCTCTCTGTAACTCTTTCAAATAAATCTTTAAAAAAAGAAAAAAGGACAATTTAATGCATCGATAGAAATGGTGACTACAACTGATTGAGGCACACAGGATCTATAAAATCTGTGCGTAGGGCCGGCCCTGTGGCGCAGCAGGTTAAGCCGCAGCCTGCAACACCGGCTTCCCCGTGTAGGAGCACCAGCTTCAGTCCCAGGTGCTGATTCCAACGCTGCTCCTTGCTAACGTGCCTGGGAAAGCAGCGGAACATGGCACAAGCACTCGGGCCCCTGCCAACCACACAGGTGACCCAGATGGAGTTCCTGGCTTCCTCCTGGCCCAGCCTGATTGTGGCCACTCAAGGAGTGAACCAGCAGATGGAAGATCATGTGTTCATTACAACTGAAAAGAAAAGTGAGAGAGGCACTATTCACCAAAACCAAAAACAACACTAAAGTCACGGGAAAGGTAAGTTCGGGAGTGGGGAGGGACAGGCATTTTGGTGCAGTGGGTTCAGCAGTGGGGCAAGCTGCCACTTGGAACACCGGAGTATCGAACTCCTGATTCAAAACTGGTTGCTGCGAAGTTTTACCAGGTTCCAGGCCTGTGCTGAGCGCTCCACTTGTCTCCTCTCACTTAATTCCCCAAGAACCCTCCTGGGGGAGGAACTCTTACCAACCCCCTTCTATGGGTGGAGAAACTGGAACCCTGAGAGACAAAGTCACTTATCCAAGGCCACACAGCTGGGACTGGCAGAGCCATGAATACTAAAGTTCCAGAGTCAGACCAGCTGAATTTGCACTTGACCTGAGTGCCGTGGTAGCACCTCCAAGAGGTCTCCTGTGCCTGCCACTCCCCCGTCTAGCCCCGTGTGGGCTCCTCCTCACTGAATGCGGCTGACCTTTGAGATGACCGGGTCACTGTGGGGCTGGCAGGGTGTGACTGCGAAGGCCTGACCATGAGTCACTGCAGCTCTGTGTCTCTCCCCTGGTCACACATGAGGGGAAGTCAGTCGCCCTGCACAAGGATGGTCACACAGCCTTCTGGAAAGTTCCACGTGACAGGGGACAGTGGCCCCTGCCAATGGCCAGTCCTGACATGCCAGGCACTGTGCGTGGACCCCTTGGAAACATGTCTCCCAGCCCCAGCCGAGCCTTCACAGGACCCAGGCCCAACTGCTGTCTTGGCTGCAACTCCCTGAGGCTCTGAGCCAGGACCACCGGGCCCCGTCACCCTAGAAGCTGGCTGCGGAGAGCCGCTAACTTGGGGATCACTCATTACTGGCAGTGCAGGAGTAAAAGGGTAACCAGGGAGCAACGAACAGTTCTCAACACATCTGAGCTTCCGTCACATATAAAACAGAGTGCCGTAGCTGGTAAAGCCACCACCTGCAGTGCCAGCATCCCATATGGGTGCTGGTTCGAGTTCCGGCTGCTCCACTTCTGATCCAGCTCTCTGCTATGGCCTGGGAAAGCAGTGGAAGATGGCCCAGGTCCTTGGGCCCCTGCACCCATGTGGGAGACCTGGAGAAATCTCCTGGCTCCTGGCTTCGGATCAATGCAGCTCCAGCCGTTGTGGTCATTTGGGGAATTAACCAGCAGATGGAAGACATCTCTCTCTCTCTCTCTCTGCCTCTCCTTCTTTGTGTACCTCTGACTTTCAACTAAATAAATAAATCTTTAAAAAAATAAAATAAAACAAAGATAACAACAGCAGTGCCTCTTAAGGGTGTCATCAGGATCAAAGGAGAGACATCTAAGTGCCTGGCCTAGTGCCTGCACACAACAATGGGGAAGTGAGATCAGCCCAGACCCCCCAAGCAGTCCCAAGTCCACATCAGCGCCCACCCATTTCCAAACTTGTGCTCAGGCCATGAGCCCTTCGAATCCAGAGCTGAGGTCTGCAGGGCTGGCAGACCAACCAAGGACACAGGCAAGGGTCCACGCGGGCAAGGGCAGTGCCCGCTACTCCGCCACTGGGAGCTGTCTTCCTGGCAGCACCAAGACTCAAAGACCCCCCCGAGGGGGGGCTTTAGAAGCCTTCAAGGCCAAATCTCCAGCACCAGTGCACCCCCGACACACCCTCTCTGCACGCTGATCCCACGATCCGGAGCATTTGTCCAGCGCCATCTCCAAGTCTCCCCGTAACGCCTCACGGCCACTCCTGGCCTTCCAGGTCCCCACAGCAGGAGTCAGTCCCTGCAGGGCCTCCCTTTTTGACCTCAGTACCCCAAGCTCCCCATTAACAGGCAGAGTTGGCAAACTGCATGTTGGCAGCTTCCTAGGGGGCAGACAGACAAAGCACAGACCTGGAGCAGATTGGGAAAAAGACCAACTGGGAGAAGCTGCCATCCAGGGAAACCCCCAAAGTCCAAATCTCCATATCTAAATCCAGCCACAGCAGCACCCCAACTGGGAAGGATCTTAAAGGCCTCGGAAGGGCTTATGAAGTTTATTTCCCCTGGTGTGACAGCTACAGGGCAGTGCAGGAGGTGGGGACCACGTCTCTACAAGGTCAGTACCCCCTGACCTTGAAACAGTGGTTGAGCACTTGGGCTCTGGGCTCAGACTCGGTTCAAGTCCTGGCTATGTGATCTATGGCCAATATTGTTCCGATTATGTGGAACCACTTGAGAGCAACCTTAGTCACCAGCCAAGGACACGTGTTCACGGAACGAGTACATCACAGAGCAAAGCGCCATCATTACTCTTAGAACCATCAGCTCTGTGCACCACTAGGGAGCTGTCCAAAAACTGACGCCTCAGCCCCCTCGACCACAATCTCTCGGCCCAGACATCTGTAGGTTTTCACAGATACTCCTCAGCTATTCAGATGCACAAACAGGGTTGACAGGCACCGGTGCACACGTCTCATGAACTGGGGAGCCCGGCCCCTCACATGCTCTCGGGCACTGGCCACCAGGCAAGTCCCGCCTACATCAAAGGTCCAGTCACGCATTATCCGTGCCCTCCAGCGCTGGGGTGGGCCAGCCACAACATGGCAGGCACCCCCCAAGAGGAGAACTTCCAGTGTTTGGCCTGCCAACAGTAACAAGAGTGAAGAGGCTGGGGCATCCTTTTCATCTGGATTTGACAAGGAGGGACAAGCTCTTCCATGTCCAGCTAACACTACGGATCTGAGACGTTCAAGCAGCTGGCCTCGAGTCCTGCCTCGGCACCAGGATCACCTGGTAAACCCGGAGCAAACAGGGCTGGTTGGGTTCCAGAGACTCTGATTCTGTGGTCTAGGGTGGGGCCTGGACACCTGCGTGTGTCAAAGGCTGCCCAGGTGACATTGAGGAACAGCCACGACTGTACCTTACAAAACGCCTCCACTCCAGCACTTGTCCGTTTGTCACAGCTTGAAGCACAGTATGTCCTGATGAAGTCCCTGCCGAGCCGTGCGCCCTGGGAGGCAGCGTGGCCCACCGGGCTGTGCCTCTTCAGAGGAGGAACCCCCCACCCCCTGAGCCTCCCTCCCCCATGAGTCTGGGGAGTGGCGCCAGCCTCCTGGGCACACAGGGGCTCCGGGCTCGTGCAGGCTGGGTTGCCTTCCCTGACATTCAGGATGGAGAACAAAGCCCAGAATTCACACGCGCTCCAATCAGAGAACAGCGTGAGGGCAGCCTGGGCTGGGAACCAAGGCAGCCACGCACAACCACACCCCCGAGAGGCAGCAGACTGCTGTTGTCGATGAGAAAGCATGAACCACGGCACGACACAACACAACGGAGGGCGATGACGGGATGGCGCCCAATTCAACGCAGTGAACTCAATTCTGCTCCCCAGACCCCAGGAACACAATACACGACACAAATCTCTGCCGTGTCTTCCCGTAAATGCTGAGTGCAGCGCAGGGCAGGCCTCCTCCGGGTTCGCTCGGGAGGCCTGGAGATCCTGGCCCTGTTTGATCCAGGTCTGCCAGCCCTCTTGATGTCTACATGGTCACCAGGTTGCAACAGATGCTTTCTGGCATCGTCTCCCCAAAGCACATCCCTGCCCCCCTCTTGTCTGGGACAGCACCTCGCCCACGAGCCTGGGTCCCCAGTTCCGCTTGATGCATACTCTCAGCCAGTTCTGGACGCACGAGGAGCTGGGCTGGACTGGGCGTGGGACAGTGGCTTCAATGGGGGTCATATAAAGTGGGCCCTATGGGGAGGCCAGGCTGGGCCACATCTGAGGACAGGAAGGCAGGCAGGAGGGAAGGCAAAGGCCAGAAGCAGGGTGCCCACATCCCGGGCGGCTGCCAGGCTGCCAAACCCCGTGCCCATGGAGTCTGCAGAGAGGCCCTGCGCTGCCCTCTCGGCCCCTGCGACGTGGATTTCTGCCACTTGCTAACAGAGACAGAAACCGGGGCAAAATGACTAACGCTCAATGTCTGCCGCCAAACACTTCCAGGAATTTTCTTCTTAAACACAAAAATTAACTTTTTCCTTTTATTGAATATGCCACCTCTCAAATGCACATATGCTTTTCATGTAAATATGTATGCTTTTGGCTGTGGCAACTGGTTTCAAAACCAGAAACAAGGCTGCCACCCGATCTCGCGAATCTGCAAAACGACAGCTCTCCGGAAAGCGATCCTGCACGGGCCCTTCCGCGCAGGGGGAGGGATCAGTGTGCCCAGGCCTGAGTCTCCAGCATGGAGGCCCCTGGGCCCCAGCTGCTCTGCCCTGCCGTGTGGCCAGACAGGCAGCGTTCCTGCAGCACCTGAAAGCCTGGCTCAAGGGGGCAGGGGGAGGTTAGACAGGTAACACGCGGCTATCGCGGATTCAGGAGAGAAACCGAGTCCCTGTCTGCCGGTCACGGCCGCAGTAGCCGAGCGTGAAGGACGCAGTACAGACCTCCGGCTGGATGGCTTTAAACACGGGGATGTCCATCAGCGTGATCTGGCTCTGCAACAGAAGGGAGGCGGCATTAGACACGCGAGCGTGGACGGGGTCCGCACAGAGAAACACACACTCACGGGAGGTTACACTCGCCCCTGCCACAACATTCGAGGTGCCCAAGAGCGGGCACCACGGGGTCAGTTTCTAAAACGCCCCTCCCATCCCTCCTGTCCTCGTAAGTCTTGATCCACACCCTTCCTCCTCGAACGTGGGGTGCTCTCGACTCCAGAGCTGCCGACAGCTGCTTGGAGGGTGAGGCTGGGAATAAGAAGAATGTTTAAATTTTGGACATTTTATATGTTTAGTCCTTTATACCAGCTTTAAAAGTTGCAGGGGAATATTAAACACTAGAATGCTAAACAGAGACACTATCTACTACCCTAAATTTAAATATCTTTTAAAACTGTGGTTTCTAGAAATTACACTTTTCTTCTGAAGCTTCTGCCTCCCCTAAATTATACGGCAGAGCACTGTGAGAGGCATCCACGGGCCATTCTGACCTCCGACTGTTTACTCCCCCAGCCCACGAGGGGATCCAGAAGCTGAGAGCAAGCACTTGAGGCTTTGACAGCAGTGTGACATGGCCTTGGCCTTGCGTTTTCTTAAAGTACAGATTGGAAACCAAAGGGGGGAAAAAGGTTCTTCCTGCAGCCAGCTGAAGAGACACTAAAGTCACCTGTGGAGAAAACGCCCCCCCAACCCGGTGACCACGAGGGAAGACACACTAAGCTCACTTCCCAGAGCCCATCCACCCCAGATGTCAGCCCACAGAAGCTATGGGACAGGCCAGGGTGGCAGCAGGGAGCCTGGGAGCCTGTAAGGGCAAGAGGACAGCCGTCCACTGAACGCACAGTCAACCGTGACAACCTGATGTGGTGCAGTGAACGGCAGGGGCTGTGAGTGTGTCTGGACACTGTCACGCCACAACAATGTTCTCTTTGATGCGACTTACCCTTCCCCAGTCTCAGTGCCGCATCAAGAGAAGGGTGACAATAACCCGATCTTAGAAATTCTCAGTAAAAATTCAAGACAAGAGGTGGAGAACGCCTGACGCCTGACAGAGGCTTGGTAACTATGCAGATGTCTGTGTGTCTGTGTGTCCGTGTGTGCCTGTGTCTATGTGTCTGTGTGTCCCTGTCTGTGTCTATGTATGCATGTGCATCTGTGTGTCTGTGTGTCCATGTGTGTCTATGTATGCATGTGCATCTGTGTGTCTGTGTGTCCATGTGTGTGTCTGTGTCTATGCATGTGCATCTGTGTGTCTGTATGTCCGTGTGTGTCTGTGTCTATGTATGCATGTGCATCTGTGTGTCTGTGTGTCCGTGTCTATGTATGCATGTGCATCTGTGTGTCTGTGTGTGTCTGTGTCTATGTATGCATGTGCATCTGTGTGTCCGTGTGTGTCTGTGTCTATGTATGCATGTGCATCTGTGTGTCCGTGTGTGTCTGTGTCTATGTATGCATGTGCATCTGTGTGTCTGTGTGTCCGTGTGTGTCTATGTATGCATGTGCATCTGTGTGTCTGTGTGTCCATGTGTGTCTATGTATGCATGTGCATCTGTGTGTCTGTGTGTCCATGTGTGTCTGTGTCTATGCATGTGCATCTGTGTGTCTGTGTGTCCGTGTGTGTCTGTGTCTATGTATGCATGTGCATCTGTGTGTCTGTGTGTCCGTGTGTGTCTGTGTCTATGCATGTGCATCTGTGTGTCTGTGTGTCCGTGTGTGTCTATGTATGCATGTGCATCTGTGTGTCTGTGTGTCCATGTGTGTGTCTGTGTCTATGCATGTGCATCTGTGTGTCTGTGTGTCCGTGTGTGTCTGTGTCTATGTATGCATGTGCATCTGTGTGTCTGTGTGTCCGTGTCTATGTATGCATGTGCATCTGTGTGTCCGTGTGTGTCTGTGTCTATGTATGCATGTGCATCTGTGTGTCTGTGTGTCCATGTGTGTGTCTATGTATGCATGTGCATCTGTGTGTCTGTGTGTCCATGTGTGTGTCTGTGTCTATGCATGTGCATCTGTGTGTCTGTGTGTCCGTGTGTGTCTGTGTCTATGTATGCATGTGCATCTGTGTGTCTGTGTGTCCATGTGTGTCTGTGTCTATGTATGCATGTGCATCTGTGTGTCTGTGTGTCCGTGTGTGTCTATGTATGCATGTGCATCTGTGTGTCTGTGTGTCCATGTGTGTGTCTGTGTCTATGCATGTGCATCTGTGTGTCTGTGTGTCCGTGTGTGTCTGTGTCTATGTATGCATGTGCATCTGTGTGTCTGTGTGTCCATGTGTGTCTGTGTCTATGTATGTGCATCTGTGTGTCTGTGTGTCCGTGTGTGTCTGTGTCTATGTATGTATGTGCATCTGTGTGTCTGTGTGTCCGTGTGTGTCTGTGTCTATGTATGCATGTGCATCTGTGTGTCTGTGTGTCCATGTGTGTGTGTGTCTATGTATGTGCATCTGTTTGTGTCCGTGTGTGTGTGTCTATGTATGCATGTGCATCTGTGTGTCTGT
Source organism: Oryctolagus cuniculus (assembly GCF_964237555.1). Lineage (NCBI taxonomy): Eukaryota > Metazoa > Chordata > Mammalia > Lagomorpha > Leporidae > Oryctolagus > Oryctolagus cuniculus. The sequence continues at coordinate 230,589,285 of NC_091432.1, read as the reverse complement.
GTGTCCGTGTGTGCCTGTGTCTATGTATGCAGATGTCTGTGTGTCTGTGTGTCCGTGTGTGTCTGTGTCCATGTATGTGCGTCTCTGTGTCTGTGTGTCCGTGTGTGTCTGTGTCTATGTATGCAGATGTCTGTGTGTCTGTGTGTCCATGTGTGTCTGTGTCTATGCATGTGCATCTGTGTGTCTGTGTGTCCGTGTGTGTCTGTGTCTATGTATGTGCGTCTGTGTGTCTGTGGTGCGACCAAAGGGCAGTCCCGTGGATGGCACGTGTACAGGTGGGTGAAGCTCCGGCCGCTGACCCGCACACGAGCTAGGACGTAAGGGACCATGGCTTCAGCTGAATCCAGGAACTCAAGCTGCCGCTGCCCTAGAGGAGACTAGAGGAGGCTGTTACACCGAGCCAGCAAAGCCCTCCTGTCAGGAATGCACTGGAGAACAGCGACAATTCACATGTGCATCACCTGTAACCTCAGCCAGGGCTTAGACGCAGAGCAGCGGTCGGCTCGTGGTAAATTCAAGGGCTACAGAGAACAGTCCAGCATCCGCTCAGCAGAGAGGAAGGGCGAGGTGAGCAGGTGGCTTCGAGGGACAGCCTCTTGTGCACTTTCTCAGGGCCCGGCACCCCTCACTGCACAGGGGACAGACGCCGCCACTGCTGGAGTGAGGGAGCCCGTGCGGGGAATTCGAGCTTTCCCACCTCTGGGTCAAGGGGGCACCTGACATGGGCAGGACGTGGATCTGCCCTCATCACCTGGGCGTCCAGAGGCCAGGACACCCTCAAGTCCCAAAGGCCTGTGAATGCCCGGTTCTCCACCCGGGGCAGTGCACACAGATGAGCGTTTCTTCCGCCAGGCCCATCGGGACTGCTAGCCAAGTGCCCCTCGTACTGGGTTACTTCTGTCAGGCCGGGGAACGGGAAGGCCTTGTGAAAACAGGAGATCTGAGTGCTGAGGGCCTGGGGAGTCCCTCCTGCAGCTCCAGTTACCTCCCTATCCGGAAGAAGGGCAGGATGTGTGCCGTGTCATCTAGGGAGAGAACCAAGCGGCTGCTCACGTGAAAATGAGAAAACTTCCTTCCCACCCTGCCATCGGCTCCGGGGTTTGCTACCGAAGTTGCAAGTGATTTATTAAAACTGGGCCCTTACATTTTGTAGGTTTTGGCTGGTCCAACTTTCAAATATTCCCTAAGTCGGAAAATGTGTCCCGGTGTCTTATTCAAAACAAACAACAGAGGTCATTAGCCTTGAAACAGGCCGGCCCTGACACAGTGAAGGTTCTCAGAAGACTCTCTCCCACTCCTAGCCTCACAACTCCGGCCAAGAAAAGGTAGAACGTGTGGAGCGAGGCTCCAGGGACGCAAGATACTCAGGCAGAAATCCTCAGACTGAGTCACACCCTGAGCAACCCCTCCCAGGTTGGACAGGTCATGCCACACTCCACAGCCAGCTCTGGGGACCACTCGGCAACAATGCCCCTGGCTTCAGCTGTGTTAAAGCCTTGGCAGAAATGAGACTGCAAGTTCCATGTTTGTCCCCAGGAAGCAGACTCACCCAGCAGTGGGGCCCAACAAGTCTCCAACGGCATGGGAAATACGGCCTCAGATCAGATGCCCAGTTAGGCTGGTCTGAGTCCTCGCTCCTTGCCCTCCTAGGCTGGGGATCCCCATGACCCCAGCTTTTGGTGATCACACATTACACCTCATTTTCTGTAGGGATGAACCCTACAGACTGGAGAGACCTATGGGAGGAGCACCTCACAGTGTAGCCCTGAAGTGCTGTGTGGACACACAGGAACCTCTTGGTTGGCCAAAAAGAAAACGACATGTTTTCTGCAGGCGCTGAACACAGTATTTCCCCTTAGCAACAAAATCCTCCCTGCACAGCCACAGACTCCACACGGGCAAGCCAGTGCTGTGTGCGCCAACAGATGCCTTGAAGTGTGTACCTCGATCACTCCTGCAGGCATGACCAGGACTCATGGGGCAAAAAGCAACCAGCTCCAAAGAGCTACTCCTAAGACAAACTCCCGAGCCATGGGGAAGCACTGGGCTGGCCACGTACAGCATCACAGGCAGAATCTTAGCAACAAGAAGTCACCACCGTCAGCCGTCACCCCCTGGGGACCTGTAACTGCACTCTTGGGACGCATTCTACCAATAACTCGTTGAAAAGTGTAACTGTTTGTTTTTTAAAAACATCAAACCTATTTTTTAAAAAAAGTTGCAAAAGTAGTACAATGGACTCTCCTGAGCCTTTACCAAGCCCCAGTGGCAACGTGTCAGCCCGTGTTGGCTGCTATCACCATGCACGTAATTACACACGTGCATTTTTTTCTGGGCCAATGAGAGTAAAATATAGATTTCACACTTCCTCATCTGAAATACCTCAGGATGTATCAAGAACAAGATCATTCTCTCACACAGTGATAAATGTATGGCATGCAGCAGTATGGTCTATACACAATCTACGTTCAAAAGTTGCTAATTATCCCAATACTGTCTTTTCAGGAAATGTTTCTGAATCCTGGCTCATGTGTTTGGACATGACCCCCTTAAGAGCACAACGCGCATTTTACTGACACAGTGGTCCTGACAAAGGCAGAGAGTGTAAGGAGACTGTACACACAGCTCTACAGGCTCAAACGCAGACACGGGGACAGACATGGACACAGACGTTCACTGCATCGCTGTCTGCAGTACCAAAAATCTGGAGACAACCTAAAAGGCCATCAAGGGGGAATTGCTGAAAAAAGTTATGGCACGTCCAGACACCGGGATGTTACGCAGCTATTAGAAATGGTGAATGCCATCCACACACGGAGCTAGAAGGAGGTCATGACCGGCAGAGGGTCAGGACAGTTCCTGCACCTGGGGAGAAGCTCTGAGGTGACCTGTATGGCACCCCCTGGGGAGAGCAGAGGAGGACCTCTGCAACGGCTCCCCCGTGACTGTAACATGACGCACGGCGACAGAAAGCCGCAGAGAGCACACTCAGTTTGCAGCCCCCACCAGGGCAAGAAAGAGCTGCCCCAGCTGCTGGCTGAGTGCACAGACAAGCCACAGATGCCGAGAGCTGGTCTCAAGAAGAAAGGCACGTGACCCCCATGTGAGGTGTCCAGGCACAGACACACGTGACCCCATCATGTGAGGTGTCCAGACACAGACACACACACGTGACCCCCCAGGTGAGGTGTCCAGGCACAGACACACATGACCCCATCATGTGAGGTGTCCAGACACAGACACACACACGTGACCCCATGTGAGATGTCCAGGCACAGACACACGTGGCCCCCATGTGAGGTGTCAAGACACAGACACACACATGTGACCCCCATGTGAGGTGTCCAGGCACAGAAACATGTGACCCCCCCACATGAGGTGTCCAGGCACAGACACATGTGACCCCACCCATGTGAGGTGTCAGACACACGTGACCCCATGTGAGGTGTCCAGGCACAGACACACACATTTGACCCCCATGTGAGGTGTCCAGGCACAGACACACATGACCCCCCATGTGAAGTGTCCAGGCAGACACATGTGACCCTCCCACATGAGGTGTCCAGGCACAAACACATGTGACCCCATGTGAGGTGTCCAGGCACAGACACACGTGACCCCATGTGAGGTGTCCAGGCACAGACACATGTGACCCCATGTGAGGTGTCCAGGCACAGACACATGTGACCCCACCCATGTGAGGTGTCAAGACACAGACACACACATGTGACCCCCATGTGAGGTGTCCAGGCACAGAAACATGTGACCCCCCCACATGAGGTGTCCAGGCAGACACATGTGACCCCATGTGAGGTTTCCAGGCACAGACACACACATGTGACCCTCATGTGAGGTGTCCAGGCACAGACACACACATGTGACCCCATGTGAGGTTTCCAGGCACAGACACACACATGTGACCCTCATGTGAGGTGTCCAGACAGGTAAAATGCACAAAGATAAAAAGGAGCAGGGTAGGGGCTGGGAAGAGGGTGTGGGGATTGTGTAACGGACAGAGTTTCAGTTTAGCAAAAAAACATGACTGATCTAACACTTAAAAATGGTAATATGGAAGATTTTATGTTCTGTATCTTCTGTAATTAAACAATAAAAGACAGGTCTAGCAGTTAAGACCCTCATACCCTATATCAGCACACCTGGTTCAAGTCCCAGTTCTATTCCTGACGCCAGCTTCCTGCTAATGGACACCTGGGAGGCAGCAGGTGATGGCTCAAGTAATTGGGTCCCTGCCACCCACATGGAAGACCTGGATTAGGTTCCCAACTCCCAGCTTTGGCCTGGTCCAACCCTGGCCTTTGTGAGCCTTTGGGGAGTGAATCAGGAGGTGGAATTTGTGTGTATGTGTATGTATGTGTGTTTGTGTATGTGTATGTGTGTGTGTCTACTTCTCAAATAAATAAAAATTTTAAAAACAAAACACGGCTGGCATTAGGGCTAAGCCACCACTTGCAACACCAGTACCCCACATCAAAGTGCAGGTCCTATCCCAGCTACTCTGCTTCTAATCCAGCTTCCTGTTAATGTGCCTGGGAAGGCAGCAGTGATGGTCAAGTGCTCGGGTCCCTGCCATCCATGTGGGAGACCAGCATGCAGTTCCTGGCTCCTGACTTTGGCCTGGTCCAGACCTGGCTGCTGCAGCCACTGGGGAGTAACTAATAGATAGACATGTTCTCGCTCGCTCTCTCTCTGCCTTTCAAATAAATAATTAAAAATATATATATGGGGATGGCATTGTGGTTTAGTGGGTAAAGCCATCACCTGCGATGCCAACATCCCATATGGGTGCCAGTTCATGTCCTGCCACTCCATTTCTGATCCAGCTTCCTGCTAATGTGCCTGGGAAAGCAGTGGAGGAAGGTCCAAGTGCTTGGGCCCCTGCACCCACATGGGAGACCTTGAAGAAGCTCCTGGTTCCTGGCTCCTGGCTTTGGCCTGACCCCACCCTGGCCATTGCAGCCATTTAGGGACCAGGAAGCAGTTCCTGGCTCCTGACTTTGGCCTGGTCCAGACCTGGTTGCTGTGGCCATTGGGGAGTAACCAATAGATAGAAATGTTCTCTCTCTCTCTCTCTCACTGCCTCTCCTCTCTCTGTGTAACTCTTTCAAATAAACAAATAAATCTTAAAAAAAAAAAAAAAAAAAAGAATCCAGGCCGTCTGGCCACACGGTTCCCCACACTCATGCAGCTCTGCCCTGAGCACTTCCTGTAGTCAGCAGCCGGACAGAGAGGCTCTGGCCAGACTAGAGGTGGTGCAGGTGTCTCATGAGGGGGCACACAAGGCCTCCCATCGATGAGGCTGGCGACCACGGATGCTCACTGCTCAGATCTGTTCAGTACAGTGCTAGCATCTCCTTTCCGTGTGTCAGCTCAGCTAATTCAGGAAAAGACGCTCTCCTCCATCTACCTGGTTTACCCAGGGGTAGGCCAAAAAGCGGCAGGTGGGACACACGCTTCCTTCCTCGCACTGTCCAGTTGCGGGTGACCCACTGTCAGATGGGTTTCAGTCCGCTGTAATTACTGTCCTTCTGAAGCTCGAAGTGTCCGGTCTGTTCCACCTGGCGCCGGTCCCGCTGCCGCTGACGGCTTCCTCACAGGACTGGGAAATCAGACCAGGCTCGGGGGGAGTGCTTCCTGTCCCAACTTCCTTCCTCCCGGAGAGACGGCACTTCAGGACCACAGTCTGGAATTCACACCGGTATTTCCAGCTCAAATTCAGGGCGCCTTTCACCCCACTTACTTCCTTACCCTCTTCTGTACCCTCTCTGCATCTCCTTCTATATCTTTTTTCTTTTAAGCTTCATTTATTTATTCGAAAGTCAGAGTTACACAGAGAGAGAAGGAGAGGCACAGAGAAAGAGAGAGAGAGAGAGAGAGAGAGAGAGAGAGAAAGAGGTCTTCCATCCGCTGGTTCACTCCCCCCAGTTGGCCACAACAGCCGGAGCTGAGCCGATCCGAAGCCAGGAGTCAAGAGTTTCTTCCAGGTCTCCCATGCGGGTGCAGGGGCGCAAGGACTTGGGCCATCTTCTACTGCTTTCCCAGGCCACAGCAGAGAGCTGGATCAGAAGTGGAGTAGCCGGGACTCGAACCGGGCCCATATGGGATGCTGGCACTGCAGGCGGCAGCTTTACCCACTACGCCACAGCGCTGGCCCCCTTTCTTCTAGATCAAAAATCCAGGCTCTGGTACCCCAAGAACGCTAGGTTATCATCTCCCATCATTACTTAACATGTCCCACACCACACATGCCGGTCTCAGGATAAAATTGTGCTACCTGAGGTTACAGGTTACAGATGGGCAAGGTTACTCTTGCCCATCCTTTTGAAACAGGGCACAGTTCTGACTACATCAATTCTCACATAAACCACACCTCTCCGTGCCACCCTCACTCAGCCCATCACACCAGCGGCTGCAGCTTCATCGGTCTGCCCGTTCCTAAGTCTGGTCATTTTCACTGTCCTCAGGAGGCGCTCAGGGCAGTAACACCCTCTGGGGTCCTGCAGGTCCCTGACAGCGTGTCTGTGTCCTTTCTCTTTAGAGTCAGTTTCCCTGCGTGGCAAATCCTTAGTCCGCATCTTTTTCTTTCCTTGATCTAATTTATGATGTTATTCCATTTCCCTTGGCAAAACAAACCAAAAAAAAAAAAAAAAGTGTCAAATCTTCTCTGTCCAAAAGATTGCCAGTAATCTACTTTGCTTTTCTTTTAAGTCATTCACCATTTTTGCCTAGGATTGCAACAGATTTTTTTCTTTTTTTTTTTTTTTTTTTTTTTTTTTTTTTTTTTTTTTTTTTTTTTTGACAGGCAGAGTGGACAGTGAGAGAGAGAGACAGAGAGAAAGGTCTTCCTTTTGCCGTTGCTTCACCCTCCAATGGCCGCCGCGGCCGGCGCACCGCGCTGATCCGATGGCAAGAGCCAGGAGCCAGGTGCTTCTCCTGGTCTCCCATGGGGTGCAGGGCCCAAGCACCTGGGCCATCCTCCACTGCACTCCCTGGCCACAGCAGAGAGCTGGCCTGGAAGAGGCGCAACCGGGACAGAATCCGGAGCCCCGACTGGGACTAGAACCCGGTGTGCCGGCGCCGCTAGGCGGAGGATTAGCCTAGTGAGCCGCGGCGCCGGCCTTCTTCTTTTCTTTTAAAATCCACTGGTTTACCAAGAACACACATGGGCTGACAACCTTAGCTTCATCATGTACATTCTCAAGATGTAGTTTGAAAGATTTTATTTCATGACCATTTTCTTAGTTTTGATCAAGTCCCTTGTTTTCTTATCCCCCCTTTCAGATTCTTATTATCTGTGTATTGAATCTTCTGCGTCTATCGTAACTATCTGTCACTTTTTCCCCAAAATCTTATTATCGCTTCATTTATTTTATTTTTATTTGAAAGAAAGAGGAGAGAACCAGGGAGAGATTACCCATCTGCTGATTCATTCCCCAAATGCCCACAATAGCTGGGGCTGGGCCAGGCCAAAGCCAAGAGTCCAGACCTCAATCCAGGTCTCCCACATGGGTGGAAGGCACCCCAGTTACTTGAGCCACCACCTGCTGCCTCCCTGGGTGTGCATTTAGCAGGAAGCTGGAACTGGAAGATCTGGGACTTGAACCCAAGCACCCCAATATGAGATGCAGGTATCCCAAGCATCACCGTGGCTGCTGCACCCAACATCCCACCCTGCACTGTTACTTTGATATGAAAAGTTTCCTCCCTTAAGGCATTTTGTCATGTCAACTTGTTCCTGGGTTCCTTCTAGATCAGTCCCCATTTCCAGAAGAATTTTTCTTGCACTTTCTGTTACCTCATTAGGAGACTTTTCTGCTACCAGCAGATGCTGCTCATGTCTCACAGCACGGTCTGAAGGTCTCCTTGTTCATTTAAAACCGGACAGCACAGTCTTTATCGGTTTGGGGCATGACTTTCTGCCACGCTTTCATTGTCTATTAAGGATGATCTCCCCTTTCCTTAGACTAACTTACAGTGGGATCTGGGGCGCTAATCTCCTCTCGCCTACTCTTACATAAAGTTAACTTCCCAAGCCTTCGTCAGAGGGAGCGTGGCGCAGCCTTCTCTAGCCCTACACTGACTCCACGCAGCGGTCAAGACACCGAGCGGCTGCTGAGAGTTCGCGCGCGCGTGCACACACACAGTCTCTTTCCTCTGCCTTTCTCTTAGGTCTGGGGTCTTGTCCTAGAAGGGAGCCCTGGCTGGTTGATTTCAAGGGATCACAGCAACCACACGCCCAGCACAGCATCTGCGAACACAGTAGCCTATCTTTTGCCCACGCTCTCCCGGTTTCTGCTGCTGGTCCCACACTGAGCCCCTGGTCTTTGCTGTGGAACCTGTGGACCCGTGCTGGGTCCTCCTGCGCTCACGTCCATCAAACACCCCAGTGCTCATTCTGCTCCCCCTGTGGATGCTGACGCCCTGGCGGTCCTGTGGGAGGCGCTGGTGAGTCCTCAGACACCTGTACTTTGGGGCAGGTGAGGATAACCTGTCCCCTAGCTTTTTTTTTTTTTTTTTTAAGATTTTATTTCTTTGAAAAACAGTTACAGTATAGAGAGAAGTAGAGACAGAGAGGTCTTCCACCCGCTGGTTCACTTCCCAAATGGCCACAATGGCCGGAGCTGAGCTGATCCAAAGCCAGGATCCAGGAGCTTCTTCTGGGTCTCCCACGTGGGTACAGGGGCCCAAGGACTTGGGCCATCCTCCACTGCTTTCCCAGGCACATTAGCAGGGAGCTGGATCACAAGTGAAGCAGCTGGGACTCGAACCAGTGCCCATATGGGATGCTGGTGCTGAAGGCCAGGGCTTTAATCCACTGTACCACAGTGCCCACCCCAACCTCGTTTGTTTTTTAGGGTTTATTGATCCATTTGAAAGGCAGAGTTAGAGACAAGAGGCACAGAGAGACACAGAAAGATCTTCCATCTGCTTGTTTACTCCTCAAATGGCCACAACAGCCAGGCTTGGGCCAGGACAAAACCAGGAGCCAGGAGCTTCACCCCGGGTCTCCCATGTGGCGGCAGGGGCCCAATCACTTGAGCCATTTTCTATCGCTTTCCCAAGCACATTAGCAGGAAACTGGATCAGAAGTACACCAGGCAGGACTCGAATCGGTGCCCATGTGGGATGCCAGCACTGCAGGTGGTAGCTTAACCCACTGCACCACCACAACGGCCCCGTCATCCAGTTTCACCATAAACGTTGTTCATGGGTTTCAGGGTTTGCTCTCTGGTTGTTGTAAATGTGGGGGAATTCAGAGAGAATGAAATCCTGTCTTCCCAGAATCTCAGAAATGGTTTTTAATGGACATTCACATCTAGGTTTTCTCCTTTCTCCTATTATCAGACAGGAAACCAAAATGCCAGGGGTCTGGTTCAGTTTCAACACCTGACAACCCCAGCGCGTCCCCAGAGACCAGAGACTGCTCGGGGCCTACTTTCACAGGAAAGGCTCTGGTGGGCCCAAAGCTAGCATTCACCACTGTTCCCTGCGGCCTCCCTCGCCTCAGAAAACCCGTCTGGGCCAGGCCAAGGGATGCCCTAGGCTTGAGACGAGACCACCAGGCCCAGCGTGTCACCCAGGGGTCCTGTGGATGATGTGGCCCGAGTCTCTGACATCCTCCGTGGCAAACAGCTGGGGAGGGATTCTGAAGGTTTGTCGATGCTTCGTTTCTTTCCTGAAGCACAACTGCTGAGAACACGAGTGAACACACACAAACAGAACACCGGCGTCAGAGCTGGCCTGCAGGCTCCCGGCGCCGCCCACAGCAGAGGTGTCTGGTGGGCTTTGTGGCTGGGGGCACAGAGGCTGGCCCTGCGCTGCTCAGTCCAGTGGCTGCGAGCCACAGGGGGCCACTGAGCCTCTGAAGCGTGGCCAGCAGTACATGCAGAAAACACACATTGGATTTTGAAGACTCAGTTTGAAAAGGATGAAGAGGAAGTACCCAATACTTGTCTGTGGCTTCCATGTTGAAATGGCACGATTTTGGACATTACGGACTTGAAATGCACTATGAAAAGGAATTCCACCTCTTCCATTTTTTAAAACACGGCTCCTGGAAAGGTTAACACTGCCCGCGCGGCTCGGACTGCATTTCCATTGGGTAGCGCTGGTCCAGCGTGTCGGGCAGCTGTGCCGCTTGACGCCTCTGTGAAGCGGACCTTCTTCTCTCGTGGCTGACTTGCTCATCAGCTGGTGAGAAGAAGGCACGCACCTGCTCGAGTGGTGAAAGTCCATCAGACATGACATTCAGCACCCAGGAGGCGCTGGGTGATGACAGCTGCTCTTCTCCCCGCCTCCCCGCATCAGGGGGACAATCAGAAGAGGCATTCACACCTGCTCCTGCTAATACCTGGCCAGAGGAGCCACGGGAGAAAGCTCTTGGGTCCTTGTTTCTTACTAGGACATCCGGAGCTAATGACACGCCTTATTTAACTGCAAGGATTCAATTCTTTTAGACCACGTGGAGTTGCTGAGCACATACTAGGAGCCAGGCATATTCTGGGCACTGGGAGAAAGCGATCAACAAATCAGATAAAGTTCCTACTATCTTAGGGAGCTTATGCTCCAGTGCAGGAAATGCATAATAAAAAGTTAGTACTGGGCAGCAGGTGTTAAGTTGTTGCTTGGAATGCCTGCATCCCATATCAGAGTGCCTGGTTCAAGTCCTGACGATTCCACACTTCCAATCCAGCTTCCTGCTAATGCACGTGGGAGGCAGAGGAAGATGGCCCAAGTGCCTGGGTTCCTGACACCTGTGAGGGAGACCTGGCTGGAGTTCTGGCCTCCTGGCTTCAGCCTGGCCCAGCCCCAGCTATTGCAGGTATTTGGGGAGTGAACCAGCAGATGGAAGACACCTCTCTCTCTGTCTCTGTCTCTGTCTTTCTCTCTTCCTCTGTGTGTGTGTGTGTGTGTGTGTGTGTGTCTTCCTCTGTCACTCTGCCTTTCAGATAATTAACTCTTTAAAACTTAACATTAAAATAGCTTTCCTTGGCTGGCGCCTTGACTCACTAGGCTAATCCTCCGCCTGTGGCACCGGCACACCGGGTTCTAGTCCCGGTCGGGGCGCCGGATTCTGTCCCGGTTGCCCCTCTTCTAGGCCAGCTCTCTGCTGTGGCCCGGGAGTGCAGTGGAGGATGGCCCAGGTCCTTGGGCCCTGCACCCCACGGGAGACCAGGAGAAGCACCTGGCTCCTGCCTTCGGATCAGCGCGGTGCGCCAGCCGCAGCAGCCATTGGGGGGTGAAAAAAGGAAGACCTTTTCTCTGTCTCTCTCTCTCATTGTCCACTCTGCCTGTCAAAAAAAAAAAAAAATAGCTTTCCTCTCCGCAAGCTGTGCTATAATCTCTCCCTTACAACTAACTCCCATCCCGTGTGCACCTTCCCAGGTAGTGACTTGCAGCACTCCATTCCACGGCGCCCAGTGCTCCCTCGAGGACACACCACACCTTACCCAGCACTCCCTGTTACAGAGGCACGTGGGGTGCTGCCGGCGTGAACAGAAGCTCAGCCAGAACTCCCTCTGGCGCCCTGTGGAGGCGCCGGCCACCCCGATGGGTTCCGCGTCACTTACGGCAAACTCCTCGGGGGTCACTTTCAGCACGTCGAAGACAACGGCGTCGTAGCTCTTGCTGGCATAGTCGCAGCTCTGGCCCTCCAGGGAGTCTGAGCTGCTGCCCTGTGGAGCAGGGAGATGAGCCTGTCTGAGTCGTCTGGCCTGGAGCCCCTGTCCCCCCCGCCTCTGAATTCAGGATGCCAGAGTGGCAGAACTGGACAGTACAAGAAACTTCTAGAGTTTGGTGCTCTGCTCTATTCCAGGCACTGTTATGGTTCCCATTGTACAGATGGGCAATGCTACTTCTCGATGGTATTACAGTTACCAAACTGAAAGCCAGAATGCGACAGATTCGCATTTTCTCTCTGTCTGACCCCAAAACACACCTTCCGACACTACACGCTAACTGCTGCTAACGGCCAGCGGGAGCAGGGGTGCGGGGTGCAGTGATGGGCGGATGGGGGGAGATAAAGCTCCCAGCCAGGCGTCCTGAGGGAACAGGCCCTGACATCACAGCAGGCCTGCGCAGAGAATCTGTTCCGTTTGCTCTTTCCCGCATTACCTCGGTTCACCTTTCTCTCCCTACTTGAAGTCACTGCTGGAAACTTGCCAGGCAAAACGTAAAACTGGCTCTCGAGGCTCATTGCACATATGGGCTCCTGAGAATTCACAGCCCGCAGCTGATGAGCTGAGACGTAACCGCCTGGCTTTGGAGGCTGCCGCGAGAGTTCTATTTAGTAACGTCGCGACGGTAGGAACACTCAGCCCTGCGTGTGAAGAAAGGGGCTCTCATAAAGAAGGCCAGCTAGAACTCCCCCAGACACAGCTGACCTCATGAAACTCAACACTGTGTGGATCCCAGAATGCTGGACACACCTTCCCTTTCATTTTGTGTAATTTCATCAAACCCCACTTTGGGGAATCGGTTGAGCTTACCACCCAAAAATTGTGCCCGGTTCATAAATGGTTTTATTCGTTTCAACTCACGAAGAAGGATTTTGTGGTTTCCATGAACCTCAACGGCTTGGACTGCGATTTAGAGAATATGCTTCTATTAATTCCTTTTTAGTTCACTCTTTCCAAAACGGCTATATCTGGAAAAACCTTGCAATCTTACTGGAAACTGGTGTGTTTTTAGGCCAGTGAGGGAAACCAACAGTCAACAACCAAAAAGACGAGGCTGCAGAGTCGGGCAGGAACGTAAACCTGCGTCACTCAAAGGCACCACGCAGGGGTCAGCCCTAAGATGGTGGCAGCAAATGGCACGGATGGCGAAGCGACTTCTGAAGTCACATCTGACCTCAGCAAACAACCCGCCCATCTGTAAAATGGGGGCACCAAAACCTGCTCCCTACACAGTGATGTGAAACGAAGCTTGGCACCTCCCTCCCTGGGAGATGCTGGGTCAAGGAGCTGGGTGGGCTCAGGCACCACCACAGAGGAGACCCTGTGTCAGGGTCAACGCCTGTATTGTGACAAACACCACCCCTGGCTGATTCCAGGATGGGCTGAGCAGCGGTAACCGCGGCATCCGCCCGTCCACACCCACCCCCCGGGCTCATGGGACGAACACCACTGATTTTCCGCAAGGCAGTGGAAGGCTGGGTAGGAGCACGAGAGCCACAGAGGCCTGGCTCCGAAGCCCCACCCACCTGGCTGGCTGTGGGACTCAAAGCCCGTCATTCCCCGCCCTGAGCTTTCCTTTTCTCATCCAGAAACAGATGAACGGGGGTACGGGCCCGGCAGGGTCACCAGGAGGAATGAAGCCAGAGGATGCCTGAGGAACACGTGTGAGGAGCACCAGGGACCCAGCGAGCACCCAGTTTTGGCTGTGGAGGGGTACGGACGCGCCATGCAGCCACCAAAATGCACTGAGTACACACACACACACACACACACACACGCTCACTCTAGTATTCCTGAGCACTTACCACGTGCCGGCTATACATGATGTACACACAGCTTGTATGTGTGTGTGCACACAGATGAGGATACTTCTAGAAGTGGGGGGGGTAGAATTAAAGGCTAAGCTTATTTTGGTACAAAAAGTTTTGGATACCCATGATAGGAGGGAGAAACATCTATGGAGGAGCAGGCTTTGGCCTAGCAGTTAAGACGCCGGTTAGGATGCCTGCGTCGCACACTGGAGTGCTGGGTTCAAGCCCAGCTCCTGACGCAGACCCTGGGAGACAGCAGGTGGTGGCTGCAGCAGCTGGGCTCCTGCCACTCACGCGGGAGGTCTGCATGAGTTCTCTCCTGGCTTCAGCCCCTCAGCTGTTGCAGGCACTTAGGAAATGAACCAGCAGATGGGACAATGCTCTCACTCTCTCACTCGCTGGCTCTTGTGTTCTGTCTCTGCCTCTCAAATACATTTTTTTTTAAAAAAGTTCATGGAGAATGCATATTATGCAAAAACTACGCACACATTTGTAAAGATTTATTTTACTTTATTTATTTGAAAGACAAGAGTTACAGAGAGTGGTAGAAACACAGAGAGAGAGAGGTCTTCCATCTGCTGGTTCACTCCCCAAATGACCGCAACTGAGTCGATCCAAAGCCAGGACCCAGGAGCTTCTCCCAGTCTCCCATGCGGGTGCAGGCCCCAAGGACTTGGGCCATCTTCTACGGCTTTCCCAGGTGCATTAGCAGGAGCTGGATAGGAAGTGGAACAGCTGGGACTTGAACCAGCGCCCATATGGGATGCTGGTGCAGCAGGCCAGGGCTTTAACCTGCTGCACCATAGTGCTGGCCCCTATGCATGCATTTTGAAAAAATTTTTGTAGCAAAATAAACTTAGCTTTTAACTGTATGTTCCTTGAACTTTCTGAAGTACCCTCATGTGTATCTACACATAGATACACATTCAGAGAAGGAAGAGGTAAAAACCACTCCCTGGGATTCCAGGCTTTCTAACTCCTGTGTACCCCACTCCAAAACGGAGCCTGCCACCCACCTATACCCCACACACACACACGTACACACACACACTCACACACACATTCACACCCACACCCACACACACAACCACATACTCACACACACACACACACACACACGGGCTCTGCTGCATCAGAGCTGCCTCAACACATTCCTAGGGACGAGGAGGAGGAGAAAGCAGAGGGGAGGGGGTATGGACGGTGCTGCTGGGAGTCCAGCCACCGTAACCCTCTGTGGGACCCCCTGGGGGATGCAGTAAAAAGTTACCCACAAGTCTGACTTCAGGACACAAGATCAAAACCGAGCATGTCTCTGGAAAGCTGTGTAAGGAATGAACTTGTTCCTGTGACCTTCTGGTGGCTATACCTAGGATCATTTTCAAAAGCCCTGCTTGATGGCGAGGGCCGGTGACCTCTGAAACTGGAGGGTGCCTCACCTGGGCGCCAGAGGAGCCAGGCCTGGCCCATTTGCCATGGCAGCACCTGGGGCCACGACAGCACCCACTGCCCCTGTTGCATTACAGGGCTCAGAAGGCAAACTCCACAAGGGGCCTGAGCCCAGGCCACACCCAGACCCCCAGCCCTCCCAGCCGTTTCCTGCTGCGCACGGGAAGTAAGAACACAGGGCCAGCGGCAGTGGCTCCGGTCTGACTTCACCCTGGGATGTGTGACTCATTAATCAGCAGCAGTGGCTTTTCCTGGGAAACAGCCAGCCCCGCTGCCACCAAAATGGACTGTGGTGCTGGCGATGACGGCCCTGGATGGGGACCTGCCTCCCTTTGAGAACAGCTTCAGAAAAACACACCACTCCTCAGAGCTGCCTGCCTCCCAGGGGCCCCGGGGGCATTCTGGAGGCCTGCGGCCCTGCAGCTGCCCATGGTGAGGCTGGGGCCTGGTTAGCAGGGAGGGAGCCCCTACCCGCAGTCCCGATGCCCGCAGCCTGGGTACCTGTGGAGTGGCAGAGGTGACCAACACGCTAGCCATCAGACCATTCCTCTTGTACATAGTCTCCGGGCCGCAGGGAGCGTCAGGGCAGCCTCTGCCGGTGACATAACCCGTCTGGAGCCGTCCTGCAAAGCAAAGGCGTCCGTGAGAATCAGGCTCCCTGGGGAGCAGAGGACACCTCGAAGACAGGTGGTCCCCAGGTGGCTTCTGGCTAACACTGCCCACAGGCAGTGTCTTGGGCTGGTGCAGAGTTTGAGTATTTTTCAAGTTAATTACCAACATTTAAAAACTGGAAGATTTCACAAAGAACTCTGGATTCCTGCCGCTTCTGTCAATACTGGGCCCAGACTCTTGTGTGACGGCTGTCAGCTGGGCTCAGCGGCGGCGCCCCTTGTACAAGAGTATGTGCCCTGGGTCCCCACCGGGCCTGCGCAACCTTAGCACCTGCCAGACTCTGTGGGCCTGGAGTCTGTGGTCTTTGTTTTTTTTTATTATTATTATTTTACTTTTTTAAACTTTTATTTAATAAATATAAATTTCGAAAGTACAACTTTTGGATTATAGCAGCTTTTCCCCTCATAACCTCCCTCCCACCCGCAACCATCCCATCTCCCACTCCCTCTCCCATCCTATTCTTCATCAAGATTCATTTTCAATTATCTTTATATACAGAAGATCAACTTGGTATATACTAAGTAAAGATTTCAACAGTTTGTACCCACACAGACACACAAAGTATAAAGTACTGTTGAGTAGTAGTTTTACTGTTAATTCACATAGTACAACACATTAGGGGCAGAGATCCTACATGGGGAGCAGGTGCACAGTGACTCCCATTGTTGATTTAACAATTGACACTGTTATTTATGACGTCAGTAATCACCCGAGGCTCTGACGAGCTGCCCAGGCTATGGAAGCCTCTTGAGTTCACAAACTCCGAAGCGGTCTTTGTTCTAAGGCAAAGGCACGGTGAGGAAGACAAATGACTCTGCCGCGTTCCACCGGGCACCGTAACATTCAGCGCGACCTGGCTAACAGCACAGTACGGCCATGTGCCGAGCATACGACAGCCACGCGCACGATCCTGAGACGGGGCCTGGTGTCGCCCCAGAGTGCAAGTGCGGGACTGAGACCTGGACAGGAGGTAACTCGCGCCCTGGTGCCCGTCGTGCCCTGCCACTGCTGCGGCACCACTCAGCACCTGCTCAAACATCACTTCTGGTGGTCAGTGTGCCCAGCTGACCCACACCCACATGCACACCTCCAGCCTGCTTCCATCACATCGCAGGACAGACAATGGCAGCAGCCAGGAGCTTCCCGGGGAGGCCCAGGTGGGGAGCAGGGAGGGAGGAGAAGACAGACCCCAGTTGGAAGCCAACTGTGACTGCCCAAGGGGTGAGGGGTCCCCTGGGCGAAGGCTGCAGCAGTGACGTCAGACAGAAGGAGCTGGACTGAGAGACAGAAAGGACAGATTCCACGGAGATGAGCTGGGGGGCCTACTTGAGGGGGAGGGCCTGCCGGGGGGGAGACGGCCTCTGGAGCGATGCACGTTCTTCCCTAGGGAGGGAACAGATTGCAGGAAGCAGCGATGCGTTGACTTGGGTCATGTGACATCCATGGTGTCTGTGAGAAGCCCACACTGAAGATGCAGGATCGAGCCCCACGGTCACCGGGAGGGAGGTGTCGGCCTTAGCAGGCTCCTGGGTCCGGGGCCCCGCCACGCAGCAAGCAGACGGAGCCCAGCTCCAGAAGTTGGGTGGAGACCTCCCTGGCTCTTCCTCCCCTCACCCCACAGCTGCCATGCTCAGCCCGTCCTCGCGCCATCTGCCCAGAAACAACATTTGGGGTCCCCTGGGGGGTCTCATGTGGACATGAGCCGACATCGCTGAGTTACAGGTTAACTCAGGTGTGACGACAGGGTGGCGGTCACACAAGACAAGGCCCTTGTCCTTCAGTGGGCGTGCGGCAGGGTCTAGAGGCGGGCCAAGTCTGCAGCTGGCTCCCCAGTGCGCCAGCAAAGCATGCGTGAGATGAAGCCAGTATGCAAAGTGCTAGTAACTGCCCGGTCCAGACAGCAGGGCACACGGCAGCTCCTACACTCCCTCTGCAGCTCTTCTGAATGCTTGACGATTTTCATAGTAAGAGGAGGGAAAAGAATGGTCAAGTACTTGGAGCTGGACTGGCCAAAGTCCTTCTCCATGGAGGACGCCCGCTTCTCCATCACTTTGGTCCTAGAAGTCACATTCTCATTCCCTTGGGATCCCCGCCCCGCCCCGCCCCATCCACGGCCAGCCCAGGTTTAAAGCAGCCGTATGAAAGACTCTAACGGACATGGTACAAAAGAAGATACAGCGATGGCCAACAAGGGGGACGCAAACCAAACCCAAGCCTGCTCAGCCCGGCCCCGACCACAGGCCTTGCTCCCCACTCAGCCGACAACCGCAAATCCTCGTGTCCCACAGTGAGATGCCACGTCCCACCCACCAGGACGGCCCCAACTTTAAACAAACACAACAGGCCAGGCCACGTGCTGGCAAGCGTGCAGGGGAACGGAGCCCTCGCCCACTGCTGGTGGGAAAGCCAAGAGCATAACTGCTTCGGAAAACAGTCCGGCGGTTTCTTAAAAAGTGAAACATAAGCTTACCACATAACCCAGCAAGCCTACTACGAGGTATCTACAAAGGAAAAAAAAAAAATAGAAAGCATCTGTCCGCACGAAGACACGCGCATGCTGATAGCAGCGTCAGTCCTAGCCGGACCACTGGAAACAAGCCAATCGTCCATCGAGAATGGGCGCATCCACAGGACCAGGTCCCGCTCAGCAGCAGACAGAAACCTGAGAGGCAGGCTGCGTGAGAGACGTCAGATGCGGAAGAAGGCACTGTGTGATTCCATTTTTAGAAATGTCCAGAATAGGCAACTTTACTGCGGTGGGCCGGGGGGGGGGGGGGGGGCGGGGAGCAGGACTGACTGCACGTGGACGAAGCGGGGTTTTTAATGTGATGGAAACGTTCTAAAACCGGAGCATGCCGGCAGTGACACGGCCCCAAAAACGCAGAGTACACCCTAGGGCTTGCACGGTTTGAACCCAAAGCTGCACCCTCAGCTGTGCTTCGTGACAATGACCTGAGCTCCC